>NW_026442016.1:7352500-8552500 GCF_026898425.1 Galleria mellonella
TACACTATTGAAGGTGTTGCAATATTTAGGTTTACATAAAAATAAATCGTTTTCAATCTTTCTGATGTCCTTTCTTTGAAAATATCATATACAGTACAAACTGTGCCTGGGAATCGTTCTGCGTTATTCAAACAAAAATTTGCTAAGTATCTCCCGAATTTCGGGACGATCGGAAGAGCCATAATGGGTAGCAATGGATTGATCCAAATTATTTCAGTTCCATTTTGTCCTATTGAAAGAATATCAACATCGTAATATAATAAAAAAATAATTGTCTATAAACATTTGAAGGTGAATTTATCTTTGGTGTATGTATCGGTGTTTGTTTTAATGATATTAAAAGTAAATAAAAATAGAATTGTCATACTTATTAGATTTTTAATTATAAATTGAATAGTACACTTTTCTACAATGATTACAAACATTAAAATATTGTTACAATTTATCTAAATCAAAATCGCTCTTTTATTTTTTTTTTATAAATTTTTAAATATTAAAATATCAAAACTTTATTCTGTTTGAAAGTACACATATGTTGGTAGAGTCCACCAATAATTTAAGAAAATAATAATGGTTATGAAATTTCAAACGCTATACAAAATTGAGACATATACCTAGTATATATAAACTACAGAAATTTACTTTTATAAAGATTTGAGCTGTTCGCGATATTTTACTCGTTCAACTAGTTATCCCTTATTCCTATAATTACACCAACACCCTTAAAAATTTATTCAAATGACATGAAATATTTAACAGAACTGTCAACAATCTTCAGTAATATATTTATAATAGTTGTTTAGTTTTTCAATTTTCTTTACACTTCACTTTAGTTCACGTACATACCTAATGTCGACAGTTCTGGTGATCCCATTACCATACATTATAGTATTTCATCACCAAGGCTTACTGATCTCATAAACTTGATTTACACTTACAAAAGAAAAGCACGCAACAACGCTAGCAAAACTGACAAGAAGCTATTCCTTGAAACAGAAAATGATGGCAGAGCGTCGCTGGGACGCGCAAAATGTTTATAGCTATATAAACCGCGGTTGTAAATCGAGAAAGGTATCTATTCGTCTGTATTCTATCTATATATTCAAGAACGAATAAGTACCTACTGTACCTAATTTAAAACAGAGTTTTCTGTATTACTAATAGACATGCAATACAATAACGCTCTCGTAAAGTTCGGTTTGTATTCTTATTATATCCAAAAAAATTTATAAATAATATTAAGCAGATAGGTGAAACTTTATGGAATTTGTTATAATCTCTCAAACTCACCTTGCCTAGAAATCTGTTCTAAAAGCTAAGGAAAGAAGTTGATGTGCCATTAATACCTTTAAACACAGTTCTAGTATTCATGCTATTGTAACTTCACATAGCAAAAGAAAAACTATGCATTTTAGTGTTTTTTGGTAGTCACAATTTATTTGCTTTTTCCCTAAATTCGATAGACTACTAAATATGTTTGTTACATTAAAGTTTAAAAAAGAGAAGGCTTGATTCGACTATTTTCTTTGCAAACAAAGAAAAAAATATGTTAAGCAATATCTTCGTTAAAATTTAAGTTTTTATAATAAATTTCATTAAACAAGCAGTTGATAGATAACTTCATTTGTTTGTAGTCTATTTTAAAGTCTTCAAAGGAGAGGATTATAATGTTTGATGGGTTTCTTTTTATTGTTATTTTTTTTATTATAAATAGGTATGTCACACCTAGATCATTGAGATTCCTATGCCTTTATGAATCTACTCTAAAACAGATTCATTTTAGCCATGGCCCCAATTCTAATTTTGCCACAATATAAAAACATACTCAAGCATTTTTTATTCATTTTTAATAAAAAAATTATAATACTAAAATTTTTTAATACATAGTATTACAACTCAATAATTCATAAATAATACTTACCGAGTACTGGTAATGAAATGAACAGCACGACCATCCGTAAAATGGTTGTATTTAAATAATCTATTTACATCAACAACAACAACAAAAATAATCTATTTACAATCTGCGCTTCGGTATTCAAACATAAGATATGTTTGAATACCAAAGCGCAGTAACTAAATATCATTCAAAATTATTAGTTCTGAGTTTTGCTATACTTCTATACACTCACTGTTCTTTCACAACAAATGCCTACTTAGAGCTATTGTTTACTATGTAAATAAATTATTTAAATACAACCGTTTTACAGATGGTCGTGCTGTTCATTTCATTACCAGTACTCGACCGTGATAATTGAGTGCACCATAAACGATTACAATTTATTTTGTTTTAAAAATATGAAATTTATTTACGTTTGTTTTATTGTTCTATTAACTCATTTCGTAAGTCTCATATAATTTATGTTTAGTTTAGATATATATAATGTGTTATGCCAATATTAGTCATATTTTATTATCTGTTTTAGGTTAATGGTGATTCTGAAATAGTCCATGGATTGAAAAAAATATTCGAAAGTTTGGAGTTTGGTGTAATGAAATTAATTAGTCATGTGAAAACTGATTTATCCGATGTATATAATAACACTATAAGCTGCGTGGAACGATTAATACATTGCGTAACTTAATCTTAATATAAATCTATCTACTGAGTTCTTATTTGTTTATTAAAGAAGTTATTAACATGTTACGTAATATTAAAGAAATAAAAAAAAAAGAAATCGGGGTATAATTATAACATTAAAAAGTGTTTTACAGTACACGAGGGAACAAGAAATTAGTGTAAAAGTGCCATCGTTTTGTTTGAGTTATAAGGCGCCCATTTTGTTCTGTCCACCATCTTCAAGCGGCAGACTTTGATAAATGACCCGGACAGCTATCGTTACTCATTTCCGATCCCTCCTCTACAACCTGTGCTCGCCTTTTTTCCGACTAATGTGCTCCTTTTTGCTTCTAACCCCAACCTTGGAGCAATACAACAGATGTCCTTTTGAATCACAGTGTTAGAGATCTCTTCATTGATTTCCTTACCCTCATCACCAATTTTCACGGCATTTTCATATCTTCTAGAGTAGTATGTGTTTTGATGTTTCTGATTGTTTCTTTGTTATGTTTATTAAAGCATATTTTAAAAGAGATATAAAATTAAAATTTATTTTTTTTTATAATACTGCATGTTTGTGTCTGATGTTGTGAATATATTATATATTGTAAACACAATTGATTCGTCACTGCGCTGTCGCTCTTGTCGGCCGTCGTTACAACTTGCGTAAATAACTGATGTGACAGGTGCATTTCCAGACTCTAGTCGCGCCGCCGAGCCTGTCAAACGACTCGAATGTAAATACTGCCAAAGAAATTTAATATTTATTTAGGTACCGTACCGTGCAATTTATTTAGTAGTGCAATGGAAAAGTCTTATTTAATGCGTATTTTTTATTTATAAAAGCAAAAAATAAAAGAATAAAACGTGTATCATTCCAGAAAAATATTAATTTGACTCGTAAGTAAAATAAAATACTTTTCAAATGTTTGGAATTTAAACAATCAAGGTAGGTGAAGAGATTATAATAGATATAAACTATAAAGGAATACCAGAACGCGAATTTTTAAATATGGAAATTACTTGAATACTATTTAAGCAAAATAATATATGCCTCGCATAATATATGTTTTACATCGCAAACTACGTAGCATTACATCTACACATATATATATACACATGAAAACTATACATAAAAGTCTTCATATAAGCAAATTTTACATCTAGGTAAAAACGTTATAATAACGTTAAATTACTTGTATACTTACAATAAATTTGTTTCACTAAAATTTGTAGTAAAGTAGCAATGTACATATACGTATAAAAATAGCAATACATTAACGCCGCGACTAATTGATTATCAACACATAACATGAAGGTTTTACAATAAATAATGCACAGTCAGTGCTACTCTGTCAATTAGGGACCGCGTGCCGGCATGTAAATGTACATTAACATTACAGTGCCGACGGCAACTTCGAGGTAACGTTGGCGACCAAGGCGACCATCTACCACCAGGGGCTAGTTGAATGGAAACCTCCTGCCATTTACAAGTCTTCCTGCGAAATTGACGTGGAATATTT
This sequence comes from Galleria mellonella, assembly GCF_026898425.1. Taxonomy (NCBI): domain Eukaryota; kingdom Metazoa; phylum Arthropoda; class Insecta; order Lepidoptera; family Pyralidae; genus Galleria; species Galleria mellonella. Next base: position 7,356,584 of record NW_026442016.1, read on the forward strand.
TCCGTTCGACGAGCAAACGTGCGTTCTTAAGTTCGGTAGCTGGACGTACGACGGATTCAAGGTAATTGCGTGGAGCGCCGTCACTGCTCTCGCTGATCGCTCTGTTTGTCCGCAGCGCTGACGGCAACTACGAGGTGACGCTGATGACGAAGGCTACAGTCTACTACAACGGAATGGTGGTGTGGCAGCCGCCCGCCGTCTATAAATCGTCCTGCTCGATCGACGTCGAGTTCTTTCCTTACGACGTGCAAACCTGTGTGCTTAAGTTAGGCAGCTGGACATATGACGGTTTCAAGGTGACGCCCCGCCCCGCTGTACGCTGCTTGGTGCCGCGCGCGCGGGCCGTAGCCGTAGGGCCCGCCGCCCCGGCCGATGTCCATGCAATAAATAGCTTGTTGGCTCGAACGTAATTCGTCGTGTAATTATTATATTACTTTCTGTCCATGTGGTATGTTCACACTTTTACATATTGAATGTATATTACAACGGTGCTAGCGTAGAGGCGTAGAGCGCGCGTCTCGAGCCGCCGCCGCGCCGCCGCGCCGCCCGCTCCTCGCCAGCAGCTCCATTAGCTCTGACATGTTGCAAGTTTACATTTCTATTGCGATGGAACGATGATGTTTTAAAGTATGTGGAGTAGCGGTATGTCAACGTGCGTGACCTCGAATGCTCCAGATATCCTCGGCCGGTTCCACTTAGCTCAATCGGCCTTCCTCGCTCGACACGGAAAGGTATAAAATTTTAACTGCCAGGTGATATGGGATGCAAATACTTCACTCGTTCCGTTCCCACCTAACACCTCCTTTTCCGCTTGAGCCTTTCCGCGCTAAGTGAAATGTCTACATCATACCCGCAACAGTTTCACAGTGCGGTTTAGTTGTACATGATTATAAATTTGTATTTCTTCATATATGAGCCAACGATGCCTCGCGGCGCGGAGCGGCATCACTCGGAATACCTACTCACACCATCCTTTAGCTGGCTCCGCTCGCGCCATACACACATAACACACTCATACACAAAAGCTTGTTGCATGTTTCCCATACAGTTGATGTACACACAATTCACCGCATGAATCCGGCTTGACTCCAAACCACTTGCATTCCCGATCACGGCGGCCGCTAGCCGCAAGACACGGTCTTGGCTCTTACACAGCTTTACACGATACCTACACGCGAACAGGTTAAGCACAGCACGTGAAATAAACAAAAATGAAATTCACACTTTGGCTCTATACACTATCGAGCATAAACAACCATCATGATGCATATTTTATACCTTTCCCTATTAGCGACTCCTACTGGCTGTACGATTTCGGTGTCGCTGGCCACCCATTGCATGATTGTCAAAATTAAAAGAAAGACAAGTTATCCTACTCAAATTCAAACACAAAGTCCAGCACAAAAAACTTATAGATGTTACAGTAGTGTTAACGTTTCCTCAATCGAAGTATGAGTTTGACTTATATTTCAGTTCATGAAACGTTTTCTGCATGCTAATAGGTACTACACTAAATCCAAGCTAATACTTGTTACCAACAACATTTCCCGTAATCGTATATAAGAATTACGCCTTTGTGAAATAAGTAAGACAAGATCTATAAAAGTTGTTGGAATCAGGTGTATAGCTAACCCGATGGACGCCCGCCGCGTCCGCGCGACACACACAAGCGCGGCGGAGCCGGTGCGCCTCCAACCTCCTTTTTAGATTTTTTGACGACTAGCATGTAGCGATTACGTTATCTTGGCGATACATTTTAGTGGCTGTCAGATAACGTACAGTTTCATGTGATGGCGTCATTAAATTCTGAATTTGGAGACAGTTTCCATCCTGAACTCTCGTCGAGGATTCCATGACCTTTTGTTATTGTTCGGTGTTTTCTGTGTTTTACGCGTTGTTATTTCTTCGCATGTTCGAAATATTGTTGTGGCATATCTTCCATGAAGATATATGTTACGATGTATCGTAAAAGGTTTCTCACAATTTAATTTGTCGAAACAGGTACATCCTACTTGGCACACTCTGTGATTTATTTGGTTTAGAGGTATCCTCTGCAAAGGTTATATTGACATTTTATGTTGAAATTAGATAAAATATTCGACCATATAGTTGTCTAGTTGCATCTTTTTAAAGTCTCTGTGATGGACGATGATATAATATGGTTTCGAGATTAGGTAACGTGCAATAATTATTATAGCTATATTTACACATTGTGTGACAGGGTGCATGTATCAGATAAATAAATTTATGGAACTAAACTTCATTTAAAAATATACTATAAAAATAGTTTTAATAACATCTGAATCACAATAAAATCGCACTAGTGCATCACATCAAAAATAATATATACTACAGAATTTTATTATATATAACATATATCCTCGCTGTTATTAAAAATTACCTACAGTAACAGATACATATTCTAAGATAAAACTATATTAAAACATTTATTTTTGCTGTATGTACGTAGTGCCCTTTGAGTAGAATTAAAATAAAAATAAAAAGTCATCATAATCCCATGAATACTTATTTAAAACTATCTCAGTAACATATATGAATAATAATATCTTAAATTCTTTATTGATGTTTGTATGAATCCTCGGTGTTTTGTTATACATATTAAATATTTGATATGTAGAATGCTGTTTTGATATTAGGTTATTAACATGTATGTAATACATAGTTCATGTTACATTTTAATTTATTAAAATTGAAATAAGCTTGCGATTAAACAATGGAATTATTTTGAGATATAATAATATGATAATTGGTAAATTTTTTTCTGAGAATGTGTGTGTGTAGGTGGACCTGAGGCACATGGATGAGCAGGCTGGTAGTAACGTCGTCTCCGTGGGAGTTGATCTCTCAGAGTTTTATATGTCCGTTGAATGGGATATACTCGAGGTTCCAGCAGTAAGGTGAGCTTTTACTTCATTGACATACCTATCTATTTTTTAAAATACTTATATTTGAATAAATATAATATTTGATGATAATAAGATATTTGTAAAAAATAAGTAATTTATAAACTTCTTCCACCGGGATCGTATCATACGTTGGTAGAGACTAACAGAATTGCTAGAATAAAATATAATAATTTCTATATACCTACAGATAATCCTAGTACTGACCAAAGTTCTCCTCCCCGTTTGTTCATATAATTTTATTTTTTATTGTACTATGTTATCAAAGTATCGTCTCATGAATGCCATTTGGCAATTTTTTTTCTAATAGATAAAGCTTTTAAGTATTATTCAAGAATTATTATCACATTAAAATCTTATAAGTCATAATAGTCATAGAAGCACCTAATAGAAAAAAAAAATTCTAATAGGAAAATTCATTATTAAGGGCATATTCGTTTTTTATGGGTTACCAATGCACGCGTAATATCCCTAGTGTTACAGGCGTTCATAGGCTGCAGTAACTCCCTTAACCATCAGACGGGTCGTATGCTTGTTTGCCATCATAGTAATATAAAAAAAATGCACGACTGAAGTCTCGTGTAAAAGCTAGTAAGATATAAATATAAAGGAAAGTTAATGACTTGCTTTATGATATTAAGATGTCAGGATATTATTACATTTACCACATATAAACATACCTACGTACGAGGTAATAAACTGAACTCATGGCTGTCTTTCAACGATAATAATATGTTTCCTAACTCCACTCCCCCACATCCGGACGCTCTCTGTTCCTGTGCCTACATACCTATATATTAGATAAGTCTTTGATGAACACAATTTGGTCAACATCTAATGTGTAGTATAGTATATAATAGTTTATACACGCAACTTTTATTCTTTTTATTCCAATAAAGTGAACGCTGTCTAAGGGTGTGTATTGATGAAGAGTATTCGGGTTTAATGTAACAAATGAAAATGAACATTATTTGAATGCTTTAATTTTGTAGTTCGCCTGTGGAATCAGTGCTTCGGGGATGATATATACTTAAATAATATTTCATTACTAGCTGTATCCTACAGCTTTGTCCATGTTAATATGTATAAAAATACGCGTGAATCAAGATTGCGGTCTATCTAAGTGGCGAACATTCAAATTCGTTTAGCCGTTTAAACATGATCATCCAAACATACAAATACGACTCACCTAATGATAAGTGACTACCACCACCCATGAGCGCTTGTAGTACCAGAGGCATTGCATGTATACTGCCGGCCTTTTAGAAAGGAATATGCTCTCTTCTTAAATATCTTTTTCTGAAAATGTTTTTTTTATGTTTCTAAAAAAATGAATTAAGTTATTAATTCATTATGCAAAATGACGTTTCCAAATATGTTTCCGATAATAAATTTTAACTTAATTTAAAAGATATATACAGTGTTTACATATTTGATACGTAATCTACCATACCTACCATAGGTATATATGGTAGATAGGTACCATATTCTACACTATTGCCTCGAGGTGACAATTTCTATGTTTCGTATACGAATATGGTACCTATGTATATATATAACTTAGTAGCAAAAATATTTGTAAAGAACGAGAATAAGAAAATATACCCGGAGAATTTACTTTTACTTATATTGGAGCGACCGATATCGAAGAGACCACTGATAATTCGTAATCACACAGATAATATATTGTATTAGGCTGGTTTTGTTAGATATGTTTATTATCGGGGGTAAAAAAACTATTTATTATACAAAAATATTTTTAAATCATTTTCAACAAAAATGAATAATGTACTAATAATTATCTCTCTTATTAGAATTTGAGGCTGGTTTTATATAAATATTGTCAAAGTTTAGTTTATTTTATATATTATTTTTAAGGCGGATTCAAAGTTTTTCAGTCAGTTGATTTAGATTAAGAACATAGAAATACAATAAAAAATAGAGATGTTTGCTCTAGTATTGTTGAACATAATTATTCAACGGATTGGAACGTGCTTTCCGCTACGTGAAATGAGAAATTGTAGCGTAGCTTGAATATTTGGATAGTATGTTTGACCACACTTAAGATTCAATAGTCCTTAGCAGTTCTCTTACTAACTTCAAGTACATAACATGACCTTATAAAGTGTTCGTATTGTTGCATCATATATCGAGTTTAACTGTAAAAGTTATATATTTATATGCGATTAATACAATTATATACAAAATAACATTATAGTCAGCAGAATAGTACATATTTTTTTTTATACAACTTAGAATGGCAAACAAGCTAACGGCCCACCTGATGGAAAATAGTAATCGTCGCCTGTAGACATGAGCAGTACCATGGACATAACAGAGTATACTGTTTCGCCCATGATACCCCCCATGCGTTGCCATTCCTGAGGACTCAGGTGTTATTCCTCTGTACCCAGTAAATTCACGCCATATCTCACCCTTCAAACCGAAACAAAGCCATGCAAACACAACTGCTTCACGGTTGAAACACGAATGGGACAGAGGTAACCAAACAATCGACTTTTGTACAAAGTCTCCTTCTGATAATATATGGTATATTAATATGCGTATAAATTATGGTTTTTACTGGAATTATTTCTAATTAGTTAATTTCATCTTCATACAGTTTAATTTTTTGTTATTAGTTTAAAGAAATCTTTAATTATTAGATTGTAGAAAACTAATAAATGAAATTTAAAATATTTTCAAAGATGAAACTTCTCTAAAACTGCATAAAATAAATAAAGAATATAATAAATTCTCTATTTATTATATGCAGTTTTTATACATCTCAGAATAGCAAAAATCAATATCATCTTTGATCACCTGATGGAAAATGGTATCTGTCGCAGGAACACACGAACAGCACCATGGCTTTTATAGATCATAATAAAACGTCCATAGCAACATAGATATTGAATATAGGCCTCTTCCTAGGGGGATTTGCCAGTAGTTGCCGCGCTTGGCAGACGGGTTAGCAACCGCAGTTACGTTTTGGTGATGTTTTGAGCGATGCTACAGGTCATTTCTCGACCATTACTACCATGACTAAAGTGTTATGTCTTCGTTTTTTAACTAATTTCACTGCCATATTCGATAATAAAAATACTCTTAAGATTGTACCTATTTACTGATATTTTAATATGGCTTAATTATTTTTATTTTGTATCATTATAGACTATAATGCTTGACGCCAAAAATTTGAGTGAAATGGAAATAGATATCCATGCAGTTGAAAGTCGAGTTTGAATAAATTTCCCTATGATAAAATCTTTACGAAAAAGAAGGTGTAATATAAAATAACAATATAAATTTCAAAAATCCTAAAAATATGTGCTATTATAAAGTGGAAATTTATTAAAACACATCACCATTTAGATCAAGGGTTAATATATATATAATTATAAGCATTATGACATAAATTTAAATTATGTATATGTTATCAAAATAATTATGTAAAATAGTGGTCAGAATATAAAAAGAAACTAAAATTATGATTTAAAGTGTTAATTTTAATTTCCATTTATATTCTGATTATATGAAGGAATATATATCAAAAGAAAATAATTAAACTTGTAAGTTGGGTTTTAGACCAAGGATGGACACGAAAAAACCTACAGCATACCGCATGTGGCGCGTGTAAAAAATTTTTTTACATAGTAGTAAAAACAAAATGTTATTAAATAAAGGTAATCACATTTCAATGAAATGAAATGAATACAAATAAAGCTAGAGACATAGCGACAATCGAGCAGTCATCGGGCTCTCGTGCAGGCGCGGTCGTCCTCCGACCCTCGAACACACGAGTGTTGTTATTAAGCTAACACTCACCTACACATCACTTTTACGACGTGTATCCGCTTTTCTACGTTAAGCTTCACTAAAAGAGCCCCATTTCGCACTTTTATCACAAAATGTTCACCTTTCCTGATCTAATAAAAATAAATCTAATTCGAAGTTCGCATGACATACATAGGTAGGATACTGTTATTAGGCATGAAATAGCAAAATTATGGAATGCCATTATATGAAGTCTTATTTTAGAAAAGCGCAAATTAAAACAATTGTACTGTATTTTAAATTATAACATAAATACTTTTTTAAATTTTAAATTCCTTTAGCTTACCCCGAGTATCACAAATCTGGAATTTTCATAAAATTTTAATCGTTTATTGAAACTGATAAAATCTAATATTACAAGACAACTTTTTATTAGCATAGTATGAGTAATAGTACTAAGTATTGATTCATGATTTATCTGATAAATTTTCTGTTCAATCATTATTTAAAAAAATTAAGACCTTAAAATATAAAAAATGTATTTAATAGTACAATGTACTCTCAAGGGAAACTATACTATAGATAGGACAAATATTTTTTCTCAGTACCTAAGTCCTGAAACGATAATGGTTACCCATCAACGTTCCATGGTTATTACATGACTACATGTATAGTTACGGTAATAGCATGAAGTCTTCAGTTGAGTTTACATATATATGTATAACCGTTTAAGACTAGATTTTATTAGAGGGATAGTTTGTACAAAAGTCGAATATCGAGTCGAATAATATAATAAGTAATTCTATTCCAGAAGTGATTCTACTATGAAGAATTTATGCTTAAGTGTAAAGGGTGAAATATAGCTGCCATCAATCTATTTGTCATTCTTAATTGCATTCTTTTTATTTATAGTATAAATTATATTCATGATATAATTCTGTACTGTGTAATATGAACAGTTTTAATATTAGATGGAGGTTGGAAAATATGTGAAAGAACTATACATATTGCCGAATAATAACTATAGTGAGTCATACTGTATTGTATTTATTTATGTTGGCTTTACTCACGTTTTAAATTTGGGGAAACAATGATATGAACTTTAGAAGGCAGGAGTGATTTAACTACATGAGAATATCCAATTAATATTATAAATTCAAAAGTTTGTAACGATGAATAGATGAATGGATATTTATTACTCTTTCACGCAAACACAAAACGCAAATGGATTTGAAAGAAATTTGGTATAAGGATAGGTTATATTTTAACTTAGCGCATAGGATACTTTTAGTACTTATTAATGTGGGCAAAGCCACGGGACACAACTAATAAATAATAATAATGTGAGATTATTCGTTCACACTTATCAAGATTGAGTACTTTGTTTTTATTTTCGTTAACAATCTTAAGTATGTATAATGAAGTCGATACAAATAAGACGTGACTATATCTATCTATTACGACAAGATCCAATTGGATCATTAATTATGCGGACATAAATAGAATTTCGATTAAGTACTTACCTATTCAACTGAGCGACATTTTTAGAATCTGTCCTACTTTCGACATAATTGAATAAGAAGGCTGTAAGAAAACGATAGAGTCTTTAAAATGTAATTAGGTACTTAGTTTTGTTTAAATAAACCTTTTTTTTTTAAATATAATACTTATAATAATTAAGGCTTAAGAAGAAGGGCCCAGACTATTTATTTTTATGGTATACGAGTAGATATAATATAATTCGTATGTACTTATTTAATGCTCACGGCTCGCGTCACTGGTAGGTAATAGTTTAAAAGAACATTCACTTTAAAAATGATCCCATTATTACCCGATATCTTGACTTTACAGAAAACAATATATACTTCTTTAAAAATTGCCCCGCCATAAAATGGGCCACCCCTTCCTTTCCCGTGGATGTCGTAAGAGACGACCAAAGGATGAGCAGCAGCATCTTAAAACATCACCAAAATCGTAATTGCGGTTTCCATTCCGCTTGCTAAGAGTGACAAATACTGGCATTACTCACCTTATGTGGGAGGCTTATTATTCAGCAGTGGACAGTTAACGGCTGATATAAATAAAAAAAAAATTAAATACCAACTTGAAAATTCTCTTGATCTAGCATTTGTTACGTGAAATAAGAATTCTATTGCAGCTTTAAAACTTTAATAGTCCAATTGACTACTCTTAAGATTTAATAGTCCTTAGTAACTCTCTAGGTGAGTAAAATCACATGACATAATCCTATGAAGTACTCGTATCCCAGCGTCATATAAATTATTTTCCGGAAGGAAACGCACGAGAAATTAAACTGTAATATTTAAATACTTATATCCGATAGATACAGTCGTACAATGGATAAATATAGACATTACATAAATAATACTTATTCATATTGCATTAAAATATATATTCGAATGTTCTGAGTTCAAAAATATAGTTGGAGAATATTTCTCAGATGTCGCACCACGGCTTTGAATAGGACTGAAAAAATATTATGGTATTATTGTGAGTTATAAACCGCTATAAGATTATTATGGTTCGGTATAGCTTGTTACATGATATAAGAAATGGATAACGTGTTCCACTATACTCCCTTATACAATACTTCTTATTTGCGATAAAAAGTATCCTAAGAGCATTAAAGCCAACCTTTGTTTGATTCATTGACGATGCCGAAAGAATGATAAATGTATCTAATGAAAGTGTCTACTTCTAATTCAGCTATTAATTACTAATCCCAAATCTTGACTTAACTCACGTAAGACGAAAACTATCCTAGGTATTAAGATATATCTAAATGATCCATCCATGTATCTATCCAATTATTCTAGAATAAAGGACATAAAATACAATCTTTACAAATTTTCAATTTTATAATATCATAGTAAGGTTATTTCATTATGAAATGGAACAAATTCATATTATGTAAAATAAAAGTATATTTACCTACCCAATATAAAATTGTCATGAGTCGTGACCGTACTTGGGTGCTGCCTATAAAAAGAAAATATGCTTTTATGGCGCACTTTACAAAATTACTTTCTTCCATCATTTTTAATGTTTAAATTGAATTGTTAAACCACATACCACAATTAGAATGTGGGTAAAATTATATATAAGGAACATATTATAAGCATAATTATATATCAATATTATTATTATATATCAAGCTAAAAGATGTCTCATCAAAATTTATAACTTTTTAATTATTATAGATGTGTGTATGTATGCGTGTGTATGTGTATGTGTGTGTGTGTGTGTGTGTGTGTGTGTATATGTATATATGTGTATGTGTATGTATATATATATGTGTATGAATGTATGTATGTATGTGTATGTATGTATTTTGCATATATAAAAACCGATCATTGTCATCACGCAAATGTGAAAACGATTCATGGCTTAACATAGATATAAATTTGATTATGTATTGACTGTAATTCAGCTGTACGTTTTCCAAAAAAAAAAAAAAAAAATAAATAAATAATGACAACTTTACAATTTTAGTCTTACTTGTACGTATATACAGTGATATTTATTCTTTTAAGTATAAAAACTTTTCTATCATACTCTTGATTATATCATTATTATCTTTATTATTACATTTCACGTCACTTTCATAGGTATCTTGTATTTACTACATAGAGCTCTTTACGCAATATTTCTAGACTTTTTTTTTGTTACAGAAACGAGAAATTTTACACGTGCTGCGACGAGCCCTACCTGGACATCACGTTCAACATAACAATGCGGAGAAAAACTTTATTTTATACTGTGAACATTATTATTCCATGCATGGGGATTTCATTTCTCACAGTCCTTACATTTTATTTACCCTCGGACAGCGGGGAAAAGGTATTCATGCGTTTGTTATTTTAAGTACTATTATTTTTTATTTCAATGACTTTCCGCAAATTCTATTCGAATTAACGAGCATGTCGTGGCTTTTATGAATTTACTTGAGGTCTTTTAGCATTTCCTGTTTCGTGATAATATACATCTCATGTTTGAAATTTTTAAATCTTACTAATGTACCAAACGATGTCTGTACCTGGGAGATATTTAAGAAAAATTTATATAAGGGGAAATAAGAGCGACAAAAGCTGAAATAATAGTTTTTAGAAATTTTGTCTGTCTATCTGTATGTTTGTTTCGGTATCACACAAAAACTACTACAGCAAATTATCTACGGTTCATAGTTGTATTCCCGAGGACCTAACTTAAAAATTGATATAAGTTTTATTATAATATACCATCTAGAAGTGGTCCATTAAACTGCTTTTACTATTTCTGAAATTTACACAAATGATGTAGCGGACAGAAAGTTAGTAAATACCTAGTAATTAAACTGAAAGCATCCACACTTCCATGCTAGGAGTAAGTAAAGAGGAAACATATGTTCAATTATTATTGATAATCGATCGATCTTCTCAAGCCTTCCATCATCATACCTATTAATATGACTCATCCCAGTTGAAAAAATAATTTACATATAAAGGTAATGGTAAACACAACAAATTTATTCGGGAGACAACAGTCGGCTCGATGTTATTGGATTTAAAAATGTTCAATAAAATGCCTGAGGGAAAGTAACGTTCTATAACTCTGTTAGTTATATATGTATGTAGTATTAGTTTTACAACAAAGGCGTGTCCTTAACTACCACCATCCCGATCGAGTATTAAATAGTTTTATATGTATGCATAAATACATCGGTATAAAGATATATCTGTAAACAAAATTTTGTTATATTGAACTAATTGTCGATTATACTTTGGCATACAAATATATTATTAATAAATAAAAAATATTAGTATGTACTAAATTTGAATCACTCAAATATAAAACAATCTTATGTTAAACGCTAAAAAAACAAAATGTGTTAATTTCTCTCTGTCTAAAAGTTTTAATACTAATTGCAATATTAAATTAAATGACGAATCTCTCGAATTTATAGAATCTACTGTCTTTCTAGGAATCACACTAGATAATAAAACACAATGGGGTGCACAAATTCAAAGCCTTGCAGCGAAACTAAGTTCAGCAGCTTTTGCCGTGCGTAAAGTTAGACAGTACACTGATACTGATACTGCTAGATTAGTCTATTTTAGTTATTTTCATAGTTTACTCTCTTATGGAATATTACTATGGGGAAAAGCGGCAGATATTAAGAATATATTCATATTACAAAAACGTGCCGTTCGAGCGATCTACTGTATGAAGAGTCGTGACTCATTAAGAGAGAAATTCAAAGAGGCAAATATTCTCACCGTTGCTTCTCAATTTATATATTCAAATATCCTATATGTTCATAAAAATCTTGACTTATTTCCAAAAAACAGCAATATTCATAATATTAATACTAGATTTAAAGACAAACTTGCTGTCCCCAAGTATCGTTTAGAAAAAGTTAATAGGTCTTTTATGGGAATAGGTATAAAAATTTACAATAAGATACCAAAGGATATGTTGAAATTACCCTTAAATAAATTCAAAACATCTGTTAAATCATATTTACTGAGCAAAGCCTATTACTCACTAAACGATTACTTGAATGACGAGTGTGCATGGCAATAGTTGTTCATGCACTGAATTTTCATTTAATGTTAGACATAGACACCTATATAAATATACATTGTAAATAAACTGGCTTTAAAAAAAAAAGTAATTCAATTGAGTTTCTTGCCAGTTCTTCTCAATTGGATCTATATACCGAACTGGACGGTAGGGAAAATATAAAATTATAATGTAAAAATTTGACGTTCATAAGCGGCTAAAATGTCCTACATGAATAAATGATTTTTGAATTTTGAATTTTGAATTTTGAACAAACAAAATGTGTTAAGTAATAATACACAATATATAATCAATTAATCCAAAACTTTTCTTGCTATTTATTTTAAAATACCGTTATTTTAATAAAACTACAACAAATACCAAGACCAGAGCGAGGTATTGTACAAAGGTCTTCTGTATGGGTACCTCTGTCACACCTGTTTCTGCCATGAAACAACTGAGTTTGCATGGTTGTGTTTCGGTATGACGGATGGGATATTGCATTGAAATTACAGGAGACGTAGGTTTAAGATAAGCTCTGCAGAAATAGTAATGCATGAAGGGTACCGTGGGTAAAGCAATATATTTTATGACGTCCATGGTGCTGTTTATGTCTATAATCGACTGCTATTATAGTCCATTAGGTGAAATGACATCTTTATTTTTTATTAAATAGGTCGGTACATAAAAAAAACAAGTCATAAAAACGGGATATAACTTAAAAACTATATAAAAAGATTGACTTCAACTGTATCATCGACAGTGGTATTGCACGTGACATGTCTGTAATGAAGTGTCGTCATGGAAATGTAATTAAAATAATCCAATTGCTTGTTCACCCTGTGATGTTGATCTTGGCTTCTAACTTTTAACTAAAATTCTGAGCAAATTATATTATTACCTATCATAATGTATATAAGTATTATGTGTTTAGGTATTTACATTGAAAAAAAAAATAGTAAAAATAGTAAATTCTGTATACGAAAAGAAGACAGTTGTAAGAATCTTTCTCGATGATTATAACGACGGATATTTAACGAAGTCAAACTCGGACCGCAATAGCTCGTACGTGTCATTAATTTCGTATTATGTATTATAATAAATAGCTCGAATAAATTAGATAGACAGCTAAGTAACAGCGTGAATAACATTGCAATAACGACGTCGTTACGTGGCCCGTGAAAAATTACACCGACGTTATTGGCTTTACTTTTCCGCTCTTTGAATACCAAATGATAGATACTGAGACTGTCATCAATCAATATCACACTCGCCTCAGAATCATCACCATGGTCAATATATACTTAGACAGTACTCTTATCTTACTTTACTACTATCCTTTGTTGATACCGCAGTTTTATAGATTTGTGTTATTATTTTTTTTCAGACGATATAAAACAAGATTTGGCGAGAGGTTTTTTAAAATGACTGATTTTAAATTAAGTTAATGTCTAAATTTACCTATATATTCTCCTATTTTTTTGTCATTATAAAGAGTCTTCAGGGGAATTATTCGGATCAATACCAACTACTAAATTTTATTACCGTACAGTCCGTCACAAGCTAAATTTCTATCCAAACCATTCGAATGACTGCTGGTCCTCCACCGCACACTTCTATAGACACTTTCTTCCATGCACAACCAAACTATGGAATCAACTTCCAACAAATATTATATTCCGAATAGATACGACATTGAAATCTTAAACATGTTATGGATGCCTATAGGCGGCGATAAATACTTATCAATAAATTATTAATAATTATAAATTAAATAAATTGCCCCTATGTTATGAAAAAAAAAACACTTGAATTATTTTCTACTGCCGAAAAATTTATGACAAATTTAATTGCTTATTAAATATAAAAAAAGTAAGAAAAAGTATAAAAAAGGTATAAAAAAGTAGTAACAAAAATAAAGCAGAAACAAAGCTGTTATTACAAGTTGTTATTTCTATAACAATAACTCAAGCTAAGTTATTTGAGACTGTAACAAAACATTTAATTTTGCTTTACTTTAATCGTTTTGTTACCCTTCCGAAAATCTACCTGGCTTTCTATTTGCAGTTTCCTTATTAATTTCTTCCTGCTGAAAATTGTATAAACGTAAACGGTACTGTCGAATATAATTCATTCTATTATTATGTATTATTTCCGTACCTAACCTACCTACATTTATGATGACAAGCTTGTCAGAGCTGTCAGTCGCCACCTATTACGAGAACGGTAAAGGTAGGAAATTGTATTTCACAAATGCGTTTAACGAGACTACCTCATCCTCTCCCCAGGGGATCATAAATAACTAAAATAGTATTAGTTTTTCTACTGTAAGTGTATATAACTTTATTACCCATATAATAAATAAAGTGCTCGTTGCATTAGTTCTTATTTATTGTAGTCATATTATAAAATGAGAATAAAGTAATCTATAATATAAAGCAATAATATAAATAAATATAAAACAAATTTTCACATCAAAACTTTAAACACGAATAAATTTATTACGTATCAAAATTAAGTTTATTAGAGTAGACTTATACCTGTTCAATGAATTTATATTAAAATTTAATTAATCTGTTAACATTAACGTTTATTAATTGTAACATAAATGAAAATATTTATATTGATATAAAAGTTATATTTGTAAAAATATAACTTTTATATCAATATAACGCATACTTACAATCTCTGACGGCTAGTCCATTTTACTAGAATATTTTGATGTAGATACCGATGATTCTCAGTTTGTTCGCATCTTGCAAAGTGTATTCGATTTCAATATAACAGACGGCAGTTTTAGTATAACGTGTTGTCATTTAAAATATAATTTATTGACAGTCTTTTTAAATTACTGAAGAGCTACTCGTAGTTGGAAATTAAAAATTAAATAAAAGTTTTATTTTTGGTATAATCAGCAAGTCCATCTGCTACTATTTGTAGATTATCTATTTTCATGCTATGTTCTCAAGAATGTCAAATAATGACATAGAAATACTTATAATCATCTAATCAATTCGAATAACAGAAAAATGCTTTTCATTACATTTGTTATTTTATTTCACAAAGATAAGATTTTTCGTGAAATTGGAACGTATTGCGCTTCGCTAGTCTAAATAGAAATATGCCGTCAGCGTTTTTCACGATAACAACGGTTCAAGAGGAGTGTGGGGCTTACAATAAACTCATATAAGGTTTGAATCCTATGTGTATCGTCCTAAAGTCGAATTTTGTTCGTAGCTATTACCACAATTTTCATATGTGATATTCTTTGTTCATAGCTTTGCACATGCAATTAAAGAAACAACGTTGATACGTATACATATTGGGGTTGATTGACGAATACCATTAAACGAAATTGAGTAGAGCTTAATAAGGGACTTGTAGATTGCTTGATGTCGAAATTATCTAAACATTGTGTGCTCTTGATTAAACAAATAATGAAGAATATGAAAGATGGAAAGGCCTGAAGGTAGTTAGATTATATTGTAATCTTTGAAGAATTATTTAAAATTCTAGGACTATCAATGCATAATGCATTCGTATCTATACTACTACAAACATTATAGCCGACAATTATACCGTCAATAATTGGATTCTCGTTAAAACAAATCGTTGTACATGAGCCGTCAGCTTGTTTACCATTCTGTGTGATACAAAAAGTTGTCTGATTGAATTTACAACCTATTTATGTTTATTGACAGGTGACGTTATCAATATCGATATTGATTAGCCTCCACGTGTTCTTCTTGCTGGTAGTCGAAATCATCCCTCCAACTTCGCTGGTTGTGCCCCTACTGGGAAAATACCTCATATTTGCCATGATTCTTGTTTCTATCAGGTAAATATTGAATGTTTATACATGTAAGTACAATATATTTTATAAGGAACAAGTATAGGTAACAAAGTATAAAAACTTGTAAAATATCATTTTCTTCCACTTTATGGCCAGTCTATTGATGTTCTTGTAATCTGTACACTTTCACAATAAAAATAAATCTAACACTACTACATATGTATGCAAATTATATAATTTTATAATTTCGATCTCTAGGTACGTATACGTACATAAGTACTATAAATTCTGATTGTATCATATGTATAAAACAAAATATCTTAATTTTCAGAATGGCTGACTCAAGTCGGCTGTCATGAGCAATATAAAACTTATGTTCGGTGATGACGACCTTTACAATTGTAATGTTTAAAAAATTGTAAAACACTTCTAAATATCTTAAATTTACTATCCAATTCCACGTTCAAAATATAATATTTCAACAATATTAATTAATCGTCAGAGATGTGTAATTATACGTAGATACATATTTGCACACAGTTGATTAAAGCCGGCTTGATTCAATAAACCCAAGTTTATAATTTGTTTCTGTCAACAAAGTTTAAGATCTTAATTACCTAGTTGTACAATGTGTGACATGCTACCTACTTGCTTGTATATTTTTATCAATAAAGTCTTTTTTTTTTAATTTATTAATGTTTATATAATAGGTATTTATTGTTCAGTGCATGTAAGAATAGAGATCATATGGTTCTACTGCCTACTCCAAAAGAGAGTTAGCGTGAAGAATAGTAATTAATAATTCGATAATAATTGATTAATTAATATAAATAAGTATGATTCTAACATCATTCACGATTTATATATTATTACATATGATCATATGGGTAAGGAAAAATCGGAAAATCTTAGCGCTGTTTACATTGAGTTTATGTAACATAAAATACCTAAAAGATCAAAACCTAACCTACATAGCAATGCCACCTTATAAATAAAACTAAATTACTTATTTAAATATGGCTCGGTCGGACCGTTTGCAAGTTACGCCATTACCATATAAATTAAAAGCCAGTTTTCCAAACAAGATATTTGATTGCTCACTTTAAGTTCAAAGAAAATTTACATTTTCACAAAAATATTTCATGTAGGTATCGAAAAACTAAATATTACTTATAATGAAAAATATTTTGTTAATAACTATTTAAAATAATCCATAACACAGGAGGAAATCAATCTGATTCCGCGGTTTGATATGTTTTAGTCAAATTTAAATAATTTTGGCACACTAGATGAAAATTAATAACACAACTTTCAAATAAACTGTACATTTTGAGATAAAACCTATCCTATCTAACCCTGTTAGTAAATGGATTTATAGGACTGGGCAAATAATGTAATTTATTCACATAAACTCAAAGTATTGCGAAAACTTACATTTTTTATAAATATTTGGGAATATTATTAGAATTTGTAATTTCTCAAAAAGTTTTTAACATCTGATACAAAATTTGTTCATGCTTTCAAATATGGTGAGGGAGATTGCCAGTAGTTACCATATTTGGCTGGAGGGTTGACAACCACAGTTAGGCTTTGTTGATGTTTTAAGAGGGACGCTGCTGCTGCTCTGTCGATTATTAAAATCCCTTAGTCGCCCCCTACGACACTCACGAGAAAAGAAGAGAATTTATACACACCTAACCTATACGTCTCTTTAATTCTATAGTTATTTATGTAGAGCTGCACAATGTTTTTCGACAACAAATAGTATTAGTAAATCTTTTTATTTATGCTATTTTAAAACTCATATATAGAGAATAAGCACATTATGACTTCGCAAAAGTAAAATTAATATTTTTGTAGGTTTCTATATAAAGTGTGTGGTAAATGTAATTAACAAAACCGTTTATTTGGTCGCAAAGTCGCGCCCACGAAGTATAAGTTCTCTTCGACTTCGTCCTCCAAACCTCCACCCACATACATACACTGCCACGATTAAGTTTGCCCAATAAATCTTGATTAATTGCTATGTCTCCGCACCAACCTGTATATATTAAACTATTATCTCCTCATACTAGAATTAACTTTTTTCTCTTATTTCTTTTAAGTCTATTACTATATATATATATTTAACATCCTTATATATATAATATATACACTTAACCTCCTTATTCATAAAAAGTAAAATCTTCTATGAACATATTTTAACTATCACACTGTTTTGTCATATTCAAGTTAAGAATTTAACACAAAAAAGAGACTAAACAATTAAATAGCAAAAGTAGGGTTATGAAAGTTTTGACGTTTTTTATAAATAAGAGGGTAATCATTTATTTAAAATTACTACTTTGTTAGCATCCGTTTTAATAAATACTATATCCAGATACAGATACAAATCTAGATCTATATAAAGATGTTATTATATTATATTACAATAATAATTTATATATTTATAAATGGACGAGAATACGGTACATAAAATTATGGAAGGTGCCCTTATCACAAAGCAATTCATTCCAGTCAACCTTAAAATAGATAATGTTTTCTAAAGAGACAATGAAATCAAGATCTACGTGGAGAGATGTTAAACAGAGAGATTCATCGTAATTTCTTTATTTTTCATACCTAATCATAATGATATATGTTTTTTGTTCTACAGTATATGCGTAACGGTGGTGGTTCTGAATGTCCACTTCCGTTCGCCACAGACGCATCGCATGGCGCCATGGGTAAAAAGAGTTTTTATACACATACTACCAAGACTTCTATTTATGAAACGACCGCAGTATAAATTCGACACAACGAGGTGAGTAACTAGTTACGAAAAAAAATTTAATTTTACTGCTTTATTATGATATGATATCGTTCTAAATACTGTTTTCATTTGCTTTATTTTTTTAAAAGCTGTATTTTGACACAACTGATCATACACTGCGTATGATTAGTTGTGTTAAAGAAAGTCGTAAGTAAGAAAATCGACTACCTTGTTTAAAAATGAGTTATATACAATACAACATAAATGCATATTACAAAACTATTAATAGATAAATGAATTTAAAGAGCATCTACCACTGAAATTTTTAATTTTAATATAAACACAATTAAAATATAGGAACGAACAAGATATAGCTTTCGGTGATTTTTAAACAAATTACGACTTATGTAAATAAGTTTATATTAATTATATAAAGTATTTATTTTTTGTGTATATATTGTTATATAACTTTATAATCTGTATCATTCTTTGAAGGGAACAATAAATACTTTTCATTCATTCATTCATTATTCTCTTTTCTATATATACTGCAAACAATATACAATACAAACTTTGAATTTAAGTACTTTCAACTAGTTTTTACTCTCGACTTCTGCGTAACCGAAGATATTCATTGATTAGGATAACAAGTAGCCTATATTCTTTTTCATCCCAAATACTACGTATATACTATATTTCATCACGATTGGTTGAATTGTTAATGTGGGTAATAAATGAGTAATAAACAAACAAACTCATAATTTATATAGTAATATAATTAATATATAATATAATTTATATTAATATATACTTTATACTACTATATACTTTTAAACTACGTTTTCTGTAGATAATATGTATTTTATGTTACAATTACATTTTCCTAAAGTAACCTAATTCCTTTTCGTAATCCAAACCTAAATACACGAACGTTTAAGTACAATGAACTAATCTAAATACGAACTAAATATTGTAGTAGCGGATTATTTACACTGATATCTACGTACTTGATATCGTAATTCACTTAGCGAATGGATGTCTATTAGTGAGGCAAGTGATATAATAGAAGGGTAGTTCACTGTGGTTTCCGAACATTACGTAAATGGATCAGTAGGGGAGATTAAACGACCAAAGCGCTACAAACGCATCGTCTAGGGTCTGCACAATCGTAAAAATTATAAACAATTTTAGTAACAACCAACCAATAAAACAATTAAACCATGATATGAACTTTCGCAAAATAATACTTTATTCAGTAAAATGTTTTAGTAACAATAAAGGCATTTTAATAATATCCAATACACTATATATTCTAAGTATAAATATTATTCAAACTCAGCTAGATGTATTTGTCTGCATAGGTACCTATTCTACAAACTGGCAAAAGTATTTCCAATTTTTAATATCTCACAAGTGGTAATGATGCGCCTTCCCCTGTCATACTAAATTTTAGTTTACAACTAATACTATATTACAATATCGAGAGTTATGTATAATGTATATACGCAGATGGTAACACTCAAATTATAAGTAAATTCAAATCTGAAGTACTGAATGGTGAATTAATAATCTTCACAATGAAAGAAAATGAGACTCGGCTAATTAAAATTTCACTTGTGGAAAAACGCACGTACTGTCTGTGTGAATAATTATAATTATCCAACAAAAGATTTCCAACATTGTTCACCAAAACTTTATATGTAATATTAGAACTACATCTAGAACAGACATTAAAATTATATTTTAATTTATATTTATTAATATGTATACACACACATACCTAAATAATACTTATTTATATATAGTTTATTTTAATGAAACTTATTGTGAAGGTAACCAAGTTTAGTTAAAATTATTACATAAACATTCTTTAAATCAATGAGTAAGAAATCGAAACATTTAATCCATCCATTTTTTACGAGTATTCGTACTAGGTAGGTATTGGACAAAAGCTATAGGCTCATACTTCAGATGTCAGTGTAAGTAATGCACAAACTAGATTGCCTAATAAGAGATTTATTAATTGTTAATTTAGCACTGCACGGTCTGGGTTAATGCGGCGCTTCTCCATTTCTTATATTTTTTTATTATTATTTAGAATATGTATTAATTCGTATTTATTTCTTATGAATTGTCAATTATTCAGTTGTAAACATTATACATCATCTCGCCACTGCAACCTCGTCGTATCAATTATGCAGCAAGATTAGCAAACTGGCATATGGTCAAATATACAAGTATATATTGGTTACTCTAGAGACTAGAGTAGGTATTCTGTGGTTCTAGATCTAAAACTGAATGTGTAGATCACGTTATACGGCGTGCGGTGTGGTCGTGCGTTGCGGAGGCGCTGCGCGGCCGCTGTATCCGTACAGGCTAGCGGCTGCCGATGACGACTGCTGCGCGCCGGGCGCGTGGCCGCCGCCTGCCGCGCCGCCACCGCGGCCGCTGACGCGCACCCCCAGCAAGGAGGATTTAACACATACTACTTATCTTAATTCGGGGCAAGTTCTTTTTATAAAAATTTTATTTGTAAATATATTAAGTACCTATCCATGGACAATTAAGTAGAATCATTAAAAAACTTATTTTGAAATTGCTCAAAACAATAATTCGTTAAAATTGAAAAATAACAGTTTTAACTTTTTTTGATTTTTTTTTTTGCAATATACAATAATTCATAATTTCTGAACTTAAAGTGTGATTTATAGAATGATTATCCAACTAAACATTTATTTACCGTGATACAAAAGGTCTATTCTTAATTTGCAATTTTCGTAGTTAAAGTCAAGAAATACATATCTTAACAATCAAGTTTATAAATTATAATTTCATTTTAACTTTTACTTTAGTATGGGCGATAGCAATCGCTTCGGTGGTAGCTGTGTAGTGCACGGGTCGAGCGAAGGCGCCGCGGGACTTGGGTTGTCGAGTACGGCGCTGGGCGGAGCCCCCGGGCCCGCCGACGAGGATACGCTGAGCCCTGTGCCGGACCCACCACCTGGCTTCAGCCACTCCGCTTGTCCTCCAGAGGTCCATAAGACTTGCTTTTGTGTGCGCTTCATAGCGGAACATACAAGGATGCTTGAGGATTCTACTAAGGTATCATTAGATTAATTTATCCATAACAATATACATGTTTTATTGCATATTAAATTTAAATCCAAAATAAGATTTCCTTCTATAAACTTCACAGTGAAAGGAAATTACAGGTACATTGTAAAAGGTAAGCATAACACAAATTTCAAAACTCAGGTGCTTACTCTATTATTCAATGGAAATTTAGTATCATGTCAACGTTAAACGAATAAATAAAAAATCTTACATTATATTTTAATTGGAATAAAAAAAACCCGTTTGACTTACATGTATTTTTGTTATTGTTAATAAAAATTATAATAGTTAAATTATAATTCTAATAATACGAAACTTTTAAACCTTAAATTATTTTTAAGTACGTACTTATGTGGCTCTCACAGGTCAAAGTTGGCCATCAATCGCTCTCGAGTCTTAACTTAGTGATTGAGTGTTCTTAGTACTCGTCTCCCAAACAAGACCAAAGGCGACAAAGGGAAATTTTTACTTAGGCCATAAAATTAGCATCGCTCGTGTTATTATGTTTTCCTCTTTTTGAAATATGATAAAGGTTTTCATGTGTTATGCTTACATTCTTACAAATAAACATTTGTTAAAAATTTAAAAATCCTCGAAACAAAGAAATGTATAGAAAGTAACGGTCTCCACTAATTACTCTAAATTCTAATGAAACCAAGTACGTCATATCTGCTGTAAATTACTAAGGAGCGAGGAGAAGCAGAGGAGTATGCTGCATACTACTTGATGCTACAACATCGGGTCAAGGTTACCATGTCATGGATATACCATGGTAGTACTGATACACCCAATTTCAAATGTAAACCCTTCGTCAAGTAAAAAATGAGTTGATATTTTTCAAACACCTGAATGTACGAGTACATTCATAAATTATAGCTAAGAACTATTTCGATCACACCAGCTTTCAAACATAAAAACCGTCTCTAAAATTAATTTCATATTCTTTTAAGAGCTAACAATCTCAACATGTACATTCTAAATGGCCATTAACATTTATAATAATAGTAAAAATTTACAATAATTAATTAGCTTTACTAATATTATAAGATTGTGTTTTGTGAAAAAAACCGACAGCAATCGTAACAAAAACAGTTTACCAGAGGGAGATTTTGTACAAAAGTAATTTGCTTGGGTACCTTAGTCCCATTAGTGTTTCAACCGTGAAGCAGTTGTGTTCGCATGGCTGTGTTTCGGTTTGAAGGGTGGGATATGGCGTGAATTTACAGGGTACAGAGGAATAACACTCTAGGAATGGCAACGCATGGCAGGTATAATGGACGAAGTAGTATTCTCTGTTATGTCCACGGTACTGTTCATGCCTATAGGCGACGGTTACCACTTTTCATCCGTTGGACCGTCAGCTCTTTTGTCATTGTAAGTTGCATAAAAAAAGTTATTTTGATCTAAAAACTAAATACTTGAATTTTTATAAAATTTCTATTAAATTGCACTGTAAATATATTTTTTTAAATAAAAATAAAAATTATTTTTTATAACGGTTTAGAATTGACGGAAATATGAGATAACAAGCATAAAAAATACATCGAAATTGAGAACTTCCTTCTTTTTAAAATTTGTTGATAAATGTAACTCCTAACGCTTTAAAAAATCAACGCAGAGGTTGAGGTAGTATTTGAAATAGAGAAAATATAGGCTATTTTCAATCTCAAAAATTTAAAACATAGTACAGAATTTCTAATTTCTAAAAGAATTTCTATGGAGAACATTAATATAGTTTATTAGGTTAAGAACTTATATCGGATACTTAATGCAAACCGCAGAGTCTTTTTATGAATGATGGTAAAGCGGATAGAGGAAGTAAACTTGAGATAGGAGCAGAGAGAGTAGTATGCTATACTGAATAATATTATTATAGAATGGATTGGATTACTCGGACATGATTAAAATATTGATTACAGATAGATATCTGCAAATTGATATCAATCTATTTATTAGTAAGGCTTTAATAGTATAGAATATTTTAGATTTATCTATATTTGTTCATGTATATTAACCGAAATCTTCGTCAATTTTCATAATTCATCCTGCAATCGTAAACTTTATTCCCGTGTTAGTTCTATAATAATTGTTACGATTGACATTGCAATTTTTTTACAGAGTAAAATTTATTTATTAAAACATTGATATTCTTGGTTTATTATCATATTATGAGCGCATAGTGATTTGTCGATGTGAAAGCCTCAAAAGGACTGAAATAGCCTACTTATCCCGCCTCCGGGACCGCCTCAGCTCGAGAGTTTTTCAAGTGGATCTGTATAATCATTCTTATGGACGAGCACACTATTGCGAAAGTATGTGTATTGAAGTAGGTAGGTATTTCCTTATTACGTTGTGGCCACCAACTCAAAAATGGTTTATTCTCTTGTTTTACTGACTTTCTTAATTAAAGGCTCTTGAATAAGACTAGACCAAGTGGTATTTTCTATAAATAGCAGTAAACATTTTTCCATTTCTAAATTAGGGAAATGATTGAGTTAGATCTTTATTGGATTTCCAAGAATTCAATAATAATATCATAATCATCGATAAATAAAGAGTTTACTGAAAAAAATGATACCTTTTTTTCCATTTTGCAACTTCACTGTTACGTCTGCTCGATTAAAAATACGTAAATTAAAGAAATGTAAAATTTACTAATCTACTAAAAATGTATATCTATGACTATCTATTTCCCACAGTTTCGCCTGCACCTTCTCGTACTATCACGATTCTGAAGGAATTTCAAAATATCGTTTATATACTTTATATTGCTCATTTGTTATATAGAAAACTGTAGTAGAAAGGTACAAAAGATTCGGCTTTACGTTAATAAGTCAATGAGTTTATTACAGATTTAATTTTTTACATTACCATTAGATATGTTTTTTCACCATTTATTCCTTTTACTTTTTACGTGTATACAATATTTGCGTACGATAGTTTCAACGAAACAATCAGTCAATTGCACACAAAATGACTTAAATATTAAGAGGAGAAAAAGTAATAATTTCTGTTAAGGTACCTTTTTAGTTTAATAAAAGGCGTGCGAGAATGGACAGCTGCCGATTAAGATAACATATTAAGAAACGTAAATTTATTTTTTTCTTGGAATTCTTGGATTGATCATATTAATCATCAAATATCTTCATAGCTTAAGCACAAATGTCATTTATCTCTTTGTATTTAAAGAGATAAATGACATTTGCGCTTTAATCATTTAAAAAAAACTCAAAATAATATATTATATTAAACTTAGACAACGTCGCCATTTAGATACCGTAGGTAAGATACATGTTTTTTAGAATTTGTTTAACCGAATGTTTATTTTTCTGCCGGTCTTATTCCATCTTATTTGGGGTTGGCCCTCCTGTATTTGATAGTATTCTTTTAATAGCAGCTACCCATGCAAGTCAGGGGTTTCCGCGCTTCTGCACTGAAGTATTCTTTAGTCAGATGATTTTCCGATCCCCTCATTATATTTCTTTAACATCTGTTCAGTTTCTTAAACGTTTAAAAATTAGGATTCGGTCACAGAATAATTATATTTAATAATTTATTTAGCAATTTTTTTTTATACAACTTAGAATGGCAAACAAGCTGACGGCCCACCTAATGGAAAGTGGTAACCATCGCCTATAAACATGAGCAGGACCATGGACATAACAGAGTATATTGTTTCGCCCATGATACCCCCCATGCGTTGCCATTCTTGAAGACTCAGTTGTTATTCCTCTGTACCCTGTAAATTCACGCCCTATCCCACCCTTCAAACCGAAACACAGCCAATATTGTGATAATAGAAAATTTTAAATTGTATATTTAACGATCTTAAAATCTACGGTCCGCCTGATGGTAAGATTGCATGCATACTTAGAGTCTCAGAGAAAAGTTCTCATCATCTAAACACAAAAATAATAATAGTATTTTGTAAGGCAAACGTTATCTACAAACAAAGTACATTTAATTTTAGAAAATCAATCTTAGAGATTATTTAAATTTCGTAAAAAAAATATTGTACTATATCCGTAGAAAAAGAAAGCTATATTATTTTTAACCTATATCAAACGCCTTATATGTAATATCTTATTACTTTTGTTCGAATATTTAAAACACAAATCATAATAACAATTTGGTATGAATTAAGAAGTAAGACAATAAAGACTGCATGTGATACGATATCTTTGTGTATATAATGTGTGATTTATTATAATATGATCAATTATAAACCTTTTTAGTACTAAAAAATCTTTAATGTTTTATTGTGCTAAGTACACATCTTAAAAACTTCCCTATAAATAGGAATATCAGATATATTCCCTTACTCAAAAAGTAGAGAAACAAATTCATAACAATTTCCTTGCAAAGCAAAAGATGTTTTACAACGAGAACAGTGAACAGGTGCAATGAACGAGTATAGCAATAGAAATGCTGTTTACATTGCCCCTCAGCTAGTCAACAGACTGTCGTAATTAAACGTGTTCTCTGTTTATTAGTAGGAAGGTCGAAACTTCCCTTCACAATCCTTACAAAATCGGCCTTTCGTGACAGTTCGTCACTTTGATCCATTTAGACGCGATTAAGATTTATTTATAGCGCTGTTTTCAGGGCTATTTGTTTAATTCTTTGTTTAACCTTAGATTAATATCATTATCTAAATTACTAATTATAACATAATTTGTACAATAAAAGATAAACATTCTTTTAGCAGTGGTAACTTAATACTTATGAGTAGAACCATAGAGTTAGTACAACCTACTTCAATTAGAACACGACAAGAATCATTTTGTTACTATAGCGGTGTTTCCTAATTTATCGCTGCGACAGTGGTACAAGATAAGCCTTAACAAGACTTACCCATATCCTCACCGATTGCGACCTTAGTGACAAACTGCTGCATTTTTAATCTTACCTACGGATTAAATTATTAATGGGCGTATATCCAGCTTATACAATTATATATTTATAAAGATATATTTAGTGATATCAAAAAATGTTCTAGAATTTTAGTATCCATCTACATACCGAAAGACTGGCATATTTAAATGTCACTGAATAAACGAGGCAACGACATTAAAAAAACTCGTAGCACGTGCCGTGACCAGGAACATAGTTACGGATATCTCTCTACACCACCATCATTACTTTGCGTTTGTCCCCTAATTTGGGGACGACGCGGTAAGTTTCTTTCTTTCACTGATCCTATCAGCCATCATAAATTCCGAAGGGGAAAATCCCTTGTGCACTTTTTACCTCAATGAATAAAAGTAGCTACGGTTACTAAAAATTCGTAGTACATTCCATGATCAGAAAATACTTCATAGTAACGATAGCTCTCGAGTTTACTTATGAAATGGAAAATTTATCGTACTCATTTTGATCTCACCGATTAGAAAATAACTACAAGCATTTGGCTTTGGAACCTAAAATACAAATTAGTAGCACATGCCGTAGCTTACAGATTTATGGATAACTCTAATTACCACGGATGGAATGGAAAAACCCTCATATACTTTTTAATATCACTGAATAAAAGAACTATTGTGATAAACACTTACAGTCATATCCCAGAGAAGTTAAACTAGCGATAAACTAGCATTCAATACATGTTTAGACGTTTTATTACGTGTACTTTAAAAGCGCATGTAATATCTGTGTATGTGTAAACAAAAGAAAGTTTGTCTTATTAAAAATATAAGATATTGAAAGCTAAATATACAGATTCTACATATAAAATGACATATATGCAAACATTATAACAAGAAATAACTACTTTCCGACTAAACAATATTTATTCACTTAGGCAGAGTTTTGTTAAACACGATTGAAATAAACAGTGTTTTAAATATTTATTGTAATAATACCGTAGTACTTTCTATGCATTTAGTGTCGGAATATATAAGATTCCTTCTTGTAAAAAGAAGTCTAATATTGTCTTTGATCTATATTCCTTCCTGGTTACGCCATATTCTAGGAGTATTTTTCTAAATTCTTGTAGCTATAAAGCAATAAATATTTATTTAGTGAAATTAAAACAGAACAATTTTTTTTTTGTTTCGTATGCATTCTGAGTTGTCTTTTAAATTTCTGTAGCTAAAGGGTAAAACGAAACTATTATGACAATTTCTTCGCGTCGTTGGTTTTTAAAATTAGACTAATATAACATAGTCGGATGAAAAAATCCGTAATGGATATATTTAATAAATCCGTAAATGTAATCGGAATGAAAATAATGACATTATATTTATTTCGATGCAGGTAAAAGAAGATTGGAAATACGTAGCAATGGTACTGGACCGTCTGTTCCTCTGGATATTCACGCTGGCTGTTCTAGTGGGCACCGCGGGCATCATCCTGCAAGCACCAACACTCTATGACGACCGTGTGCCCATCGACAAACACTTTAACCAATACGCCACCTCTTCATTGGTGCGGTGTCCACCGCCATCGTAATAATATAACTAAACCTAAACATACGTAGATATTATTTTTAAAGCTTATGTTAATTTTTTAATGAAATCTATATATATATATATATATATATATATATATATATATATATATATATATATATATATATATATATATATATGCGTAACGGAAATCGCTATATTGGTCGTTTACGAGAATTGTTTCGACTTCATCCGGAAGTCCTATTTAGAGCGAGTACAATGCTTTACGTTGTAACGTCTCGCCTCGCACTCGTCTTCTTAAAATTCTGGTAACACATATATATAGATATACGTAAATATAATTTCATGTGATACTCGAATTACTGTACTGCTACATATTTCTGACGTTTAAATAAAACACCTAGGCGATCGCACAAATTAAAAAACATTTTTTCGTAGGTGGACTTATTTACACGCATATAATATATTTTTGTCAACAAATCTAGGTGTAGCATTCCATAAAGTATTTGATATAGCATTTATTCGCCTGAAATCTGTATTAATCTAATAAAATTAAATTGTAATAATATTAAATTACATTGACTATAATTATATATTTTACATTTAATTGGGTTTTACAATAATTTTGACATGATGTTAAAATTAATATACCTAACAGGTATTTTTAGTTAATGTTAAGTAGGAACAATATAAAAAATATATAAAAAAAAATCATATCTACGTATGTTTTGTATAACTACAATTTATGGTAATACTCAATATAAACGAGACAATGGGCTGTATTTATGCTATAATTTATTAAAATAAAAAGGTATTGGTAAGTTCACCATACATGAATCGCAGTTGATAAAAATCTTAAATTAAAATTAATAAGTGTGTATATTGTATTATAAAGCTTTTGTGAAATGTGCTCACAGGTTACAGACTTAAGTCATAAAAATGGCCTGAGTAATATCTTTAAATAATCTTAGAGAGTTTGCAATAAATTACAGCATATAGTGCAGTACTTTGTACTAGACCTAACGCACACCCGTCCCGCCCGGTACGTGTTCTATTCCACGACACGTACGTTATCGTTATATAAAGTTAAGAAACTATTTCTCATATCTCTTCTTAATCTGTATTAAGTATTAATAGTTATAAAATTCATGTAAAACTGATTACAGTTTATTTCCACTCTCTATAAAATATGTGCGTTAAACGTTCCTAATATCTCGATATCTAATCGTGACAATAAGGCATAGCAATCGACTTAACCGAACATTTATAACGAACGCGTTAACGTGAAATGTACACCTAAGTTTCTTTTTGTATAACATAAAAATGTATTTGTTAATCAACAATAACTTATATTCTTAACAATTGTAATACAATTACAGTAAAAATCATTTATAACCAAATTAACGTCTTAGAAAATAGTAAAGTATGTCTAGATAATTCTAGATATAAGAAAACGAACGAAACACCACCAAAATAATATTGTCTGTGTTCAACAACATTATAACTAATATACTATATACTATAGTGGTAGTGTACGTAGCGTCAGTTTAAGCTCTCATAAGTCACAATATACCAAGGTAATCTCCTAAATCTCGCATTTAGTCTAGTGTGTATGATTTTATTCATGTTACCATAAGTTAATGTTAGCGCTTATGTAGACATCGAATCAGAAATTATATTAAGAAAATAGTGCATTAGTTGTAAGTACCTACTTCAAGTACACACAACAGACTATTCATTAATTACATACCCTCAAACTTAAATAATTCTTCTTGACTATTTATAATTTGTCGTAGAATAGAACATGTACACTAAAGATGAAATATCGATTTTATTATTTATAAGGATATAGAATTCGATATCAATAAAATATCGCCATGTGCGTTTATTACAGATTTTTAAGAAAATTGTTAGCTTCGAAAAAATTATGTTAATAATGTATACCAATAATATATATAAATATACTTATATTGTCCATTAAAGTAGGTAAAAACTTTAAGAATTTAATAGAATAGTATGAGTATCTATAACCATCCACCCATCCAACTCATACATAATTACTTGTAGGACATCATCATAAGTAAAAATGTGATAGTAGTTAGGAACAGAGAAAGTAGGTACTGTTAATTCTCTTCAAAATTTGAAATATGATCACTAGAATAGTTTAGTATCCACTTTAGTTCCCTGTTCCCAAATCACCAAATGATATTTTTAAAGCTTTTACCTACTTAGAAATAATATTATGCATAGAGACTGGTATAAACATAATAAAAAATTAAATTGAGAGAAACAAATAGATATACCTTATACATAAAATTACCTACACTGAAAATAATGCAAAACAATAATACAATCTTAGACACTATATCACTATCTCAATTCTAAAATACTCAGGAGCTTGATCAGTTATGCTATTCTGTAAAGATTCGAACCTATTTGGTAATTCACTTTACTTTTAATTCACCTATTTAATATATTTTCAAATCTGCAAACTTTGGGAATGGGAAGTGGAGAGATATGAGTTATTGAAACCAAAAGTAAATATCTAAGCATGGTAGCATACGTACCTCAATTGTTATAACGCCACGTTACCGAAATAGTAGTTATCGATTTTTTATTTACATAATACCAAATGTAAATCACTCGTAGATCCGTTAGTGAAATTCTTTTGTAATTACAAAATAGCACAGCTGGTCGTTCCAATTCTAACCAGTTCACAACTATTAACATACAATAAATAAATACATACCTCTTATTATAATAAAAGTATGTACGATACGTAATCTAGGTTTTTGTGAGTTACTACCATATAATCAAGCTATTACGAATCAACATACCATCAACGAGTATGAACGATTCGATTTGATAAACGACCGGTAAAGGTCGTAACTGGTCGAATCAATTTCTTTTTACAAACTTACTTCTTGACGTATAAATTTGTAAAGACCTTATCGAATCGTGTGGCAAATAGTGTCGTCTGTAGACAATATAACCAATTTATTTGCTTGTGTCATTGCACAGCTGACAGAGACGATCGTAATCAACTTTATTTATGTACCTGACATTATTATCTACAGTCGCATTAGATACGCAAGTTGCGTGCACTCACATACACACACACATATTGCTGTATCCATTTTGTGGGGTAATACTTTAACATCATTGTTGCTAGATGCAAATTAAAAAAAAAAAAAACTATTAATTTATACAAGTATAATTGCTTATTTTATTCAATTGACCAACATTTTTATTCAACTGTAATTTGTAAAAAACAATAATTTGTATAAATATTATTACCATCTTTCAATCTACAATATTAATAGTTAATTATTATGTTTATACCTATGTCAACATAATTAAAAGTTTACATACCCAATAAAACAATTATCCTTATGACAAATAAGTACAACATAAATATTTACTTTAAGTGATGATTGCTCAATTTTACGAATGGGTATCTATATTTCGCTACAGAATTTTTGAAATATAAACTGAAAATTTTGTTATTTATGTTACGTTAGACAAACTTAATTGTAATTGTATTATTTCTTTAATTTCTGATTTAGTTTGATTTCGTAATGAGATATTAATAATTATTTATAAATATATATCAATTTATTTCTATTGTGCTTGATTTCTAGGCAAGGGCCTTATTACAAGCCGTGCCAAAATGTTTGGACAGGAATTGAATGAAAATAATTACTAATTTAATACATGAATAAACAGTTAAAATAGCAATTTTAAAAATATTTGTACAAAAAGTAAAAAACGAATATAAATATTAAACCTAAAGGCTTTTCGTGTTTAGGTACTTAAATATAAAAGATTTATTAATAATGTGCACTCATGAAATTATTTCAGATGTAATTTACGGACAAACGTCGATACGAACGTTAGCTAGGAAAAGTATTGGTGCATAGTTTAGTATCCCTATGAAATAAATATTATGAATAAAATAATTTAGCAACAATTAATAACTAAGCACATTGGACTGCTCGCGGTAGAGTAGCGCAGCTCAATTGTAGAGAAATAAGTTTGTAATTACCTATTTATATTGTTAATAAAACCGTTATACATAGACATATTCTTTTTATTCCTTATTAATTCCGTATTTATTAATAGTTAAGAGACAGCTACGTACAAAAAATAATAACTTACTTTATTTAACAAATGTCATGTCATCTTTAGGCGTCACATAATTATTGTAAAACGAATTCCTAGTACATACACCTTCCGCAATGGTCATAATAATTATCAATCAAAATTAAACAGCTCTGGATTATCAAACAGGCCAACACCAGCATCTTTATTTTTCGCAAAATAATCCTGTAAAATCATATTTGTACGTTTATTATTTTCTATAAAAGCAGTTGCATCTTCTGCTTCTTCTTTGGTGGATACACTGTCTTTTCCGAAAGAATGCAAGAAATCATTAATATCAATCGAATCCTTGCTTGATTTTTCCGCTGTCTGTTCTCCATTTTCATCGTCTGTCATTTTTAAAGAAAAGTCTTTAAAAGCAAGAGATATTTTATGCTTTTCTCTCTTTGCATCTTGTGTAGATACGTCTTTAATGTTATTATTTTCTTTATGTTCTTCTTTTTCCCATTGTACAAACTGTGTTTCTACATCACTTAATGTGCTACTTGACTGATTTTCTAAATCTCGTATTATAGTTTTAATTTTTTCGTCGTTAGAAGCATTGCTATCCACATTATCTATATTTAAAATACCCAATGCTTCATCAAGAACGCGTCGTATCTCCTTGGTTTTTTGGCTATCTTTCTTGTTGTGATCAATGTTATGTAAAATTTTAACATCATGCCAAATACTATCAAAAGTTGGTTTTTCTGGACTCGATTTCATGTTACCAAATTTCTTTCTAATATCAGATGGCATGCGGTCAAATTCACGTCTAAATATGTTACTTAATTCTATCAAATTATTATTTTCTTTTTTAAGCGTTTCTCCTATGGCTTTTATTTCTTTATGAGAGTCGTATTTGTTAATTAAATTGAGCCCGGTTTCTTTAGCCTGAGTAATGGACTCTTTTATCTGCCGAGATAGTCCATCAGATAAATATTGCTTGTTATCATTGCTAGTCCCAGTTTGCGATGTATAACTATTTTCTACTTCTGGCACCATACTTTGATCTGTTGACCCTCTACATCTTTTATCATAATCAGAAGATTCATGGAACACTGGATTTAATGATAACACTTCTTTAACTGCCAATATAGTACACCCTATAGTTTCTGACACATCAGTTACAACATCACTCACCAACTTACCGAAACTGTCTTCAATTGACGACATAGCTCCACGAAATTCATCAAAAAATGAAGCAGAATAAACCTAAAACAATTAAAAATAAACAGTAAACTATTTGAAACAATACATTGAAGCCAATAGTTCCATGTTATACTAATTTGTTATAATATAGAACTCACCGGTACAATTATAATGCAAAAAAACACAGCAGCAATCTTCATTATATATTAAAATATATTTACAATTTACCAGTAATAATAATTGTAAATGCTGCCGAAGACAGACATATTAATTTAATTTCAAGTCGGCATACGTTTAAATTGTTATTTTACGTCTGTTTGTTCGATCGACACGAGTTACGATTTTGTCAAACCACTTGTTCCAATATTTGCTGTCACACTGCCACAAAGTAATTCTGTTTATTGTATTGGTACTTCACTATTAGACTACGTCTACTAACTTTTATAAAAATTACAATACAATGTAATTTTGTATTAATGTACAATAGTACTATAGAAGAAAGCTTTAGTAAATTCGAATCAAAGAAATAAATCAATAAACATACATGATTATTTCATTACAATAGTTTAAATTTCGCTGCTATAAGCATATGTACTACTAACACTTGAAGATTGAACACCGTCATTTCCACCAGAAGTTCTACAACTTTCCGTGTTAACCATTAATCTTTGACTGCCATTTCATTCACGCACGTTTTGCAACACATGTTTCACCTCAAAACGAGGGATCTTCAGGTAAGCAAATTTGTCTGAAGGTGTCTCATTATAAAAGTCGCAATAGCAGTAAAAGATTGATGGCTAATATGAAAGGAATTTTCGGTAGTAAAGGTGATGGGCTATGTTAGAATGTGAGCAGTCTATAGACTTAATATAACGTATTACATGAGCGTTGACACACATTCTAATGGTAATAGAATTAAACAAAATAATTCTAAACAAATAACCAGTGATATGGACTACCGCCAAATAACACCTATTTCAGTAAAACCTCCATTACTTGATAAATACTATTATTATAAAGAAACACAAAGATTAGTGTAATTAACGTCACACTATAATACGTAGTAATAATATTCTTCTTAGTATTAGCAATATTATAATATACGTCTGGAACTTTTTTTTACCATCAGGGTCAACCTGATATAGACAATTGTCTGTATTAGAAGAGAAAAAAAAAATATTGCTCGTTTGTAATGGATAAACTCAATACTAATATTAGATAAACATCTTTAAAAAATTAACAAATTTTAAAAGGGACGACTGTTTTAATTTCTATTTGCTTTCTCACCTATGCCTATCTACATTTTGTATATGGTTAATAAGTTACTAAAGTTAATAATTAGTGTCAGCTATCTAGACAAGATATAACTCAAGTATAGTTAGATAAATTTTATTAAAACTGTTTTTACATTATACATGATAATAAATAAAAAATAAACCTACATTGTTACGTTTTTAGAATCGTTTTATAGGGAAAAAAATAAAAGATATGAATTGATTAATACTTTATTGATTAGTTATATTATCTTACATATTTTATTATCACAAAAATTACACTTAGGTTCGTTTATAAATTACCACTAAAATGCATCTTGTCCAACAAATTTAGAATGAATAATTTTTGATTTCTTATATATATATATAATCTTCAGCAGAAATTAAATATATCTAATAATTTTTAAATGTGGATATTCCAATTTAACAATATCTATGCGCATATGGAAATTGTTGAATAAAAACAATGCAATATGGACTATATTACTATCAGTATCTGTATACAAGTGGCGAACGAACCATTTCTATATATTTTTATAATAAACGTTCCTTACATAAGTATACCTTTACTTTCTTACGAATTACGATTTAAACTAGTTCATCACTCAGAAAGTTAACTTTTAGCAAACGGGTGTAATTGGTACAATAAAATAAATTATAAAGCACAATGAGAGCTACAGAGAGAGTGTACTAATCTAAAAGTTGATTCAAAGGTTGTGTTACAATCTGGACATGCCGTTCTTTCTCATATGTAGTGTATCGTGTGTGTGTATCTCACAACAATATAAACGTATTTAAAACTTAATCCTTTGCCTCCTATTAATATATATGGCAAAAAAGGTATCTCTAAATTAATCTTCAGTTTTAACAAAATAGATTGACCATAATTTTTTAGTTACAAAAAATAAACTTTCTCTACGCCTTAAATTTGGGCAAGAACGTGATGAACGCGTGGCAACGTGTTCAGAAATATTTGCTTCCTCTATAGGTCCCACGAACTCTTGTCTGACTATTTAATCACTCCATTAGTCCACTCAATA
The DNA here is from genome assembly GCF_026898425.1 of Galleria mellonella. NCBI lineage: Eukaryota > Metazoa > Arthropoda > Insecta > Lepidoptera > Pyralidae > Galleria > Galleria mellonella. Next base: position 7,392,522 of record NW_026442016.1, read on the forward strand.
TAATTGTGACAATGGTCGTAAGATAATATTAATAGATTAGAGAGTAATATACATTAAAAAAAAAAAATTAGTTCAATACGCTCAATAATTAAGTCGATAAAAAAATCATACAAACAGTAACACTGAAGCAAAAGACTAATTCATCTATGTGTATTATTGTTAGAATTTAAAAAAAAAATTAAGGTTATAAATTACTTATATTAGTCCAGCAAACCCAATATACAATCAAACACACACGACAAAAATTACGCAATCCGCTGACTCTGTTTATGGCATTAATGTAACAAGTAAATCAATCAATGTAATAAATAAACAAGTAAAGAGATTATTTCATACATCTACAATAGTAATATATTGTATCGTAGCCATACACATAAGAATAAATAGGCTGGATGAAAGCGGCACTCCTGTACTATATACTTTCCTTTGTGAATGTAGTAGTACAAAATATACCCTTCTTCCTTTCAGACCAACAGAAGATTGTCACAAATTTATTCGTATTTAACAAATTTTTTTAGTGAGACACGCGTTCTCACCTTGGCAACTGTTGCTTGCTTGCAATAAAGTAATTTAACGGCGTCGGTGCAGCAACTTTTTAATTAAATTCACGAGTGTCAGTTCTATCTGGATATTTATTTTTATGTCATAAATATGAATATCACTCTCAGCGTATAAAAAAATATGAAAACAAAGATAGTGAAATTTCTGTTTACTCAAATGCAAGTTAGTCGATTAACAACAAAATAAACTTAAATCAATCTAAAGTCAAATATGTTATTATAAGCAAGTATGTACACACAATATCAAAAGGTAATTATACATTTTCGCGTTTACACATAATTTAAATCGGGATTTAACGCGATATTATCACAACCACGAAGTGATGCAATCCACGTCGAAATGTCGTCAATAAAGAAGCAGGTATATATGTATTATTTACCTGCAAAAAATCGCGTTACATCCCGATGGTGTATTCAAAATCTATATCAAATCTTTATTATTTACAGCATGTGTCTATGAATAACATGTGAGAGAGAATACATTGCTAAATTCTTACAATTTTCACTATAGCCAGCTCATTTTACCTCATAAACAAGCTGATGGGAATATGTAGATGTATTGTACAGATACATGAATTGCAATTGGCTTTAGAAACCATAATTATAGTGTTGATATCGATGGTAAAACCAACTGGCAATCTCAGCCTATCTTTTCGTTTCCTCTTTATTTTGCATTCAACACAACAGAGTACTTCAGCCATGAAAACATAACAAACAAACAGACGGTATATTTTTTTATATACGACTTGGAATGACAAACAAGATAATGGTCCACTAGATGGAAAATAATGATGGTAGTAGCCATATTAAATCATGAACAGTACCATGACGTAACGGAATACGACCATGGTGCCGCACACGCTTTGCCATTTCTGAGCGATTCATCTCCTTTGCGTTTATATTATCACTAAAATATACAACTACCTCGATAGATACTCGTAGATAAAATTATTAAAAGTACGATTATTTTTACACATTTTCAAAAAATATAATATCTTAATATAAGTTTAATTCTAAGATGAAATATTAAATCGAATGAATCCCGTGATCATAATTGAAAGATATACCGTTTACCAACATAAAATTTTCAAAATAAATGTTTATAAATTACAAACCAACTATAATTATATGTAACACAGGCTTTATCCCTATCGAGGATCCATATATTAATATGTACATATATTATCTAGTAGATAGTAAAACTCTCACATTGCTATATAACTTTTGGCACTTTTTGAATACATTTAGATTGATATAAAATCGTAAACTTCATCAGTTATACCAAATTTTAAATTACATTTTGTTACCAATCTTTAATTAATAACCACGATTTTTTTTATAATTCTCAGTAAAAAAAAGGAACACATTACGAACATTTTAGAGTTTCACTTACTATTGAGCATATCATTATATGTAAATAGGTATCAAAGTATAATGTAAATAATGCATACGTCTTATTGAACTAACGAAACATTTACAAATTAGTTTTGATATTAATTATATCTAAAATATAAACACTTTTAATATAATAATCTACTATGAAAAACTAAAAACAAAAATATTATTTCATTAAAAATTGTAAAATAAATATGTAACGCATAAAGGAATGTAACAACCGATTTGTATATATATTTTTTTAAATATAAATATCTAGATCTGAATTTCTGTAAAACAAATATGTATTATTATACAAGTATAACACTTTGTGATCTTCTATTTTAATTCTACATTATAATATAATAAATGATAAAACAATGAATTTAGTTTTACCATTATCCATATCAATTATAATAAATATATTACTCATTATGGCCCAATAATTCTAATCATATATTTGACATTTTGTTCTATGCTTTTTCCTTTTTTCTTTATTGCATAAATTTCATGGTTGCTAATTTAATTAACAAAAAAGATGACTTTAGTAACAAAAAAAAAAGTAAATAATATATCTGATATTGTTACTCTTGTCTTTTTATCACTTAATTACATATTGCTATTATAAACATTATTGCTGTATATTTTTAGGTAATAGTTATTGCAGTATTTTATTATTTCAATTATTCTGAATTCAACTAAAGAAAACCTACATATGGAAAACACAATAGGTAAGCTATTTGTCCATGGATGTTATCAGTCACTTATTCAAAATTACAGTGAATCAATCAGTCAATCTTGGCACAGATAAATCTAAATAATAGTCCTGACAGAAATATTACAGATATACAGGTTGCACGAATCACCCTTTTGTTGAATGCATCCTATTTAGAAACCATAAATAAATAACTGACATCAAGAACTTTTAACAAATGCCGGTAGGACTATTATGTAAATGCTATTATGTAAAGATTGTTTGTCTAAAGATATAAAATGCAATTTCATTAGGATGCTCGGATTTAATGGTTTTAGTAATGTGAATTCTTATCCATGTATTAAGTTTAATTAAATGTAAATCACTTTTAACACTATTATCTTGATGTTTACAACATAATATAAATTTTAATATTTGATTTTTTAACATAACTATATCGATAAATATGTACTTATATATCTGAGGAAATAAAATAATATAGAACTAGTAAATGATATATCAATTTGGATATGTATACATTTATATAATTGTATTCACCTTTGGTCGTGAGATTATGTAGTAGTTGCAGTGCCACTTCAGTTGAGTCAAGTGGCAATTTTACATTGTACTCAGTTTTGTTTTTAATATTTCTTATTAGGATAAGCGACTTTAAATTACTTATCATAGTCTGAACATTTTGTTCTAGATTCTGACTTTATTTTGATATTATTATGTTAACATAATAGAGAGTAAATGAAAAAGACAAACGTACTAATACAAACACATATTCTATCAGATAAATCTAACAAGGGCAGTATTAGCATAAAGTTTTTGTTGAATAAATCCAAAGGAGGTAGTTAAAAGGTTAATATATACAAGAAAATTAATATAAAATGAAATTAACTTCTACAATCATCTCAATTTATAATCCATTGTCGCATATATCAATCAATTCATTGTGACCGATTCGTTAAACTCTCTAAATACACCTAATATAAAAGAAGAGATCACTATATTAAATATATTAAAAATTACGTTTTGAGAACATGATATAACCGCATTCAAAGAATGCAAAATTTATATAAAAATATTTTTCGTTCCAATAGATCGTAATAAATAACATTTTAACTTACAAAAAAAGAACACTTATGAGGTGATTTTACGTTTTTCACCCATAAATATGGATTAATAATTATCGTATATATAATATCAGGGCACTGACGTAACCTCCTCGTCCTTTTGTTGTAAAGGAGTTTCTTCTCTTTGAGGGGGTGTGGGAATATCTATGATTTCCTCGTCCCTCGGCGGCGGTATGGGGGCGATGATGTTTAATTTGGGTAGCGGCGGTATTGGAGGCGTGGCCGTGTCGTGCGGCGCCGCGCCCGCCGGGGTACCATTGGTCATCCGCTGATAATGAGGTTTCAACTTATTCGCTGGCGGTGTATAGTTCAAATGGTCATATTCTCTCTCTGAAAAATAAAATTAATAAATAGTATAGCGGAGAAAAAGAATACGTGAACATAATATAGATAGAGAAAAGTAATTTTCTTGCTAAAAATATATTCTATAGATGAATTTTAATAATTCTCGCCGGAATAATTTCAGTGTTCCTTCAATGAAGTCACGGCAGCAAAAGTAAATTAACACAGCCATAAATTGTAAATTATGATTATTTTGATTTATAAATAGACTTCATGCGATATATAATATGTATACGAATGTGACATTACCATATCCTTCTTTGTGTTTGATTTCATCATACACGTGTTCCAGTTTATCGTCATCAATAAAATTGTATAAATTAGGATTATTAGCATCAGCATCTTTATTCTTCAGCGACATTGGGTTGTAATCTATAAGTAAAAAATTAAATTATTATTTTCAAAATACAAAAAGGTTAGAATATAAAAAATATATCACATGAGAAAGACTTTTGCCGTCTTATTACAAATAAAATTTTAAACATTGTTTACCCAAACAATGTTTAACAAAACTTTGTCTAAGTGATTAAATATTTTGTAGTCTGGGTTCATTTTAATTTTATGTACCAAAATGTATAGATTATTAAAATACAATTTATTACTTATTACTTTAAACCACTTTAAAAAAACTTTCTTTTGTTGAGACATAAACAAATGGTAGAAGCCAATTCATAGTAAGTCATTTAAACATGTTTGACCACCTGCTTATCGCAAGCTTACTTTTTTTATGCAAATTAAAATAGCAAACAAGCTGACAGCCCCCCTGATAGAAAGTAGTAACCGTCGCCTATAGTTATTAACAGTACCATGGGCATAATAGATTATACTGTTTCGCCCATGATTCCCCCACGCGTTGCCATTCCACTAAGGTGTTATTCCTCTGTACCCTGTAAATTCACTGCCATATTCCACCCTTCAAACCGAAACACAGCCATGCAAACACAACTGAGTCAGACAATTAGTTTCTTATAAAATAAATATATTATTTATGTGTGTAGTTTATATAAATAACTCATCATTTACTATCTCCAGTTCAAGGAATTTCCAAATAAATATTTACACATAGTATTACCTCCTAAGGCTATCCTACATGGTTATTACTATATAGTAAGAGCTTACTGTCATTGGAGCTAGTAGCCTTCATCCTCATTTTCTCAAGAGTGGCGTTGTTCATTTTGCTTCCGTTGCCAAGGTTGTTGAATATAGTGTTGTTGAGCAGTGTGGTCGCGTCGTCACCTCGCTGTGAGCCTTGGTAAGAGTAAACTGGATTGTCGAAATGTTGTTGCTCTGTTCAAATTAAATAAAATAATTAGTTGCGTCCAAAACCACGCATGCATACATTCTACGCATAAATGGAATATGGAAATGAATCATCAGGATTAAATTATAGTATTTTCCTCTCTTGACGCCTTAACGACTCAACCAATCATCAAATTTGATATATACCTACTGTATAGTCTGGAGGAGGAGATAGGCTACTTATCCTGGTCATAGACACAAAATCGTGATAACTAATAATAATACAATAAATATCAAGTGTATATTTGGATTTTGATACATACCCGGTTGTGAATTAGGATCGGCGGTGTAATGCACATGTGCTATCTCCCGCTTGAGGTAGTTCACGCGCTTACGGTAGTATAACAGCATCAATATCACTACGGTCACACATATCAGCGCGATAATTACCAAAAATGCCGTAAGTCCCGCGTACGACGTACCTACAACAAAAACCAAATATTTAAGAAAATATATTCGAGGTAAAAGGAAATCGGTATCTGTTTATTCAGGAGAAGGGATAAAGGATAACTTCTTCATGATTTTATTTATATCATAAATAATATTATCTATAAAAATCAATTGTCATATGTACGTAAGCACATCACTTCAGAACGGCTATATCTATTTAGCTAATTCTATTTTTAAAGTTAAGGTTTCATAAGGTTTGTATAAAAAGAACATTTAAAAAATTTACGGAATAATGAGTAATTTGAATTAAAATAATCTCCACATAAAAAAGTGAGCAAGAAGACAGTAGATTCTCAAAAATATTCACGCAATTGACAAATTGACACATTAACATTCAGTAGCAAATTTTCTTCACTGGTACACCCATGCGAAACCGGGGCAACTAGATAATAAGAAAGATTATTTTAACATAGTAATTAATAAATTTAATAAATAAATAGCAATATTGTCATCGATTATTAAATTCGTAGGTACAGTTGATGAAAGAATTATAATTGCGTTAACTAATGCTAAGCTTGAACCTGTGGCCACAATATATGTGTTATATAAAATTTGTTGCAGAACAAATAAAAGGCATACAAACAAAAATATTAATTACCCTCAGCACGCTCGATCACTAATGGGTCGCTTGCATGTACGTCACAGTTATCCCCAATAAAGTTATGATGGCAGACACATCCCTTGATGTGGTCGCACTTCCAGTTGCCTTCAGATGGACAGTTGCAAGCTTTTATACAGTGATCACCGTAGTAACCCTCAGGGCATGCTGAAATATACCAACAATAATTTTATAAGGATTACATTAATCTCAACTTTAAGCTGATGTTCTGTCATGCATCTCCATGGTTTCTAGTAATATATTATATATGTATGAACACGTACAAAAATGATACACTATAAAGTGGAAGGTAAAATTATTTTTTAAAGTTACATTCATTATCAGATAATATATAAAGACTTTAGGTCATCAGTGTACTCTGGTAAATGTTATGATGACAAATAGTATACATACATACATCTTAGGGTAAAGGGGGCTTAAGAAGTTTCTTTAGGGTCAGAAACGCGTACGTAATATATCTGGTATTGCAGGCGTTCATAGGCTACGGTGACCGCTTACTATCAGGTTAGACCGTATGATTGCTTGCCACCTCAGTGGTATAAAAAAAAATTAACTAGATTTCTCCTTATATGGAAAGAAACCGGTAATTTATGGTGTGGTAATTTTTTTTATGAAATTTGGAATGGCATGTCTGCCATTGACATTGACAGTCAACCTGATGTAAACTGGTAATTGTCACATTTAGACATGAACAATAGAATCACAAATATCAGAAAATAAATCCGTGTAATTTCACTGTCATATCACATACTTCAAATCCTAACACAGTCATGCAAGAATAACTGTTTCGCGGCAAAAAATACAAGCAAGACAGAGATACAAAATGATATGTAAAGATGTTTAGTACATTATTGCAGCGGCTAGCAACTGAAGCATTAATGGACGAACGTGCAAATGAGGGCCAAGGCGTAGCCGAGGCACACATACGTGAGTCCATCAATGCCTAGTTGTGGCCAAAGCTTGTATAGTACTTTTCTCAAACAATGCGCGGAAATCAAAAACACAATTTTACTTTTTAAGGTCAATGACGAATAACGAACAATAATAATTTTTCACAGGCCATAATGTTCCTTTGTTTTTTTTTTTAATAAACAGCTTTCTGTTTGCAAGCTAGTTCGAAATTTAAATAAAACCTTTTATTAGTTACCTCCTTGGTAGCCATGTTTCGAAGTAAAAGGTCATTCCATTTTTAAATTACAGGACAGATATGAGTTTACATAGTAATTTATCTGGCCGCAAAACACGACAGATATGGATTTTCATACTACTTTTGTCGGCCGCTGCGCGCATTTATCTGACCAGTACGGCAATTTTGATTTATCTCTAAGAAGATTGTCAAAATAATGCTCACATTTCCAAGCATGTTTGAGAAATATATGTTATTCAATCATATTGAAAAGGCTAAACGGATTCCAATGAAATTTGACAGGCAGATACATTATAATGCAATTAATGAATAAATAAGAATAGTTTATGTGCAAGTGCACGCGGTGCAGAGGTGGCGAGAGCGCGTACTCACGGTCGGCGCAGTAGATGCCGGCGTAGCCTGGCGGGCAGATGCAGTGTCCGTCGCTGGGGTGGCAGAGCGCGGCGTGCGCGCAGCGGCACGGCTGCGAGCAGCCCGCGCCCCACCAGCCCGCGCCGCACGCCGCCTCGCAGCGCGCGCCGCGCCACCCCGGACCGCACTGGCACTCGCCTGTTTTATTGTGCAATCCACAACAAATTCATATATAAACAGTTGATACAGAGAACACAAAATAGCCAGACTGAGGGACGCGTCCTATGATATGATTGCAGCTTTAGATTAGCGTAACAGCTAGTACTGGTCACATTTAAAGTGTTTATAACAAAGTATTATTATGTATTAATAGTTGAAGCACTTCAGCTGCCCGCTAACGAAATGCTTTCGTACTGGGTTGACTGGAAGAGATATCTGTCAGAGATAAGTCCACCCTTACTCACAACATGTATAAATAGATTATTTTATATGTAACTTACGAGTGCAATAAATATATATATATATATATATATATATATATATATATATATATATATATATATATATATATATATATATATATATATATATATATATATATATATATATATATATATATATATATATATACATAGGCAATATAAATTATATGTAATTTTTTTTACAACACATAGGACAAACGAGCATGCGGCTCACCAATTTTTAAAAACAGTTTAACGTTTTTCAACGTTACCGATTAATTTTATTTCAAAAGTGCGCTGCTAGCGAAATAAAACGTTAATCATGCAATAATATACTTATTAAGCCATTGTTGAAAATTTGGATGTTGGGCCAAAAAAACATTAAAATATTCCAAAACGAAATAGGTAGATATGAAATTTTTAATAGTAGATTTATATGTAACGTATTCTATGATTACAGTTTTAGTTCGCTATCAAAACATTTTTTAAATAATCAATCAGAAATATTGTAATATATATTATGAAATTGTTTTTGAAAATTGACAGAAAATGCGACGTTGCCACACTTAATCAAGGTAAACTGTGATACATCACATAAGAAAAAATGCAATATAGCGCTACCGATCTGACATCGTACATACAAACAATCATACTCCTTAATACAAGTGCATATATGATATATGCAAGGATCGAACTCTTTATACACATTTTTGTAAGTAATACATTTAACTTCGTAAAATAAATAATAATTTTTATGTGGACTAAAAAAGTGAGTAATTGTATCACACTAATTTCTAATCATTGCCCTAAATAAAGTTTGATTACGAACCAGTGATATAATGACAGTCGGCCCCGTTATTACAATTACACTTCTCTTGGCAATTGACACCGTAAGTGCGCAGGGGACACGGGTACCGGCACGTGGGACCTCTGTACCCACTCGGACATTGGTAGTCGCCGGTCACAGGGTTGCATGTGTCGTTACCTATAACAAAATATGAGTAACGAAAACTCAAACAAAAAGTATTGAAATAAAAATTTTAAAATAGTTTGTATGCATACTTTAATCCCGGAAAATATTCTCGTTATGTCCTTATATAATCTTGAATTTTTGACATACAAATCTTTATTGTAAATACATATATCTAAGATTAACTGTGATTTAAACTTTTCTAGATTGTCTCGGATATGGGTGTTCAGGGTTGTCCCTCCAGATGTCTGTTACCTGTATTCTCATAACACAGGGTTACCCTAGCTTAAGGACTAGATGATTAGTGGTGATTATATGGTCGTTATAAAAAAAAAAAAAACAAAAAAGCAAGACTTAAATTTATGCTTAGAATTTCTTAATCATCTTAAGTACTTCTGGTCGCGAAAGACAGGTTATAAATACAGGTTTGTAATTGATAAATTGCGGCAGGGACATAAACGATAATTACCTCCGGAGTAATGCAGGCAGCGCTGCGAGCAGCCGGGCCCGTAGGTGCCGGGCGGGCAGGGCTGGTCGCACGCGTCGCCCGTCCAGCCGGCCGCGCACACGCAGCGGCCGCTGCTCGCCTCGCACGACGAGTTGTTCACACACCGGCATTGCTGCGAGCAGTTCTCGCCGTAGTAGCCCGAAGGGCATTGAGTCTCGCACAACACGCCTGCCGAGTTAGCATATAATGGGATCAAAATAAGAATGGGAGAACAAACCAACCACATTATCGATATGAAGAGATTTATCTTTGCCAATAAAATTACAGAACACAGGGCATAACATCTTACTTTCTTAGAAATAGTAACGAATGAGGGAGCCATGGTTATCTCTGTGTATTCACTGTTCATGTCTACTACTTATCAGGTATTCCATCAGGCTTGCTTACCATTTCAAGTTGTATAAAAAATATATTGATGTATTATTAATTTATCTGTTGACTTTTAATTATAAAAATAATACCGTAAATATCATAATTCTAATGTTTTTTTATAAGCTTATAATGTAATGAAATAATAAGCAGTTTATATTAATCTTTAAACCAAATAAAGATTAAAATTTTAAGTTATTAAGGAGCCAAAAGTTAAAAAACAAAGTCACGCTCTTAGTAGAAAAAAAGCAAAGAAAAAATTAACACTACAATATTCATTTCACTCACCTTTTCGTTTTAATGTATTATATCTACAATCTAATAATTATAACAATAATGTTTAACGAATCCTTCCTTAGGATCTAAGATAAATTTTATAATATGTCCAATATATGAGTAAGTACACAATTATATGTCATATATATACGATCGGTATACAACTTCATCTCAAACCTGAAGTTCATAAAAACGACAAATATCTCATAAACCTATTTTAGCTATTGAACTCTTTTGTCACTTTCTTTTGTGTTAAATTTCCAATTTGAAAGAAAGTGCCAAAACATCGTAATAGTTAAAATATATTCATAGAAGATTTCTGTTTTCATAAATAAAGATGGTATGTCTTAAATATTTCCAATAAGGAATGATAAGTACAGATAAAATAAAAATGTAGTAAAACATAGATATGTTCTATAATTCCTATGAAATTCAAACGATAAAATCAATCGAATAAGGTTAATGTGATAAAGTAAAGCCAGATAAAGTCATGAAACATGCGCAATCTTTATTGGCTACCTACTAAACCTAAATATTATGAACGTAGTCGTAGATAAAAATGTATAGAATAATCGATCGCAGGAAAATGTTTATATACAGTAATTCCACCTATAACGCGATACCCTTATAACGCGTTTTCATATTACGCGATTTCAATCCCCTGTATGACAAGGGCACACCCCCATATAACGCATAAATTACGCATTCCATTAAAAAAAAGATGCCGGTGGAACGTTATTTCAGATAGCTCTGACAGCGAATAAACATGTAACGAAACTGTTATTTGAAATTAACTATTTTTCCTTTAATTCATATGCATAATTTTTTTTTATTTGAAATATTCTTAGTTTAGTTTGATTTTTATAAAAGGTACATATTTCGTTCATAACATAGTTTTTTCTTAATATTCGATTTAAGCCCCCTGCAGCGAGAAAAGTTAAATGTGATAAATCATTTATACGTAACGCGTTATACAAGGTCGTAAAAATGCATTTTAAGGGTATTCCCGTATTCTATTCCTATAACGCGAAACCAATCTACCGCGTTATAGGGGGGATTACTGTATTAATAAAAAGTACCTAACTATTTTCATACAAATATACTTTGTCTTTATTATTTTTATCTATAAGTACCTCTTATTCGGTGTATATTGGTTTCGTTAAATAATAGTTACTAAGCGACCATCCACATAAATAAAGATTGTGTCACACAACAAAGATGTTAATTGTGACAAAACCTGTTATGTTGATCTATAAACTACTAAACCGCCTTTGATAAAATTTCTATAGAGCCTATTGGTAAGTATATCCTTACAGATAAAAAAGGAATTTTCCAAATCGGTTTAGAAGTGTGAGAATTATGAGGTAAGAAACATAAAGAAAATGCAACCGAATTAAAAACCTCCTTCTTTTTGAAACCGTTTGAAAAATAGTCAATGAGGCCGAACGAATATTATTTTTAATATTAATATACACCCATTATATCTTCATGTTTAAACACCCTGCAAACAAATCGTACAATCAGGAAAATAGGGTTCGAAAATGACTCGGTCTTATCACTCTCTGTTTAATGACAGAAAAAGAGGAAGAGGGCTTATTCTAGTGCAATCAATAGGAAGTATAAATTTTTACGCACAGTAACGCAAAGTATAAATTGTACGCCCAACAAGTTGATACACTATCACGCCATGACATCTCTCACGCGTTACTATTAACCGTTAAGGGAGGCCTATATTCAGAACTAAATCAAAACAGATTGATAATAAATAGAAAGCTTCATTAACAACGAATAACATTAGCTGTAATTTATTTAAAAAAAAAAACCTGGGTAAGTTAAAACAGACCGTTAGTTTTTAATAAGAAGATGTTATATAAAATAAAATTTTGGTGTAATAAGGCAACCTAAATGTATGTAACCTAAAAATATATAGCATATAAAACTTTAGACAATGGTATTGAAGTCCGAAATATAATTAATTTCAAATAATATAATATTCGATAATATTTATTTCTATTTCCGAATAACAACATTAAAACATGTTAGTAAATATTCCCATCAAACAACAAAACGGATACTACACAATTAATATTTATACAACACTTTCTACCATATTAATTTAATTAGAATAATACAGGTGAGGTTGAATAATAAAATAGTGTAAAATAAAAAATAATACTTGCCAAAAATTTTATTAAACATAAACAGATTATTAATTTAAAGTATATCTCCCATTAACAGATGACATATAATAAGAAATTTTAATTTTCTTAACAAGTGAAATATGGTCATAACTACTGTTACTATAACTTGAATTAACCCCCTGAATCTGAAAAATATCATCCATTAGTAACGCGTAGACTGTATTGAATGGAAGACAACTAGAAATTGAAAAAAGACTCAGTACAAATTTCATTCCAATACCTTAATATTACCATCTTTGTGTCACGAAATTAGGTAACTGTAATGTATCGTATGATAATGGGGCCGATTTTATGGCAGTAACCCAACCTCTTTACCTAATATATTAATTTGATGATTTCACGAATTTACTGTTTAATGAACCGCCATAAACTAAATTTACAATAATTTTGATTTAATTTGATTAGAAATTCACTTTATATTGGTCCTTAGAATAAAGATTTCGTATTATATCAAATTTTAATTTTAGAGATAGGTTTAGAGATTAGCGCCTCAGAATCGACCGCAACGACGGTTAACGTATAGTGACATTTTCAGCAATCATGGTAAAACTCTAGTGCGATCTCGTTACAACGTTACTTTTACATAGGGTGTCATTACGTTTACATACTCCCAAAACATCCGTTACCAAACACAAAAGGTTATGACATTTTTTAACTAATGTACATACCAACTGTCCTAGGTAGACCTGAATCAAGAAATCAATACTGTAATTTTATAATAACAAATTATATTTAACATCACGTGAGCTACTACACAGATACTTACAAAAATAATATTTTCTTTTGCAATTTTTTCAAAATAATTAAGTAGATTTTTCATATTTGGAATACTAATTCTTAAATCATGAATAAAAACGATGTCTTAAAGAAAGGTCATATGATAAGTAGATAATATACGTACAAATTAAATTAGAAAAATAACTACGACGTAAATATCAATAAGTCAATTGAATTATATTTATCGTGATAATAAATTTAAATTAATTTATTGTGCGGTAATGGAAAGAAGTTATCGATCATATTTATTTTCTGAGTAATCAAAGACATTATCAATATTAATTAAAATATTAAAAAGACTAACCTAGTATTATTTAATGAAATGATATATAATTATTTTCTAGGAATGACTGACGAACTAAGTAGGTACTGGTTTGTACCCGAATTAATACAATTAAAGATTTGATTATACATTTATTCCTATCAGGATAAAAACTATCGACGAGTTTAGCATGAACAAACAACGTGATACGGGATCATTATATATTAAAAAAGATAATAATGATTATAAAGTGTATACAGTCATATAATAATTACTGTAGCACTGAATCACTGATAAACTTCAGGTAAACAAATTTAGCAAACAGCATGGGCTCCTATGGCATTATATCATAAATGTGTAATATTGGAAGAATATTTATATTAATATGTGCGAAATATAGGAATACCGAATATTAGGTAAACCTCAAATGCTAATGCTTAAACGTCAATAAATGTCTAAACTAACTATCCACCTTGACAAAGTTTCAATCGAATCTAATCTAATCGAATAAATCTAAATAGTTAGGAGAGATGTTGCTGTCCATCCCTCAACCATTAACTTCCCTTGTTGCCTCTTACAACACCCACGGGAAAGGGAGAGGAGTGAGAAGAATAGTGATTATTATGCGGATTGCAATCGTGATTTTGTACAGGTGATTGAAAATAAAGTGCCGTACCTTGCCAGCCGTCTTTACAAATGCACTGGCCGGTGACGTGGTGGCACGCAATCGCGTTTGAGGAGCAGTTGCACGCGGACTCGCAGCCGTGCCCGAAGTAGCCAGGTGGGCAGCGCCGCTCGCACTTGTCGCCCACGAAGCCCGCAGTACACTCGCATTTGCCTAACGATCATAACAACTTAGTTATAAATCAAATCATCTTCTCGGAGATTTTAAAATTGACCCCTGAAGCTTCTTATACTTAGGAATTGATGATTTGTACTTTGTACGTATGTTCTGTGGTACTTATAACTACTAATTTCATTTTCTTTTTTATGATACTTAGAATAGCAAACTATTCATTTAGCCCATTTGATGAAAAGTGACGATCACCGCCTATAGACATAACACCACAATGGATAGTGCAGAATACAATGTGATTCCCATCCCATAGTATACCTTATGTAATGTCATTCCTGAAGATGACGATGTTATCAAAGGATATACATAAGTATTTACAATACATCTGTATATGTATAATATAATATAATAAAATTGTAAGTACGATTAGACTTTATTAGTTTTACCCTATCGACTTGTTTGTCATTCCTGCTACTATAAGTACTTTGTTTTAGGCAAACGAAGTATTTCACTTACCAGTTACAGGATTACATGGTGAATCATTGTCACAGTCGCAATATTGGAGACAATTCAACCCAAACTTTTTTCGATCGCACGGTCGATCACATTTGTAACCATCATACCTAAAACAATAATAATCCTTCACATAACAATACACAGAAATAACATACGTCAATGATGAATGAAGACACAATTTGCATAATAATTTCCTTCTAATGTTTACTAAGTACTCGATTTATTTTAAAAATATCTAGCTTTAATTACATATAATTGACACAAATAAGTCATATGGTGAATAATAATGTGTGGAAATCATCAACTTTAATTGCTTTGAAATATGAGTATATTATTGAATACGATATATTGCTACTACTAGTATTTTAAAGGCGAGATGAGTCAAGCGATTCGCTGCCGCATAATATTCACGATCACATTAATTTTATAATGTCGTCAAATAGATACTTATTCAAGTGTATTAAAACAAATTTAACGAACCCCTGTTCTGTTGTGCGAATAATTTATATAATATATATATAATTTATCGATAAAGTTTAAGCTTGCAATTCCTTTTACGACTTTTATAAAAAATATATAGAAATGGCATTTGAACATTATTATTTAATAAGGAAATTAAAATACAATAAAAGATATTAAAACTAAATTAAAATAAATTAAATAATAAATTATTAAATTATATACCAACAATAACAATATCGTTCTTACGGTGTAATCACGTAATAAATGATAATACATGGAAAAAAGGAAGAAATGACGTGAATTCCTAGTATTTCTAAGCTTCGTATGTTTGACTGTTCGTTAAGTAATCAGTTTAGTTATCATCAGTTTATTTGATTCGTGATAAGAAAACATTTTGGCGGAAATAACCTAAAGTTCGAAATGTAATATACAATTCGACGGTATAATTTTTAAAATACTATATTATTATGTTTTACGATGCGTATATATATAAGAAAAAGGATTTTGTAAAAACAATTACTAATTCAGTCTTTTAAATATTTTAAGCGATTTAAAAAAGGAGATTTTCAAATCGCCTGTATGATTCTGTGTGTATCATCATCATCATCATATCAGCAGTTATTCGTCCATTGTTGAACATAGGCGTCCCCCATAGACTATCATAAAGAACGGTCGTGAGCCACCTAGGTACATCCACTGGCTCCCTGCAATGCATTTGAGGTTGTCATTTCATCTAGTGGAGAGACGTCCTACACTGCGTTTGCCTGTACGATCGGTTATCAGTTCTTAGAACTATGTGACCAGCCCATTGCCACTTCAGCTATAAGCAAACTGAAGTGGCAATGGGCTTGTCATATATCGGCCACTTTGATTATTTTGCAGATAGCCTCATTTGAGATTCTGTCACGCAAAAAAAAACTACAAGCCCTCTCCATAGTTTGCTGAGTAATTTAAAACTTTTGCATACGAGCAAACGTATAGGACCATATTTCGGTTCCATAAATCATCACTGGCAACAGAAACTGGTTAAAGAACTTCGTCTTCAAACTATATTAAGTTTACCTAATACAGATGAGCCAGCCGAGTTGGATTCGTTGGTTGACCTCTCAATCGACATTGGACTAACTTAGTCGAACAAGTTGTTCCAGGTATACACTATACATACTCGTTGACAACTTTAAGCGTAGTGCTCTCGATCATAACCGGTATAGGTGTGACATGGACGTTAGACATGATCCATGTTCATCTTAAGACCTACCTATTGAGAAGCACTATTGAGGTAATTGAATATAGTATTCAAGTCATTGCGCCATAATTATTACATGATCGCCAAGTCGAAGTTGAGTGATGCGATGTATTTTGTGTGTATGTTTTTATGCAATATCCTAGTCAATTCTGAACTGATTTTTTTAATTATTTTTGCATTCGATAGAGTTAACTGAATCGAACTTAACTCCGATTAATAACTTTTAATTTACTAGTAGCGACATTCCAAAAGTCATAGATTAGATTAACATAAATAGTAAAAAGGGTAGTCACAAATGATATTTTATCAAAATAAAACAATATAATGTAGGTATTATATGATTAGGTATGATTCTATAAACATGATGTTAATACAATAATAATAAATAATTAATTGCGTTTAACAATTAAACTACATTTATTTATCTAAGGACAGCCAACAAAGTTTTATCAACGTAAAACACATTATATATCTGTTTTATTGAAACAATGTATGTATGCTGAGATTAAAATTATTTTCTTAAGACAAACAGTATTGGAAAAACGAGGCGTTAACAGTCATTGTTTTATTTATTTATATACCTACTTGTTTTGTTCTTCATGTATTACATTTATGTATTCGTTTACTTTCTATAAGTTGACTATAGCAAAATTATCTCGTATGTGTACTAAAGAATAAGTAAATTTACTCTTTAGAATGCATTTTAAATGAAATAACGGCGTATAATAGTTTCAAATTTTTCATTCACTCAACCTTGACAACCTAACATATTATAAAGGTGAAAATTTATAAAGACGTTTGATAGATAACTTACTTCTCGTAGCAATTCATATACAATTTGTTTATCTAACTTCCACATTGTTCTGATATTTAAATCTAAGTAATGAAATAATTATTTAATTTCAATACTTAGTACTCACATCTTACTAATACAATAAAATTGTAACTAGACTATGTCTATACGTGGAAAATATTTAAGAAAAAATAATACGAGGCCACTTAATAAAACGGTAATAGATAAAAATAGATGCCAAAACAATAATTATTAAATATTTGGACTATGTGTTTATTTCAACATCACACAGAAATTACTGCACCAAATTGGATGCGGTTATCACAGTTGTGTTCCTGAAGGTCTAACTTGAAATCTGGTGTATGTTTCATCTTTATCACCCTCTAAAAGTAGTATATTCTATTGGATGTTCTACTTCTAAAATCTACGCGTACAAATTAGCGAGCAAAAAGCCCGTCTGTAATATTATTACTACTTGTACCATAAAAAAAGAAATAATATAAATATAATTTATATAAAAATAGTAATCCTGTTAATTTAAACGCTCAACATTCTCTCTGTCCTCGCTATACTACAACTTACCCAGGTTTACAGTAACATTGGCCAGTTTCGTGTGAGCAAGTGGCATTGTTGTAGCAATCACATTTCTCCAAGCAGTTGTCGCCGTATAGCGGGTACGGACACTTTTCTTCACATTGTATTCCCCGATATCCCGGGGGGCACGTGCATGAACCTTGTGAAAAAAATTAACACAATTATATTTCAAATTTCATAAAAAATATACAATAATACGTAAAATATATATCTTAATTTATATCTAATCGTAAAAATGAAATTAATATAAAAAAATATCATACACAGGATGTGATAACGTAAGTATTGTATAATAATGATATTTGAGACACAAATCAACATTCTGAATCAGATTCTAGTTAGCTATCTAAAATATTAGTCCAAACAAAATATTTTATTATAATTTAGATTTGTTATATAAGCCTTTTTAAAAAACAACCGTATTTAAATTTATTAAATCTTCATAATACATACTTTTAAATGTTAAAAAAATAATTAAGAATATAAAGATGCTTAATACTTAGTAGCTGAGTAATATAACAGAAGAACATCAAAAACACATGTAAATGTTGATTTAGGTAGCAAAAAACCATTTAAAAAATTACTGAGCCGATTTTGATAGTTTCTATGGAACCAGTCTGAATATATAATCTGTCAGGTTAAAGAAAATCTTTTCAAATCGATTTATAACATTTAACCGAATTGAAATCCTCTTCCTTTTTTGAAATCGGTTGAAAATATGATGATTCTTAATATCTTCAAAAGCAGAACATTTTAAAAATAATTAATCAAAAACATCGAAAAATATTAAATTATTTTGTACAATAGATAATAATTGTGATGTTGCCACACTTCGGTGAGTAAAAGTAATGAACGGTGTTAAGAAGGATTCGGGAGTAGGTCGCGTGGCGGGCGATGCGTACCGTTGAGGGGTGAACACTGGGCGTCGTTCTCGCAGCGGCACGTGTTGCGGCAGCCGCGGCCGAACGACAGCGGCGGGCACTGCCGCGTGCAATCCGCGCCGCGCCAGCCCGCCGCGCACGAGCACTCGCCGCTCCACGGGTCGCACCTGCAAACATCACACTCGGTCAGGCATCGCTCACTAGTACTTTACAACGGTACGCCGGCGTAGGCAGGCCTACCATTCCTTTTGCACGCATTTCCGCGGCGCTCGTCAGTAGCCGTGGGCAGTAAACGCATTTGCACTTTTTTTAAAGTACCATATAACCAGACCTATGGCCTGGCTCTCGAGCTAGGACACTGTGTGTTATGAGAAATCAGATAATGAATTTCTGGGGCCACAACCCTGACCCAAGCCATATCAGAAAAATTCAATTTCAAATTCGAATCCGGAATCTCAATAGCGCAAAGTGACACGGCTACCACTGCGCTATGGAGGTCTTTAAAATTCTAAATTGCATAAAAAGAACTGTGACCGAGACAATGTTGGAGATACATGACATCTACCTGTGCAAATAGTATCACAAACATAAAACATGGTACAAACGATCTATCTGTATACTGCACGATGTACATTTGTTGGAAAAACGATATTAGTATGCTTTTTGTTCTGTTGTGAAAATCAAATCATTCGACTCGCTTACTATATTCAACATGTTGAATGGCTTCTAATATTTACACTGTAGTATTATCGTACACGTAAATAATAAATCGACCCGAGATATCGATTATCGTGTATAAAGATTAAGATAAGGCCAGATTTATATTCAAGTCAATTACAAATGTCAATGAAACGTCTCGGCGCTGACCGAAAACTGACCTACATTGTTTATATACAATCAATCCTCGTGGTCCTTTCCTTATGATGCACATACCTACAATTAGTAAGGAAAAATGTTTTAAACTATTCTGTAAGGCCATTTTTCACAGGTCTGGCCTAAGTAACTATCCATTGTCGTTTTCACGAACCTAGTAAATATCAAACAATAACTGTATGTATTTTGCAATCAGTTCTGAATTACCAAAATTTTTCTATAATTGCTGTCAATATTCAATTATGTGTTGCGCAAAAGTGATCACACAGCAATTATCGTTAATGTTGCCTCTAGGAACTAAAAACTGAATTTACGACTATTTTGTTTTACATCTATCTATATATATTGATTACAAGTGGCAGTTTATCAGAGGAAAAAGCACCTAGCTTTCTAGTACACTAAGTTCTAGAATACTAATACGAAGTGTGATTGCCTTGTAATCGACAAGGCATACACACTTCGTATTAGTCTATGAAATGTTCTTGTGAATAAGCAACGGTTACCATCTATCTTATATTGGGTGGGTTACATCAACTTGCTTGACATTGTCAAGTTACATACAAAAATCTATAGACATGTAATAAATTCGTAACTAGACAAAGTCTATACATTGGAGGTATTTAAGAAAAACTGTTATATCTTAATAATAATAATATAAGCCAACACTATTTTTTTGTGTTTTGATCCGTCTGTAAGTATATTTAAAAATTACTGCCTCAAATTAGATGTGGTTTGTTTAGTTGTGTCCTGTACATCCAACTTAGAATATAATGTATGTTTTTTTTTTATTTGATACGCCATCTAGAAATGATTGTTTGATTGATATTGATTTTCCTACTCGCAAAATCAACGCATACGAAATTGCGGACAAAAGCTAGTTAAAAATAAACTTGGTGGTATTCAGAAACGCACATTTCAGTGTTGGCGGGCTCGCAGTCGCAGTCGTGCTCGCAGTTGGGCCCCCAGCGGCCGTCGTCGCAGGCGCGCTGCTCGCAGCGGTCGCCGCGCCAGCCCGGCTTGCACGTGCACGAGCCGTTGCGCGGCGAGCACGAGCCGCCGTTCTCGCACGAACACTTGCTCATGCAATCAACCCCGTACATGCCCACTGGACATTCTTCTAAACACTACAAAAATGTATTTTAGAATTATTTTTTGATACTATATAGAACCAGCGAACCACTTCGGTTTGGTATGATTTTTATTAATAAAATATAGCCCATGTTACTCGCTGATAATATAGCTTTCTATATATCAAAGAATGTTTGTATGTCATGTAATATGTTGTGTAAAATATCAAAGAATTGGTAAAATATTTTTTGAGTTTATCCATTACAAACAAAAAAATAAATATTTCCTCTCCTTAATATTAGTTTATATTTACCATAATGGATATGCTAACACGAAAGCTAGTGACAGTATTCATATCATCATTATTCATATCATTGACAACTAACACAGGATATGAAAGTTTGTAAAGTTACGGACTAAAATAAAATGTTATGTACAGACATTATTTTCGAGATAACGAAACAGAATACTCTCAGAACTCTCAGAACAATCTCAAAATTATTATATCATCACATCTGCCTTTAACTATCCACTCCTGAACACAGACCTTTCCTATCGACTGCCATAAGGAACGATCCCGAGCGACCTACATTTACTGACACATTACAAATCATTTAAGGTCGTCACTCCATGTAATGAGGGGTCGTACCTAGAATATAAAACAATACTGTAAAGAAATCAAAACTATTTCGGCTTGCTATCGGTTAAAACTAACCCCTTTTAACAAACCGAATTATTCCGAGTGACATTGATAGATTCGCCTCTTGTCACTTTGGAAACTAATATGCTCAGCGCAAAATGAATATGAGTGTTACGTTCCACTACAACGATCACCATGCCTCTGACTAGGGGTATCTTAGATAAGGAATTACAGCTAGGAGTATATTTATTTAATTATTGTAAATAAATTTAGCTACTATTTTGCAAAAGTAATTTTGCTCTATGATATATTATTAGCCTATTTTCCTTATATGTTACTTGACAATTAATTAATAAAATATAAAATTGCCTAAGTAGGTTTATGTGGTTTCTAAAGAGGATATTGATTAAGAAATATAATCAATTTTGTGTTTAAATAAATTAAACTATGACACATAATGACATACCACCAACATATAGGTACTATCTATAAATAGTATAATCCTTATCCCTACTAATATTTTAAATGTGAAATGTAATATATTTGTTACCTCTTGGCGCCCCAACGGGTCATAAATCTTGAAATTTGATATACAAAGTAGTATTTAGGATGGATAAGAATATAGGCTAATTTTTATTCCGGTCAATATTGCAGTCTTGCGGAAAAAGTTGCGGTTAAAAAGTAGTATTAAGTATCACAGTAAAATATGCAACAAAAAGTTTTAAATGGGCAATAAATAATTTATGTAACTAATTAGTTATATGTAACATCTAATAAATTATAATACCTTTTCTCCAGTGAATCCTGCCTCACATTGACACTGGCCAGTAACGTGATGACAGCTCGCTCCATTGGCACATTCGCATGTTCTCTGGCACTGTTCACCCCATTTACCCGAAGGACATCTAGCAAAAGGCGAATAAATGGCGTTACTACTTATAACACATTCACGTCATTAGGCTGATCTTTTACGGAATACCTTGTTCATTTATAAACATGAAAAAATTTTATTTTTTTGATACCTGTTCGCACAAACTTCCCCGGTCCACCCGGGCGTGCACTGGCATTCACCAAACACGCTGCATTTTCCATTATTTTGACAACGGCAACCTTGTTCACAAACTTCTCCATTAGGACAGGTTTCATTGCATCTAAAATTATTATATAAGATTTTAAGTTAAAGGTCATATACCTACTTTATTTAATGCAAAACATAAGGTACCGAGTACAACATTAACCAATGTTTGAGGGAATTTCGGGATACTCACAGCCTGCGTTATAATAGAATAATAAAAATTTCAGGCTGTGCGTTGAGAGATCAGATAGTGAGGATATTTTTTATACAAGTATGTACTTGCATGTATTATAAAGCGTTGTAATGTTACGTATGTACTATAAAGCATGACATATTAATTATTTTTTGTAAATTGAGAAATTGTCGCTGACAATTTGTAACATATCTGACGATGTCCTAGTATGATGGGCATTATATACCATCATGTAAGAAATAAAGAAGGGAAATTTTACTGTATTTTAAAAAAAATGTAACAATAATTTTTCTAACTCTAAAAACAAATAGCGAGTAAAAACAAAGGAAAACAAAGTTCAATTACTGTGTGTTAAACTCAATCAATTAATCAATACATAAATCGTTTACATGAGAATTATTACCTACCACTTCAAGCAAATGATTCAAATAACATGAATCGAAAGGATATGTCCCTTCGAGTGAACTACAAGGATGTACGCTATTATGAGCATGATTCAACACAATAAATCTCAATTCATTTAAAGTCACATAAACTCATTGTTTTTCATACATTTTACTTATTCCAATTTTTATTTTTCCCTATGGTATAATACGAATTAGAATTTAAACTACTTATTTAAAATGGTTTAGTCCTTGCTAATAAACTTGAACTGTGCACATAATTTAAATTTTGTAAATTTTGATTACCTATGATATTTTTATTATTGCGACTTGGTGGAATTTCAAGTTTATAATTCGAATATCAGACACGAACTGGATCATGAGTAGACCACCTAGCAAGAATTTTGATATATGCACATATATCTTTCTCAAAAAAGTCTTTAAAATACTCATTCGGTAAATACTGCTATTATATTTTAAAATAATATTTTTTCAGTATTTTGTGTTAAATGATTATTATAATCACAGTTATGTTCGAGCAGAACTCCACACGCTAATAAGGACTCAAGAGATGTCCGAAACTAGTCGGATATCCCCGAATTTAAAACACGAATAAAACAAATATAATTACAATATAGTATGACTTCGACAGTCATTATTAAATGATTATTTTTAAAAAGTGTTGAAGCAAAAAAAATTTTTGACGTTGGACGAAAATAACATTTCGGCATTTGTTTAATATCTATTATATTTTGTAATTATAATTTGTAGTGCTACAATATTGCAAATACATAATTCATTGTTGCGTTGTGTCTTCTTGATAAGTACAGCATTGTAATATTATTAAATTAAAAATAAATAAACTATATGTAATGACGCATTTAATTACAGTTATAAGAAAACATCAATATTTCTTTGTTCATTATTATTTACAAGTAATACTTATTATATAATATACATAATAATAAATACATATACATTAATGGGAAGTCCCCAAACTTCTAAATATTGTTTAATAGGACTATGAAGAATAAAGTTAACAGTAGAAATCAATGAATGTAGGATTTCTCATTTTTAAGGTTTCATATTAAAAAGGTATAAAAGAACCTTTATGGTGCTACTTTTTTAGTAAATCTCCTACTTCTGTACATATTTTTTTATGCTACTTAGAACTGAAAACAAACTGATGGAAAATAGTAACCGCTTATAGACATGAACAGTACCACGAACATAACAAGTACAGTAACATAACAAGACAGTGTACTTAAGTATGCAGTAACTGCATACTTAAGTACACTGTCGTCCATGATACCCCTCATGCCTTACCACTCCTGAGGATTAAGGTGTCTATGTAACCTGTACCCACATATGAAACTATAAAAAGAATATGTAACTGCAGTAACTGCATACTTAATTGCTGCTTATATATTAATTATATAATCAGTAGAAATACTTACAGTGGGCCAGTAAATCCTGACTCGCATGTGCAAGCCCCCGTAGCAGGATCGCATGTTCCATTTTTACAACGACAATTTTCTCTACAATTGTCACCAAAAGTCGGAAACGGACATCGTCGCTCGCAGGAGACTCCGCGCCACCCCGGTGCGCAGGCGCATTCCCCAGTTAGCACCTCGCAAGTACCTCCGTTTTGACATCGGCAATAATTCTGACAGTGACGACCCCACTTGCCTTTAGGACATGCTAATACAAAACAAATAATATATTGTATATTTACATAAAGTTTATGTCGCGAAACAAAAACTATAAAACACACCTTATAAAATTAATTGATTACTGTTGTTCATTTTTATTCCCCATCATTATAGCTTTCCATTATTTCAAACCCATTTTTATTACATGAAATTTTGTTATTTTTCATTATTATAATAAAAATTTTGTATTATTTAAAAGTCAATTGGTATGCAAAAGTTGATATCGGAGTAGAATTAGTTACATATTATTATTACATCTAAAAAAAATACAGTTTTGACTGACGGCTCTATTTATGTAATTTTCAATCCTAAAACTATCACATCAGATTGTTCGCTTACGGTTTTGTCCTAAATATTTTTACTTGCTCTAAAGCAAAAATTGCAAAAACCCGTTTAAAAATTTATGAATAGCATATAATTAGTCCTAATAAAAATCTAAATAAGTAACACTACTGGTTATATCAAGTGAATAAAACAAGATCTCACAAAGCAAACAAAAATGTTTCTTTCCTATCTCCTCGTTCTTTATTTAATATGCTGAATATATATACTTTTTGATCCCATGAATAAACTAACTCCGGAATAAACACTCCCAGCCTATAAACAAATGCTGTATTCGATAAAAAATTTAAATCAACAATAATAATTAAGATTATATTTGGATGATCTCTCACACAAATATTGATATTTTTATGATAGTAATAATATATATTTTCATTCGGTAGAGTGAGCAATATTCATACTTTCCTCGAATGAAAGAAAAATAGAAGTCCATTACGTTACAAAAACCAATATTTGTGAGATGAGACGTTCTAGTTCTATGAATACAGCGCAACTCATCATATTACATTACGTTACAAAACAAATAATATCATTACAGCTTTTAAACATAATTATATATGCATAATGTGTTATTTCCGTTGTATTCATAAACGAAAAATCCTAAATGTGTCGGACATGCGCGAATAGAGTTCCGTTGCCAACACAAAAAGTTGTTTAATTTTCCAGTGTAATTTTTTACCTTGCACTAGGGATAATTAAGAATGCACGCTTTATTATCAGGTTTCTCGAACAATTATTACTTGAATCTGCTCATAGAAACAACAGTAAGTATATAAAAATATTAGTCAAATAACAAATTTTCCCAACATAATTACACTTTTCGTGAAGATTATCTTTTTATAACTATGTGTAATTTTATGAAAATCGACTTTACTTGTAAATAGTACTGTAGCTCTGACAAACAAATAGATATGATCAAATAAAACCATTTTATTTGCTTACGGAACCTAAAAAATAACCGTAAAATTAATAACATGTAGGCATATTACAAGAATGTAGCAGATGTCGCAAATAACACGTAGAGTTCGAGGAATACTTACTTATTATTCACAAGAACATACAAAGATATTTAACCTAATATTTAAACTACATAAACCATTTCTAAACAAAATGTAATAGATATAGCACATGTGAAACCTTAAACTTGGTTACTAACGTAACTTAGGCTTATTACTCGTAATTTAGGCTCTATGTTTTTCAAGAAAAACAAACAAGTGTGATTAGACTAATTTCACCCTATGTTCCTTGCATTGTTTTACCGAAAATCATATTATTATTACACTTGATATCATTATTACCTACTTAATTAATTATATATAAATCGGTCTAAAATCATCAAAATTTCAAGCATTCCTAAATTTACAAAAGTAAGAAATACTACCATTATTACCAATAAATATTTCACACATGAATATATGCCAATAAATATTAAGTACTTACATATATCACATGCGGGTCCCCCATATCCGTGAGTACATGTACATGTGTTAGGCGCAACACAAACGCCGTGTACACACTTGTCCTGGCACACTGGCACACATTGCTGATTCGCATCGTCTGGCTCGTACCCGGCGCAGCATCCTTCAACGAGCCTGTACTTCAGCAGAGTCACATTCTTGAAAACATCTCGAAACTTGATTTTGTATTTGGAACATTTCGGTGGGACGTTGAAACACCATGCATACTCTTTGATTTGGTACGGTTCCTTCTCGGATACTCTTATTGTGGTTACGTATCTGGAGAAGATATAATTGTGCAGTCACTACGAATAATAATAATAAACAAATGCAGTGCATAAATATTGTACATAAGTATAACTACGCGGTTAGCAGCACAACTAAATAAATTTAACAGAAACGATAAACTTGGTACCATTTAGACTATAACAAAAACTACTTATAAAAATATAAAAGACTTTCCATGTTTAGGTAATAATGCAATGTAGAATAATTGTCGGGTAAAAATTGCCATAGGTCGATGGAGGCCAAGGGTGGCGACGACATTTTGACGACATAGTGACGCATATTTTACGCAATTTTGTTCTTTCATTATATAGAACCGTTAAGAAGCCTGTCCACAATAATAATTTTAATTTACAATAAATAATCTAAATTTCATATATAATCTAAATTCATATCATAAAGTATTTTTCTTCAAATTGATTAATACAGTCCTAACAATCAAGGCAAAACATAACAGGAAGGGTTCGTTCGATAAAGTTAACTGACCCGTTCAACAACTGTGATGTGACGAGAGGTAATCAGTCGCCCCGCCATTGAAAAATAAATAAACAATGCATTCGGTTTACGGTCAACTCTGGTTAACAAAGAACAATAAGCATGTATGAGATAATGGTTGTCTGTCTGCTTTTGCCGAAAAATTCAAAAGGAAATTTCATGCTATTACGATTTCAAAGTAATACTTGAAGATAGGATTTTGAACACTGTATATAAGTACACTGTTAGGGATTTGGGTATCTACCTTATAATGTCACGTACCCGTGTGTGATTTTGATGATGAATATGGTTATGATGTCAATTTTTATAACATCATAATAAATAAACGCACATAATATAATATTATGACTCGCAAAAAAAATAAACAATGGCTTCAATTATGGTAATAAACCCTTTCGATTGCAGAAAAGTATTATCAAAGTAAGTTTGAAATGGGCATTGATATCGTGGACATACAAAAGAAATCGTGATGAATGTACTCTTTTTTGAAGTCGATTAAAAATGAAAAAATATTCTGCCACATTTAGAGCAATCGATAACAGGTATTTAGGTCTTTTTAATAAGTTAGTATGCCCAAAATATCAACTACTTTTTTTACCTCTTCGTATAACTATGCTCGAATAAATGTGGCTTTGAACAATAACCATATATAAAGTGGCATAGCTAATAATAATAATGACTGGTCTAAGTTTGATCCACTCATGGCGAATTTTTATATCTTAATAAAATTATAACAACACGTGTATGACATATTTATTTTAAATAACTGCAGATGTTTTAAAGATCTTTTACAGTTCTACTGTGCGAAACTATTATAGAAATACCAATGCGATGACAAAACTTTACTATTTCGCATCGACAGCAGTATCACACATGTACTATGTATAAATGTAGATATCCGTAGTATTGTATATGTTGCAGTCAAAACTCTTAACCAGTCAAAAGCACTATTGACTATCAAAATCAGTCAAAAATACTTTTGACTAAAATAACAGTTAAAAATACTTTTCTCAATGGAACTGGTTAAAAGTACATTTGACTAAGTGATTCCGTCAAAAATGGTTTTGACTGGTTGTATCAGTCAAAACTCTTAAAAAGTCCTAACGTAATTTACTTAAATTAGATTACGTGAGGTTAGTATGTTTTCTTTGTATTGATTGTAATGCCAAATTTTTCGTTGCACATTTAATAAATATCTTTTTTTCATCTAACGAGTTAATAGTGTTTATGACTGATGCTTTATTGCAGGTAAAACTACTTTTGACCAAGAGCGTCAGTTAAAAGTACTTTTAACCGCAAACTTGCAGTCAAAAGTACTTTTGAATGATTTTCCTAGTCAATAGTACTTTTGACTGGTTAAGAGTTTTGTCTGCAACATATACAGTACAGTGAGACCAAGGAAAACACATTTCTTAACTAGCAATTTCCTGCTGTTACGTCGGAGTGAATCACCTTTTATTTTGTAAAAATTCGGGATATTTGTTTTAAATTTATGTGTAATATGAACATAAATAATAGAATTAAAATGAAAATGGGCCCGACACTAAATCCTACTAATATAATAAACGAGCTGTGTGCGAGAATGCTATACTATAATAATAAAAAACGTTTTTACAATTTCTATCATAAATTGAAAAATGCATGACATAAAAAATAAAACGATCATGCGAATTGAACTCACACACCGGGGGTCCCGTACAGAGATATGAGATACCATCATCTTCCTACCCTTATTCCAATTTATTTGGTGTCGAATATTTTTTATGAGATAAAATTACCTTTATTGTATTTCCTATATGAAATAGATATCAATATTTAATTTTTGATGATTTCTCAAATACTGTTTCTTTTTTCACTAAGCTATGTTTTACATTGTTTTGTTTTTCGTATAATATTCATCTCTTTTACTATACAACATTTTACATTCTTATCTAATCCTACCTAATTCTACATAAATTGAAACAGTTTTGAAAACAATATAATTATTTGGATAAGAATTTAAACAGAAGTATGAATAACATGGTGTAATTTTCGACGGTATTTCTATCAACTGTTAAAATGTAAAAAGCGGTTATCGTGACATAACAATAATAGTTGGACATATAGTATCGCGAAGTTTCTTGTAGTTATTGATATTTTCTTCAATACTGTAGAAAATAGTTTTGCTCTATCACCAATAGTTTCCGCAGCGTACGCGACGAAAGATATTTTATAGCATTTTTTAACTTTGACTTACGTTATTAAAAATTTATTAAGGATCCCTAATCTGTTCTAGCAATAAATATAGCCTATGTTACTCGGGGTGAATGTAGCTTTCTAATGGTCTAAGAATTTTTGAAATCGGCAAAGTAGTTTTTGAGTTTATTCATTACAAACATACACACAAAAATACAAATCTTTCCTCTTTATAATATTAGTATAGATGTAGATAAATCATTTTACGAGTAGATTGTTCGCTACATAAACAGCGGAATTAAGGAAGGGAATAGCCTTCTTTTTCATATTCAATCATAAAAAAAATATACAATATATTCTACTAATAAAACACTTAATCGAAATAGTAGGTTTTGTATTAGAATATTCTTTTATAATTATGGTGCCATGCAATTAGACGTGGGTTATAACAGGACAAACATAATATCTGTAATTGCTGTTACTGTAAATATTACAGGTACCAATATCTGTTATTAAATAACAGGTGTTATTATTTTCAACTACGGCCCATTAGGAAGGAATTAACATACAAACATCAGTTTATGTATAATACTAGGTGCATCTCATTTTAGCAACAATATATCAAATGGGTGTAAGCGAACTAGATTAATAAACGAAATAACAGATAACAAAATCTAATAAAAAAGTTCGCTTTTCAAAGAGAATTTCTTTTTATGAAACGCCTTACTATAATTTTGGTTTATTTCAAATAAATACTAGGTTCGTCTCGTTTTACCTTATGACAATATTATACAAAAGACAAAGACAAGAATAGTTGTTTCATATGTGAATTATAAATGATATTTTTAACAGATATAATGATATTACAAGAACAACTGTTATCTATTATATTCGAAAACTTGTGATTTATATCTGTTATGATAAAAACGTGCAATTGCCAAAAAATCATAATTATTATAGAAATAGATGTCTAATATCTTAGAACCATTATAAATGCTAATAGGTAATTGTTGATAACAATTTATAACAAAGTTGTTGAATAGGCGCTTTTATAAATACTAACTAACTGACTTGGTTATACGTGAGATCTCACAACTTATAGTAATGGAAGAACTGCGTTACGAGACGAGGTCTTCTTTTTTCATAGTAATATATATTATCTGTCAGCTACAAGCACGATGCGTTATTTGAATGAATAAACGTAATTTTTAATAAGCATTATTTTTCATTTCATGAAAATGAATAATGAAATTTAAAGTTTTATTATGCTTTCTTTCCTTTATGGGCTAAACGTTAATTAAAATTTGAAGTTTGTGAGATTGCTAGACGTACCTTGGAATTATAATGATCGGTGAGTGTGTCAGTAACAAATTAAAGAAATCTAAATAACGATAATTCGCAAATAATACAGTATAATTATGAGATACAATGGTTATAGTATATTATCTTGAATTATTTAAATACATTTTTCTAAATCCTACAGTCATACTGATGAATACAAATGTTTGTATTGTACGGGCATCGAACTCAGTGGTGTATTAAATTACCAAATCTGCGGTCTAACCACCAAAGACGTCAAATACGTAACATATATATTAATTTATTATTTTGTCAGAGTTTATTATTTAATATTTATAAATCATCTAATATTATATAAGTATAAATCATCTAATATTATATTAACGACAATAAATACATATACATTAAATTACAAATACATATTGCTAAATATATAACTAATTATAGTTACTGTACAAATTAAATCATAATTAAAACATTAAGTACCTATTAAATTAGAAGTACCCACTTATACTTATAATTTAAATATATAAATTAGGTCATTATGTTCCGCCGTCTATTGTACGTGTAGATAATAGTAATGAAATTTTGTCCGGACGCCTATGCAGTTGCAGGTATCACATTTCATGTCTAATATTTGATAGCACTTGGCATAGTCACATATTATATTAAATATTGAGTAGCTACTTAGTTACTAGTTTATTTTTGACACAAATTAGGTTTAGATATACCTACTACTCTCAATTTATAGAAATTAGCCATAAAGAAAAGTCATAGATAGCTATAGCTAGCATACCTATTTATTATTTAGATGTTATTACAAAAACTAATATTACATTATGCTAAGGTAACCCTAATTTAATAATTTCGATCTGATTGAATAATATTTTAGTCAGATTGAGATTGAATCCAAAAATAAATAAAATTGGTATTACATAACGTT
Source organism: Galleria mellonella (assembly GCF_026898425.1). NCBI lineage: Eukaryota > Metazoa > Arthropoda > Insecta > Lepidoptera > Pyralidae > Galleria > Galleria mellonella. Next base: position 7,424,549 of record NW_026442016.1, read on the forward strand.
TAAATTTACTTACGGCTGTTGTACAGTGCATACATTGGGTCCCTCCAATCCAGTCGCAATGTGTAAAAGCAGCAATACGGTACCAGTTTTCATCCACATTTCGATTTTATTCTCACAACCTAGCAATTGTAGCATTCAGTCTCCATAACAAATGTATTGATCCGTCGTGTTTATGTTCCTTTGCGTTTATGTGAGGTTATGCACTTTTCCATTACAGGCCACTTTATTTTTTGACAACGTTGAAACATCTGAAACAAACATTTAATTATCGGTTGGTGGCACTTGTACTATAATAATAAATTTCCGGTAGTATTGAGTTTAAATACAAAGCAGTCAGCCTAATTAATAAACAATTACATTATATGTAACATCAATATGCAATATTGTCGACCTCTGCTATAAAAGTTAATCTAGACAGAAGAACCCCCCTTAAAGTCGTCACACTGCAGCGACAGAAAAATGAAAGATCATCGTAAGGAGCAAAAGGAACAATTATTGTCAAAAATAGAAGTTAAACAATGAAATAACGACTTTGGAATGCAATGTTTATGCTAATATACATCTTTCGCACGTTTGATAGCTTGACTACATTTGTTAAGAATTTTGCAGGTTAGCAGTTCTTTATTCGTTTCCTTTTACTGGTTATTTGAATAGAATTATTTTGTTTAGTTCCGCTACCATTAGTATATGTGCGACTGCTAATATTCGAAGATTGACTACAACTATGACTACCAAGATTCACAACCAGCAACTGCCATTTAGTTCAGGCATGTTTTGCGATGCTTGTTTCACCTCTAAATTAAGCATTTTCAGGCAAATTAATAGATCGCTGCTCAGAACCTAGTGTTAACAATTCGGCACCCAAATTGCGAATTGCATAGTGTTGGCAGTCGCACAAATACTAATGGTAACGAAATTAAACAAAATTCAATATTTGATTTGAATTATTTTGAATTTATTATTTGAATTATATTGTATATCATTGATTAACTTCCGCAAGATAACACCTAGTTCTGTAGAACATTAAGAAATCGTTTGAACGAAGGATTATAGAAAAGTACTCTGCGCTAAATAATTATAGAGTGTTAATTAAATTTACGTTATGAAGAGAATGATTACGAGTAACTCTTTGTGAATATGAAAATTGATTCAACGACGTTTTCAACCCTACTCGATCGCATTGCGGTTTTTGCTACGCAATATTCGGGCTACTGGTTTTGTATTCTGGTATTTTAACATTATAATAACTACTATTTTTGTGGATTTAGTCTAGTTTAATAACCTAAGTAACGATGAATCCTATACCACATACATTGCAATAATGTGACCATTACGAATAATCATCATTATATCAGCCGTTACTGTCCACTACTGAAAATAGTCCCCCCCGCCCATTTGGGTGAGGGAAAAGGATTATTAGTAATGAGTTCTAACAGCTCCATTAGTAACAATATACCCTATCAGGTCGACCTCCACGCGTTTCCCCCCTGAAAACCATCTTGGTTAATTCTACATTTTTTTAAATATAAAACTTAAAAGATTTATTTAACATTATATTAAATAACCAATAACTTACGATGAAGAGAATATGGTAGTGATAATATATATATTAAAAGATATATAGATATTAAAAGCGCCATAAGAGAGCATTTCATAAGTAACAAATAAAGTACTTAATTAAAAAAATTTTAATATCATATATCTAGGACTTTTATGTACGAGCATTAACACTTATAAACGTTCGATTTTTTTTTATTAAATTGCTGCTTATGGAAATGATTTTTTAAAGCGTTTTCGTTTTAAATTTACATTAAAATTAATTTAATTTATATGATTATTACTGTGAGTTTGTCTATGCGTGTTTAGAAGAATATCATCTTTGCCAATTCAATGCCCATTTTGACGATTAATTTTTCAATCGACATAATTTAAAGACAAGAACATTATTTTTGTTCAATTTATTTACTCATTGTATCTGCATGAATAAAAATTATTTTACAACTTAACTTTTTTATTTATGTAATAAATACTATTCGAATCATGTGAATGTTATTTATAAAATATCGAATGTTCCGATATGTAAAAAAAGCATTATTTAAGTCAACCATCAGTATTACCTAAATCAATTTATTTTATTTTTATATAAGAAACACCCAAAAAAATACAAAGAATAAAAATATAATGAGCAGACCCCAAATAAAGGCTCTACCTTATGTTGACGAATATCTAACTTAAAAGTAATAATAAATAGTCGAAAAATCTATGTAATTTAAAGTCTAAAAGGACTATGTAAGTCGATTAAAAATAATAAAATTGTTTGTTCCCTTTTTGTTCATGACGTAAGTTAAAAATAGTTCATAGTCGCCACTGCATGTTTGTGTAGAGTTGGAGATGTATATACAATGACCTAAAATTTGGCACAGAAAATTTCTAACATATATGTAGATCATTCATTATGTACCTATATATATGCCTACCAGGTATCGAATTTGAAATGATTACTCAATTGTTTCATAATTATTACTAGGTAATTATAATAGAAATATAACACGTAGGAATCAAGCGCATCGTGAGTATTATCAAAACATTAACTAACGGTTTTTAGTTAGACAAAACAATTGAGGTCGCTGTTATGAATGATTATGAATTAAACGGATTGCCTGCCGAAAGAGGTGCGACGTGTCAGCAAACATTAATCGCCATGTGGGCCAACAAAGAATATTAAAAATAACAACAATAGTATTAAAAAACTTAAATCAGTATTCACATACTTAGTTAAGAACATTCATAACTTCTGCTAACCGAAGCGTGGCCATGTCGCAATTATCTGTCAATTTTCAAAAACAAACAATTTTCAATGTAACTGACTAAAAAAAATAATTAAAAACGTTTATCGTACAACAATATTTATATGAAGCTGTCATTAAAAATTTGGATTTTGATTATAATAATTAATCTATTTGAAAAATTCCAAAGCAAATTATGTAATACAAAGTTTTTAGTGGCAGATTTATATACAACATATTCTATGATTAATGTTTTAGTTCGCTAACAGTTTCAGATTAAAAAATATTCAACTGTTTTTGGAAATTGATAAAGAATTGCGCTATTGCTATACTTCGTTATGAACGCTCTTAGTAAAAGCAATAGATACCAAAATATTAATTTGTTCGCACGCAAAAACTACTCCATTAAATTAAATGCTTTTTTCACACTTGTGTGGTCATACTTGAAATATGGAGTATGTTTTATTGTGACTTGTGACTCCATCTCTAGAGGCTACCCACTTCCAAAATCCACACATACAAAGTTGCAAACAAAAGTTATTACACAATAATAATTTCTATTAATTCAATAATAATATATATTATTTAATATTATATCAATAATAATCAAATAATCTGAAAATTAATTGAAATAATTACTGTGTATTAATAACATATATATAATATAAGCATGATTATTACATTATTATTTATTTATTTTTATTTATTTACTGTAATAATTATTACTTAATATTATACACAGTAAAAACTATTTAATTAGAAGAATGTATGTTAGGAAAATATTTAACTCCATTATTAAAAAGTATAACTCATAATATTTATATAACTAGAGCAGATTAAAGCTAAAAATCAAAATAAGTAATTAACAAATTCCTTATACAAGAAAATTTATTTCAATATTGTCAAAATTAATAGGAAACTAACATGCATCTTCATCCATTTGATTAAAAAAAAAAAAACATAAATTAGTTGAAAATTTACAAATATATCACATTTTATATAAAAAATATTCAAAACAAAACAGTACAGTCAATTCAAAATCTTCTCCATTTGGATATCACTTAACAACTCAACATAAATTTTAAAGAAATTTTAAATTACCAAATTTAAAAGAAAATGATAAATATTTTTAGTGTAAACTCATAAAATTTTAACTCTCCAAAGAAGCAACTAAGAAAAATCAGACCAATTTTTCTCATTTAAATAATACTTATAAAACTGCAATTATTTTTAAGAAAGTTTGTTACTCAATCAGACTTAAATGAGTAAATGGATTGAAATGGATTTTGACACAATGGTAGGTTAGATCCTAACATAACAGATAAGATTCTTTATAATAATTCATGCGAAAAAGACCCGAAAAATAGCTAGTCACAGAATAACTTGCACCTAGTCCTATCACTAAAATTTTTTTGCTATTTGATTTTTCAGTTTATAAGAATTTTGTAGCTCAAATAATATTTTTGTTCATTAATTAATTGATTATAATTAATTCAGTTTTTATATAATAAAAAATATTAGAAAATAATGTATTGTGAATTATTTTTAAAAATTTATAATAATATATTTCTATATTATTTAATATTGTATATAGAAATATATTATTTAATATCCACACAGAGGGAGACTTTACACTTATATGATACCTTTATATGATAACTTTACAGGGGTGTCAGCTTGTTTGCCATTCTAAGTTGCATAAAAAGAATTATGCAGCTGCAATTCTTATCAAAAATCTTGTCAGATTAATAAATTATTATTCCACTATTTGCAATTATTCATTCAGAAAACTATACCACATCTTCTCATCCAAAATACCTCAAAATTTGAACATAAAGGTTTTCAATCAGTGCCTATTGCCAATGATGATCTACAGACAAAATATTGTCCTACACTATTGCCCATATGCAAAAGCTTCAAGTTACTCTGAGGGCTATGCTCAGAGATTATTTGCATGACAAAATCCAAAAAGAACAAAAGTAATCAACATAGCCTGAAGGATTAATAAGCTGAAGTGGCAATATCACATTTGGAATACCAGGGAATGAGACAGTAGATTAAGCACCCAAACAGGCTATTGAAGACAAAACAGAAATTGTATGTAAACCTTATGGAAATGAACTGATTTGTAAAATTAAATGTTATTGTGTCACTAAATAGAGAAACCACTTTAAAAACTACTCAGGTACAAAGGAGATATGATATAAAAATAAACAGCATATGCCTTTATTGGTACCATAATTCAAACATGTCTTTCAAGACCCCATTTCGTTACAGCAATCAGGTTGTGATTTGGCCATATTCTACTCAAAATTTTTTATCATGTTATGGGAGTTAAGCAGTCACCAAATTATACATACTGTAATAAAATAGAAACTCCTTATAAATTTCTGGTAAAACATGGTCAGAATTACAACTTGAAACAATGAATTCTGGTGGATATGTCTTTATATAATGATAGCATCAATGTACTCATTTGGCTAACCTAGCAGTTGCTATACCAAACACCTATATCTGCGGGTAAAGATGTCCCTGACAAATTGTTACAAAAATCCTAACATTCAGATATTTCTTATGAGACTGGCTATATATTTATTCAGGTGTACTGAATGCTCAACAAAAATTAGAATAAAAAAAATTTGATATAAAGGGAACTAATTTATATATAATTTTTGAATGAATTTACACAGTAAGTAAGTAAGGTAACCACAACAAAAATACAGAGAATTGAGAAATTTATTCTTTTGAAAGTTGCCCGAAAAAGAGATATCAACTCCTATTTTAATCCCTAACCACCCGATAAACATTGATTCTAAAACCAACTATAATGAAACTTGCTTATCAGATCTAAGAAATGTCCATGCTTATAAAAAAAATCATGGCATTTGAATCGCAAACATATATGGATGTGTCCGACATACATAACAGAATTCCAAAATCGGATTATTTCCTAAGTAACTTTAAACACAGATAACTTATAAATGATGATGATTTGTTAATAGTTATAACAATAGAAAATTTAACAGTTGTGTAATATATTAGACAATTTATGAACGAGGATCATATTATCAGGATTAAGTGATATTGCCTATGGATAGTTGATAGTTCACAGAATTTCTAAACAACTAAGAACAATGAATCACTGTTTACTTACCTAAATTAGATGATCACTAATAAATGTTTCACATTACCGTTCAAGGTACATCCAAATAAGAAAACAACAAATTTTTATTTTGTTTAAATATAGCTAATCACACTAAAAGTTTAAACTATAACAAAATATACTACACTTAAAGAAATATTATTTAATATAAATATCTTTGTAAAAGAAACTTTAATCGCCCCGTCAAACAATTTATGTCCACAACCAAAACATCATAAAACACAGAGTAGGTAGGGATGGTCGATATACATCGTTGTTTTGTAGCATCAAATCGAATCAATGTTAATTATCCGATTTATATTCCGATTGAACAATGCCTAATGACTGCAGTGGCTTTCACGACGTTTTGTAAATCAGAACGTTCAGCTACACGCCTATCATTTATAGATTTGCTTAAAAGGATTATATTGCCTTTGCAAAAAAATGCACTTCAATGATGTTATAGCTTTTTAAGAGGCCGAAATTATAAGTAAATTTAATCCGATTCTAAAAAGTCTGATAAAAATCAAGAGATTTGTCATGAAATGATCAACTAGAAAAACAACAAATCTAAAAATGATTTCATTGATGAACGTTCAAACTGAACGAAATCTTAGAATTCCTGTTTGAATATAAAACGAAAATTCTTTAGAAATCTGGAGGAATTATAAAGTTCAATTCTTAACACTACATAAAATAGTTTTTAATTATCTATTTAACTATTTTTGACATATCTGTTTCATCAGACTTTTTTCATTTTTACAGGCAGAGCTAGTCTTGATAGAGAAAAGGAACCGATTGAAGATAAAAAGATTAAGTAAACTCTTGTTTTTATATAATAATATATAATAATATAAGCCTTTATTCAGACAATTTTTTTTTTAAAAAACAACGTATTAACAACTTATTATTTAATTGCTGTTGTCTGTTTGCTTATTAGCAAAGGCCTCCTCCAACTGTGTCCAATGGTCTCTATTGCTAGCAATTCTTGTCCAAATACCCCCTGCTTCAGCCCTAATGTCATCTACCCATCTTCTATGTGGTCTTCCTCTTCTCCTTTTTTTGTCTTTCGTGTACCAAAACATTATCTTTTTACTCCATTTATCTCTTCCTCTAATTGTATGCCCTGCCCATTTCCATTTAAGTTTTTTAACTGTGACTGTAACATCTTTAGTTTTTATGTGTTTTTTAATTGTGCTAGTTTTAATTCTGTCTGATAATCTTATCCCCATCATACTTCTTTCCATGGCATTCTGGCAATTTTGTAGTTTTTTAAAGTGGGATTTGGTAAGAGCCCAGGTTTGGCAACCATATGTAAGAACTGGTAAAATACAGGTTTCAAATAGTTTACCTTTTAAGGCTGTGTTTGTCATTTTGCTTTTAAGTATTTCCTTTAGACTCCAAAATCGTTTCCAGGCATTTCCTATACGTTTTTCAATCTCCTTTGTAGTTAAGTCTGTTGGTGAAATTATTTGACCCAAATATACATACTCATCTACATATTCAATTTTTTTGTTGTTGATGCAGATAGTTTCCCCTTTTTTCCCATTTGTCATAATTTTTGTTTTTTCTTTGTTCATAACCAAACCTACTTTTCGGCTTTCTTTATCTAATTCATTAAGCATTACTTGTAGATTGTCTCTTGCTGGGGAAAATAAAATTAAATCGTCGGCGAATCTCAGATGTGACAGGTATTCCCCGTTCATTAATAGTCCATACTCATCCCAATTTAGTTGACGAAAGATCTCTTCTAATACTGCAGTGAAAAGTTTAGGTGATATGGGGTCACCCTGCCTTACTCCCCTTTCTATTTTGAATTCCTTTCCTTCTTTTTCTAGCTTTACTTTTGCTTTACTGTTTCCATATATGTTCTTCAATATTCTGATGTATTTAATATCAATACACTGATTTTTAAGTGCATACCAAATTGCCTCATGTTCGAGGGTGTCGAAAGCCTTACTATAGTCTACAAAGCAGCAGTAAAAGGTGATATTGTATTCTTTACTTTGTTCGAAAAGTTGCTTGACAACATGGATATGGTCTAAAGTTGAATATCCACTCCTGAAACCTGCTTGCTCCCTTGGTTGGTTATCGTCTAATAGTTTGGTTATGCGGTTTAAAATAACTTTAATAAAGATTTTATATATGTTCGACATAAGGCTTATGGGTCTATAATTATTCATATTACTTTTGTCCCCTTTCTTGTGCAACAATATAATGGTGGATATAGTCCATTGTGTTGGTATTGACTCACTTCTTAATATGTCGTTAAACATATGTGTAAATATTGGTGTAAGAGTATCTTTATTGTTAATAAGAAATTCATTACTGATATTGTCAGGACCTGGAACTTTATCCTTCTTTAGAGATTTCATAACTGTTTCGACTTCTGAGCAAGATCTCTGGAACATCCTTTTGCTTTGTCAAGTCTGTTTGCATAATAGAGCTCTTAGTAGAATATAAGTTTTGTTTTTATATAGCATTTAAAAAAATAAGTATTAGAACTTGTAAATAGATAATCTATGTTTGTTTTGCCATTGTAAATTTCAATAAATATTTTTCTTTGTATTTACCTAAGTTTCTTTAAAGCGTACATATGTCAATTGCGGAAAAAATCGATGTTCTGAAACCACTGAAGCATTTCTCAATACATCGGAATAAAATCGATGTCACCAATCGATGCATAACATAGGAAAAAAACATCAATGTCTATTTTAAATGCCCATCCCTAAGAGTAGGGCAATCAATTTAATATCGATTAATCAAAGAATCGAGAATTTTTATAATTAATATATAGCACGGAATCATTAAATCAAATGTAAATTTCACGTAGAAAGTTGAGATTGATTTTTTCTGTGTTGACAAGAACTATAAAATTCGTAGATATCTAAATAGAGGAGAGTAATAACGTTGAGCATTTTTTACGGGGCTGATTGCTGCCACTTATTAGTCATATGACAGATGCCAAATTGTTGAAATAAGTTTTACATGTTCATATTAATTTAGGAGCTATTAAATTAGATATGGCTATTAAATATGGCTGATATTAAATTCACGCAAATCTTAATGCATAGAGTACTTCTCTCCCTTGAAATCCACAAGTTGAGTAAGCCCGATGATATTTCTCCGATTGTGTCTGGGACGTGCTCGCCAGAGTTGGTTCCGGTTCTTACGCACCTTTCTCGGCTCTGTTACTCATCAGCTATAGTCACAAAGTTGTGAAAGACTGCTTTGGGACATCCGATTCCTAAAAAGAAAGATCGCTCAGATCTAGCTAACTATGAGCCCATAGCTATCTCTTATTCTCGAAGGTTATGGAAACTATCGTTAACCGTCAACTGCTCCGATATTTAAAAAAGTACCAGCTGATCTGTGATCACCAGTACAGCTTTCGACAGAGACGCTCGACCGGTGATCTTGTGGCTTATTTAACACACTGATAGGTAGTGGTAATTGAGAATAAGGGAAAGGCCTTAGCTATTAGTACGAAAGCCTTTGATCGGGTGTGGCATAAAGCGCTGCTTTCAAAACTACCTTCTTTTGGGTTGCTTATAACATTGTACAGGTGTGTCGCCAGTTTTCTCAAGGAACATAACATTAAGGTCATAGTCGACGTAATCGAGCATGCTCTGATTTAAAACCTGTGAATGCTCGTGTCCCACAAAATGTACTATCTCCAACACTGTTTCTTCTGCATATCAATGATGACAGATCAGTATTTTCATTGCTGTGCAGATGATAATACAGGAAATGCATTATATACCGGTCTCTGCTGCTAATTTTCATCACCGTACAACACAAAAACAAACTAAAGTTTCATTCCAACCATCTGGACGAGTAACAGTTTTCCACCGTGCGTTTTTTAAGTTACTTTCTTCCACGAACAACCACTCTTTGAAATCAACTTCCAGTAGCAGTATTACCGAATTTTCAAGAAAAGAGCATATTCCTTTTTAAAAGGCCGGCACCACACCTGCAACACAGATTTTAATATTGAAACAATCAGATCCGAACTTTAATATTAGTAAATGTATTATCATTACCGTTACAAAATAATTTATGACTATAATTTTGTTATGTAAACAAATATAAAAAACTCTAGTGGAACTATAAAAGTGGTATCATTTTGGAGTACGTCGTCTAATCTGTAGTAAAATTATTTACAATTACTTGTATGTTTAAACCTAAACCTTGTAAATTTACAACATTTAATAAATTTATGATATTTTTTTTTTATACAAAATATTTTGATGTAGTTGTAAAAAAATAACAATAATGATAACACGATTATTATGGCATACGTTCTGTTTTATATAGTTGAAGAATTCAATCTTTCTACTGAGAAGTCAATCTTAATTTTTTTTTTTTTTTTTTTTTGTGAATAACGTATAAAATTTTGATTAAACTTGATTTAAAATTTTATTTCAATGAAAAAATGACATCCCTAGCGCAAAGCAGGGCACGATAAGTACATTGTCTATGGTAACAAAACCACCCAAATATTCTTAGCTAAAAAATGGCTAAGAACAAAGAAATCTTTGGTAAACACCTGTCCCTCATTTTTGGTATAATCTGAACGTCACTGATTAAACCATAAATTTATCTGAAGCCAAATTAAAGAAAAATTATGAATTTAAGATTTCTCTAAATTTATATTTATATTTGATAGTTCCACTAAATTACTGTTTAAGAATAATTATAATAAATTTATTTTAATTTTGACTGTAATCTATTATTATTTTCGTTCATATTAGTCCTCAGATTAAAGATTTTGCTGTGATATCAAATTGAAATTCTAATTTCAGATAAGTTTAGAGAATGATGTATCAAAATCGACCCCATTGACAAACAGAAAAACATTAGATACTGCAACACTATAAAATATACTACTATACTATATGCATAATCTATCTGCAATACAGACAGACAAATAAGTCCACTGATATATCAAAAGTTATACAATGGTTTATTCCAGACAAATTACATACTAGGCAGCATGGACTCCGACCTTAGCCTATTCCATAACGGAATAAACGTACTAAAAAAAAAGTAATACAAGTCATTCTAAAATCTTTGGCAGGATATACTCTTTGCTTATAAAAAAAGGCGGGAAAACTTGTAACGCGAGGGCGGAAATTTTAAATTAATTTTATTTGTTTAATATTTATTTGTTGCTTCTCCTAGTTTCTTTTACTTATTTCTCCAATTTAAGCCCTCGTGTGTTGTTAGAGGATATGTGCGAGTCAAGCGGAGGCAAGTTAAAAAGAAAAAAAATACTTCCATATCTGATGAAGAGCCAGAGGCTAAGATGAGTATTAAATTTACTCTCTCAAAAAGAGGACTGTTTAAAGATCAAAATTACCTATATTCTGACACTACTAAAAATGAATATTTTATCCTGTTGTCTCCTATTGAGGGCAACAATGTAAACTTATTGCAAGTCAATTCTATTCTGAGAACTGTACCTGGTGTATTCTATATTCGTACTATGGGTCCTACTGCATTCAAAATATGTTTTCGATCAATGAAACAGGCTAACGAATTTTTATTAAATAAAGATTTATTAGAGAAACATAAACTTCAGGCTAGGATACCCAATAATCAGCTGGAATCTCAGGGAGTTATAAGAGCTCCTACTGAAATATCTGAGGAAGATCTCTTAAATAACTTAAAATCTACTGTAGACATCATCAGTGTTAAACTGTTATGATTATTATTGTTATTACACGTCAAATAAATATGTTATTACAAGTCAACTAAATGGATTATTAACGATGGAGAAGAGAAATAAAAAACAACCTTTTTCAGTTCTGTCATTGACACACAAGAAGTTTTTTTTTTTTTTTATTTTATAATACCATAAACAAAGTTAGGGTTGCTATATAAAGTTCACAATAAACTATACTTCAACACTACCCCTCAAACCAAACTTTGTTTCAAACATAAAAAAAAAATACCATAAGCACAAACAGCACAATACAAAAAATAAACTTATAATTTCTGATACAGTGAAATATCTTTCATAAAATTACTTATTTTTACAGAACTCAGAGGCTTGGTGAACATATCAGCCACCATACACTGAGTAGACAAATACTTAATCTCTATTTTGTTACTCTCAACTGCTTCTCTAATAAAATGAAATTTAATGTCTATGTGCTTAGTCCTATTACTATTTACCTTGTTAGCAGCTATCTTATGACATGACTGGTTGTCATTATACAAAATAATAGGTTTATCTATCATCTCTACATATAGTTCTTTAATAATATTCTTTAAGAAAATAGCCTCCTTGGCACCCTGAGCCAGGGCAACATATTCCGCTTCAGTTGATGATAATGAAACACAAGTTTGCTTTTTACTTTCAAAGGCAATAAGATTATCACCAAGTTTAAACACTAATCCGGAATATGATCTCCTGTCTTCTGAATTTGCCCAATCGGCATCAACATATCCATATAAACTGAAGTTCTTTGACTTCTTATATACTAAACAATAATTAATTGTACCTTTCAGATACCTTACAATCCTTTTTACCTGTACAAAATGTTCTTTTGTATAACAATTATTATATTGAGATAATACACAAACTGCATGTAATATGTCTGGTCTGGTATTTAGAGCAATATACATCAAGCTTCCAATTAAATTTTGATATGGAATTTTTGGATCAACGGTGTCACTTTTACTCATCCTCAAACCTGGTAGAATTGGTGAATTTACAGGTTTGCAATCTTGCATTCCATACACACTTAATATATTTTCTATATACCTTTTCTGATCAACAATTAATTCTGAACCTACTCTTCTTATTCTCAAACTTAGGGCATGTTCTATGGGACCTAAATTCTTTAATTTAAATTTACTATCTAGTAGAGAAAATATATCATGCTTTTTCTTTTGATTATTACCAAATGCAAAAATGTCATCCACATAAATTGCTAAAATTAAATAAAGGTTATCTTGTTTGAGAATATAAATACATGGTTCATGAACAGACTGCTTAAAACCAATATTAATCAAAGCATTATGCAACTCTTTATTCCAACTTGAGGCTGCCTGCTTCAGTCCATACATAGCTTTGTTTAGTTTGCATACCTTAGGCACATTATCATTTTTACCTTTATCAATTAACAAGCCCTTTGGCATATACATAAAAACATCTTCATTTAATGTTCCATGAAGAAAAGCAGTAACAACATCCCAATGGTCTATAAACCAATCAAACTGAATTGCCAAAGAAAAAGAATTCTAAGTGCACTAGAACGAACAACTGGTGAATATGTATCATGATAATCAATACCAAATCTTTGATTATACCCACGTGCAACTAACCTAGCCTTATATTTGACAATATTGTTGTCACTGTCTTTCTTTATTTTAAATACCCATTTGCTATCTATAGGGGTTACACCCTTTGGTAAATCTACAATAGACCAAGTATTATTAATATCCAATGATGAAAGTTCAGCATTAATAGCATCTTTCCAACAAGCTGGTAAATTATCAAAATCATCAAAATGTAAACATTCATCATCAGATTCCATGCACATATACACATGATAATCTGGAAACTCCTTTATCTTTCTATTACGCAATGGATATCGTTGAGAATTTTCACTTTCGACATTTCCATTACTGTTACCACTACACAATGGATCCACATTTATCACTGACTCACTTTCACTTTCTGATAAATTATCACAGTCTAAGAACACAGGATCACTATCACATGAATTATGTATAAAATCTTTACCTGAACTTGGAACCTGGTCACATGCTTGAGCTGGATCAGCGGTGACAGCGCTTGGGGCCATAGACGATGATGCATGTCCTCTTGTCACTTTCTGAACTTTGCTGCTGTTGACTTCATCAGCATCAGGAATTAAGGATATCACAAAATCATGATTTTTCGAAGATTCCTTCTGATGTTTAGACTGCTGCTCTGTTAAATCCTGTTTAAAAATATCAACACATACTTGTTCTGGTAGGAATTTAACATCTCTAGATAAAACTATCTTTCTGTCCTCTTTAGTTATCACGGTACTATGTGCAACAAAAGCATGTCCATTTGTAGAATCAGATTTTTGTTTATTTTTAAATTTAAAACAATGTTTTTTGATATGTCCTTTTCTTTTACAATAATTACAAACTGGACCTTTATTATATATACGCTTTTCAGTCTTTGCAACTAGAGCGACTTCACTTTCAGGTTTGCTTTCATTCAATCTTTGCTCATGTAAGCGAAGACGTTCCATTAATGTGGTTACATTTCTATCCGATGCAGGGACAGATTCCCATGCATTTTTGAACTCAAGATAGTTAACAGGCAATGTATTCAGTATTCTGTTTAAGTAAGGACTGAGGCAAAGTACTGCCTTCATTTTTCAATTCTAAGTTTAATTGAGTATACAGTCTTTGTAACTTAGAGACATGCGTAGCTATACTGTCCTCTGGTAACTTTTTATACGTAAATAGCTCGCAGTACAAAAGATCCAGTCTTCTTTCATTTTTCTGTTCATACACAGCATGAAGAGTATCCCACATTTCTTTCGCACTTTTGCAGGTTAAAATGTGCTGTTTCGGCTCTCTGCCTACTGTTGAACCTATTAAATACCTTGCAATTGATTCCTTTTCATGGTATAATTTGAAAGACTTTGGTTCTTCTCCATCTTTTGGTTGTTGCGCTACACCGGTCACATGGTCCTCAACTCCATGTAGGGTTATTTGTAAGTTGATATCGAATTTCCATGAAATCCAATTACCTTCACCCTCCAACTTGTCCACTGTGATTTTATCTAATCGCACAGACATTATTGACAAGTACCTCAAGAAGTTCTGAACAAAAAACTTTCTACCGGAAAAAAAAAAAAAAAAATGGCGGCTGTGACTTGTGGAAATTGTTCTAGTTTTGTACGAATAATTACAATACCATATAAATGGAAAATCAGGCTGGGCCCATAACCTGTTATGATTATTATTGTTATTACACGTCAAATAAATATGTTATTACAAGTCAACTAAATGGATTATTAACGATGGAGAAGAGAAATAAAAAACAACCTTTTTCAGTTCTGTCATTGACACACAAGAAGTTTTTTTTTTTTTTTTTATTTTATAATACCATAAACAAAGTTAGGGTTGCTATATAAAGTTCACAATAAACTATACTTCAACATAAACGTTTCAAAAAAAAGAAAGAAGATGGAAGTTTTCATCCTCTTCCTACAGTTTTAGTAACTTTCCTCTCTACGCAGCGACCTGATCACGTAACGTATGATCATATTTGGCTGGATGTGCGTGAATCCATTAGACCTCTACTCCAATGCTTCACTTGTTACAAATTTGGTCATGGAAGCAATTCCTGCAGAAGTAAGCAAGTTTGTTCCATATGTGCCGGTGCCCATGATTATAGATCCTGTATCAACAAAGAGAATCCTAAATGTGTTAATTGTAATGGACAACATGTAGCAGTATCTAATAGCTGTCCCACTAAATCGATGAAATTGTCTCAAATCAAAGATAAAATTCTAGGCAAAACATCTTATGCATCAGTGACTTCAAAATCGGTTAACTCTGTAATTAATTCAAATACCCCTGTGTCTATTAACAGCTCAACGCAAAATAAATCTCCTCAAAAAAGGGCATTAGTTACTGACATCATTAACTCAGACATTGTACTCAACACAATTACTAAGACTGTTATTGAGCTAGTTAAGAAAGCTCAAACTAATTCTGATACAATTTCATCCAAATTAATTAAGGAAATACTCATATCAAATTTTTCAACATGACCATTACATCTTTAAAGGAAATTAATATTGTTCATTGGAACTCAAGAAGCTTTCTGTCTAAAATGTTTCAATTTAAAAACTTTATTTACAACTTTACATCACATTTTGATATCATTTTACTAAATGAAACTTGGTTTGATTCTAACAAAATCTGTAAATTGTCTAGTTACAATATTGGTTTGAAAAATCTAATGTTTTTCTTGGTAGACAATATTATACTACATTAAGTAGATTGCGGATAGGTCATTGTAAATTTCCTGCACATTTGCAACGTATTAATTTATTGGATAATTCTATCTGTAAATACTGCCAAAACATTTTTTCTGATTTGGATCATATTTTTTTTGTTTGTCCTAAATTCTCACTTCAACGGTTACTTTTTATTTGTCAATGTCAAGATTTATTAAAATGTCAAAATATTCCTATTTCAGTGCAGGATCTACTAAAACATACCATTTTGTATCAAGAAATTTTTAATTATATTACTTCAACAATTGGTGAAATTTAAATATGTAATTGTAACTTATACTTTTCTACTTAACTTACTTTCTTAGTATATTATAATTAATTTATAACTATAATAATTTTTGTAATTTGTCTTGTAATTTTATATTGTTACCTTGTAATTGTTACTTTTTGGCTGATGGCTTTCGCCAAAGTCACAATAAATGAAAAAAAAAAAAAATCTTTGGCAGCAATTGATCTCACCATGGTAGCACTATGTTTATGAAAAGTCGATATTATTCTTATAGTCACAATATCTGAAAATCCTTTATATAACCATCTGGAGATATCCACAATAAATTAATAATTCTCTAGATCGATGTCGATATTTTATAAAGAAACATTAATAAATTCATGTAATTTTATTTACTTTAATGTAAAATCTCAAAATTTCAATTCCATTTGCCTCATAACGAATATTTTTACTTACGTTATAAATAAGATACGGACGATACGTGTAGATTAATAATAGTACTTGTAATAACCGGACAGTACTATTATAATTCTAAATATACAAATAAAGTTGTTTGCCATGGAAAAGTGCCTCAATTTGTTAGAGTTGCAGTTGAATACCTATCATGTTAGAAGTAGATATATATGGAAAGATAGTAATATAAATATATAAGTAAATAGATAAGTAATATAGAACACAATAGATTTAGTTTTTTGGTCCGAGTAATTAACAGCTTATATATAATACAACATACAGTAATTACACAAAACACTAAATCACACTATTATATTGAAATATTATTTAATTTGTAAAGAAAATTTTAGATAAAAGTCAATTTAGAGAACAACGACAAATATTAAGGTTACTAGGCAATAATATTTTTCTTTTTCTATTTTCAAATTTCATTAAAGACTTTATTAATACCTAGTTTGCACCTTAACACAGTTAAGATACAATTTTAATAGCAATTTTTTAATAAAAAATTGATAAATATTAAGTATCTAATCGTTTGCAAATTGTAAGTACGTATAATTAGCATTACGTACTTTGGGTAGATATATTACAGAAACTATGATTACTGATTCCATATTTTAATTAACTTTTTTGTTACAATGCCTACATAATCTCTTTATAATGGCATTTTTTAAGATTTTATGGATGTGTTCGCCTTACATAATAATAACATATAATAGATGCGTTCAATGTCAGTATCCACTGTCATTATAAGGAAACACAGCTTGATATACTTATCTTACTCTTCTAAATCACAGGCAAAGAATAAACTGTTAAAACTAAAGATAATTATAAGCAAGTAAAAAACAGTTTAATCATAGTAATTTAACATTGTGTGCTTGTACTGTTATTTTTTTATTTAAGTGCTTCTTCTTGTCGGGGCAACTATTTCACGTATTCACTTTTAGCCAGCTCTATTTCAGGCCATATCTTTGACTATTATTACTGTACGTAATACTAAGTTTATGATTATTACCATAAAATGGTGTTAATATGAACAATTAGAGACTTCGTTTCATTTTTTTTTTGTACAGTATTATTTGTTTTCTTCTAGTCACAAAAATTAAGGGATATAAAAAAATCCAAATTTTGGGTGATTTTCAACAAGCTGTAACTCCGAGGAAAATGATGGTACAGTAAAAATAAATTGTCATATTTGAGTTTGAGTAGAGTAATCCTAAGAAAACTACCAAAAAAATTTGCAATTTTTTCTAACCTAAAGAAAGGTCTACGGGCTTAAAAAAATTTTTTTTAATGTTTCTTTCAATAGCTCTTTTAGAAAAATTTATGCTCTTTAATTTGACGAAATCAAAAAGCCTGTACGATGATTTGCCGCTAACTTAACGTCAGTCAAAGCAAAAAAGTACTTTTTAACTTTGACAATCATTAACTCTGGAAATAATAATCATATAAGAAATCGAAGCAGGGTTTTAGAAATTATACCATATTCTCTATAAGAAACCATGAATGGCTTTTGTCGAAAACATTGTTTTTGAATTCAAAACATTGACTAATAAAAAGACAAAAATTCGCTGAATTAAGAATATTTGGATTACTTGGGATAAAATGGATAAACGAAGGATATCGTCGGTAATTTTTAACCTCAGTGTCACCTAAAATCGTTGAAAAATTCAAAGCGCTGCGATTTTTTTTAGTGTTCCAAAGCTTCAAATTTTTTTTTGTTTTTTTTTCAATAATTACCACTAGGAGCAATTTTTTTTTTATTAAAAAAAAATTTTCAAAAATCTTTATTTTTCCATTAAAGAGATTGATTTTTTCAAGAGATTTGAAAAAATCAATTTTACTCTTACTCTGTACTCGGTACTCTTACTTATAGGTTATATTAAGTATTAAATATTTATAAACAAGCTTGATTTTTTTTTTTTTATATATCGAATAAACAATATATAAAATGAAGAAAGTGCATAATATTAAAAAGATATACACAAAATGATTTGCTCACTTATTTAATAATATAGTTTGTATAGAAACAATTTATGAAATTGAGAAAATCAGTTTTTTATATCTGTTATGAAATACCAAAGTTTTTTATGACATTAAAAATTGATATCGATAATTTGGATGGAGGCAGATATGAATAGTGGCACAACACTATGAATATTAATTTATTTCATTGTTTCGAAAAGGTAACATACATTCATTTTCTAGGTTTTGTAGACGTAAGACCGCTGCTAATTCTTATAACTTAGTAATTAATTATTATTTTTTATGTTTGTTCCTTATTATAGGTAAAAGGAGGTGACAATTGATTATTGATTGGATGATATATGTTTTCTGAGATTAGATATTTATTAATTAGTTACCGACCTACATTCTGTACAGAAGATATATGACTAAAAGTTTTAGTCCTTGTTCTTAGTTGATTACTACGTGGTACAGAAATGAAATGGATTCTTCATCGATTGTAAGTTTCAATAATGATACATTTCAGTCTACTCTCAAAGGCGATTTTAATAATGTAAGTGTTCATGAACTCGCCTTACATGCAATGCGAGATCGTTGCCTATTACTTCAAAAGAGAATTACTTCATTAGAAAGCGATAATATGCGTTTAAAGTTAGACATCACAAAAGCTACCGAATGTACACCTTATGTTCCTTTGCAAGAAGATGAAAAGTTCATGTTGCATCAGAAAATTGCTGAATTGAATAAACAAAAGTCTCAACTTATGCATCATGTATTTATGGTATCTTGTGAAAATAAAAACCTGTGGAATAAAATAGCTGCAATAAAAGGACCTGACAAACCACCAGGAAAGGAAAATGGTAAACAACCTTTGGTACGCACAAACACATACATTCATAGTACTCCAAAAACTAGTGCTAATTATCAAGAAAAATATTCAGAATCCAGTCTAGAGGAAATATCTTTAAAACTAATTAATAGTTATATACAGGAGAAATCACAACTAGTAGAACAATATGAACAAATGACACAGTTACAAGAATTGGATGATAAAATGCTGAATGTTGACTCTATAGGTTTCACATATATTGAGGAACCAGCATTGGATTCACTTAAAGAAATTCATATCCAAACAGAAAAACTGCAAAATTTAAAAAAAGAGCTTGCTCAACAAGAAGCCGATCTGAAATTTGTACTTTCTAAATTTGAAACAATTTTCAAAGGTGAGTTCCTATTATTTTATTATTATTTTTCAGTCGCCAACTATCCACTGCAGTATATAAGCCTTCCCCATAAGGGGAGTTCTGCCGCACAACCGCAGGAGGGATTTTAAGAGGGATGTTGCTGCCCATCCCTCACCCTCACTTAGTCGCCTGTTATGACACCCTTTGGAAAGGAAGGGGTGTCCCATCCTATGCCAGGGCACAATATATATATCTTTTTAGCTGATTATAAAATGCTTTTACTACTAAATAAACATACAGTATAAATTATATTGAATTATATTGATAAATTCCAAAGTTTTAATTCAACTTAATAATATTGTAAATGTAAAATTTTGTAAGGTGTTTAGATTTTTGTTATTCAATCACATTTAAATGCTTAAACAGATTTGAATGAAATTTGATGCATGGGTAGATTATATTCTGCCTTAACATACAGGATAATTTATATATGTGAATCAGTATTTAGATGGGCAAAGCAGCAGGAAACAACTAGTTATAAATAAACATTTAATATACAATTTCTTATTTTTGTGCTGTCAAAAATTGATTTTTAATTGTTTCACAGTTTAATAAACATATTTTTGTTACAGAAGGCTATAAATGTCAGATGTGTAAAATGAATAATACAAAAACTACAACATCAGAACATAAAGAGATTGAGACTAGTGACAGCTTGGCAAATTGGGCAACTCCTGTGGAATCAACTAATTATAATGAATTAAATTCCTCTGCATTCAAGAAAAATGCCACAGAAAACATCATTAATGACATACCTGTTGATAAAATCTGCCCTATGTGTGGGCAAACATTTCACAGAGATATAAGATTTACAGAATTTCAATCACATGTAGAAAGTCATTTCATTGGTGAAAGTGAAGTAGATTCTGTGATAGATAATTTTGAAAATGTTCCAACCTCTTTTGATAATGTAATATAATTGATTATAATTATATAATTAGATAAATTTATTTAGTAATCTTGGTATTAATATTTATTTTTTATAGTTTTGTTGACTTACAAATATACTATTTAGTCTTAAATTAAAATCAGAAAATGTCCTAGACTGGATGGATACTGATTTTTAGCAAATGTTTGCCTTCCTAAATAGAAATAGCATAAATCACAAATTTGGTGATATTTATTGTAAATAACAATTTAAGCAAGCAAATATGCATATTAATAGAATATAACATAATAATAAGATAACATATAAATAAGAAAAATAATTTAGATTTTTTTCTCAAATTTATTTGCCATTGTCTTTTTTCTTAAGAGGGAATATTTACTTATAACTGTTATTACACTGTTAATTTTATGTTACTTAGTTATACTACACTACATTTATATTTATCCTATCATTGTTTAATAACAAAATATATCTGAAAATTTGTTATGATGCTTACAAGATGAATTACAATATTCTGTCATACCCATAAAAACTTTTAATATTTATTCTAGTTTTATTTGTATATAGCATAGGTATGTAGAGCAAATAATAACTGTTATATATGTAACTACACATCTACAGCTGAACGGTGTGGACTGCCGTTCGGTGAGCGTGGACTGTAGGGGCGTTGGTTCAGGCTGGAGTGAAACACAGGGATTACTATTCTGAAGCCTCCGGTACCGTCTGAAGAGAGTATTTTTTCTTCTTGTCCTATTTCTTCTCGAGTGTAGTGTGTCGCTGCCCGGAAGCGAATGCCGCTCGACGAGAGGCGGCCTATCTTTATACCCGCCCGCTCGCATGATAACGTTTCCAACTCGCGTTAGCGAATCTGCGCGAGCGGGACGGGGCGAGAAAGAACGAGACGCGTGTCTCTTCAGATCGGTACTCTATAGCGTTTATTTATTGCAATTTACAATTTCTTAATTCTATTTATTGTTACAATTTCTATTTCTATTCGTAGGTAATAATGACAACACACAAAGAAATACTTTATTTAACTTACACTATCTTAAATCTATGTAAAATCTATATAAAATAACAGAATACAGAAACGATTAACTAGGGACTTAACAACTATAAATTACGATTACATATATACAAATAATGTCGCGAACATAATCTCCCGCCGCAGCTCTCGTAGCTGGAGTTAACTCGTGTTCGCGTCGCTCGATGTCGATGTGGGCAGTATGATCAGCTTCTTAGTGGGTCGCCGTAGGATGCCCTTGTTCGTCCGCACGTCGACTGCTCGGATCTCGCCGTCTGGTCCAGGGTAGGTCGCCACCACCACGCCTCGCGGCCACGTGTTGCGAGGCAAGGTCCCATCAGCTATCAGGACCAGGTCGTCCATTTTGATGGCTCCGTGTGTAGCTCGGGGCTCCCGCCGGTGTTGCAACTCGGGTAGGTACTCCTTCACCCACCGGTTCCAGAAGCAGTCAGCTAGCCTCTGGCTGGCACGCCACTCCTTGTGTCCCGCCGCGTCGCTCTCTGTGAAGCTGCCTGGCAGTGGGACGCGCGATGGACCGCCCAATATGAAGTGATTGGGGGTTAGGGCGCTGTCGTCGTCTGCCGATGTTGACACGTGGGTTAGCGGTCGACTATTGAGGGTGTGCTCGACCTCGACCAGCAGAGTGTGGAGGACCTCTTCCTTGGGGGCCCGCTCGTTCAACGTAGCGGCTAGTGCGGTCTTCACGCTACGCACCAACCGTTCCCACGCACCTCCCATGAAGGGTGCGCTCGGGGGAATGTAGCGCCACCGGATGAAATGGACTGATGACTCTTCTTGGATGGCTTCCTCGGCTGCTTTCTTCAGTTCGACGTCAGCACCTTTGAGGTTGGTGCCTTGGTCGGACCATAGCTCAGTGGGACACCCTCTGCGGCTTATGAAGCGCCGCAGGGCCATTATGGCGGAGTCCGTGCTGAGGCTGCCGGCGATTTCTAGGTGGACTGCGCGCGTCGTTAGGCAGGTGAAGAGCACTCCGTACCGCTTCTGGTGAGTGCGGCCCACTGTCACGGTCATAGGCCCGAAGTAGTCTAGGCCGGTGAACGTGAACGGTCGTTGATGATGCGCCAACCTGCTATGTGGATGGTTGCCCGTTGATGGCTGCGCCGGTCTTGCTCTTCGTAGGCGGCACAGCTGACACCTCTTCAGTTCACTGCGGACGGCGTGTCGTAGGCGCAACACCCACAAGTGTTGTCGCACCTCGTTCGTGGTGATCTCGAAGCCGCCGTGGTGAAGTTTCCGATGCACCCATGCGATGTATAGGCGCACCCAGGTGTGGTTTCCGTCGACGATGGGGGCTCTCGTTGCTCGGCTGACAAATCGGCGGCGGCCGCTATTCTCGATCGAAGTCGCAGAATGTCGTCGTTGTCTATGACGACCGACAGCTGTATGAGTCGACTGGATGACGGCAGCTGTTTCCCTTGTTTCAATACTGCGATTTCGTCGCCGAACGCCTCTTGTTGTATCGCGCGAATCCATAGCCGTCGCGCGCGAT
The DNA here is from genome assembly GCF_026898425.1 of Galleria mellonella. Lineage (NCBI taxonomy): Eukaryota > Metazoa > Arthropoda > Insecta > Lepidoptera > Pyralidae > Galleria > Galleria mellonella. Next base: position 7,447,834 of record NW_026442016.1, read on the forward strand.
CTAGGTAGTGTGTGTCTATGGGGATGAAACACACAGATGGACTATTGTTGTTCTTGATTTTCATCTTCGTCTTCTCTCTATCGACTTTCTTCGTGCGGGTCCAAGTGGGGTCGGCGCTCTCTTTCTTCTTGTTCCTCTTTCGGATGGCGGTACAGCGTTGACTGGTCGGTCGCAGGAGGTCGATGAACTGCAACACCCGTGCTGAACTGCGAACAAGTTTCAACCAATTAGAAAAACGTGACGGATCGGGTAATGCTATAGACAACTGCGTCGCGTTCTGTAGCTTGTGTACGCGTTCTTCTCCCGTTTCCGCTTGACTATCGTCGCTCGTACTATCTTCACGCGGCCACTGCTCTTCGGGGAGGTACAGGAAGTCCGGCCCACGGAACCATCTATGCTGCGAGCCGAAGTCCGTCGGTGGGTCGCGTGTGGCGTCGTCTGCTACGTTGTGCCGCGTCGGTATCCATCTCCACTCGTTCGTCTTCGTTTCTTCGACGATCTCGGCGACTCTATGCGCGACGAACGGCTTGTATGCGCGAGGACCGGTGCGTAGCCATGCGAGCACGGTGCGTGAGTCCGACCAGTATACTCGGCGAGCGGGCTTCAGGTCGTGTTCTTCGACTGCCGTGCGCGATAGGCGACACCCGAGGACGGCCGCTTGCAGCTCCAGTCGCGGTATCGTGGTCACCTTGCTGAGTGGGGCCACTCGTCCCTTTGCCGCGATCAGCGACACGTGGACCTCGCCGGTCGCGCTTACGGCCCGCCAGTACACCGCACAGGCGTACGCGTCCGAGCTGGCGTCGACGAATGTATGCAGCTCCGCTGTATCGGCCGTGGCTACCTCCGGGTAGCACCGCGGCACCTCCAGCGCGGACAGCCGTCGCACGTGGTCCATCCAGCTCCGCCAGGCGTCCGCTTCCCGTGGTTGCAGCTCGGTGTCCCAGTCGATACCGGTACGCCACGTCTCCTGCAATATCTTCTTCGCCTGTATGGTGATGGGAGTGGCGAGGCCCAGTGGATCGAACAGCGACATGATTGCGCTTCCCTCTTCGTCGGCGTCTGTTCCCCGCTGGCTATCTGTGGCGGAAGCTTGTGTCCGTTGAAGTTGAAGCCTAAGGTGTCTTCAGAAGGTCGCCATACCATCCCCAGTATCTTCTCCGCGTCGAGTTGTACCACGCTGTCCCCGCCGGTGTCGGAGAACGCGGCGCGCACTTGATGCGAGTTCGACGCCCACCGTTGGAGATAGTAGTTGGCTCGACCGTGGATCTGTGCGACCTGTCTTGAGACGCGTACGGCTTGCTCTTCCGTGTCGAAGCTGGCGAGGTAGTCGTCGACGTAGTGGTTCATGACCACCGCCGTTGCTGCCTCCGGGAACTCTTCCTTGTACTGTTCTGCGTTCTTGTTCTTGACGTAGATCGCTGTACACGGTGACGATGTTGCGCCGAATATGACACTCTTCATCCTATATTCCACAGGTGGACCCTCTCGTCGATCTCCTCGCCACAGGAACCGTTGCATGTCCCTATCTTCTTCCCGTATGGTGACCCGCATGAACATGTCCTTTATGTCCGCCGTGACTGCCACCCGTCGTTGCCGGAACCGCATGAGGACCCCCGGTAGCGATTGAAGTAAGTCGGGGCCCGGCAGCAGCATGTCGTTCAAACTGATGCCCTTCGTCTTGGCTGCTGCGTCGTGTACGATCCGCAGTTTCCCCGGTTTCTGCGGGTTGATGACGGCGAAGTGTGGCAGGTACCACACCCGTTGGGAACTCCGTGGCGGGGCGACTTCAGCATACCCGTTCTTGAGTAGCGTGTCCATTTGTTGTTCATACCTCTTCTTAATTTCTTCATTCTTGTCGAGTTTCCTTTCGACCAGTTGGAGACGTCGCATTGCCGATTCGTAGTTGTCCGGCGGCACAGGGTCGTCCTTCTTCCATAGTAACCCCGTCTCGTATCCTCCCGCCGGTAACGGACGAGTTTTCTCTTCTAAAATGCGTAGGGCGCGACGTTCCTCTTCATTGTAAGACCTCTTCGGTGCGATTCCCAGCGATTCGAGCGCGAAATGTTGCTTCATCATTTCTTCCATCGATTGTTCCTCTTCATGTGTCGTCACTATGTGGCTGATTCTGTGCACCTGCTGTCTTGTCCTGCCGCGACTCGTACCGTGCAGTACCCATCCCAGGTCGGTGAGTGATGCGACCGGCTGCGTGTCGGATCCTCTTCTGACTTCGTGGGCCAGCAGTAGGTGCCAGTTGTCTTGCCCCAACAGTACCGTCGGTTTGCCCTCTTCGTAGACCAATTCCCTCTCTATGTCCCGCAGATGTGGACAGCCCTTGATGACGCTGCGCGGTACCGACTGCGGTGATAACTGCAGTCTGTCCATCGTCCGTGCCCCCACTGTGTATTCTTGTGAATTCCGCCCGCGGATCTTGAAGTGAACACGCGTCGATTGAGCTGCGTTGATCCGTGCCCCGGCCACACCTTCCATGTAGAATGGTGCGGGGGGACCCGTAGCACCGATTCGCTCCGCCACCGTCGTCTCGATGATGGTGCAAGTCGACCCGTCGTCCAGTAGCGCGTAGGTGTCGCACGTTCCCGTGGGACCGGTGATTCGTATCGGCAGGATCTTCAGGAACGCGATCTTGTCGTTTTCCCTTGCCGATGCGGTGACTGCGGCGGACTTGTCCTCGACGACGTGTGTTGTTACTTCATTCTCCGGCTGTTGTCGCGTGGTGTGCAGCAGAGGGTGATGAGTCTGCGTGCACTCATCTACTCCACATCTCTTGCTCTTGCAGGCGTGGCGAAATCTTCTCACTTTGAGGCAACGGAAACACAGCCTATGAGTCTTCGCTAGCTCCCATCTCGCCGATGTGTCTGCTTCCTTCATCGTCTTGCAGTCCGATGGAGCGTGTCCCTCTCGTCGACACATCGGGCACGGTGGTGTAGCGGGTTTCTCCTGCGTCGTGTATGTCTTCGCCGTCTTCCTAGGAGCGGACTCCCGCCGGTCTTCGGACGGTATCTCCTCGGCGGGGGCGAAGTTTCCACATCGTGCGGCGGTCCTTTGCAGGAACTGAGAGAGTGTTATGAGGTCCGGTTGTCCCTCCGGTTGGTCGTTGGCGAAATCGTAGTACTTGAAGCGTAGTACCGACGGCATCTTCTCTGTGACGTTTCTCACTATTTCTTCGTTGTAGAGGTAGTGACTCTTGTTCAGCGCTCGTATCGTGGCGACGACGTTCTGCACCTTGCTTGCGAAGAGGCAGACGTCTCTTGCGTTGTCCGAGAGTCGTGGTAGCGCGCGGAGTTTGTTCAGTTCGGCTGTGACGAGTGCTCCAGGGCGGCCGAACCTCGCGGCTAACATCTTCATTACTTCTTCTGCGGTCGTAGACCCGACGAATAGGGAGCGTGCCGCGTCCTTTGCGGCCCCCTTCAAACTTCTGCGCAGTCTTGCTAGGTTCTCTTGTTCTGTGAGTTGACTTGCGCTCTCTTCATAGGCCATCTTCCATGGTAACCACTCGCTCGACGATCCATTGAAGACTGGCAACTCGGTGACTCTTGACGCTGTGGAGGGCAGTATGTTGCGAGCGGCCATCTGCATGGCGATCGCAAACTCATTACAATCGATGCCCACCTTCAGCACCGGTTCTTCTTTCTTCATCGACTGCATCGCTGCTGCTATCGTAGGAATCGCGGCATGTGGGTCAACGTGGCGTGCGTGGTCCCGGTGAAGTGCGTCGCTGCTCGGCTGTGGCGGCGGCGCTCTCGAATCCTCTTCAACGGGTCTCGATGGGACGAACCCCTGACGCTTGCCGGTGACTTCTTCTATCTCTGGTACATGCGGCTCCATTGTGAGTGCCAGCGTGCTTCGACGAACCCAATCCGACGTTCGTTCTCTTCTGACGGTAGCGTCGTCGTCTTCTACTTCCTCGTCGTCCTCTGATTCGGCTTCCAGGGCGGCGACACGTGCGGCGGCCAATTCCACCTCCTTTCGAAGTAGCTCCTCCCGTGCCTTGGCCAGAGCCTTCTTCTTCTGCGAGGCCGTGGTGCGAACCGTGCGTGCCGTGCCGTGCTTCGGTTCCTTCTTCCTTGCTGTCTCCTCTGTCGTTCCTGTGGCTTCGGTAGTCTCCGTGGCTCCTGTGGTCGTCGTATCGCCGGACGTGTTCGTAGTCGATGTGGTGGCAGCGGTAGACGACGTGGCAGCGACAGAAGGCATTCTGACAGCCGCAGACGACGTGGTGGCAGCAACGGACGGCGTGGCAGCGACGGACAGCGTTCCGGCGGCCGTAGTCGACGTGGCGGCGGACGTTGTGGCTTCGGTGACGGCGACTTTTTGTTGCGACGACTTCATGTTTCTCGTAGTCGGCATTTCAGCGATCCGGCTTCAGAATGGTCTTCCTCCAGCGATCCGGCTTCTCGATGTACCAACGGTGTTCCTCCAGCAATCCGGCTTCTCGAAGGACCACGATGAACGGTGTGGACTGCCGTTCGGTGAGCGTGGACTGTAGGGGCGTTGGTTCAGGCTGGAGTGAAACACAGGGATTACTATTCTGAAGCCTCCGGTACCGTCTGAAGAGAGTATTTTTTCTTCTTGTCCTATTTCTTCTCGAGTGTAGTGTGTCGCTGCCCGGAAGCGAATGCCGCTCGACGAGAGGCGGCCTATCTTTATACCCGCCCGCTCGCATGATAACGTTTCCAACTCGCGTTAGCGAATCTGCGCGAGCGGGACGGGGCGAGAAAGAACGAGACGCGTGTCTCTTCAGATCGGTACTCTATAGCGTTTATTTATTGCAATTTACAATTTCTTAATTCTATTTATTGTTACAATTTCTATTTCTATTCGTAGGTAATAATGACAACACACAAAGAAATACTTTATTTAACTTACACTATCTTAAATCTATGTAAAATCTATATAAAATAACAGAATACAGAAACGATTAACTAGGGACTTAACAACTATAAATTACGATTACATATATACAAATAATGTCGCGAACAACAGCAATTAATTGAATTTCGAGTGCAATTGTCCCAAACTTAGCAGTTAAGGTTAAGTAAAAATTATTTTTAAGTATAGATTAATAATAATAATTAAAAGTGTGTAAAAATGGCAAACAAGCTACCAGCCCACCTGCAAAGTGGTAACCGTCGCCTATAGACATGAACAGTACCATGGACATAATATACTATTTCGTCCATGACACACGCAATGCATTGCCATTCTTGAGGACTCAGGTGTTATTCCTCTGTACCCAGTAAATTCACTGCCATATCCCACCTTTCAAACCGAAACACAGCCATGTAAATACAACTGCTTCAGGGGAGATTGTTAGTAATAGAGACTGAGAATCCCATTGCTAGCAATGTTGGGGACAGAGGTATCCAAGCAAACGACTTTTGTACAGTCTCTGGTTTTAATCACATTCCTTATTAATTTAGTATTCATTGTTATATGTATGTATAAAGACACATGTTTTCTCCTGAATGACATAATTTCTATTAAAATAAAACCCTGTATCGTTGTATCTAGGTAGAAATAATAAAACATGTGTTAACTAATAAGTATATAATTCACTTTATATTTTATCTACACTTTTTCTAGTGACAATTAAGCCAGATCCGTTGGCTTTACATCAGTGGAGGTAGATGGCTGCTGAGTTGATTTTTGTAACAGATTCCTACTGAACCATTGTGGTCTTTCTTTCTTCATCTCTATTATCCTTTTACCCTTCCAAAATTCATTAGGCTGTAAATGACAACAATATTATATATATAAGATAAATATAAAGATAAATTAGTATTTAAAATAGGTACTTAGGCCAACAGAATATATTAAGTGTAAGGCTGTTCACTGACATCGCGATATTTTTCTTACTTTTAGCATTTTTATATCCATCGTAACTTCTAAAGAAAGTCTGATTCGAAATCGATCTAGATTATAAAATTATTAAGTAGGATAATTTAATTTTATTAGTCAGATATATCGCGGATATTTTTGTGGACAGTGATAAGTACTATAAACATGTAGTACATTATTAATTATTTTATATATTATCAATAGTTTTTATAGAGTGCGTTATAATAATAAAATACATTCAGTAGTAATTAATAGGTAGTTTTGTAGGCAAATTTTTGAAACATGTTGGGTTACATTATTGAAATTTTCATAGGGATTTAATTTTTTTTAGATAATATATTAGCCTCTTACTCGGTTTCTATAGGTGAAAGGATTATTAAATAGTTTTGGATAAACCATTACAACTAAAAGAAACATTAAAATCTAAATATTTTTTTTTATCCTTTTAACTCAAAACTAAAAATTAAACTAATGAATTAGAAAATCTTTTAAATCAATTTAAAATATATATAAAAAATTCAATGAATGGGTTCATTTATTAACATTCTGTATAATAATAAAATTATTAAAAATTATTATCACAATGGCGTACAGTAGTCCCTATAACTAGCATCCGTTAATGAGCATGATAGTAGTTGACAATATGGTCTTTTTCCACGAAACATTCAAACAATGGATAGCTGAGATCCATAAAATATTTTATGTATGCATATGTTTATATAAGATAATAACACCATTTTCCCTGATGTGTGAACATGACAGTCTCACTTGGGCCAGGTGCTGTATACATGGTGCCTAAATTAGTGGATACTCACTTGATCTGGCAAATTTTCTCCCTCATACAGCACTATAACATCTTTGTCAATAGGAGTTTTTGCTAATTTTTCTTGAATTTTTTCTTTGATTTCATTAGTTTCCATCTCCACTTTTTTATAACAATTTCCTGGAAAATATTCAAAAGTCAGTTTTCTAGATATATGACTATAATTTAAAAACATCTAGTAGTTACTAAATATTATTACTCAACAAATGTTATGAAAGAAAAATTAACGTTTCTGTTTAGAAACATGAATCATTCAGATATTATTCCTTTTCCTTTATTTTGTAACTATATTGATACTAGTTAAATGTTGAAAAAACATAGAGGATTTTACTTAAGACTTTTGATAATAAAACTCATTGGACTCCTCATATATAAAATGTATATTACCAAATTGTGTACTTATGGAGTTGATTTAAGCTAAAACAAAAAATGGCATATGTCCAAACTAACATTTTTTGTTTGTTGTCAGGGCTTTCTTTTTTATATAATTTTTTATTTATTTTTTTCTTTAATAAAGAATTAGAAGTTTTAATTTTGTTTCTTTTATGTTTAATTTAAATTTATTTTCAAACTTTACTTTTTTTTAGTAGTTTATATCTAGGTGTTATTCTCAAATAATATGTTGCAGATGGCTTTGTTAACATCTGAGCTTTGTTATTAAAAAGTTGCTGTAGTTTTCAATAGCATTAATTTTGTGTTCATTTTACTTGTATTTACATTTGTGTAAACTTGAGTGGCTGTTAAATTATTATTTAAATGTGTAATTACATATTGTAATAGCTATCTGTTTGTCTTAAGTAAATAAACCTTTAGCTATTTATAACTATTCCTATTTAAATTCAATTTCACAGATAGGATATATATGATGCAGAGTAAAGTTTATTGAAAGAAATTATAATCTAAAAAAATAATGTTTAGAATGAAGACAATAAATGAAATAAGGAAAGCTATAGAAAATCAGTATAAAGAATGGAAATGGTTCAATGGAATGCCAGAATTATATAGAAATTGGTAGAGGATTGTTACAAGTGATCGACAAAATAGATTTATCAGGAGGCCAAAATAATATATATAACTAAGGCAGGAGTTAAATAGACTCCAGAAATCATATGTATAAGGACCCATTAACATGGTTCTCAGTACTTAAGGTCTTTTTTCCTACTCTACACAGCACTCAGCATGAATATAGATTGTTTCAGATAATATGGTACACCCCACCAAAACCTAAAGTATTAAAAATGTGTGAATTATTAGGTCTTCATTAATGTTAGACACAAACAAGTACACATTAATGATTAGATATTGAACTTAAACAAATACAACAATTTATCCTTTGACAAGTGGCTATTTGCTGTTAAATAAGGTGCTGCTTAAGCATTTTGTTAACATCATGTCCTTCCTGTCAGACAGACAATTCAATTATGATGACCAATTAGGTCAAAAAAATTACTAAAACTATAGATTTGATATTATACCAAACAAAAAATTTTAAATGAAATAATATAAAAAAAAAAAAATTTATATTCTATATTTTTCTTTTATAATTCATTTCTTAATTTGAAAGAAAGTAATAAAAGACTACAAGTAAAACAGATTTGTAAAATGTTTTAGTTTAATGGATAAGGCAATTAGTCTTCAAGTCAAAAGTAAGACAAACACTGAGAAGTATTATTTTAAAATAGATATGAAAAAAGGAAAGTGTACATATTATGTAATTTTTTTGCAATGAGTATTCTCAAATCACTATGCTATAAGAAAGCTATAAAATTAACCGTCTCTGACTACTGCTGCACTACTACTGATATTTCCTTAAAAACTCAAATGGAGAACAAATTCTGTATATGGTCAAATGTATTGAATTAAAAAGTTAGTAGTGTGATATGGTCAAAATTTACTTAAATAATATATTAGAAATATATTTACCACAAAGTCTTCCACTCTCATGATGATGTCCACATTCAGAACAAACTTTAATGTTATTTTTTGGCACCAGCATTTTCCATACATATTCAGGTGACCCATACTTTCTTTTCCATCTTTTTTCCACTGTTCTTCGGAATTTAGGGACAGCTAATAATATGCCATCTCCAATAATATCTCTAATTGATAGTTTTTTTACATGTTCTGGTGTTCTTTTATCATTGACATAAGCTAAGGCAAGTTCTGTAAGATATACCTATGTGTTTAGAAATAATAACTTAAATCTATTATTAAATATCAAATTTAAAGTTAGCAAATATATAGAAAAATTGCCAAATTTTCACTTCATCTTGATTAAAATAAATGCAGAAAATTATACCAAAGGCAGACTACACAGAAGTCATTTACTTAGTTAGCTGTCTCAATTGTTTCTGCCGTAAAGCAGCTGTACATAGGTATGTTTCGGTTTTTATGGTGGGATATAACAACAAAATTATAATAATAATTATCTTTATTAGCTTAGACACAATATAGTCAAAGATGTTACATTACTGAAAGAACTTTTGTATTTAGCTAACAATGTGATAGCATACAAAATTATTAAAGATATTCAATGAACATTTTTGTTTAAGAAATCTTTTAAATCATTAAAACTATTTATTATCAGCTAAGTATATATTCTTTTTTTAACTAAAGTTCCATTTAATTTAGTAAGTTTAGGTACCTTACTAATTATAAGATATAGAGGCATAACACCTTAGTCCTCGGGAATGACAACGCATGAAGAGTATAATGGGCATGTCGCCTATGTCGTGTACTATGTTATAAACATGGTACTGTTCATGTCGACAGGGGGTGGTTAATATTTTCTATCATGTGGGCTGTCGACTTGTTTGCAAAGTTGTAAAAAAAAACATAACCATTAAATGTGTTCTATTTTAAAAACTAATGTTCCAAGCATGATAGCTGCATTACTTTGGTGTATTGCAATACTTATGGCTAATATTACTTTTACCTTTTGGAGGACCTCCGAACATATTTTGAAAAATAATGCGTTCAACATTTTTTAGTATTTTTATAAAATTATAGATACGAAGATTGATCATTATTCGTTAATCTCTTGCGTAATTCTATATTTAAAGAAAATGGAAATGAGAAATAACTGAATTATTAAGTTGAACTCGATAAAGCGCTATATCAGGATCAGACTATGATCAAAAAAGTATATAACGACAGGAAAAGAGACCGCACTTCATACAAGCCACGTAAAACGATTTGGTCAGGAATATCTCACCAATCTGAACAAAATCCTCTTTTTTCTTGTTTGTGCCTATTTCCACTAGTTGACACTGTTGTCATTTCATCGTTTAACTAAACGTTGGCAAGATGTTTTCTGACTAAATCCATACATTATAAGCTAGTATGGAAGTTATACAAAACTGACTATGATGAGAATTAGTAAGTGAATTTTTTAATGGTTTCTACAGCACTGGAATCAGCGTAAAATGCATAAAAAAATTATTAGTATTGCCAATTAAAGTGGATCGGAAAATGCTAAAAAATTACCCCAAGGAATTTATAGTCGCCTACTTAAATGCAATATAGGGTATAATCGCCCAAGGAATATAACGTAAACCTTATATAACGTAACATATTTATAAAAAAACTGACTTCAACTGTATCAAAATAAAACCAAATTTGATAAAATTTCTAGAGACCAATTTATAAGAATATTATTTTATATAAAAAAAATCCAAATCGGTTTACCTCTGGCAGTGTTATGAGGTAACAAATATAAAAAAAATACATGCTGAAAATGAAGTTTGCTTTTGGAGGTTTATCAAAACCTGTGCTAGTTAAATATATCGTTTTATTTTGTTATATTATTCACATATACTTTGTAATTATTTTAGAAATTTTGTTTAATATACTTCGGAGATAGAGATGAGCGGCGGTAGTCAGTTACCATCGGGTGAGCCGCATGCTCGTTTGCCCCCTGTGTTGTAAAAAAAAAGGCATATTATTTCTTTTTGTCAAAAATCTAAAAATACATGGTATAAAAATAATTAAAAGATATTTTTAAAATTGTGCATTTAGATCCTCGTGATCTAAAACTATGCACATTTTCAAATAAATAGTAGTGTTAGTTGCTGGGATAAATTACTAGGATAGGTGGACAAGTAAAATAACATAAATTTTTTTGGTACATTGATACAGAACCATAAAAATCAGTTTTAGTAGCAGCAAATAAAATTCTTTTATTTCATATCTCACTGGAACGGAATGGACCATTTTAAATTTTTTTAAATCAATTTGGACCCCGTTACAAAGAAAATAAAAATGTTCATCTGTAATGTCTGTCGACCAATATTATTTAAAACTATTAAAAAATTAATTTGAATATCATTAATAGTTGTTAAGACACAGCATTATAACAGACAGATGGACAAACTCATAAAGTCGCACTTCGCCGCTGGATCACAGATGTACACAATGCTTTAAGTGCTTAACAGTCAAACACTGATATTTTTAATGTCAAAAATTCGAAGGGAAGAATGGATTATTAGTAACTATTATATTCCGCGACTCTGTCCGTGTGAATCTGTGTGTAAAGTATCCTACCTGCTAAGTTAGAATATAACTTACCCATATATTAAATTTCATTTAAATTTGTTCAGTAGTTTTAGCATAAAAGAGTAACAAACATCCATTTATCCCTTATTACAAACTTTCACATTAATTAAACAGAAAGGAGTATAGTGGCACCAATATTAGCAGTAGTACTAGAAAACATTATTTCTCGACGAATTCATTACGATAGGTCAACTGACTTGATTTCATCCTCATTTCATCATCTTTAAGTGGTGTCACCGCCAGTATATATTAATGGCACAGGCGAGATTATCATTGGCGTATTTAAGATCGTTTTCTGGAGGGGGGGGGGAGCTTCTTAAAAAATATGTATGTGTATCTACACTTATAGACGTGTTTATGAAGCTACGTTCGCATTCTGGAATGGGCACCAAACGATTCTGCTGTGAGCACGGTCCATTTAGTTCCCCCGGGCCCGGTTCATACAGTACAATTTCATTATCATCCATTAAAAAATGAGAAATTAGATGTATATCTATATGTATATATTTACTAAATGTTAAGTTCGTAAAATGTACCTGTGACTTGTTACGTTTTGAAAAATTGTGAGTAAAAGAGAGACAGAGTTTATACTTAAATAAATTAAGTGTTTCTTTGTATTAAGTCTAAATTTATTATTCACATAGAACCCTAGAAAAAAGTTAAGTCAGATAAGAAAAGATTTGGTTTTGTAAGGTAAAACTTTACTTACAAATTCGAAACCATGCTACAAAAACGATACGTCATGCACTATATGCATGCGCTTCCTATGAATTTTATATGTTTTATAGATATTAAATGAGAGAAAAGAATAAAGACAATTTGATAATTCACAGCTTGTTATCTTTTCTGCTGAGGTTCTATTAAAGCTACATAAAAATTGCATTATCATAATTTGACTATAAATGTTTTTTAAAGTTACTGATTTTTTTCGAAATAGCTTAAAGGCCACTTGACGCCAATTGCAATTTCGGTTATCCGATACCCTTCAAAATAGCTTAAAACGCAAAAATCGCCAAATCTGGCAGCACTGATCACATTAAAAATATATTCTAACTCCGAACTAAAATGTTGATCATGTAAAGATGTTCTTCAGTACTCACCGAAACTTTAGATTTAATTCGTAAAAAAATTTTTGAAAGATTCCAAAGCAAAATATAAAGTAGGAGTAAATATTTTAGAGATAGAGTGTTATGAAACGTGTTCTATTTATTTTTGTTCGCTAACAGAGCAATTTTCAATTAAGCAACCAAAAACATTGTGTAGTAGGCACTACAAAATCCATGTTAAATAGTTTTTGAAAATTGACAGATAATTACGACGTTGCCGCACTTTTGGAAGCTGAAGTTATTAAGGTTCCTAAGATTGAAATTTCTGGAACGCTCTTAAAAGCTGTGTGAAAATAAACAGATTTTTAACATAATCGTCACGAAGTAATGCACATTATTAGTGAATTTATAGGAAGTCATTCTCCCGAAAATAGGGAAGAAATGTAAGACTATAGTAAAATTGGTAAAGTATGTTGCGTAAACTAGCAACACTTTAAAATGGCGGTTGACAATCAGCTGTATGAAAGTGGGGAGGAAAAGGCGAACGTCTGTGTTTTATGTGTGTAATGTAGTTCATGTCCTCAAGCGTTTCGTTGCACTTGTAACTATGGCGTGTTTAAGTTCGAGTAGGCTCTGTGCTCGTGTTCAAGATAAGTTACTGTGTCAATTCGGACATAAAGTTCGAAGACAGACTGTATTTGTGAAACTCAAACCTCCTGGACCATCAGCATTGCGAATATTTGGAAAGACATATCAGGTTAGATATCAATTTTAAATATTTTTACATGTCGTTTATGAAAACAAAAAATATATATAACAATTCAGAATTTGTAATTTTCAATATATAACTAAACACAAGTTAAAATGTACATTGATTCTTAAGAAGGTCTTTTTACATAACACCAAGCATGACGGTAACCTCATTCACGTCAGCTGATTAGAGAAATGTAGACTTTACTGAATGGGACAAACAAGAATATAGTAATTTACAGTTTTAAAATTATAAATTATATGGAATTGAAGTTAAATTAGGAATATTTATTGTTAGTGATAAAAGTGAAATCTCCCTGAGGTCGTGGACAGTGGGTCGCTTCACACTCGCCGCTGGTTTCTTGAGTTTGTTCAATGATTTTCACTGTAGTTATGTAGGTATTCATAACTTTTACTTTCTTTAAACAAGGCGATGTTGTCTTAAGGTACACTTGTTGTTTTGATTTGATGCTAAAAGTCCTAATTTTTTTATAAGTACCCTACTTTTTTACCCGCCTTATTCCTGTCTTCTACTTGGAAAATACGAAATAGGTCCTTAATTTTTAATTATTGACCCTTTACTTAAAAGTGCATAGCTCTTATACAGATTATGTACAATGTACTTACCAGATAGGCGCGAAGTATAAATTGAACGAAATCGTTTGTAGGTACTTAATAACATAGGTACTAGTACTCTTATATTGAAGGCTACGACAAATTAGAGTCGTTAGAAGTTACCTAGTCCTATTGCTGTTCAAATATCACTGTTTATTTTCATTTTTATTAAAACAAAAAATAAATATACTTGTTTAATTTATGGCTATTATAAATAAATTATGTACGTATAATAAATGTAAATTTTTTTAAGGGAATTAAGTTTAAAGGGGTTTTAATTTTATATAGAATATAATAAATAAATTAATAATATAATTATTGTTATTAATAAATTCACTACACAGATGGATCATTACTTAAGTAGTGGGCAAAGTCCCGTGATACAAGAATTATGTCTTGGACTATTTTCCGGTTATTTTTTATTTATTTAAGCGAATAAGAGTATCCACTGACCGAAGCTAGTGTCAGTTTTTGTGAAGGTTGCATATGTAACTATTTTACGTAGGTATTTTACTGACCCATACCAATTCTTAACGTGAAAGAGTTTGTGTTATAAATATGAGAGTAGGTCTCAACACAATTACCTATATGATGTGAACCCGAGAGTAGGACTCGACAGCAACAAGTCCGCACCGCGCGTCGTGCTTTCTCGAGCAGCGTGCGAGCATGCAATGTCCAATCTCATCGACTAGCACAAAACTTTCTAAGCAACAATTATTTTTCGCATTAATATTTCATTTGCTTCTTCAATCGCAACTCATTACTAGCTGATTTCTTTGAATTTACTCTACTGTTGTCTTTATTCACGTTATTATTTTCGAGGAAAACTTACTAAAGTAGGATAATTGAAATTAAAAAACAAAACTTTCATCTATCTACGAATGTAGATCGTATTTTATTAGTAATTATCGATCTGACTCGACTTCGCACGCGTAGATAGAATTTTCGAAAATATATAGCCTATGTTACCCGTTGACAAGCTTCACCTGTAGGTGAAAGAAGGAATAAAATCGGTTGAGTAGTTTTGGGTTTTAAACAAATAAACAATCAAATCTTTCTTTATGATATTAGTATACAAAGTTGACCCGGCAAACGTTGTCATGCTACCTACCGCCACTTACCGGGTGCATTTCTTTCTTATATAAAAACTATTCTATTTTTTAAGTTCGAACAAACAAAGGACAAATTGGACGGGACAATTTTTTTTATTATTATTTCAGCCATTAACTGTCCACTTCTGAACATAAACTTTCCCCATAAGTGGAGTTTGGCCAGTAGTTGCCAGGCTTGACAGGCGGGTTAGCAACCGCAGTTCGGCTTTTAGAGATATTTTAAGAGGGACATTGCTACCCATCACGCGTCGTCCTTTAGTCGATTCTTACGATACCCACGGGAAAGAAAGGGATGGCCTATTGTATGCATATCGGGATCACACGGCGGCAATAGACAGGACAATGTTTCATTGAAATCTGTTGAGTGGTTTCGGAAACTAGCTGGAA
Organism: Galleria mellonella; assembly: GCF_026898425.1. Taxonomy (NCBI): domain Eukaryota; kingdom Metazoa; phylum Arthropoda; class Insecta; order Lepidoptera; family Pyralidae; genus Galleria; species Galleria mellonella. Next base: position 7,462,974 of record NW_026442016.1, read on the forward strand.
TGGCTATCGTGAATCTTGATAAGTATGACTAATTTTATAATTATGTCTATATACATATACAACGGGAACACATACGGGAAAAATAGTAAGTTCATAAAATTCCTGTTGTATGTACATGCATATATAAACATTGTCAAAAAATGAAAATGTTATATAAATAATTATTTAATAATTAATTAGTAGGCAAGTATCTCCCCACCTACCTACTTATTTAATTAGTACTTAAATGTATTTGTCCTAGCAGGTGCCTAAATGAAACTGACATTCCTAAATTTTAAGAAAGAAACTGATAATGATGCAAAGCACTGTCTTTTACTTTATCGATTCCTCAAGTATAATTTGATTCATACAAGTAGGAAAGTAAGAATGTAGGTACATACAGTGTCCACTAATAGTGAAAGTTGTGTGATGATTCGTTGAAATTTTAATATCTCCAAAACTGAGCAAGTAACTTCTCCAAGGAGTGTTATAGCCTTTCTTATTCTAGTCTATTTAACGGGCCTATTTTTTTAATGGATGATAATGAAATGGTAACGCTAATGGTATACGCTGGCGGGGCACCAGTGAGGGATGATAAGTGAAATAGAAATAGTAGGTCAGTTAGCCCATCGTGATGAATCCACCCGGGAACGGGCCTATTAATATGGTGGTATAATTTTGGTCCAGGAAACTATTAATTTCCTGCAGTTAGGTTAGATCTTTTTTTGGCTAATTAGAACAGCTTAGAAGTTCTCTTGATTGTATCGGTTTCCTTTGTACTCTAAAAAGTATTTAAGTGAGTGATAACTATAAAATGTGTAAATAATATAGTGGATACTGTATATATTTACGGACCATATTACCGGTATCGTAAATTAACGTATATAAATTTTTCAAAATCTATTCCTAGCGTAATTCACGCAAGTGAAGCTGCAGATTATGGACCCAAAAATATTTATTAATTTTTACATTTATAATATTTGTACGATTATTTATAGAAAACATTTAAAGCTCTAATACTGTTTATTATCGTATCTGTTATTTTTCACTAACTTGGTTGGTTAATTATGTAATGAATTCAATTATTTACTCGTATTATTATGCATGAGTAAAATGAAATATACGAACTTTCTTAATTTCTTTAATTTTAATAAACATCTATTAACTTGGGTATCTAATATATATATATATATATATATATATATATATAAAATTAGGGGTGGGTCACCCTTATCATTGAGGGGTATGAAAAATAGATGTTAGCCGATTCTCAGACCTATCCAATATGTACACAAAATTTCGTAAAAATCGGTAAAGCCGTTTCGCAGGATTTTGGTAACAAACACTGCGACACGAGAATTTTATATATAAGATATAATTTATATTATTCTCTTCCTATTACCTTGAGATGTTGTTTTAAAACAAGTTGCAGGTTATCATTTAATATTTGGCTCCTGCTTTATATTTTCCTTTAGCCGAATAAATTGTTCGAAATACCTTTGTCGTGCCGCACGTAACGTCCTGCGTAAATGAAGCTCAGTAGAAATGCGGAACACATAACTATTTGTTCAGTCGACATTATTGTATAAGAGTTTGTGGCAACACATACTTACATTGTAACATATATATGTTATTTTCTATTTACATTTTCTTAAATCCTAAATTACGTGACGATAATAGAAAGGGCAGTGTCAGATGTGAATAGGAAATATTTGTTTAGTTTTATGTAACATTTTTAATTGTTATTACAATAATTTAAGCACATAATTAAAAATTATGACTGTGTTATATATTATAAGCAATTGTTATTATATTACAATGTAACATATAATAAATTTTATTCTATAATTTTTAATCAGTAGATAAGTTTTTTTTATACAACTAAGAATGGCAAACAAGCAGACGGCCCACTTAATGGAAAGTGGTAACCGTCGCCTATAGACATGAGCAGTACCATGGACATAACAGAATATACTGTTTCGCCCATGATACCCCCCATGCGTTGCCATTCCTGAGGACTCAGGTGTTATTCCTCTGTACCCAGTAAATTCACGCCATATCCCACCCTTCAAACCGAAACACAGCCATGCAAATACAACTGCTTCACGGTTAAAACACGAATGGGACAGACGTACCCAAGGAATCGAAGGTAGTTATAGTTTAGGTACTACTTAAACTATAAGATTTATTTTCTATACAAGTAAAAAATAATATTACATACAATATAATATGGTATGTTTGGCCTGAAGTTTTTATTTTTATCAATTTTCTTAATAAGTTTAAAAACTTATGTAACGTAATGTACTTAATCATTATTTACTTCGATCGCGTTTAAATTTTGAAGTATTGTAAATGTAATAATGTTTTAATTGCGTAAAATTGTTAGAGTTTAGATATTCTCGCGTGGGATAAAGATTGTGACACGTAGAGACTACAGCCTTGGATCAGCCGGTGACTGTTTTTCTATATGGTATAATTATATTATTTATTAATAAATATACATTTTACATCGCAGCCACAAGTTATAAATTCGCGGCCGTAGTACAGTACATAATATTATGTTTAATAAATTTTTCTTTAAAGCAAATAAAAGCAACAGCCGAATTATTTTCCCATTTTTTCGAATTGGGCAGTAGAATTATAAAAATGATATTTAAAATTGTTTAAAATTAAATTTACTTGTTTGCAAACTCTTACGTGAATTGTACCGGAACAATATGGAATGCCTTATGAGAAAGTAAATATATATTAAAGCGAATAAGCAAAGTATACATAAAAAATTCGGTTTTGTCGGTCAATTGTTTTTTGAGTAGATCTTGATATATTTCTTACATCGATATTAAGTTTTTGCGATTACGAGAATGAAGATAGAGACTCAGATACTAAAGTACAGATATTTTTAACATTTTAACCGATGATTAAAATTCACGATAGTGTTATGGAACTATAAGCAATTCATTAGGAGTCATGTCGGATAAAAATAATGGATACAGAGTTACGGTACGAGTATGGTTTTACTGTAAAAAGCCTCCAGTGGTTCATTCTCATAATACAACCCGCCCTAATATCGTGATGGCTCAATCGCTAAAGACATTTTTTATCCTTGAATTGCGCTTAAAGTCGTTCAATCGTAATCTTATAGAATGATTTCATATATAGTAATAAATCTACAATATTTTATATGTTGTATTAATAGTTTTTTTTTAATATAGTTTGTTTAATTTATATATTTAAAAATACACAAGTAACAAAAAACATTTTTTTGTTTCTTGGCTAACAAGTCAATTCACAAGTAATATTTAGAAAATAATATATAGACATGTCAATAATATTCTTAAGTAACAAACATTGCAGATGTCTTCTTCCGAATAGTGCAAAATGAAAGTTTGCGTGTGTTAAATATATTTAATATTTAACTTAAGAAGGGGTCACCAGTTACTAGACGTCCTTGCGACCAACGCTTGGCCGGATTAGTTGGGTAATATTTTGCGTTTCGGTCAGCACTTGCAAACAATGAACTCATCAACGTTGTCTGTGGAAGCAATATTAATTGTCGTTGCTTGCACACGTGTCGTTATTTGATAAGGGCTATGGGTTTCTCGTTGAGCAACTACCGTCGTGTACCTAATTGATGTTTGATTTACGACACTGCGTGATGTGCGTCTGCGTAGCTATTTTACCTAATACATAATGTGCAAATTTAATGTTTACAAATAAAAAGCGAAATCCACTCATTCATGGACTACATATTGCTTGTTCTGTGGAGTTGAAATTTAGCACATTTGTACGTTAGCTTGAAGCATATTTTATAATTAAATATATATGACTCATTTATACAAGACGAGAGTATCGTATACCCACTAGGCACTTAATACACTAAATGTAAAATAGTAGTAATGATAATGCAATATATCCGCGAAATCGCAACAGCAATTACCCTTGAAGGAAGAATTATGATTACGAATTATTAATTCTGATTACAACTATGTAATCCAACCAGTGTATTTCTTTGATATTAACAAGTGTCGTCCGAAATATAAATGTTGATCATCGACTGAACTGAACATTTACGTATTTCACTGTTTATATTTTTTTCCGCATTTTAGAGTAAAATGTATAAAAATCCCTCTCACGGATAACCAAGGTTCTCCTTTCAATGACAAACATGTACCTACTCGTACTCATTGAATTATATTTTTCATTTTATAGGAAGTATTTACGGGTTTAAATATTCACAAGCTTATCAGATGTGTAATTCTTTTAACTTTTAATTTAGCAGTAGACATTTATTTGCAAAAAATCTTTATTTACGTATGTGGTGCTAGTATTATTATTATTAAAGATGGAGTTTTTCAGGCAGAAAAACCTGTGACACTGCGACCTGTCCATGATCTTTTGTGCTGGCCCATTTTTAAAGTTCGCTGTTAATTCCTATCAATGATACGAATTAAGATATAGTTGCGATGTTTTTATCTCCTGTATAAAGTGATATATCGTATCGTTTATGTATGAGTGGGCTACAGCCAGAAATTATGTGCTGGGGCATTTTTTCCTCATTGTGACAAAATCTGCTTTTTGGGATTAGCCTAGTTGGCCCGTGTGCCCTTGCGCTTCCTTTCTATGAATGTTTGAGTGACCAGGGATACATCTCAAGATAATGTTATTTCTGATGCCCAAGTCATTTAATAACAGTATGCAGTTGTTTATAAGTTTTAATTTAATTTCGTAAGAGTCAAGTACAAGTAATGCTGCTTGATTATCCGAGTAAATTAATATATTATTATTTATGTAGTTAAAACTTAGATTTAGTTCTACACATGGTTATAATTCACTGTCTGAAAGATTACCTAAGTTTAAAGTTTAAAGAGCTGTGGACTATTGGTCTAATACAATAGATACCATATCCTTCATTTTCTTCTGTTTTGGATCCATCTGTGAACCAAACTAGGTCTTATTCCGAATGAGACGGTAGGTAATCTTTATTCCATTTGTTTCTTTTAGGTATTATGTATACTATACCAGTATTATAAATATAAAAGTTTGTAAAGATATTTGGACGTTTGTTACTAATTCACGCTTAATCTGCTGGATAGATATATAGGCTGAATTAATATAAAGGATACATTTTGTTCTGAGTAACATTAGCAAAACTGTGGGATATGCTGGCATTTAATATTAATGTATTCTCTATAATGGTTTATCCTTCGAAACCCAAGCTATGTAATGAGCTTTTTTACTGAAGTTTACACAGAGCCTAGAACGATATTAAATTTTCAAATAACATAATTTTAAATGATTAGAATTGGCTTGTTGTACCTCATAATGTGATTTTGTTATTTTACATTAGATTATATTCTCATAATACCATTATTATCTATTAATTAGATTAATAATAACGTAATCCAGAGTTTTAATAGTGTTGTTACTTTAAAGATGACGTAGTTTTGTTTCCGTGTCATTTTATCTAATGTGTAAAATCGTCTTTACCTAATTAACAGCTATGCCATATTTCAAAGTAATTAATTAGATTAATTATTAACATCATAAAAATAATTATTATTATGACAACAGTTGTAATGGAATATCATGAAAAACAGGTTTATATGCGAATCTGATATACTACTGAAGTGCAGTATATTCATATATTAGTCTATATATCATCATCATATCAGTTTTTAACTGTCCACTGCTGAACATAAGCCTCCTCTTTGCGGGGTTCTGTTAGTAGTTGCACGCTTAGCAAGTAAATTGGCAATCGCAGTTAGATGTTCGAGAAGTTTTAAGAGGGACGCCGCTGCCCATTCTTCGCCCTCCCTTAATCGCACCTTACGACACCTACAGGAAAGGAAGGGGTGGCATTCCATGCCGCGACCTACTCGGCTATATATATATATATATAAAAATTTAAAATTTAAGAAGAAAGAGTTGCTCTAATTTTTTCATTAGTAGGTAAACCCGTGTGATGTCGGGCCGGGCAGTTAGTATTATATATATATATATATATATATATATATATATATATATATATATATATATATATATATATATATATATATATGTGTGTGTGTGTGTGTGTGTGTGTGTGTATGATTAAATCCTAAGTATGGTTATATCTTAACTTACAGCATATGATACTTTATATTCTTAATCATGTGGTTGAAGCTGTTGTTACAGTATGTTATAGGTAAAATACTAGAGATAGGATTTTTAAAATAATTTGGCTATGAGGGTCTGGGTCAGTTTGTTTTGGAAAAGCAATACAAGCGAATCGGAAACCTTTTATTTGCATAAAAATTGTAAAAATTATAGTGTTATATCCATAAAAAAAAAAACCGAACTTCAATCGTAGCAAAACCAGTTATTTTCATTTAAAAATTAAAATGCGAAACCGATTTTGATAATTTTTTTATGGGATTAATATGTAAGTATAAGCTTTTGGATATAAAATGATTTTTTTAAATTGATTTATAACTACCGGAATTATGAGGTAACAAATAAAATAAAAATACAACCTAATTGTGAACCTCCGTTTTTTTTTAAGTCTGTTGAAAATGATATCCCAAGTGGATTGCAAAGGATTGCAAACGTAATAAAAACAACTTGTTTAAGTAAAATACAATGACTACCATGACAGTGTGACCTATGTATGTTAGTTTAAATTTAAAGTATATATGAGTAAGGTTCACTTGTCGTGAGAATTGCATTAAACAAAGTAGATTTCATTTGAATTTAAGTAGTGTGCCCATAAAGAGGAACGGCCTTGATTGAATCAAGGTTAAATTAATATGTTACGTTGTAAAATTTAAACAATTATATTAAATTATAGGTTTGCATATGTTCTCTACAATCCTCTGTTTTTAATTTTATTTATTTATATATTCTTTATTGACCACATTACAAAAAAAGGCTGGTACAAAAGACGGACTTAATACTATATAGCATTCTCTCCCAGTTAACCTTTGACAAACAAATATTTATTTATATTTATGACATTGGCGAGGATTAGCTCTTAAATGCAGTTTGCATAAACTGCTTACTGGAAAATTTCCGTGAGAAAATTACACATTCCTAATAATTAAAATTTAGGTAAACCTGTTTGCAAAAAGAACTTGATTCTGTTTAATTAAATTGTGGTTAAATTTGTAATATATGTAATTACTACATACTATACCACTAGCTATGTGCAGTGAGTGAGTAAAAGTACAATGTGTCTCCTTTCCTTTACTTTTCATCCCTAGTAAACGTATTTTATTTAAAAATACCGTAACTGTCTAAGTGAACGAATTTTTGTCATTAACTCAGTAATTTCATCTTATTTACTTCAGCGATTTGCCTTTTAGATTATGATTTTGTAAAAAAATTTGAGAGATATTTATTCTAAATACCCAAGTTACACGAAATTATAATAATAGGTAAGTAAAGTAATTAAATCTGTAATGTACTTTATCTGTAATCTGTAATAAATAAATAAAATATTACTTACCGACTTAAATTTCCCACTCATTCTTCTTCCTTTTATTCTAAATCCTTTACTGTTCAGGCAGTTCGTCTATGGAACTCACTACCTACCTCTATTCGGTGCGCTCAAACTCTTGCTAGCTTCAAAACCTCTGTTAAATCTTACTACCTCTCACTTTAGTACTATTTTCCTGTGTTCTCTCTTCGTTTTCCTTCGTCATTTTTTTCTGTTGTATGTATGCTGTTAAGTATGTGTATGTTATGTATATATTTAATTGTGTATATATTGTATATATGTATGTATATATTTGTATGTATATATTATATATATGTATATATGTATATGATCTATATATGTTTGTTATATATATATATAATAGTGCGCCACCTACTCTTTGTCTTTTTCTCAATGTCCTCTACCCAAAGGTTGTCTGGAAGAGATTGCTTAGCGATAAGGCCGCCTTTTGTATCACTTCTCATTAATATTTACTGTATTTGTTATTTCTCTTTTTATTTGGTGCAATAAAGTGTAAATAGATAAATAAAAAATAAATAAAATAGCATTGTCCTTGATTCTTAACCCAGCGAAGTGGGCGGCCGCCTTTAACCTACATTCTTGCTAAGACTAATAAAATCTTTGAGCTTGGTAATTGCACATCCGATCATTTAGTTATAGATGTTGTTACGATCGTTGTAACTGAAGAATAATAGGTAGTTGTTACACTGTTATCTTTCGTTCATTTATCTATTTATTTAGTAGAGACGAGAGCTTTAAAAAGTGTATGTAGTTTTTTAAGTCATTAAGTCTGAGTTATAAATAGTGCGATTAGTGAGAAGTGTAGACTGAAAGACGATGTAGTGATAAAAATTGAAAAGGGAAGATTGCGCTGGTTTGATTCTTTGGAGAGGATGGCTGAAAGAATAACAGAAGAGATTATCGAGCACCAATGTGTGACGACGTCAGTAGGTATAGCCCTAGATGGACGAATATCGACCAGATAGGTGACGTGTTGAAAAAGGATTGATTTAAAAGTAATCTTAACTGGCGATCTTGTATAGATTAATGAATGAGGAGGAAGCGAAACAACTATCATCCTATCCCTTTTTTTATAATATACTCGTATTATAAAAACGTCAATTTATTAAATAATAAAATACTATGAAATTAGGACATCGTCACCATACTTATTGTGAAAAGGACGCTTCTTAATAAAGGGCGTGATTCACTTGCATCTATATGTATAGGAGTAATACAATTATAATTCGAATAAATACATACTTAATTTTCAGAATAAACTGCGAACAGCAGCAGCAAGTGAGAATATTAAGTGTCCGTGTCAGTTAGAATATTAAGTGTCCGTGTTTACTCTAAAAGGGTCAATATCATCTTATGGTTGATTATGTTGAACTTAAATAATTTTCTGCATGCGATGCTTGTGGAGGTAAATAGTTTTGATTGCATGACCGCTGCGTATAAATTACTGAGCCTATGAACATAAATAAATAAATGATTGACAACTAGTAGTCTGCCTTGAAAGAGGGTTTTGAACATTATACAGAATAGCCTATAAAATAATAACCTAAATGTATATTTTAAGTTATAAAGTAATTGGAGTTTTTATATATTTCTGGAAGAATATCAATCGACACAGAAGAAAAGTGAAGTTCATATTTGATACTCTATTACCAGTATCATTAGATATAAAATAAGTAGATTATATCTTCAGTAAAGGTTTCGGAAAACATTTAAGACGGTATAGGTCACGGATACTTAATACATTTTTACGTCTTTAGTTATTGTACTTGATTAAATTTTGTAAATATAAAAATTGGTAGGAATAGAATTACAAGACAATAATATTATAGAACTTTATATTAAAATACGATAATGTCCTTGAAGAGACAATAGTCAGATGAATTGTGATTTATTCTTATACATTGTATATTTTTACAAAAAAGGTTCTACTTTTTTATTAGAGCACTATATGTGACCACACTATCCTGAGGGAACACAGTCGACAAAAATCCATGAATACGAAAACCAAAAAGAGAATATTCAACTCTCTACGGTTGACTGAACTATGTCGGACGGCTCATTAGGTGCTATATTTGCATCTAGGAAAACATAAGGATTAAATATACTACGAATTTTCACCGTGCGATTTTTTCGCGCGTAGAATTGTGCGCATCTATATACGCATTGCGTAAAAGCCATACGAAGAAATATCGCAACATTTTTTATACTTCACCGTTGCAATGACTGCTTAAATACGCGTAAATTAAAGAGTAAAAAATATAATTCCCAGTTGGACGCTTGTTAGTACGGAAGGCTAACGTAAGGCTAGTTAGTTATTGTCTTTTTGTCTCATGTCAAAATATTTTCATTTTATCTGGTAGAAATCTGAAAAGGATGCCAAGGTTTTTACGTGTACAGGGCAAAACCATTACTTAACACTGAAAATGTGTTTATTAAACATGATTTTTTTATTCGCACATTCGTTTTTTAGTCTGTCGTCGGGCGTTGGGCTGATCATTAAAAACAAATACAACATATTGTTCTGATGATAGATGTCATAGTTATGATTATTTGATAAATAACTCTTTTAACTGCATATTTTGTTTTTGTGTTGTCCAGACACCGACACAGTGGTCGCTGACGGCTCACGTAACGACCAGCGACCATCAGTCAATTAATAAGACGTGTCAATTGCAGCTCACTTCTATTTTAAGAACATCGGGTAACGGCGAACGAAACACTCACTTTCTATCGGGTTTTAATTGTTATGTGCGAGTGGTACTCACACATGCAATTTTACGTGCTGCTATGTTGTTCATCATTTACATCGATCACGGATTTGTTTTTCATTTTATACGATATAGTTCCTGATGTGTCATTCGACGGGACTAGCTTTCATTATTGGCCTTATGTTTCTAGGACATATGATTAAGATATTGTAAATTGCTCTTGAACACACCTTTCCTACCCATTTTCGATAATGCGGATATTGTATTTATAGAATAAAAATATAATGGGCTTGCTTAAAATGTTATAGTAAAAAGCTAGCTAGATTAATAGCTAGCTTTTTTCTATATAAGTTTTGATAGGCAGAATCAATTCTATTACTATTTAACATTACTTTTTCTACAGAACTACATTAATTGTTATGTCACAAAATTAATTATATAAATATAAAAGTTACTGTATTATATAAGTATGGTAGTTACTAATTTTTGACAATTATTTGCTGTTCGGTTTATGTTTAGTATTGGACTGGATCTCAAGAAAAAATACGTAGAATCACTTCGAAAAAGTTTCCTTTTTATATAACATATATGGTTAGATAGAAGGCTACTGTTTCCTTAAATATCTAGCTAAAATTTTCTCGTCACTGTTGTTTCATACACGGTTTGTAACGTAACTATTCGATAGAATTCACGTTTTTGGCTTTACTCCAAGAATTATGCCGTTCATAAACGTTTTATAACAGAGTGTAACATTCTGGTTTCCTGTTTATGTTATGTTCAAGTACGGGTTTGCTGTATTTTTTTATGTAGACATGGTGAATGCTGCCGATGTTACGCCTCGCTGCAATGACTAAGCAATAAGCTTTGGGCTAAGCAAGTATCACTTTTCATATCTTAGGTGAATAATATATCTGTACATTATACTATGTATATCACATAATACATTTATTTTTATTGACTATAAAAATTAATTATTATCTTTATTGACTATAAAAAATTGAAAATAATTTAAGATTGCGTTCCTTAGTCCGCGTCAGTTATCCTCATGATTATGAAATAACAAACAAAAAAAACACCAAACTGAGACCAAACCTCCTTTTTTTTTTGTGGTGTTACAAATTGGCATTAACTTATCATCTATTAACGTAGTGTATAATACCTGTATGCCCAGCGTATCCCGTTAGCGCAGGCGTACCATACCATTTTCACCCATTAGAAAAAAAAAATACCTGTATGCTTATTTTATACAAAAGGACTTTGTGTCATGTTAGTCTAATAAAAGTATAATGCTTTTTTTAGGTTAATTTGCATAAAATTAATAAGAGCTTAAATACCCTTAGATAATTATATGCAATAGCTATATTTTTGACAGATTTTGATAGAGGTAACTATATACACTTTATAAGTATATAGTTCATAGCTTTCATGTAATAATGAGTAGAAATAATTATGTTCTGGTTTCGTAAACATCAGGGTTAATAGAATAGATTTAAAATTTAATTAAAGTGTAATTTAAAATATAGCAGTATGTAACGAGTAAATAATTTTTAAATGTATAACTGTATCGGAAATGATCGGGATAATATTTATAGTAGACGTAAGAGATATTTTTATTACGAAAGTAAGTTATCGATAATATGTTATTTCTGTGCATTTCATTTTTAATTTCCGTATAGAATGTCGATATTAACAGGCAATCAATTATTAAACACACGTAAATATATAAGTATGCTGTTTATGTATAAGTATATCATTATTCAATTAACATACTTTTTTGAATTGCTAATCGTGGTATTTAATAGTTATGTATGATGTGCAGATCCATGCACGCACTGTCTTGCCTCTTTAATGTTTTGAATATAACCTACTGTAACAGTCAGTGGACTAAATTTTTTGTTTTTATACAACTTAGAATAACAAACAAGCTGACGGCCCACCTGATGGAAAGTGGTAACCGTCGCTTATAGACATGAGCAGTACCATGGACATAACAGAGTGTACTGTTTCGTTCATGATACCCCCCATGCGTTGCCATTCCTGAGGACTCAGGTGTTTTTCCTCTGTACCCAGTAAATTCACGCCATATCCCACTCTTCAGACCGAAACACAGCCATGCAAACACAACTGCTTCACGGTAGAAATACGAATGGGAGAGAGGTACCCAAGGAATCGATTTTTGTATAAAGTCTCCCTCTGGTAGAATGGAATGTTGAATTTTGAACACTTATTTATTTATTATTTTTGAGGAAAGCTTACAGCTATAATAACAAATAATATATGTCTAACCATAATAATAATAACTAACTATCACTAATTATTTATACAGTCTAGATAATTAATAAGTGTGCAAACTCAGTATATTTCTATTTTTATATCTTTGTGAAGTGGCATTACATTGGTCGCAGAACCGGTGACCGTTGTGAAACTGTTGTGGAGTAAAGACTGTATTTGGTCCAACATGGGCCACACCACACCACACAACACGGAATACAGAGCCCAAACTGTTGTGATATTAGTAATGATTTATATAATTTTTTCAATAATATCACGGATTCGCGGTTGCTGCTGAGGAATATTTCGCTTAAATACCCTAAATTGAGTATTCGCACCAAACGCATTTATCAATTTCAATTTGTAAAAAAAACTAATTATTGCAATAAATCGTTTCTTTCTTAGTTAGAACCTATTGTACGCATAACATTCATAATTGCTTTATTAACTTATTTAATTATAATCTTACGTGTATTTTATCTGTCAAAAATGTTAATTAATTTCATTAGTTTTTTTTTTGTATGTTTTCTTTGTTATAAATATCTGTGTAAACTTTATTGGTTGATAAATTATTTAATAGTATTTAATAATTATTAGTATTTAATAATAATTGTCTCATATGTGTTGTTAAAGCTATATGTTTGTCTGCTTAAAAAATAAATAAAATAAATCATACTACGGTGTGGGGCACCCTCTAGCTTGAAGACATGATGATTTGTGCATAATTGTTGGAATGAATGGATGTGCGTATAAGAGTGAACAATATGGCGCATCTTGCCGTAAACCTATGTCCAGAACTTATGACTAACGATAATTTTATGACTGGTGAAATAGTCGGTTGTAAGTTTTGAGGCCACAAATGTAGAAACGTGCGGAAAAATATAATAATGAATCTTTATGATGATCCCATTTTTATTACAAGAAAAAATTATTCAAGATTTTCGTTGTTAAGACCTCAAATGAGGTTCATAACAAATATTTTATTATTGTATTTTTTTTATTAAAACTTCAAAATCTTTTAACTATTATGTGCTAAAGAGATTTATATATCTGTCCGAGCGTTATGTTTTCGTAATAAAACTAATGAATTTATTTGGATATTTGGCAGAAAGAGATCTTGAATATATTTCTAAATTACACGGAGATTCCATGGTTCCTCAGGTTCCGTGTAATACGATGAAAAATTTTACGCGTAAACTAGGATATTATACAGTTTTATATATTTAAGGTTTTTGCATAAATACTGTTATTGTTATGAAAAATAAATTTCCTTTAATTTTAAAGGCTCCACTAATTATCATGAAGTTTGATATGGAAAAAGACAGACTTATTTTTACCTCGATCAAATGAATATGTTCCGGGCACAGGCACAGCTAGTAAAATATAAATGAAAATTATATTTTAATATATTGAATATCTGATCGCTATTATTCGTTGTATAAAGTGTACTCTTACATTGACGCGCGTGAAATCGAGTGGAAGTAATTATTATTCCACGCATATAAACGTCATTATGAATTAAGGATGTAGCCGAAAACTTTGTTGTTACGCAATGTGATAATTCTGCCTTTGCTAAACTTATCTTTATAAGTCAGAACACATGTACTATTGACACAAGATATTATTTCACAATAAATTTTATGACCTGACAGGTTTCGTCGTATCAAGGCATATCACCATGGCTATAAACTTCCAAATTCCACTAAATAATAAAAATCCCCAGCTTCAACAAAATAAATCATAATAGCCCAGCAATTATATAAGTTGCAATAATTATATTTAAAAATTATCAATACAAAAATATATACTTTTACTATCGTCATAGTACGGTAATGTCTCTACTTACTAATCAAAATCAGAGCTTATAACTTGATATGATAAGGACGCTTATCATATTCGAAACCAATGAAACGGTTAAATGTAACATATATATCATTAATATTTACATTTATTATTATATATTATTTTACTTTTAATATAGTATTTAGATAGTTTTACAAAAACTCAAGATTAATTTTTTCGTACGTAGATAGATGAAAAATTGTCAGCAATAAGATTTTTTTTATATAGAATGTTCGTTATATTTGATTATAACATAAATTTTGTTTTTTTATTCTTGTTGTTTTTTTTTTATAAATCTATTTGTTGAGTATATAGTAGTACATGGTGGATTAATACCATAAAAGCATTATCTTCGTAACTTCTTTATGGACTGCAAACATTTATAATCAGAATAATTGTGATTAGATTAGAGTTTTTTAGATTTGAATCATTTACTACTGATTATTTTTATTAATAATGCAGTTTTTAAATTGTTATTTAATAAAATACTTTATTATTCTTATTAAGTATAATACATATATAATATATAAAGCATAGACTATAAGATTGTGTTCTACAAAAAAACCGACTTCAGTTGTAGCAATAGTATATACGAGTATGTAATGTTGAAATATGCTCTAATTTCAATTTATCTCTGCTGTGATTCGCAAGATTATTTAGTTTCATTACTGCTAATGACACATTTATATTATTTTACCACGTTCAATGTTATTATTCCTTTAAAAAGTAGGTTACAATCTAATTTAATTTAGCTGTTGGTAATTGGTCATGGTTAGTTACGGTATAATTTTAATATACTAACACATAGTAAAGGTTATTCGTAGGAAGGATGTACCTTTAATAATAATTACATTAATAATGAGGAAAAAACGAAAGATAATTAAATGTTTGTTTACTATTTCTTTATACGTATTATACATGGTACAAAAACAGTAAAACGATATATTTTTTATACCATTTATATGATTTCCAAAACTTGATACGCAATTTTTTACATGGAGTTTTTCCTCTTGTTCCTTTGAGAATTTACAATTTGTAATAGTAATTAATGAAAATACTAGTTTTTAACCGCGGCCTCATCCATGTAATCTGTATATGTTTATTGACCAGAATAAAAAGTAGCCTATATCCTTCTTCTTGTATCATGTATACTAAACATATATACCAAATCTCATATTGATTGGTCAATTCGTTAAGGCCCTATAAGGTAACAAACAAACTCACTTTGATTTTTATAACATTAGTAAGGATTAGAATTTGTTATTAAGTATTTTTTATACTTAGAATGGCAAATAGTCTGCAGTCTATCTCATGGAAAGTGGTAACTGTTGTCTATCACATGAATGTCATCATAAACATCACAGAATACACCGTGATGATCATGGTTCCGTCTCCAAAATAGTAAATATTATATTTTATAATTGTATTTTTTTTATTTTCTGGTATTCCTAAATGGTATCGTACGTGCAAATACATACGTGCATCGTGTCGGTTTTGCAACGCGGTCGGTCGGGCCCATCAGGTGCGGACTGCACTCGCCTGCAGTTGCATAAACCTATTGCGAAACCCGTATCGCGGTCACTGCCGCCGCCATGTAGTTAAGGGCACCGCCGCACCCTTCGCCACTTCATTATAGAAATGTTACCACAAAAGAAGTTTGATTCTATACGTAATTAGCTGTTTCCTGCGGCTTCGCTCGCACGAAGCGATAAATGAAAAATCCTTTGTGTTAACTTAGAATATACTCTGCCCTTTGATTTTCAAATATAAAACTTTTAAATATGTTTACAAACTTTTACAATTATAATATTAGTAGGATTTAAGAGTATGCTAAGCAAGAACGACTTTAGTGGTGATGAAATGTAAATTACCAGTATACAACTGGAATTGGAAAAGGTGTTGTGTAAAATACGTACAGAAAAAAATAACGTTATGTTTATGTTAAAATCCTTCACTGTTATTTTTTCATTGTGAATTGTAAAAGCCAGTCAAATTAGTGATCTAAGAGGGATGTGCAACTTCAAGAATATTCAATGCGTGATTGATCCGAGTGTTTTGATATGAAAGTTCCGTGATATTAATGTCTGAAGGCGGTGGTAATGGTTATCTGTTAGGTATCATCATCATCATGTCAGCCGTTAACTGTTTACTGTTGAACATAAGTCTCCCCATAAGGGGCGTTATTAGGGGCGCAGGTTAACAACTGCAGTTAGGAATTGGTGATGTTTTAAGAGGAACGCTGCTGCCCATCTCTTGACCATTAAATTCCCTTAGTTCCTTTTTATAACACTCACGGAAGAGGCAGGGATCGTCCATTCTATGCCGGGACCACACGGCGAATCCTGTTAGATATATCTCAAGTGATTTCATATTCACTTACCATAGACGCCTATGAAGGCATTGTGTCGTGCCTTCATAGGCATCTATGGTATGATGAGTGATATGAGAAATGTTCAATGTGATGACGGAGTAAGAATATAATATATTACATAGGTACTGCAATGACAAACATTAGATACCGTGGCGAGGTTTATCAAACAAACTCCTATAAGAATGCTAAGGATGTCTTGTAAATCGCTCAACAAATTATTCTTTAAAAGAATTAAATGGAAAAAATATGAAGAAGTCTGACTGAGTGGAACACCAATAAAGCATCCTGTAAATTACAATTTTGTTACATAGTTAGGTCACCTGTGATTTGAGTTACTCAACCATGAATCATGATCAACGACCATTATGTTACAGTCATTAGTGGTCTCAATTCAAACTCGATTGACCTTATATACAACAAATGTTCATTGGAATTATAAATTTACAATTACGTGATTCATTTATATTATTTACTAGTGATCTGTCCCGACTTTGTACGGGTGCAATTATTACATAGAAATTTTCCGTAAAAAAATTTATGGACAGTTAACCTGTATAAAAATCCGTCGAGTGGTTTAGGAACAACAGACAGACGCGGATAGGGACTTTATTTTATATTGTTTTAATTAAAGATGTAATTATATATATATCTAATAAAAAAAATCTATATTATTATAATAGTTGTTTTACAGGTAGGTCTACCCTGTATACGATAAATGGTTTCATGTGTATTATAAAAGTTCTCCTAAGTAAAAATTTGTTCAAATTGTAAAAAAAACATCACTTTGTTTTACTGCCATGATTATGTATGAAATTTAAAGCTAGAAGCACAATATTTTATGTTATTGTTAAAGTAGTGTTAATTGAATATAATAAATTATGTTTAATTGTTACAGAGAGTAACAACGTGTGGCCCGCCTTGTGGATCAACGAGTGCCAATGCGGCCGCAGGATATGTCCGTCGCCTGGCATCTAGTCTTCAGAGCACAAACACTGGATCATTACCTGACTACGGCACACAGATCGTCGACCCTTATCGTTTACTTGAAGATGACCTCAATGGAATATATGAAGATATCCGAGCGGTGAGACATCTAGGTCTAAAAACCAAATCATTAGGTTTTAAGAAACATTTTAGAATCATCAATATGGTTTGAGACGCGACAGAAAGAAAGAGTCACCGTGGTCACCAGCAAACAAACTGTTCGTGGCCACGTGTGTGCAACATAGAGGAAACATCGAGTGAGGTAAATATTTTTATTTACCATCGTTAATTAGTTCGTGTTAAGATCTGACAAACCATATTGATAATCTGTACATTATAATAAAACTAATTAGACCGTGTCTGCGTTTATCACGCGTATACTACTGGATGGATTTAGTAATATCATATAGGCTACCTTAATATAAATATAAAAAGCCCCCCGAAAAGTCTAAAATTATATATACGAAGGATATTTTGGATTTTCATTTATTTTATTGCAAAAGCATACGAAGATAAATTACATAGGCGTAAGTTTTAATAAATTTAAAAGTGTTATTAAGAAATATTTATTGAACAAAGCCATTACTTAAGTGACAAACGATATGGAATTAGTTGATTTTCACGGGCTGAATGACAATGTTATTTTAAACATAATACATTTTAATAAAATCAAATTTGTTAACTGCGATTTAAAAGAGTAACTTTTGAATTTTTTTTGGGTTATTCTTAGCAGATGGCAGCATTCCAAACCTAGCAGTAGAATTATAAAAGGCGACGATTTAAAAGAGCTTGTAAATAAGTCTATTTGGTTAAAGTTTTTCTTGTTTTATTTGTTGCGGTAGTGCAGCAGTAAAGTAATCTAATATTTTAAAATTATTGATTAGTAAAATAACTAACTATTACTGTACGTATTTTGGCCTAGTGTGATAACTTAGATCTGTAGACTAAACAATAAAATTAATATTATACTGTTATTTTATATTTACATTCATGTAAATGTAATGTAGGTTATGTAATAGTTATTAGGTATGTATTACTAGCTTTAACCCACGACTTGATCCACGTGATCGGGATAAAAAGTAATCTATGTTGTTTTCCATCCCATATCGTACATGTATAGTAAATTGGGATTGGTTCAAACTTTACGGTGCTAAGAGCTGCCGAACAAACTAACTTACCTTCACATAGTATTAGCAAGGATTACATATTACAGGTATTCTATAGAAATAAATATAATTCTTTATTCAGCCTTTAAGGTGGCTTTTGCTCATAAACATCTTTAAAGTGTAAGTTATTGTTTAGTCGAGACTGTTAGAATTACGTATACAATTATGTAAAAACAATAAATACAGCATATTATTATGCAGGCAAAAATACCGCATGTCTTTCTGTAATTTATATAGAAACTAACCTAAATTACTGTTTTCAAATTTTATTTTAAATGATTAAGAATAATTTACGAATCGTAAACAATGCCATTGTCCTTTAAATGTAAATTAATAAATTTTCATTTATCAACAAACATATCATAACATAATGCATTACGAGTTATCAATTGACTATTAGTTCATGGTCAAACTAAAATTGGCAAAAATGATTGGTGGACGTTGTGTTCATTGAGTGGCAAGTGTGTCAAAGTCACAACGTGTTAGCACGCGGCTGGGGTTCGTTTGTTTAATTTGCACATCGTTGATAAGTGCACTGTTTACTATTGATATTGACGATTTATTGTTTATTTTATAATATTAACCGTATATCACGGCTTTACTCGCATGAACCAGGTTAAACAGTCTGCTGTTTTCGAGAATATTGTCTATCTGGGTACCAAATATGAAGACAAAGCATCATCTACATAAATTAGGCAATTGCATTCAGACGACCTCTATACTTGTTTGTTCCCTTCGTGGAAAAAAATTCTTCGTGGTATTTCATGTGTCATTTTGGTCTTATCACTGATTTTTTTATTATAATTATTTTAATTCTGCTGCCATTAGTATGTGTGTGACTGCCAACACTTGAAGATTGGTAAAATTAAACAAAATAATCCTAATCAAATAACCAGTGATATGGACTTCTGCAATATAACACTTAATTCGGAAAAAAATTATTGTTTTAAGTTGAGTCTAATTGACTCCGGTTTAATTTTGATTCGGAGTGCCTCCATCTACATATTTCAGATTAACATATACTATGTAATCATAATTTATACGACCAATATCGCGGGATATAAGGAGTATTTATATTCACGATTACACCGTGTTTGTGGTGACAACTACTTGCTTGCCTACTTTCTGTTGGAAAACTCGTATAAATCTAGGTCCTCCTGCGAGAATGGTGTTGCTAGTACATTTCTAAATGTTTATTTCTTGGACGTAGTATTACCGTATCAGTTGGAATGAAGATCGTTTTTTCTTAATGTTGGGAAATATTTTATAATATGAATAAAGATTGAGTGACTAAAAAAAATTGTTGTCTAGTCTAGTAAATTTAGTATTTAATCGATGTTATTGTTTTTACGCAATTCGACACAATTGCGCCTAAATAAATTAGTAAAAGTAAACTAGTAGTTTTAATAACTTAATTCATAAGCGACTTCGAAAAGGAATAGGTTAGTAGGTATCTTCGACAAATTTGAAGAAATATGAAGTTGATAAGTTTTAATTTCTTGCTAATCTCGTATAATCTTACTTGTTATATCCATATTTCTACATTTTATAATAAATAGACTGCTAAAAAAATTATATTAAATATTTTTCTGATAATTATTGTATATTTTATGAGTTTTGTACCCTATTGACTATACCGTTTACTTATAAATGGACAAATTGTAACTTTATGTCTTTATGGAATTAACACGTAATAAATCTTTAAATGAACTAGCATCGTCATAGAGGGCGTTACATTTAATTTGAATAAACACTGCAATGAATGAATGTTGCGATAGGTCGAGTCGTGGAAAGTGCGCCGTGTGAAACTGCGCGAAACTTGAACGTTGGCCTTCTTTCGTGTACATTTAATAGTTTTAAGAAAATACAGAAACAGTCGAATGATAGTAATGTTATTGATAAATTTGTATTTGTTGAGTAGTGTTGTTATTGATGAATTTGTATATGATTAAAAATTATTAGGTGACTATTTTAAATTTAAAGAACGTGTGAACTGGAAAATAATTATTTAAAGTAATTTACTTAATATATTACGAACTGATTATAAATGAGTTCGATCTACAGAAAATTCTGAGATTTTCTAATAAAGTCATAGTTTACAAAGTCTCAATGATAAAAGTTCGAAGCGTGTTGTGGTATTCTTTATATCCGACTTTTACTAGTAATCACTCAATACTAAGTAAGTAGTAATCTATAAACAATATAATTGTTTATATCGTATTTGGATTATTACTCGTATAAATGAGTCACATAAGGAAAAGTAAATCATATCATCAAATTTTAGGTAAAAGGTACAGTAACCACGCTATATTAGTAAATCGTAAATTTTTAATCATTCTTAAAATCTGGTTGTTAATTTAAATTTATCTAAGTAAATTATTCATCGTTTATACCTACTACTCGTATTCGTGATAGATAAAAATTCTAATAGAACAAGTTAAGTTTTGGCGGATAAATATAATACGTGTGTATTTTGCTTATGGTTGAAAAAAAAATGCGAATTGAAAAGCTCCTTATTTTTCACATTGCTTAAAAAGATTTAAATACAATGTAAACTGTTAGTAATTATGTTGTCTAATATATTATACAAACATGAAGAAATATGTACAATATTGGCATGTGGTTAGTAATATATATTAAAACATCTTTTAACGTGGCTTATTTAGTTAGGTTCACAGCATTTGATTCATTGACGAATATGTAATATTTCTGTCTGCAAATTTTAAGAGGGCGTTACGGTTCGTACAACAAGTAACCTCATAAAATCAAATTTTAAGGTATGGTACAACACAGATTGTTTGTTTAAACAAGTACATTTTGTTTTTCAAAGAAAAGTGTTTACAATTGTGATCAACCATTGATGATCGAGATGTTACACATTTTGATTAAAATTATTGTATTTAATGATAGTAATATTAATCGTGTATCTATAAGTAGATTTTGATTTGTAACAAGCCGATTTTTTTCTCCGAAAAGAAAAACAGGAGCTTTAATCGGCATAAAATGATATGGGACCATGTCGGTCTTCACATTAAATAAGTTTTAAGAAGATACGCTGTCAACCTAATCAAATTGCATTTCCAACAAAATTTAATGAAACATATTATCAATTTAAAATAATAATTTCCTATTTTCCTAATTAATAAGTGTAATTAAGATAATGGGAAATGATTACAATTAAAATTTTAATTGATTATTTTTATCATATTCTTTGAGTAGCATTTTAATGCACTATAAAATCTTTTTTAGAATTGTCATTCATAAACAGGTATGGGAAGTTGTCGCATTTGCAAATTCTCCAGATTAACTTGTTGATTATTCAAATTTGTTGACTTTATGCTTCCGTTTCAATAAAGCTAAATAATAATTTTAGATTTATACAAAATTAATATGGAATTAATATGAAGACGTAGGAATATCATAATAAACCTATTAAATAAATGCTTCCTAATTTGTGAAGACATTGCCTAAAAAAAAGAATATTATAGATTTGAAAACCTCCTTTTTTATAAATGGACTTTAATTAAAATATATTGAAAATATATTTCCTTGTCAAAATTTCTGAGACAAATGTGGACTATGTTTTAGAAATGTTGATAAGGAAGTATATTTCTTGATGTTTGCATAGAGGAAATGTATATTTCCTCTTATTTGTGTGGAAGGTCAACTTCCTTAAAGGTGACGCTGGTCAGTTTTTAAGTTTAAAAGATATGCAAATGTAAGCATAATGTAATTAGTTATGAGTGCAGACATTTACGAGAGTTCATAAGTAAACGTCACGAAATTATGTCGCAGTATAACTGAAAGGTTCTAATAGAAAATACACATTATATAGGCATTTAGATATAACTGCACATACGAGTACTAAATTGTAAATATTCCATGATTATTGTTATTTTAAAATTCGCATTATCATCGTGCACAATTTTTAAGCGACTACCACAAGGTTCTCAATTCGTCTCTATTTTTTATGGATATGTTATGGGATTTTATCTATAATTTTAAATCGTTCTTAATAATTCTTTATTTAGTCGATACTGTTTACTTCAGTGTTGGATGCGTCATAATTTTGTGACTATTTAACTGCTTATTACGAAGCTTTTACTTGTAGACACGACTCAGTGGGCTAATTGGAAATTAAAACTATTTCGTTTATTATCGATGTGTTTTATTAAGATTTGAGTTGCTATTTGTTTCGCGATTTTAGTGAGTAAAAGTGTTCACTCAAAAAGGTAATGTGATATTTGTATTTCAGAAATATCTACTTATAGAAAAAAATATCGTATTCGGATCTATCGTACGCAAAGCTAATATTTTAAAACGGCAAAAATTACGTATTTTTATATCTGTATATAATTTTAAAGATGATTTGAATTTAAGTATGAATATTTTATTTGCAACAATAGTAGAATAAATAGAGCAACAGTCGACGCAAAAGACATGCCCTTCTATGTTGTAGCGAAGGCTTGTAGGCAAAGGTCGCTGACGCGTTTGTTAGGGTTATTAGTAACGCGTAGTATATTTCACACGACTTTGTCTACACACATTAGCTAACACTCAAAGACAAGTTGAATTATCAAGGTAATCGCTGTTAAGGTTGTTCCAATCTTTAGTGCAAATAGAATACTATTTTTTTTTTTTCATTTACATAAATTATACAAAATTGTATTAAAATTGAGAATCCCTTTTTTTTTTAAGTCAATTGAAAAATGTAAATAAATGCCCTAGCTACTATAAACCATATAAATTAATGTTAATTTTTAAACTTTTAAATATTCTGTTATATGTATTTATACAATATTTTGCGTATAAATATTTGGCGCATTTGAATTGGTAATCACAAAGGGGAAGTCATTAAGTGGTGGCCGAATTATTTTTTGACTAGAATATTTTATAGTTATTTATATGCATATAACAAAACAAAGAACGACAAGAATATATACACGTATATGTTTGTCAATTCTATAATAAAATATTATAATTTTTAGTAATATATTTTATAGATTGTCTTTGAATGGAGTAAACCTTTACCAACTTGCCAAAGCATTCATTGGTTGGTTATAATTTCTAAGTTAACGTACACTGCAATTTATCAGTACATCTACTTGTAATAATAAAGAATTTTTTGAAACAAAGTAATAGTTTCGTGTACTATGTATATTAGAATGATTAAGTCAACATTTACAAATAAATGTTTATATTCATGTAATCAACGTAAACATGTGTCCTTTATAGTCTCAAACATAATTACATTTAAAGAGTGCAATTATGTGGATGCATCCTGCCTACACACAATAAAATTGGTTTACGACAATAATAATAGTTTTAGTAAGATTTTGCAATACAAATACCGAGAGTCACATTGTCTACGAATGCGAGAAGATGCTTGCGTCAAGCTTGTGCCAATTTCGGTTCGGCTTGACGTCAGTTTCGTCATCTTTCTAGGTAGGATATATATCATTCGGTCTCTTCTATGTCTATAATTTATTACTACATACACTCGTATTTTAATCAAGACATTATTAATTAATACTTTAATGATAACAAAAGTTATCGAATAGCTGTTTTGGCGATGTCATAGTAAATATTACCCATTTCGAAGACAGTGCGACTTTCTCCAATAAATTTTAGGGTCACTTATATACACAATATTTCCAGAGGTTACCTTATAAAGAAACGACACAAAAAACACCTTGGAAATCACAATATACCGTCTAGTGAATTTATTTCCATTTCTGAGAGTGTTTTTATATTATATAGATTTTTCCTATTGTCAGATTTTACACTGAAATTGAATGTATTAAAAAAATAGACTTCAATTTTATTTAAATTAATATGTAACGAACATACAATGAAATTAGAATCCTTTCGATTAAAAAATATTTATCAAACTCTGTTTAAAATTAACGAAAGTGTTGCGAAGCATACTATATGACGTAGCATTGTCTACGAAAGCGTAGCGCACCTACGCGTGAATTAGTAATTTTGTTGAATAACAGTATTAACTAACAAGATGTGTCCTGGTGTTAAGTTAGTATGGAAGTTTTTCAGCCCATGTTCCTTTGGGAAAAATGTTTAGTTTTTCTGGTAGAACATTACCTTAACCGGAGGGCAATGTTTTCAATTTTACTCTGTATATAATGTACAAAATACTCAATCCATTGAATGTCAAAATTTGTAAAAAGTTTGTTATAAAATTTTTAAGAAAATTCTATGTCAGTTTTTTTTTGTGATTTTATCACGCCGAATTGTTTGTACCATGTTTTGACGATAGAATGTAAACTTAATTCAATTAAATGACTCAAATGACTGTATGTAATTTGCTTGTCAATTTTGGTCCCAAATGATAATTATCCGTGTCGATTTTTTTAAACAGTTTATTCAATATATTTATATGACAGTACTTTTATCTTGTAAGGTTTATCTAGGTATCAACGTGTCGCTGATATATGCAATTCTTACTATATTGATCAATATAACTTCATCGTTTTACTTCATCAACTTAAATTTTTATTTGGAATTTTTATATAAAATTTTGTTAATTCTTACTGTTTTGTGTAATATTGTCTATTATCTAGAGAATTGTCAAAAGCAGTTTTACAGATGGTATTTTTAAAAAGGTATAGTCTCGCACTATACTTTAATTATAACTTTTGTTTTCTACACTTTTTGGCAGTTTATTATCAATAAATTTTATAACATCAAGGCAAGTTGAAGTACTTATGGTGCTAGAGGTACTAAAATCTTTTATTCATAAAGTGCGTAATTTCGTAGCCTTACTCATAAAGGCTACGGAACTACGCACCACCTAACAATACCCATCCGAAGCTACATTTATTTCTCAAGAACATGATCTCATGTGATAAAATCTGAGATTCCAGGGTCATATAAAATACATTTGCATACATTAATATTCGATTATGTATTCTTTCTTTATGATACAGGGAAGATAAATAAAACCTGCTTTAGTTTTTTAACTACGCATTTAGGCTAGTATTACTCGTAGGTGTATTCTCGTAAGAAAATGTGCTGTAAATAAAACGAGTTTCATTTCATTCATTGTTAGATATGTGAAGATATATAAAGATTACAGCATACATTGATCTTATAGACTGTTTGATTTGTTATGAAATAGAGATAAAAAATAGATAATTTTATATTATGTAATACATTTTTTTATGAATTATGTCGAAATGACGAGTGACGAGTGGCGTTTGAGTTTGAGTAGCCTTATAAGACATCTTGAATATCTCATCTAAATCGTTTTTAAGTAAGCCCATGTCATAAATATTTTTTTTAGGGCGCTGTGCTAGGATTGCATTTGATTTTCATATTTTGGTTACCTTTTTTATATGTTTTTTAAGGTCTATAGTAAAAATGTTATGGAAAATTAGTAGCTATTAGTGACCTTACAATTTTAAAAAAATATGTTCTTAATTAGATTACATTTTTTGTTTGTACATTACACACAATATATTTTATTTATAATATATATATATATATATATATATATATATATATATATATATATATATATATATATATATATATATATATTGATTCCATACAAGTTTTATAAAGATTTTATATTTATTTTTTGGCCATTTCTATAAAGGGGGTTTATTTTTTCTATAAGACACTAATTATATGTTATGTAGATTTTGATACCAACTCGACTGTAGCTTGTTTGATCTACAGGAGCTGGAGAAGAATACAAACCAATCAGAATTGAACACCATAGCTACCTACTACTTCGATGGCCAGGGGAAAGCTCTAAGGCCAATGGTCGCCATACTGATGGCGAGGGCCGTCAATTATCACGTTTATGGGGAAAATAGGTAAGTATGTATACCATATTATTATTCAATTTGATATATCATTTTCTTTTACTGATTTATTTTTATATTCTTTTTATATACTTGTATGATTAATATTTATTTTTAGAACGACACTATTTGTGACAACTTCGACGTATTCCAACTTAGGTATTACAAAATATTTTTGCTAATTACTATGAAAGGCTCTGATCTAAGTTATTGTTATATTAAAATTATTTTATTGTACAAAATTTTTACGATCTTTTCTCAGCATGTACTAGCATTCCGAATTAGTAGAATCATAAAAGTGACGATTTAAAACAGCAGGTTATAGTAAATATATAAATATTGCATTCTTTTCTAGATACTAATTTCTAGATAGTAATAGAAGGAAATCTTGTGAATCACGTTCCTGTGGATTACTAAAATTCAATTCTTAGCGTCTACAGTGCAAGACTAGATTTCTGATTAGTGTTTCTTTTATATTGATATTATTAAAATCCGGTTTGTACCTACATTATTATACCGGTCTAGACAAGACTTCAATTAGCAACAAGGACTTAGTGCTTATTTCATCTGCTAGATCTCTTCCTGGTAAATTAGGAAGATAATTCATATACTTAACATCTTTTTATTACTTTTGTCATTAAGTTTTTCCTGAAGCTATAGAATAATGCCTTTTTTGTGTAGCGTGATCTTTTTGTTCAAAATATTAAAATTATTATTTATTTAGGTAAATATATAATACTAGTATGTATACAAGGATGTATCATTATTATAATAATCTTTATCCATATATTATCATGTGTTGAAATTGTAATACTCGATCAGGGAATATGGTTTGCATGGAATATTATATAGCTTGTTTTAAATATTAGCTATACATATTTGGCCTTTTTATGTACAAGTATAGAAACGTTGGCGTGGTCACCAAAAGCAAGAAAAGAACAAATATTTAACCTTAAAACACATTTATTCGGGATGAGTGTTGTGATAACATAGTCAACTGTGTTCAATGAGTTCATTGCTCAACTATTTTGTATTTGGCAATAGTTTGGGATTGCAGTCGATCATCAAACCGCACGCTCCATAGTTCAATGTCTCGTTGTCGACCTTGGTGTCTTTGGCGTATCTTTTCAAAATTGAACACTGTCACGTTTTGCCACAGGCTATTTAGTTTGGTTATTTTTAATAAGTATACAGGGTCAAGTCAATAGTATCATTCTAAGAGAATAGTCTATCAGCAAAATTCAATGAATTCCCCAGAGGTACATGGGACAACGAACGATAAAGTTTTAGAATTTTTCATTAATATGAAAAAAATATTAAATTATAATAATACAGCGTGTTTAATACACGGCGTGGCCTAACATTATTATATTCATTGTTCTTATGTACATGTAATGATATTGATTTTGTCCTGTGGTATGAATTTTTTTTTTTAAATGATACATTAGTTCCATTATAATCATCTTTCGGTTCATAAAAAAGAAACAGACTTCCAATAAATGACGAGAAGTTCCGTAGACACATTAGATTCAAAATATTTAGAGTTTCGAACATTACGCAATACGGTATAAAATACGGAGGAATTGAGAACCTTCTTCTTTTGGAAGTCGCTTAAAATAATTAAATATAGCCAGTATTAGGTCAACACTAATGAAATATCAGATATAGATACGGTTGCTATTCGTAAGTATCCCTAACTATATTAATGCTATTTCTAGCCATCTTTTAACTTCGCGAGCGTAGTTAAAAGATGGCTAGAAATAGGTAAAAATATAATAGGTTTGTTTTATTTTTGTATTTTTATTCCATTATTATAGAAAACTATATATTCTTTATTGCACTTGCAAGTTACATATAAAATAATGTATTTATATATATATATATATATATATATATATATATATATATATATATATATATATATATATATATATATATATATATATATATATATATATATATATATATATATATATATATTATTTTAATATGAAACTTCTGTTTCTCTAGCAGTTTTAATCGCCGACGCAAAAAGAGGGATGTTATAAGATTGACATATCTGTGTGTGTCGTAGCTTCTAAACAAATAGATCGATTATAATTTTTTTTGTTTGATAGTTTTGTTGAAGTTGACGTGATCGAGATGGTTTTTAGTTGCAATTTATGAAGATCTGTTTAGGTCTTTCAAGGTCATCAGCTCGGGAGTTACTTAAAATTTAATTTTATATTATTGTTGCTACTGTTGAGCTTTACGAATTAAATCAATCCATATTCTAACAATAAATAAAACTTTATTTTTATAACATTTTATTTATAAATCTTGTGGATTATAGAAAATTCTGTGACACGATATTTGTTCACGTTAATCTTTGAAACCGCTCGATCGATTTAAATAAAATTTTGTATATGGGTAAGTTTGTTCTAACTTGAGAGATAAAATAAAATAGTTATAAGAAAAAATGGAATCGGTAGGTGGTGGTTATTCGTTAAGTTAATAGTTAATAGTAGTTGTTAGTTATACGTCAATAGTTTAGTCAGTTTTTTTAATTAAAATTATTGATGAAGATTACAGTAGCCAAAATATTTAGTACATTGCGTTACTGTATTTTCTTGAATAAATTGCGAAACTCAAATATGAAAGGCTAGATACAAAAAGCGAGCGGAAAGTACCCGACAGACCTTATTATGTAAATTTATGTAGATAAATAATCTTGTTACTTTTCATAGGAATGCACCTAGGGAATCCCAGTATTCCAGTGTCTGGTGATTATTTTAATAAATGAATACTTAAGTCTCTATTAAACAGTAATCTCACGTGTTCCCCATGATTCGTCGCAGCTTGCCCTTACATGCTAGGAATATTTATACTAAAACACGATCAATGCGTTATGATAAAACTGTGTGCAGAATTATTTAATACCCATTTTATAACATGCGATTTGAAGCATTTTTAGACGATAAGATATTTTAGTTTGCTATTTGCTCGACTACATATGTAAGAAGTGTAATGTATCAAAAAAATGTGCAATTTGTTAGCTTGATGTATGGACGTTGTTAAATTTATATTAATTGAAGAAGCTTTGTTTAAACGAAGTGAAAAAAATATGACGGCCATAAACTATCAGATACTTGTGAAGTGTTAGAATTGGTATTTTTGTAATATTGCTACGTCTACTTAGGTATAGACGTCTTATATTATAATTTTGAGTTTCACACCTTTAAAGGTACCTAATTTGAATATATAAATGTATAAAATAAATGTGACGGAAGTTATATATTAAAAATAAAAATAATTTATATCAGACAAAGAAGTCTATATTGTGTTACCACTGGATTACTTACTGTATTAGTAAATTTTTATTATTTTTAAATTCAGAGAGGGATCTTTTTGTTGCTATCAATTATTGCTGTTCACTGCGTTTCGCAGAAAAGTCGCTACTGTGATTCTTTTCTTTTACCAATTGTTAAAGCTATTGAAAATTACTTCAATAATTACAATTACGGAGCTATAGAGTAAAAGTCGTAATAGAGGGCAAAAGAGGAAGAAGAAGACCGAGGAATAACTACATGGGACAGATAAAAGAAACACTAGGTGTCATGTCGTATAGGGAGATCAAGGATATGGCCTGGAATAGAGCTGGCTGGAAGAAGATGCATGAATTAGTTGCACCGACAAGAGGAAACTCTTAAATATAAAGAAAGAGTAATGCGAAGTGAGATTTGATCTTCGCCGTATTTTGAGATTTTTTTAAACAATCTACAAAATGAGTAGATTTTCAAATACTCAGAATGTTTTTGTGTGGATATTACGCGATGTCTTTCTCAACTATGAATATTTTTTGCAATCGATAGAGAATGATGATAAAGGTCTCTCGTGTTGATATCATATTAATTTTGTCACGATTGATGTCTCCTTTATTGCTTAGTAAAATCTTTATTTATTATTGTTAAGGTATTCTTTGATACGTAATATTTGTCAAGGGGAAAGACATAGATTGCATTTTATACTGGTTAAAAAATATGCCTCGAATATGGAGACGAAATCGTGGGTACAACTAGTAGTATATTAAAAAGATAACCTCTGATGCACTGCCTAATCCTATCTGTATCGAGAATTTTAAGTAGTATAAACTATCATAGAAGAAAATTTTTTGTTACGTACACGCGAGATGAGTAAAAGAAGACATTTTTGAAAATTAATCCCACATTGTATTTAAAAGAAGAAAATGAAAAATTCTAATAATTTTTAAGTAATACATAATTAAGAGATTATGTGTTTCTGTATTTCATTATAAATTTAATAAATTATATAATTATAAAAAGTCATATAATTGATTGTGTAAACGAATTGAATGATTTATAATAAGAAAAGCCACATGACATTAAGTCGAATTTTTTTAAATAAATTATTAAACTTAATAAATTGATTATATTTGTACTATATTATTTTACACTTAGTATACCATAAAAATCTATTATCTATGATTTTATATAGTCGTGTGTATTAAAATATATAAACAGGTCGAATTCAGTTAGTAACTAGCTATAAATTGTTGATAACATTACGAGTAAAATGTTTGTTGAGGCAATTGATAAGATAATTGATCGTATTTATTACCTATATGAGTTCATTGGTCAACCATCATTATTTTTTGAAATTCAAGTTTAAATTCAGTTGATACGCAGTTAATTTTACATAGTTTTAAGTTTTGTTTGCATCATTTTATAATCTTTGTAAAATGTAGTCAGTAAAAAGCAAATAAATAATTAATTTCATCATTTTTGTTACTTTTGAAAGAAAAATAATTGTCTGGTTTTTCATTGTAAATAATAAACTAATTTTTACTTGTGTGTTGTGTGACTAACGTATAATAATTGACTGGGATAAAAAACAGTCTGTTCTTCTTCTTTACAAATAAGAGATAACAGACAAACTCATTTCGAAAATCGTTAAAGGTCCTAATATTACATCTATTGCAAAATGTTTGCAAAGTACCTACCTATGATTCTCGTTTCATAATGATTTCTTTTTTATTGCCTTTGTAATGAAGAATGATGCACCTCGACAAATTCCGGTAACCTCGTCGTGACCTTATTGCTCGTTTTTACTAACTTCAGAATAGAATTATTATGTGATATCTTCTTCTATTATGAACCGATTTTGATGCTGAAAGAGTGTATTCTTGTGTTAGTCCCATACTCATTGCATCAAATTGAAGTCGGTGTTATTTGTAAAAATTTAGTTTAACTACTCATATTTTTTCGGTGATAGGATAAAATTAATAAAGGAAGTAGGTATTATATTAAAATGTGTAAATATTTATTTGTTTCAGTGCACTGCTGCCTTCTCAACGGCACGTAGCAATGATAAGCGAGATGATACACTCGGCGTCACTGATACACGATGACGTCATCGACCAGAGCGATTTCCGACGCGGCAAGCCCTCCGTCAACGTGCTCTGGAACCACAAGAAGGTAATGACCACCTTCTTAGATCATGATATTGCGTAATCTAGTCACATAGTATCTGTGGAGACACAGTGACCTTCATATCAAGTCCTGTTAATGGATAATTTGCAATTTTGGTTCACCATAGTGTAAATAAATTGGCGTCTCATAAGTAATGTCGATTTTCGTAATAAAAATTTTATTAAGTCTCAGTAATTTTTGATCATTTCTCTAAATTATTATTCTTATTAATTTCATTTCAAAGGTAGACAAGCTAAATGAATAGTTTAAATGAAATTTATAAATTAAAGTTACTTTAGAATATGATAGGACTATATATAAACTAGAATAAAAGTTTCCGAAAATCAAATAAAAATGTCTCTTTTTTTTTCATTTTGTAAATATCATATCTCGTTAAGACAATTTTTAAGTGACACAAACATTTTAAGTATGTATTTTACTTTCCTTTATCACACTTACTGTTTTTGTCTACCGTCGCCGTGAGATATTTTCTTCATAAAAAGTGTGGACAATGATTACGAAAATCGTATTATGATCTTAAAAGAAAGAAAAAGTTAAATCATTCGCCACAAATGAAAAATATGTAAAATTAAAGGGAGACATATTTATGGAGTTTTAATATATTTTAACATATAAAAAATTGTTTTAAATTTTCACAACGTTGCTACAATGAATATTGTAATATTAGCATACGAGTACTTTTATAAATACGGTGGCTTAAGTAGATTTCTATAGTTAATTGCTCGCTATTTTATGTTTTTCTTTTTTTCTAAAAATAAGTGATATTTATGACAGAATATTGATGTAAAATTATGATTTTTTTTAAGTATGTATATAGTAATACACATAACAAGTTAGCATAGCAATAGAGATAAAAATAAAATGAACGACAGTTTATTGGCAAGGTTCTAATTTATGCTGATCATGGGCAGATATTTGAACAAGTGTCCACCGATACTGGTTTCATACCTACACATATTAAGCTATTCTGAGGAGTACATGTGCCAAATAGATATATGACATGATGGGTTTTTTATGTTTGATGTATGATTATTGCCCTGTAGTCATCTACATACCTACACATGGTGTATAAATGGGAAGGGTCCGTGTATATCAGTTTAAAACGGATCTGATAGATAATCTATGTGAAATTAAACGACTTTCTCCGAAGAACATAGTTCGAATAAATAATAACGAAATGAAATGTAATATAAATATATTATTTTAAATAATACTAGATAGAAATAGTTTTGAGATTTTTAAGAATCACAGTATGTTCTAGTTATTTTTAGCTGTCGTTTTATATGGAAGTTAAGTTTGAAAGTACATTAACAAATAAATAGCATTATAATTCGTACAAATTTATATCTTCCTAAAGTGCTCGATTTTTTTTAATAATTAGGCCTTTATAGCCGTATTCTGTAGATTATATCCATAGTCATAAAATTTTTATAAACCAATAAAATCATGTGTACCTACAAATATACCTTCGTTAAACACGATAGAACGAAATAAGGGTAGGGTCATCTATCAACTACCTTTAAAATACTCATCAAACGAGTTCGTTAAAACATCTCACGGTCATTATATTAATGTATACGCATAATATAAAGGATATAAAATATATTATTACATAATATAGACCATATGGTCTGTTAGGAAATTCCAATTGTGATTTAATAATGAAATGTATGTATAATCTTATGTCCCATAAATTTAAAGAGGATAGACGACTATATCTCATTAAAGAGAATTTGCTTTAATATATAGATAATTAAATTCAACAATGTGGAATTATTAGTGTTGGAATAACCAGATTTGTCAATTAGTATGCTCACCGTGTCGATCGTTGCCATATTTGTTAGGCACGTCAGATGGAAAGTGCAAGCTATTGAATTAAGGTGCGGTATATACCTATTATTTGTTGCTAAGCCGATTTTCGTCGGTCTCTAATTATTTGTGTTAAGTGAAGATAATAAAACTAAAATTTTATTATTAAACGTTATATATTTTAAACGGAGATCATATTATATACGTATTATAATATTAGTGATCTGCCCCAACTTCGTACAGGTAGATAGATAGACAGTTAAATTAGTATTTTATGTTAGCTGTAATAGCTTTTTTTTAAATTTTGGGTTATATTTTTATTATCTCTCTGATAATATAGCTTTATATGTGAAAGAATTTTTAAAATCGGTTCAGTAGTTTCTGTGCCTATCCATTACAAAATATATACATATATCAAATGTAATCTTTTTATAATATTGGTATTATAATAAATGTAGGTGTCTACCAGGTTATCCGTATAATGTAATTGATTGTTTTTAATTTCAAAAGTTTCATATTACTCAGCGAGCTATTATGGAGAGGGCAATGCTCCAGGTTTCTTTGCGTGACGAAATCCAAAATGAGGATGTCCGCAAAAGAACTAAAGTGACCGACTAGTAGCCCGAAGGATATACAAGCTGAAGTGAAAATGGGCTGGTTACATAGTTCGAAGAACCGACAACCGATTGAAAAGAAAGGTTCTTGAGTGGCGACCTCATATGGGCAAATGTAGTGTAGGACCATCCCCTACTAGATGAAGTGATGACTTTAAATGCATTACATAGAGTTAGCGGATGCAGGTGACTTAAAACCGTTCCTTATATTGCATTGTATACGTATAAAAGTTTTTTAAAAATTTTATTTTACAATTATTCAGGTAAATCAATTTTATCCCCTTCAAAGCCTATGTTCTTGTGCAGAGGACAGATAATGGCTTTTTTTATCTCATTTATGAGGAGATAACAAGAATGAAATCGTCACCGTAATGGAATTTTTACTCAAAAACTCACGGACAACAAGAGAAATATATAACGCCCCTCTCGCGCCAATTCTGGACGAACTCGTGCCACACGAGCTTTGAGGCGTCTGAGCACATCGACGTAGAATTTTCCATCAACTGTCTGGCCTGGAGGGACGAATTCTTGATGGACAATCCCCCGAACATCGAAAAAAACAATCAACATTGTCTTGACCTATTTAGTTAATTCTTTTTTGTTGTGTTTGTTATTGTCGGTCAGACCAGACAAGCATTGTTCATATGAAAGGACTCCTCTTTCTCGCATTCCAGAACACTTTTAAAATTTAAAATTTAAGAAGAAAGATTGAGGAGATGATCTAAAATTGCTAAAATATATTTTTTTTAGTATTTAGTTAATTCTTTTTTGTTGTGTTTGTTATTGTCAGGAGAAGGTTCTTATGAAAGGAAATGGTTGAAAAATTTAAAATTTAAGAAGAAAGATTTGATCTAATTTTTTCATTTATATATATATATATATATATATATATATATATATATATATATATATATATATTGCGATGGAGTAATATGTAGGTACTATCCGTTCGTTACTGTAATTACCGATTTATTGCATATCTTATAGAGATATTATTTTAAATTTTAGTGATACGTACTGTGAAGAACAGCTGGATGTTTGCATACGATAATGGTAAATGGTTGCCGCCGCGTAAAATCTAGGTTAAGATCACGCCATTGAAGACGTTATTCATTGAAACCATTCAGAGCTCGTTCTCACTTTCAAGAATGAGATGATTATGATTATACTGATTGCAAACTTTCTTTTAATTAAAAAAGTCTGTATCGAAATATAATATATAATATAACGATTATATCTATATAAATATACTCATTCATTTGTATTTGTTTGTGTTAATGTGAGTTTTGTGTGGCGGCGGAGTAAGAATAAAATATATTATCGTTTCTTTTCATTTCTGTCATAAGAGGCGACTAAGAAATCAAAGTACAATAGTAAATGGGAAGTCCAAGATATGGGAAAATAGAATAGAACACTACAACAAGCTGTCTGGTCAGCATGAGAAATGAAGATTGTATACTCTTTTGATGGAAAACACTCGTATATTAGATACCATATGGACAGTCTTGAGACTGTTTATTAGAGAAATTATTATTACACTGCAAAAATGTACTTGCTTGTCGTTAACTACTTCAAACTTCTCAAATATATCACTTGAGCTCAACAGCGACCTGCTTTACATTAAAGAACTTAAAAATCGTTGATTTTTGCATTTCTATTAGTAAATGGCGTAAGCCTATATAGTCTTTAGCAATATTTGTTCAAGCCTTAAGCTATCCACATAAGTGACTATTTATTGACTAATATTGACAAGAGTGGGTAATCTACACTCGTGTTCGCCGTATTATATTTCGATCAGCTATTCTAAGGAAAGTGTTCTTTAGATTGACCCGCTTATTGATATATTGAGTGTTATAGGAAGTTTAACAATTACATATAACAATGGTTAATTTAGGATATTAATTTTAACATCAACTGTAATGTAAATATTCCTATTTAAATAAAGTAACAGAATGTAGAGTTCATTAAAAACATTCGTGTCGTTGCATCTATAAAACAGTATTTTTATAGGTCATTAAGTCAAAGTCAGGTCGTTGCCCCTAAGTCAAGAAAAAAATAAACACAATCTGTGGGAAGTAGTCCGTGTCATCCACGGCTTCACCGGCTTATCATTTCTTATTACAGGCGTCGTGGTTAGCTCTTGTATAGCAATACTATTCCTTTCACTCGCTATGTAAACGAGTGAGATGGTGTTAGTAGTATCTGTGCTTACGATATATACGTAGTAGCTGTCGTGAGTACCGGATGGTGCCGGGGAGTGTCAAACGCGCCTCACATACCTCTAAGAGACCGAAAGCTGAACGGGACGACCCTCGGTGAAAGTGCCTCACTTGATATCGTTTCCTTTTTATTTTTGGTGTTTATATACATTAATATCTATAAATATATTCACCTAACAATCGAATAGTTATAATGTAAAAAAGTTATAAAATACTAGTTTTGTATAAATGATTTAAGTCATAGTATATCAAATAAGGCCAATTATAAGCTTTCCTTATTTATTTTGTGTGTAGAGCAATATTCCGTTCGATTTATGAATGTTTCGCTGTGAGTCAGCATTCTGTATCATGTTTCATTAGTTTTTTGTATTATTTCGTAGTCGATTTTAGTACCCGCTTTTGGAGATGTCTAACGAAAGTAAACTTACCATTGTAATATGAAAATGTGTGAAGAAGCTGACAACCTGACAATCAGATGTAACTGTTGTACTCTGTACTCTACGTACATGTTGTACGCAGAGTTACATCTGATTGTCAGGCATACGACATGTAAACAAAAGTCGAGCACGAATAACACTTTAGACACGATCATTATGTAATATTCCCCTCTTTCATTGAATATATTTGTTATACCTGTTATAGCTATTAGATTGGTCAAGGTGGTTTTCGTAACCATTACCACAGCACCACGACCATTTCGGTGTTTAATGTTTCATCTTATCCTAATGTTTTACATTACTAAGGTCAGAACTCAAAAATAAAGTAATTCATATACCTCAACTAATTATTCTACGAATTAATTATGAGTTGTGAACTAAGAATAATACGGTTATACATTTTCGTGTGAATTAACATAACAAGAATCGAAATAGTAAACTTATCCTATGAATATTATACGCGAATAAATGAATAAAGACTATAAACTATTTGAAAAATCTATTGACCCGGAATTAGTGAATGCCTTATTTATACGTGTAAGTAAGCTGTACGCGTCTCTTTTCGGCCTCGAAGGTAAATTGAACGTTTGTGACATCTTCCAGCAATTTGTTCCTCAATTTAATACGTTTTGTGAATTAATAACGTAGTTAATGTAGATAAAACGTTCTTGTTTCTTAAAGCTGACTAGCGCCTGTGAGGTTAGAGTTCAGCATCGTGCAATTTCAGGGCGATTTGAGTTTGACCTTTGACAGAAATTTGTAATTGGCATGAATATACCCATGTAATTCTACATACTCGTAGTACTCACATAGTACGACCATGATCGAATTGTGATCATATTCTTTTTCACTATCTAATTTGCTACATCTGTGTGTTTAATATTACAATTATTTATTGACATTTTCACGTATAGGTGTTGGCAAATTCCTGGAGTTAGTGATCCAATAGCCTATATTTGTGTTGTTGGGCACACAATATTACTTGTATTTATTTTATAGTCATGTCGGTACGAATTCCATATACGTTTGTGTACAAATACGAGTACTATAGTGAGAATAGACTGTGTTTGTTTAAATTCGACGTTTTATGGCCGTGTTACCGTGCGCGAATATAGATCTATTTACCAATATGTTACGTAATTATGTGCTTAAATATAACAAAATTTACACATATCTACATACGGCATTGTTAAACAACTTTGCTCTAGGCAAACATCCTGCAGGATAATCCTGTGTAGTAATACTAATATTTGTCATGCTTATTCAGATATTCATTGATACTCGGTTATTGACCTTCAAGTATGACATGGCACCCAAATATGCGTGCTCTATAAAGCATTGATTCCATAGCCTCCAGCGACAATAGGCTACCTTATCCAAGATGCAAAAACGTCAGCAACGAATTGCGGATTCTTATCGTATATGCGACCATTGTTCAGAATATGTCGCGTTCCTTATTGTTCAACCGTCTTCACAACGCGTTGAAATAGCGATTTTAAATGAAGAGCGTACGCGTTAAGAATCATTATTTGTATACTAATGGAAATAGATGCATGTACAAGTAATAAATAGATACAGGTAACCAAATAATGACAGTAGTGAGCATTCAAATGAGGATTACAAAGAGACGCACGGGAAGATAAATATAGACGTAATTATGTTCGACCTGGTTACAAAGAATTTGTTCAGTGTAATCATAACTCTTGGATAAGATACGTTTCCTATTTTTAATTGGTTGGAAAAAATATTAAATCACTTGATTTATTTTATGTTTTTATATTTTTTATAATATCGGTCTTTCTTATATAAATTTTCATCAAAGTGATTTTTGACAGAGGATGGATTTGTACAAAAGTTATTCTCTTGGGGACTTTTGTCCTACTCCTATTTTTGTGGCCAAGCAGCTGTGTTTAAATGGCTATGTTATGATTTGAATGTTATCCTTAGTCTTTAGGAATAGCAACCGTAGCCCATTGTCACAGTACATTGTATGAAACCCATAGTGGTTCTATTTGTCTATATTATAGGCGATGATTCCCATCTAGTAAGCTGTTAGCTTGTTTGCTATTCCAGGTTGCATAAAAAATTGCTATTGAGGCATAAGTGAATTTTGTAATATAGAAATTTTGCAACTTGAATTTTGTCACTTGATTTTATTACATGCCAATACCCGGTTACTTTCTCGGCAAACTCATGAGTTTGTGTTAGACTTATGTAATTGGAAATTAGCATGAATCATTTTATTTCGACTCTTTTATATTTTGAACCTTATAGAACTAACCATTGTAATAGCACACATGGATATCCGTATTTGTATTGATATTTGGAATTTGCAGTTACATAACCAAACCAAACCAAACTGTTATTGCGTTTA
Organism: Galleria mellonella; assembly: GCF_026898425.1. NCBI lineage: Eukaryota > Metazoa > Arthropoda > Insecta > Lepidoptera > Pyralidae > Galleria > Galleria mellonella. The sequence continues at coordinate 7,502,558 of NW_026442016.1, forward strand.
TTAACAATAATTAACAGTTTCTGCCTTTATTACATTATGTAGATAAGAACAATATCGCTTTAAGCAACAGTAAACTGACTATTATAGCTTATTGAGCAATCAAATCCGGTGGGATGCCTTGTAGAATTCACAGTGAAACTTGATTGTATACAAGGACGTATAAATTTATTTATGTTTATCTTATAAGTCAAAGTATGAGTTAGAGAATATATTAACAGTATCATATCAAATAATAATATATCTACGTCTTAAATGTTCAGAGAAGTTTATAGGAAAATTGTCACTGCCACTCGACAGACTTGGTTCTGCTTCTACTCCTCTCTATTTTGAAGCGGATATGCTTTTAATTTTTATAACGCGATATTTTTGCCAATTCATAATCGATTTAGATATTTTGCGACTGTTTTTATCTCCTTTTAGTCTCCATTTTATTTTTGTGATAATTGAAGCAGTCGTTTAAATTGCGGAAGACTGATTATTGCGAAGCAATATCTACTATACATAATTCTGCGTTCTACATTCAAATATATCTAATGTGTCTACGAAATATCTCGTCATTTACATATAGTCAATTAATTATATTATTATTGTAGTTGCTGTTTATATTTTTTTTAATCAACACTTACTTTTTTTGTGCGCTTTGTTCTTTAAATTTATAATAATATTTAATATTTTTGTTGACTTTACTGTAAACAATCGAAGATTATAGGTATCGACATTGGAAGGACATGTGAGAGGCAACACCGCGGGCGGTACGCAATGGTAGCTTTCACCGTAGCGGGAGCAAGCTGGGGCGCGGGGAGGCTCAGGCGGTACTCGCGTCATCTATCAATACCGGCAATATATCAAATTACACGTCACAGATTTCTGAAGTGGGGTCAACGAACTACCTTTATAGGTTTCCTGTTACTCTACAATTTCATTTATTTTCTGATATGTATACAATTTTTGTTTTGATGATTTTTTCCCAAATGTATGCTCGTGTGGTGGCGTAGTAAGAATATAGTGTTACCAACCCTATTTGTCTCCAGGGTGTCTTCTTTTAAATTTTTTGCAATATATAATTTAAATCTATAATGTGGCTCTTCTTTTATGTATCGAAAAACTTAAAATACTGTATTGCATTCGCTCTGTGCTATAATTTTCTTTTTATATTTCATAGACGATTAATTGTATGCATTCATTGTTCTACTTTAATCAATTGTAAATGTGAAAATAATTTTTGTTTAATTATGCATGTTAGTAGTAAATTAAGATTTAAAAATTAGGACCGAACTTAAAGTAATAACAATAAACCGTTTAACCTTTAAAGGGTAAATGAATTATTGTTATGAGGGTTATAAAAGTATAATTTTACTGTAATCGTGACCAAAGTTGCTTCTTCACACACTGTTATTTTATTTTATTGAGGCGCCGTGCAGTCTACAAATGTGATTGCAGAAACAAATTATTCTATTCCAAGCGTTAAAAACTTGATCGGCTTATTATCTAGGCAGCTTGGTACTGCTACTGGTTTGATGCAATCAGATTGTTATATTTGAAAAACAATAATGATTTAAAACAATTGCAAATGTGTTATAAATTGTAATAATGTCTCATATGAATGATGTAATTTGGATATTGAATTCATATGAAACATTGAACTTATGTTACATCATTTTATTAAAATAATCTTCATGCATCCTGCATTAACATTAAATTTATTTTTATAATGTGATTTCGTGGTGAGTTTAATATCTAAGTCCACGTTGGAAATCGTCAGTTGCGAACATTCGCTATTTGTATTTAGTTAAAACTTACATCATCTGGCTGAAGACAAATGTAGCTTTGAATGAAATTCAAACAGTGATTTTGCTTTCTAGGAACTATTATAAAAACAGTCAGGTAAGAAATATTTACGTGATTTGAAATTACGTAAATATTTTTTACCTGATTGTTTTTATGTAACTATTTGTGTTAAATGTGGTGTCAGACAATGAGTGCTTTTTAATACTACTTACCACTACATTGTTTGACACCAGGGTTCGCATATGAATATGTATATTTAACCGCAGTTCAATAGTAAAATCGTAAACCAATTTTTATTGTATTCATAGTTGCGTGTAATAATCGAATAGGCATTTTAACTCGTTTAATGCAAGCCAATTAAAAATGATTTTCTCGTGAGTAGGTAATCGATAAGTACAAAAATAATGGGTGTTTCGTGTTTGCACGGTTGCTTTCAACGCCGTTTCTTAATATGTATATCGTACTTTGGGCAGTTTACGGTGACAAGTTCCCTTTCAATTTTATTTTTTAATAATTACTTTATCTTTTTAAGATTCTGTGAGCAACAATTGAAACGAAATTCTCTCAAATATTTTGGACGAAACAATAAAATGTTGTTATTAATTGTATTTTTTACCTTTAAACTTTTAAATATATGTCAAGAAAACGTTGATATAACTAACTTTATTTGATTGAGAAATATTAATTTTTAAATATTATTATAAAATATATTGTATATATTTATTTGGTTTCATAAGTAAGATATGACAGTGAGACTTAGTCCTCAGGAATGGCAACGCATAAGGGATGTTATGGGCGATACAGTATACTCTGTTATGTCCATTGTACTGTTCCTGTCTATAGGCGACGGTTACCACTTTCCATTAGGTGGGTCGTCAGCTTGTTTATCATTCTAAGTTGCATAAAAATAACTTTAACTCTTTACTATGCCACCGAAACAGAGTTATATATTAATACCAAATTTATAATAATTTAAATTTCTTTTTTTTTAATTGGTATATTTATTTATTTATTCCTTTCATTGCACCAGAACATAAAAAAATATTACAATGACAATTAGAAAATTCAAGTGAAATACAGTAGCATTAAGTACAGATTAAAATATGTACGTAGAGGTATATTATGTATTATATTGGTATGTATATGCATATTAATTTTTATCCAAATTATATCAAAGCAAATTTCGTAAACGGAACACTAATTTCACTATCATACATATTATAATATGAACTTATATTATTTTATAGTATAAATTCTTAATTTAGATATTTCTTTTAGTGCTCACTAGTCTCCTGTCTTTGCCCATATAAATTCATTATTTCCCGTTTCTTGGAAAATTTGGGAAATACCGTTATGTTGTTTCTCAGTTAGAGTTTTAATATGCTCTTAACTCTTCATTAAAGAAGTTGTGATCTTGTTTGTGAAAAAGTTGTTATGTTTCCACACATTTGGTTAAAAAATAATATCAAAATCGTAATCGTCGTCAATCTTTACACAATAAATATAATAACAATAACACATAATGAATTCAAAAAAAATTAAATGTAACTTATTCTGTGTAAATTACATAAAAAAATACCCGGATAAATATCAAATGAATATAATGGGGTTTCCATGAAAAAAAAAAAAAACTGTAGTTTCAAATAAAATTAAATATACTGAATGTGTTATAAGGTGTTAATAGGGATATTAAAAAGCAGAAATAAGTTATTTGATTTATATGCGTAAATAAATAAGATTTCATGGTATATTTACTAATTATGGAAAAATCATTTTAAACCCTTCACAAAATTCGTAAAATTACCAAGATGGAACTGAAATTGTGAAAGATTTTATAATAATAAGGAACTATTCGAAAGGTGATTGAAAACCGTTAAAAAAAAGATGTAATGTCTGTTATAGGATAGAAGAATATATTAATATCAAAATGCTTGACCGAAGAAATTAATATAGATAATATTTTAATAAGTAAGACAAAAATTACTGATTATTAAATTATTGTCTGGCGATTTACATTATGAAACCATGTCCGGTTTCTAACGAAAGCCGGTTTTTATGTTTTGTATATGCATCGTGGTATGTAAAGACATGTTTTATGGCTTCTCCAAACAAGAAATATTGTGGTAAAAATCTACTTTTAAAATATTATAGTATTCGCAAAACCTCATTAAATAAGACGTTTAAACTTGTTATATTTCACGTCTATTCCACGTGGTTATTATTCGTATGTGAATGAGTCAATTGCTATAGTACTGGTATTATCAAATCATATTTAACTCATTTCCTTTTTTTATTAGTATTTTAAACAGTTATTTGAATAATTTCGTGATTAGAAATCAGTATGTATAATTGTTAATTTTAAGTATGTAATTATGTCAGAGTTTGTGTACTCACACATACCTTTGTGTGTTGTTTTAAGAATCTAATTTTACTTTTTTGAAAAAGGTGCATCATAATCAGTTTTATATTGGAGATATCTAAGATGACCCGTATGATTTTTATTTTAAATCATCTGTAACTCATCGCTTAGTCTGCGTGGGTTAGAATGAGAGTGTCAATTCAAGCAAAATTAAATTATAAATTGTTATTAATAGACGTATGCAGTTTTAGTACGTGTAAGATCTTTTAGTGCGCGTTGATGTCTTTTATATCGTAGCGATAATGTCTACACTGCGCATGCACTAGTTCGAGTGATTTGCATACATAAGGAAGTAATTGCCATTGTAACCACATGCATTATTATAGCTATTTAAAATATACTGTAGGCATTTTTTTTTAACAATTGTCGTAATTCTGATAGTTTGTGTTTTTCACACAGAGTATAATAATATTATTTTTAATAATTATGTTCAGATTTATATTTGTGTATGATATGTATTTGTTTTATCACAGCATTTGACTATGTTGTTAAAATCATAATAATTGGTACAGAACCTTTAAGCATTCTTTATAAACGCATTTTATTAATTTATTTAAATTATTTAAATAAATTTTGAACCTTGATAAATCAAACTACAAGGTCAAGTTAAATAGTACCGTTTTGTTTAATATTTTTTTTTTATATTTATGTTCACATAGTGTGGAAAAGAATATATATAAGTATATTATTTATTATATATAATGTGGATTACATACTCTACATCTGTAATAATTTATAGTAATATAGATACAATATTATTTTTATATAGACATTTTATGTAAATATCTGTATTATGATTTTGGATTTTCGTCCTGTACTTTTTGCCTTGACGTCACATAGGTTGTTTTAACTAGTCTGGTAAGGTGTATCGGGTACATATATTCATCAACAATTTCCAGCATAGAGTTCCCAACCACAACTTATATAGGTATAATATAGACGTGAGACAAGTTTTAGTCTTTTAGTTTGGTTTATCTTTGCACCTACTTGTATAGGAACACTTTTAAGGTCGTAGAGTTTAATGTTAATGTCCTCCAGGAGTCAGCTTGCTTGCAGGTAGTATCTTAGCTAGTTATTAAATATAATTATAATGTATAAAAATCACGTTTCTCGAATTCCACAAGCGCATGACCGGTTTATGTAATAGATGTACCGGTACCTAATATTTAATGATAGTAACATTGAGGTTAATAAGTGGGTTTCGATCGGATTTTGAACCTTGATATTTTGTAGGCGACGTCAAGTAACATTACGCACATTTACGTTTCCTTAATTTATTTTAATAAATGAATGAAAGCCGGTGAACTATTACTTTCTATTGACGATGACGTTTGTCATTGTATGACCGAGTGTTTCGTCGAAAGCAAAATTCGTCCAACACTTTCCTCCAATGACCCACCACTGTGGCGTGTATTTGATAAAGTGTGAATTTAAAACTGGTTATAACTGTACTGTAGCAAGGTGCGCAGACGCGGGAGATGTGGGTCAAACGCGCCCGGCTTCACAAGCTTGCGATAAAGCCCCAAAACACACTTAACGTCGATAAAATAGTTTACTAATACTTAGTAGTAAAATTTATAAATTAATATAGATCAAATAAACCGGTTGTTGGCCGAAGGAAACAATGCAGAATTTATAAATCAATAAATGAATAAATAAAAATAATATCGTATACCAAGCCAACGTGTTTTTTTTTTAATGGGTCACAATCAAATGGCATCCTTGCCTGCGCTATCGGTATACCCTGACGGTGCACCAGTGAGAGATGATAGGTAAGGATGAAACAGGTCAGTTGGACCATAGTGACGAATTCGTAAAGAATTAATCAAGATGGTTTCCAGGGATAATCGCGTGGAGGTCGACCTGATAGGGTACATTGCTGGCAATGGAGCTGTTAGATTTCCACTACTCACAGCCCTCTTTCCCCAGCCAACGTGGTTATTAGGCTATGTGTTCTTATTGTAAGAAGATACTATCTGGCAGTAGAACGATAATGTATGATTATGGATACAGTATCAGGGTCAGATATGTAGACTGTATATCATTCGATGTAGATAAATCTCTAAAATCGGAATGAAATAAGCTATGAAAATAGATGAAGTTAGAAATGATTGTGTCTCCATATACTTCTGGTGTGAAAATAAAGTTTGGCAAACCGCAATATTTTCTATAAAGTGTTGGAAAGTTTATTTTTTTTAAAGGGGAAAATAATCTTGTGGTCGAATGATAGTAAGTGATTATCGTAGACCATGGATATTGGCACGATATTATATAAATTTAGATAAACAATGTATATTGAAATAATCCTGCTTCTGTCTGAGCTGAGTTTTTACATTGCATGAAAGCTTTGTAATTTTGTTGTTATGTATGTATTTTTGTATTTATTTATCACTACCTTATAAGTAACTCGTAAAAACCTAAGTAGTGCACAAAACAGTCTAATTTGATATGGATCTAGTACTGCTTACAGGGTTCGTCAAGGTCGAACTGCAAGTCACTCTAAGATTGTTTACTTGTTTCTTACGTATATCAATGCAAAGAATTGCAAACAACTATATTTTTTATTACTAATATCAAATATATAAATAATTTTCACCTTGAACATATCACGTTATAATGCGACGTTTTTTTAAAGTATGTGTGTAAGAACATAATAGTAAATTTAAACACATTCCGAAGTGAAGAACATTTGTGAGAGGACATAAGTATGTAGTGTTTGATATTTTTATCATGGGGCAATATTGTGTGGGCATTGGAGCAAAGTGTGTAGTCTGTGTCAAGGTCACCCTGTTCATCTTCATGCTTAGTTGCACTAGTAAGGCGTGGCAGCCGCGTACTACACGATACTCACGATACCATGTTTAATGGTCGTAGTAGACAAAGAATTTACTTCGCAACAACATAAGTATTTGTTTATTAATCGATTGTCTAATAAATTAACTTATTTAAACAAATTGTAAAATAAATAATTTTATGGGAAGTTCTTTTTTACTTATCTATATAAATAAATATTATTTTGTTTTAATGATAGTTAAAAAGGAAAGCGAATTCCAATTTTGTTGTAACTAAGTTTGTTCGAAAACTAATACAGTCGATTTACGGTACGTAGTTTGTGTTAAAAAATGTTGAAGAGAAAAAATATTTTATTATAATAAACAATTGCAACCGCACTAATTATATCATTAACAAAATGTGGTATGTTATTTTGTAATTTTGTTCTTATAAAGGCATATCCATACAACATATTAAGTACATCTACAAAAATAGTTATTTTGATACACATGCCACTGCGATCCAAAGACAGGTGTGTTGAAACGATGGCCACTCGTCGGTCTCTAATCGCTACCAGATACCACGCGGGTTTCGCAATCACCCGGACCTTCCACTCACTCTGTATAAAATACTTTGATTAGAAGTAATTTGAACACATATCGATCACACTCATTTAGGCTGTTCACTTGCATACTCCACTATCGTAGAAATTATAAGACGTAGTATTAATACGAGTACAAATGATATGGGTTTGTTGCATAATTTATATTTTGATGTCCCGGAAATTTTCCTTATGTTATAATCCCATATTCTAATATTAATTATATAATTAACAAAGTCTATTAATCCGAGTCTAACACGTTCTTAGCTGCATTCTTCTTATGAATTCGGTATAGTCAGTTTGGACATAATTTTGTTAATATAATGTGTCAATGTCGAAATCTGTATTGCGCAGAAATGTCATCAAAAGCGACCGCTGTAACCAAAAGTAGGACAGTCAAGCAAGAATTTTAATTGTGCTCAAAGTTTATTGCGGATGAGATAAAAATATCTGTTAAATCTTCGTTTTATACATCCTGTAAGAAATTCTGAAAGGATTTAGACATTGATTTTTATTGATGGTATTAGATATACATTTTGTATTATTTGTATGAAATACACTCAATATGACATCAGCAGTAATCACGAATGTGTTATGATTACTGCAATGAAAATAATTAAATGCTAAAACAGTTAAAAAAATGTAATTGAATAATATATTAATATAGTGAAACATTTGTAATTTGCAAGGAATATTAAAATTGAGTGTAAAAAAAATCCATTTTTATTTCTCTTTATTTGCTTTTTATCTGCACTGTATTTATTAGGTACATTAAAACAAAAGATTTAGGTTACTTGTATTCAATGGACAATTGATTTATTGGACACCTGACTGTAGTCAATAGTGTGGTAGCCAATAACAAGTCCGTGGTTTGCAAAAACGATGAGGGGGGAGTCAAGGCCAGTAGTACGACATACATCCCGCCACATTCACCTTCCGTCCGCCGTTGCACCGCACTCGTAGCCGGGCCAGCCACCTACACTTACCCACCACCACTGTCAAGGCTGCCTTGCGAAATACCACTACATCAGAACGACGCACACCAGTAAACACACACAAACAACACTCTGTCTAGTTACGAGAGAGTCGCTTGTGAAAATAATGTCGCAACCAGCCATTGGCCTTCGACAGACAACTATCCTTATATCAAAAAGTTTTCATCGAATGTATTCCTTCTCTCTATATATAAATTCGCAATGAATTTCCGCATACTTATAAATCTTGCAATGGTATTCCCCCGTATATAGATAGGTACACGTTGATATGAAATTATAAAGTGGCTTTTTACCATACGATTCTTTTTTTCTTTGCCGCTTCGTAGCAATAAGGAAGCTTTCAGCTTTCCGGGTGGCTGACACTGGATGACCTTGAATAGGGAGTTTTTATTTTCACTTATTCCTTTAAAGGCGAGCTTTCAATTTGTAACTTTAATCATTATGACGGTAAATGTTTTATAGCTTCCCATACAGAGTTGGTTACTTTATTTATTATTGTCGGCTGCAAGTTTAGTTATTCGATGAAGGTGCAAACTTGCATTACAATGTATGGGTGTAATGAATTACAGAATAGAAACCACAACGCATTCAGAATTAAGTTGGCGTGAAATCGTAGAGATTTTTCTGGTAAATTATTCATGTGGCTCACGTTGGGCTAACTTTCGACGCGTTCTTGTGAAAGCCTTTCACTCTTATCATGGGAGTTGTATGTTACGTAGATATGTGTATGAATATAATTTTAGCTATGGTATGTAACTAGTAATTTATGCGGTATTGTTATGTTGCTTTTTAATATTTTTATTGTAAAAGAAGAAATTGGTAGATTCTATTGAATATAAAAATTTCCAAGTACTATAGTAATATTTATGTTGAAATTCGGACTTTGTACTTCAGAGTTACAATTACGTAGCGTGGATTTACGTGCATTGATGTAGCGGTAAGTGTGCACGCGTAACGGATGCGTTTTTAGTTTAGCTACCCGACAACGGCAGAAAGTATGTTAATGTGTGCACGATTTGAGCAACCAACCGCATACGATACGCGCCATTGCCGCCTGCTCCCGTGAGTTGGTCCCGTTGCTATTAATAATTGACCTACATCAAGAAACTTAATTTTTGTAATTAAAATAGCTCATGTATTTTATAAAATGAAGTATATACCCTTTGAAGGTTTTTTATAGGTTAAAAATAAGATAAAAATGTACCTAATGTTCATAATTTTCTTCAGAACACTTGAAATTTCTTATTTAGTTATTCTTTTGTGGCTATTTGGATAGTAGTAATATAATTTAAAGTTCTTAAATTTGTATTTGAAATAAGTAAGAATATAGCTCTTGTAAATGATACGAATATCTTGTTATTTGTACATTACGATAGAACATGACGCTGCACGGAGTGTGTCATTCATATGTTGGAAACCGGCCTTGAGTCCGGATATCTTCCAGTCTGTTTTATGGAAATACGTAATCTTCCGCTACTTTCACATTTTTAAACTTACGTTTTCGGTTATACTTACAAAGGTTCGAACATTTCGTCATAGCATTTCTTATAATTGGCTGGTGAATAAATTCCTTTCAGTCTTCAAATATGTAAAAAAATGTGTACTAATTTGTTTTTAAAATAATTTGTAAACTGTTGTTTATTAATTCTGCGTGCTCTTCGCTGGGTTACGGTATTCTGAGATTGATGTAATAAAGATATTCTCACTGAATACTATATCCCTGTAATTATTATCTTTAATAATTTCATTGGATTCTGGTTTTCTAAGTCCAAACCTTTCCAACGTCATAATTTAAATTCGCTCGTGCAAAATATTACACACTTCGGCTTTTTATTGTGTTACACATAAAATATGCGTCAAATATTTTTTATAACGCATTAACTAATGTATGCTGTACGAAAACTGGCTCTCATTTCCGTCATATCCCTTTAACGTCAGTAAGTAGGTGCATGGAATCCGATGTCGGTCATTGAATGTGGGCTAACAAGTGTCCGGTGATTACTAATGAACTCGCCGCGCGCGGATCCCTTCGCTAGTGTCCGCACTGTACAGCTGCGCACCTCATGAGTACATTCTGTCATCGCACACTAAATAATTTACATTATCAAAGCTATAGCCTTTGACTATATAAATTTGTAACGGTAACAAAACCTAAACGGGCAAGCACGGACACTCGTTCAAAGCGCACTGGGAGAAAGCTTTTATGGATATTGTTTTTCTCGTGTATTTATAACAACACGGAAGTCTCCATTCGTATTTTTCCCTCTGCCAATGTATAATTAAAGGTCACCAATCAAAACTTTTTTTTTATGCGCGACTATGTAGACACTAATTGCGACTCGACTAACTATAACTAAATATCACTTAATTTCCTCGAAAAAAGTGCTCCTAAAGTTCTATTCATATTTAAGAAATAATGTTTATATTGTCTCGAGCGTTAAATGCTCTAAAGAGGTTTGGAAATAATAGACTGCTGGAGTCACGTCCGATTGATCGTCAACAATGTTTGCTTAATGCTTGAATCAAGTCACGTGATTGATACATATTTGATTTTCTTTTTGAGGCGAATGCTATCGTCACTTTAATATGACGAATAAAATCAATAAAATATACAATAGTGCGTTCAGTTGATCGACTTGTGCATTAAGCGACTTGATTAAATAGATTTTTCAAACCGCGATATTTACATGCCTGTTCTAAGCTGTTTGGGTCCGTACATGAAATGGCTGTAGCAACGGAATCAAAGACAGATAGATGAAGATAGATGATGCATTTACTCAATCTATGAGAACACTAAAAATGCTACTACTAAACAACTAGTTGTAACATTACAAAATTATATATTACTAGCAAACACCTATCCGAAATATAACTTCTTTATATCTAGCATGTCTTACGCAGTATGTATAGCTTCATGGATGCAACCACTAGGCGCTGATTTAATAAGGTCACACTGTCTTGTAGGGACATTTAGGTTATCTACCCTTTACTTGGCACAGTATCATTAGCGCTCTAGACTGCGACTGGGTAAACACATAATGAGACATTTATTTAAATTTACGCCTGTGATTGTAACGGAGGCAGCGGCCGGCAAGTGGCCGCAGGGCGCAGGCGCAGACCACAGTGCGCGCCACATACCCGCACCTCGGAAGTCGTAGTCGTCGAATCGTCTGCGTCATTAGTATGCGGCCGGCCGACGCATCACAACTTTCTCGGCATTCTTACTGTACCGGAGAAATGATCGCCATCGATATATTTAACTATATTTATGTTTCATTTGATTACTCTTGTTACTTGTACAATTTTTATAGCTCGTCTAATATGATGCATATATATAAGATAAAAGTTTACCTAAACGTGTTTCAAGGTCATTTTGTGTAATCATAAACCATTCTAACTAGACTGAGTTTACTACTAATCTTTTTTTTTATATTGAAATCAACATGACCTTAATTTAAGCGATTTGGTGCAATACTGGTCTGTCGTTCGGTAAATGCACTTTTGAATGTAATAACTAATAATATATATTTTTATACCTTCTGTTCTAATTATTTTAAACTATTGCAGTTAGATATTTTTTATTTCTGATTCTGGACATAAAATAGTACAGTACTTAATAACGTTTGTATGATGATATATCGATGTATGAGAATGTATAATAGCAAAAAAGCGAATGGTTTGATTTGTAATGTATTTTTAAGTAATCAAAATGGTTATCTTTCCAGGTGGCGATGGCCGGCGACTTCATCCTCGCCGTGGCGTCGATGATGATAGCTCGCTTGCGTAGCGATGAAGTCACACTTGTCCTTAGCCAGGTATGTGCAACGGGCATTCCCGTTATTATAATTTGTAGTCAAAATAATACTGACCTAGTAATGTAAATATAGACAGATGGAGAAACGAGTAACTCAATGTATACGGAAACTAAGCGTGCCACTACCAAACTACTTGCTGACCGTGATGTTATTAAAATTATTTGCTAATAAAAACCCTTCCGCACCACACGCCTTATAAAAAAAACCATTTGTAATTTTGTCAAACGTTTACGTTTGTTCTGGGTAACATGTAGAAACACTTAATCAAAATTTAGTCCAAGCAAGCTGTTTTGTCTCTATTTATGGTCAAAAATTGATATGCACAGTACATGTATTTGCGACATTTATTTAAATCTATGCCTGTGCGTAATCATTACCGCTTCCAAAATTTGTAGTCTCCTCGTGTACAATTTCGTAATAGGTTAATTTCTTTTTTTTACATTTAATTTTGCAAAAAAAGTAACATACCATTTCGATAAATAAATATCAGAACTGGTTCGTAATATTAGCGAATATATTTTAAAAGGGAATGAGGCAGAAAGGTTCTTGAATGGCGACCCCGTACGAGCAAACGCAGTATAGGACGACATCCCATTAGATGGAATGACGACCTCAAATGTCAGAGGATGCCGCTGGCTTAGGACCATTCCTTATGGCAGACTGTGTATGAAGGAGGTCTATGTCCAGCAGTGGACAGATAATGGCAGAAATGATGATGATGATGATGTTTCAAACATAGACACAAAAATGTTAAAGACCTTATACATTTTTACCATATTATATAATTAAAATAATATGATAAAATATATAACTGATATGCTATAATATAAATAATTAACATGAATGATAGATAAAAAAAAATAGCAATAAAAATATTTAAAAAAGTAGTAATAAACATTTTATATGCGTATAAATTTTCAAATATTGTTTATATAAAAATAATATTTTGTTTAGACTATTATAAGTACTAATACATTTATACTGTGATTCATTAATATAATTTTTAATGTATCTTATAATTTATACATGATGTCAATAATGAAGTGACTTCAGATTTAGTTATGGTAATGCTATGGTATGATATCTATATCTGGTCTTGGGTGTATCTGAATATTTTGCATTACCATTCATGTTCCAATTCAAATGTAAAGCCTTAAAACTATTATATTAGTTTAGAGCGTGTTGAAGCAAGTAAGCAAGGTAAATCCATAGCATTAATATTCTTATAGTAAATCCGTAAAAACAATAAGATTTTGATCGATTGAATTATTTGTAAAAATGTATCTGAACTTCAAAGTTTTCATTATGAGCGCTAATATGCAAATATATTTTTGTAGTCCATTTCTGATAACGATAAGTAACTAATATAAAAGGAATAAAATCTTTAGTATTGCCAATTTATTTTATTTGCTTTTTATTTTATAAACCGTATTATTTTAAAGACCCTGATATAATAATGTTATTTTAAACATCCATTATTTTAAAAGTAATCCGACCCGGTTTTGCACGGATAAATAGAAAAGTTCAAAAATAATATATAGCCTGTATTATTTACTGATGATGTAGATGAAAGAATTTTTGAAACCGGTTGACTAGTTTTTGAGTTTATCTATTCCAAATAAACAATAAATTTTTTTCTCTTTGTGATAAAATTAGTAGAGATTTATTAAATTTCTCTATAACTTATTTCCAGGTGGTAACAGACCTAGTGCAGGGCGAGTTCATGCAGCTTGGCAGTAAGGAGACTGAAAACGAGCGGTTTGCACATTACCTCACAAAGACCTACAGGAAAACAGCATCACTAATTGCCAATTCTGTAAAAGCGGTAATTGCATACCTATTTATTTTAATTTGGCATTGCATATTCAAGATGTGTTTGAATGCATTTACGAAATATTTGACACGAACATTTGTCATGACAATAGTCAAGTCCATGTCATGACATTTATAGATAAGGACGATATTCAAGTTGATTGTGTTTTTCGTACATAGCTATGATTTGCATAGACAAGCATAGCATACGTTCTACGATAAGGAAAATGTTTTTTGTTACTTTTTTACAAAAGTTTGAAATTTTTATAAGTAAACGTTAGACAGAGTATATAAGATCTTATTAATTAGTACGCAATCTTATCTATTTTTCCATATAAATAGTATTAATATATTAATAAACATTTTAATATCTCATAATAATCTACTGACAATATTATAAAAGTAATAACGCTTTGTATTAGTTGTCTAAGTCATTATTTTCAGTTGTTTTAATAACTGATCAAAAACGATATTCATATATGTACGTACGTATGTGAGCTTTCTTTGTCGCTTATAGCGATTAAACTATTTTAATGATTTTGACGAATGAAATATCACACAATTTGTCGTAATGTCGTCAACATATTATAGACTAAAGGCATATATCGATTATCAAAGAAAAAATATAATACAATTAAATATTAAAACCTGTGGTGAAATATTACCTCGAGGATCTTTAAGTGTAGGTACCAAAAATATATAACACATTCAAATTAAAATATGGTTTTTAATTTAAAAATGGAATGCTTACCAAATACGAATAATGTAATGACGCAATGCGATGTCGAAGCCAACATGCAACGTGAAATCGTTTACTTCAATGACCGTAGATGTACGCCTACACAATTCATGTAATTGTTTCAATTTTACACAGTCTACTGAAGATGGCATCGTTACGGCTTTGTCGGTTTAAATAAAGACATTGAAATAGGTAGTAAATAGGATTAACTATTGAATAGTAAATGTGCCAGTTAATTTCATTGAACAATTTTAAATATTCTTAAAATATTATTTTTTTATATGTAACGTTGGGTTATGAGGGATTAAATCTTAAGTTAATATTAGGCATTTTAAAAATTTTAGTCTTGCTAATTAATGAAAAATAAACGTAAAACAAGAATAGCCTTCAATACGTATACGTACGGGTATACGTCCATTTCTTTTTTTATACCACAAAGGTGGCAAACAAGCATACAGCCTGTCTGATGAAAAACGATCACTGTAGCCTTTGAATGCCTGCAATACTAGGGCTATCACTTCCGTGTTGTCAACCCTGAAGAAGCCTTAATGCACCCATTTTGAATTATTCCATACTTCAGTTTCTAGGGTAAGCCTAGATAGGGAACTTATTCCACAGCCTGAGCGTTCGCGGGAGAAAATTCCTATAAAAATATTATATCATTGCAAATATCAAACAATCACAATTATGGTCTACCTAATAGTGGTTATTCTAGCCTATGTAAGCCTGTAATATCAGGTTTATTGCGAGTGCCTTGTTTATTTGAAAAAAACTTTTACTCCTGATTTGAAAAACCTCAATCTATCTCTTGAGAAAACCTTGGTTGGGTGCTCATTCCTAACCTAAGAGTTCAGAACCAAAGTAAAACGATAAAACCTCGAAGGTCACGAAATTGTTATGTCTGGACAGCTCTTGATACTTTACCAAGTTTTACTTGACTAGGCTGATTGTGCATGTTCTTTCCATTAGTTTATTCCGGTGTTATTATGTTCTTGTCGGGAACAGTTTCACCCTTATATGGTAGATATTCTACTTATACCAAGCGCTTCACTTCATTATTTCTTATACAAATTACTTATATATAATAATAATAGCGAGCAAACAATAGTGCTATCACATTCGTTTAATATTAGTTCTTTTAAGGCATTATTTAATTGAATTTTTAGCATTGAGTTTGAATTATCGGTCAAGCCAGAAGCCAGGGTTGCCAGTAGTTGCCACACTTGGCAAGCGGGTTGACATGTCGCAGTTAGGCTTTAGTGATGTTTAAAAAGGAACGCTGCTAAACATCCCTCGACCATTATATTTTCTTAGCCTCCTATTACGACACCCACGGGAAAGGAGGGGGTGGTCCATTTTATGCCGGAATGACATGGCAAACATAATATGGATGATATAATAAAAGGACGGTTATCCTGATAAAAGTTTAATAATAATATAATTATTATAATTTTTTACAACTTGTAATAGGCGATTTTCTGAAAAGCTCGTTCTTTAAAAAAGTTAGCTCGTTATTGTTGATGAATTTCTAGAGTCGCTGTTCAGACATTATTGATCTAAGCAAATAATGTTTCACATGGAAAAGAATATTGACTTTTTTATTTCAGACAATCAATATGACGATATGTCGGGCAAAGTTAATAAATTTGTTTTTCAAAATCAGTAATGACTACAAACAAAATATGAAAAAACAGTATTTAGTCTTTTAAATATCACCGAAGCTCTATAAACTTAACAAATTTTACGTCGGTGTCAAATAAACAACGCAATAAGTGTACAAGGTTAAGAATAATGTTATATGCCTAATGTTACACAATATACGTTATGAATAATTTAATTAACTTCTTTGTCACGACTTGATTATCTTCTATAATTCAATATGAAAATCAATTAGAAGCCTTATAATTACAGATTTTTTTCAAATCAAAGGAATGTAGCCTACTCATCTTCAATAGTAATTGCTTGCCATTACGAAAGTTCCATGTATAAAAGTTAAAAAGAATTGATTTAAAATTCGAATCCTCTTAAAATAACTAATAAAATATTTTGTTAAAAATGTACATTAGCGTCCTCTTTATTAATAATCCGTTTGGGCTATTTGTTTTTTATGCAACTTAGAATGGCAATCAAGCTGACGTCCTACCTGATGGAAAGTAGTTGGTAACCGTCGCTTATAGACATAAACAGTACCATAGACATAACAGAATATACTATTTTGCCTATGATACGCCCCATGCGTTGCCTTTTCTAAGGAATAAGGTGTTACGCCTTTGTTCCCTGTAAATTTGCTGCCATATCCCACCTTTAAATTTAAACACAGTCGTGCAAAGACAACTGCTTCACGGTAGAAACACGAACGTGACAAAAGTAACCAAGCAAACGACTTTTATGAAAAATCCCTCTGGTATATATGTTGCTCACTGTTGATTGCAAAATGTTCTAATATAGTAGATATTTTCCTTTTTTCAGTAGTGATGTTTGTTATAGGTGGCCCTACTTAGTGGCGCGGATGAGAGCACGTGCGAGCTGGCGTTCCAGTACGGACGCAACCTCGGTCTCTCGTTCCAATTGGTGGATGACTTGCTGGACTTTGTGTCGTCGGCACAAGCCATGGGCAAACCCACAGCCGCTGACCTCAAACTAGGACTGGCCACTGCTCCTGTATTGTTCGCTTGTGAAAAGGTATATTATATTTTTATGTTTTGATATTATCACAGTGTAAGAAAGGGCCAGTGGTAGAACGTCTTTCGTATGTCTCAAACGAAACTCAAACTCTTATCTGACAATTCGGGATACGTTGCGTTATATAGACGTGTCCGTAATACGACTGTTGGAACGTGTTCTTTAGGCTTACCTCTTATCTATAAAAACTAAAAACTCCTATAAACCTTCTTTAACTATTACTGTGTTTTGTCACTTTCATTCAAATTGAGAATTTAGCACAAAAGCAAGAAACAAAACAGTTTAATAACTAAAGTAGGTTTGACGTTGCTATGAATAAGGGAGTCAGTTGTTAATAATGTGTGTTAATTACTTATAAAATATCTAAATCAGCGTGTTATATAATTAATTAAGTGTATTTTTTATTCTTATAAAAATTATGTTATAAACTTTATTATTTAATTAATGTTTGTATATTAATAAAACAAGCAGTTGTAAGTAATTATAAACAAATCTGTATAAGAAATATACCGCTCATCTTCTATTATTGATTGCTACTTTAGATTTTATCAAGGATTTACTTTATTTTCCATGTAAATAAAATGTAGCTCTAATATTAGTATATATTTTTTTTCTATTTGTAAATAGTATTTGCTAGTAGTAGCAGTATTCGTTGTCTGGCGAATATTTGAATACAAAATATGACGTCCTGATTCGAGGATCAGGTATTGTCTGATTTTGTGCTATTTATTATATATTTAGCTGTATTATTTTATAAAAGGTACAAGGTAGGGACATCTTGCGCAATGTATATTCCGTGATCCCAGGCCCTCTAGACATGTGAGAAGCGAATTCGTCGATGGAATTGACATCTCTAGCGAGTCGTTGTGAGTTGGAATGAGTCATTCGACGTTGCTATTTCTGTCTATCTCACGGATTTGCTAGCAATGTCGATTCCATCGACGAATTCGTTTGCCACTAATAACAGGATATTTGAAGTCTAAAACTCTATTAATTAAACATCGGACCAATTTCAATGTTTAAGAAATACTAATCGGCTAATTAACTTCAATGTTTAATAAAAACTAAACAGCTGTAGCCTATTTCAGTCACTGCGACACACTTGGTGAAAACATATTTCCATACTTTTTCTTTTGTTTTATATTAAAAAAAAGTGTAAATAATTTGATTGTATAAACTCATTTGTTAATTTACGTGTGTCATAAGTGGCTCAAATAAAGTGTTTATCTATCTATCTATCTATTTAATCGGTGATTTCCTTGTTTGTATAGTATCCAGAACTAAATCCGATGATAATGAGGCGATTCCAAGAGGCGGGCGACGTGGAGAAGGCTTTTGAGTTGGTGCACAAGTCGCGAGGACTCGAACAGACACGCTTCCTGGCGCGCAAGCACGGCGCTGAGGCAGCGCGCCTAGCCGCCGAGCTAGCAGACTCTCCCTACCAGAAGGGGCTTGTTGTCACCACCGACCTTGTGCTCAATAGGATCAAATAGCACCTCACCATCCCAACAATAGATAATGTATTCTAAGTGTTCACGGTTCAGGTTCGACCCCATTTTCGGTTTGAACTTCGAATCCACATTTTCAAAGTAATTTTTGGACTACACTCGACTACTCCTAAGAGTACTTTGAAAATATTAGTACCTGTCTTGTGTACCCTTTAGCGGAGTCTAAAGGTTTAGAGACACTACAGTTTTGATGGCCTTCGTTGTGAAGGTGGTAATGTGTGAGACGTAGTAATAAATGAGTATGCAGCGGTTGGGCGGCCGGGCTAGTGCGGCAGTGCGGACGATGTGCCTCGACCTTGTATATGGCGAGATATTATCATAGATATTTTACGTCAAGTTATATGTGCCCTGATAAATATATGCATTATATTCAATATACATATAAAATGTATGTAGTTTTATTACGATATAATCAGTCAGACTGACCTATTGTCGACGTCGCTCGCGCGGCTTATTAAAAATTATATTACGTATAGCATTATGTGTAGTAATTTATACGAAGATATTTGTATGTACCTATCCTTTTTTTTTTATATGTATCCTTAACTTTTGTGACCTGATTTATTTTAAGATTTTCCATGAGAATACTTTAAATATCTTGTACTATCTACGATTATTATAAAAAGATGCTCGTAAGCGTGTACATGACAACTCGTTACCAAATACCACTGTACATGTGTACAATATGCTCAATTGTTATTTGTGTCTGATATATACTCTTGTGTCACTGAGTAATCTGTTGTCACATGATAATGTACATAAAGAGTATAATAATCCTTTCTATATCTTCGTTCCTTTATGTTTGTATCGTGCAATTTTATAGGTCTAGTGTTAGAAGTACCTGTGTTCAGTGCACAAAAAGCATTCATCAATCATTCAAAATAGTGTTCATGACGAAATTTTAACAGTGTAGATATCTCCTGCTCGAGTTCGGCTGTTCGTTGTTATACGTGTAAATAAATACTGGAGTCATTGGATAAGTTACCCAAGTTTTATTTTCAAAACCAATTACCTCAATTTCTTTAGTGTACACATACTAGTGGTGTATTTGCTCTGTTATAGAATTAAATTGTAGGTTTTATTAGGCCGCACAATATTTAGGAAAAAATTGTTAAAGCCGTTAGAAATTAATAAAGGAATGATATTAGTTAAATTTATATATACAGAATGAAATCAAAATTATTCACAGCCTTTTAAGGGAGTGTTCTATTAATGAAACTGAACATTTTTTTCATTAGCGAAAGAAACATGGGTTGGAAATCGACAAAACAATTTGAGCCTTTCATACGAACTTGACAATTGTTGCGCACATATACTAAATTATTATTATATAAAATGACAAACATTTTATTACATCCTTGTTTTAAATGGTAAAATGTTATCTTTCATCAGTAAAACACTCCCTAAAAAGGATATAAACGATTTTGATTTAACTCTGTTCTAGTATTTGTAAATAATCGAAATTTTTCAGTGTTACTGACAAAAAAAATATCGAGGTATGGTAGGATACCTAACATGCACCAATAGCGCAGTATTTTAATACTTTTTCTTAAAGTTCTAATTTTAAATAAAATATTAGTCACTAATAAGGTAACATAGGGTAAAGCTGGAATAATGTCTGGCGCCAAAAGTCGTGGGTTTTGGTTTTATGAAACTATAAGGAAAACAAATATAAATAAGTGGCTCACCGTAGATTCCTGTAGTTTTATGAAACCGAATTTACATTTCTTTTAACAATGATACATCACCAAATATCTTTAATGTATGAACAAAATTTTTGTATAATAATAAAACTCCTAAAGGTGATTGTCAGCTTCAATGGATTGAATAGTTTGTTTTTGTACATTAAATGTAATGAAAATGGGAGTCAATGAATTTTATTTATATATTGTGTAGCCTTGTACGTAGTCCGTATCATTTGTAAATATTGTACTCTGTAAAATGCTAAATCATGAATAATTTTTAATATAAATATTAGTTACAAAATATTGTTTTATTTAATTTTGCCATTGTGGCTGTTCACCCCAATATATTACGGATGCATTCACGCATCAGTAATATATTGGGAAGCTAAAGTACTGAGTTAGATGATTATAAGCGTTATATTTGATTTAGTTGAAGTCTTAGTAAATGCGATATCGTGACTCGTCAATAAATGGCGTTTCCTCGTGTGCAGTTTCGTGTTAAGAAGGTAAAATACAGTATATCCTACGAATTGAATTGTCTTATTTTGTTGTTGCTTTCTACATGTTGAAAAAGTAGGAACTACAATCGATGCTAGTATCTCACTTTTATTTATTTATTTATTCTTTATTGACCACATTACAAAAAATGTCTGGTACAAAAGGCGGACTTAATACTATATAGCATTCTCTCCCAGTCAACCTTTGGCTGACTTTTATTTTTATTAGAGATATATTTTATTATGCGGTGAAAAAAATTACAACACATACAATTATGTAACTACATTATTTTCATAACTAGAGTATATTACTAGCAATGAGACCCCATAACTAACAACCTTTAAACCCCGCCCCCCCCCCCCCCCACCTTGCGTGAAAGTGTCACCATTCCTTTTCACTCCTAGGAAGTTAAAGAGGCGGCTACAGGGTATAGCATTATATATTGGTACAAAAGTCTGTTTTATGGTTTAAAAATGACGTAAAGTTGCTATATGACACGAAAAAATGGAGTATGAATATATAAAAATTAAAATACATAGTATGTTTCCTTGTAGTCCAATAGGTATGCACGATAACGTAAGTACTTTATACATATGTCTATGCACAATAAATTATTATTATTATTATTGAATTAGGATCCATTAAGACGTAGTAGTGTGTTGATCAGATAACCCGACAGCTTATTTGTTAATCCATGTTAATTTTGATTTGACTTTATATGCTGAGAGGTCCTTATATAAAAAAACTTCGAAGATAGGTGGGGGATATTTATTTTTATGTCTTTATATATTTTCAAGGCATTTTTTTCTATGCACAACCACGCTTTGGAATCAGGTTCCAGCAGCTGTATTTCCGAACCGATACGACATTGCAATCTTCGAGAATAGAAAACAGCATATTATTCCTTTTTAAAAGGTTTTTTTTACAACACAGGGGGCAAACGAGCATCGGCTCACCTGATGGTAAGTGACTACCGCCGCCCATGATCATCCACAACACCTACGGCATTGCAGGTGTGCTGCCGGCCTTTTAAAAAGGAATATGCTCTTTTCTTGAAGGTTATGTTGTCGTATCGGTTTGGAAATACTGCTGCTGGCAGTTGATTCCAAAGAATGGTTGTGCGTGGGAGAAAGTGCCTTGAAAAACGCACGGTGGTGGGCCGCCACTCGTCCAGAGGGTTGGGATGAAATTTTAGTTTATGGCGGGTTGTACGATGGTGAAAATCAGTAGCAGGTATCAATCCGAACAATTCTTCAGAGCACTGCCCATGACAAATTCGGTAGAAGATGCACAGAGATGCAACATCTTTATGCAGTTTCAGTGAGTCGAGTCGGACAGTAAGGCGCCAATCGTCAACAATTCGAGCTGCCCGACTTTGAATGCGGTCTAACGGAAGGCGTTGGTACTGTGGCGCTCCTGCCTACAGGTGAGAACAGTTTTCCATACGTGGCCTTACTTGAGCTTTATACAGTTTCAGGCGGTGTTCCGGCGTGAAATACCGTATTACCCTATTGAGTTCCCCCAACTTTTTGGAAGCTATCTTAGCTTTTTCCTCCAAATGACCGCAAAACTGGTCGTCGCTAGATACACTGACGCCAAGAATTTCCACTCGACTTATTATCGAGGGAAGTGCCCTGAAAGTGAGGAGATACGACAAAGGGCGTCTTTTTTGCGGTGAACGCGCAGACTTGTGTCTTCTTAGGGTTGAAGTGTACAAGATTGCATTCGCCCCAGATCGAAACTTGATCGAGTGAAGTTTCGATTTCAGAAATTTGTGTATCACTTTTTTCTTTTGTTAGTTTTTTTTTTAATATTATTTGTTAAAGAACCTCAAAAATACATTATATTATTCTTTGTTCGTTAGCGTTCAGATAAGTAATACACAAAAACACCAAAGCTCGAACAAGTATACATCAAACAATTATATTGCAAATATGTTGATATGAATTTTAACAAAATTATCATCTGTTCATTTTCATATTATGCTTCCATTCAACATTGCAGCATAAGGCCAGTTTAAAGGTACGGATGTCTGCTAAATAACGAAGGTCACATGTACGCGTTGCCTACCTTCCTTTTTTAAAAGGAGAAAGATGAATATAGCGTCATTTTGATACGAACTACAACGTGACCTATTTCCGTAGAAATAACTTACTTTTCTTGGTATGTGTATGAATGCAATAGGAGTTTATCCTGCGTGTTGAGCTTGTTTGCGACGATCGATTGCCCGCGCCCGGCACCGCCAGTACGAGTCGAATGCCAACTGAAAAATGACAGGTATATAACAAGTATGTTTAAGTAAAAGTACGTACATATTCTATGAGTACTTTTTTAAGCTGATAAGTCGTTTAGTGTTGTGGTTTGATTAAAATTGTCTAGCGATGGAATTTATGGTGTTTATAATTTGGAACATATAATTATGTTATGTGGAAGTAAATGTAGAGTGTATATATATATATATATATATATATATATATATATATATATATATATATATATATATATATATATATATATATATTCTTAAAAACTACTGAAGTTTTTTATGGGCTATTTATTATGGGTTATCTATTTTTTATTTTTTTAAAAGATCTCTAACAAAGCTAAGAGAAACAGTCACCAGACGCAGCTAATCGATTTTTAATGTAACTAATCTAAAATTTGCACTACTATGAAACATCAGCGTATAAACTGCAATAACAAATAAATACCTTAGGCCTTAGGAAGAAATTGCATAAGAGATACTGTAATATTCATGGTGCTATACATATCTATATGTATTATTATTATATTATTATCTATATTGTAATATCGGTGACGGTTACCACATTTCATCAATTGTGGGATACTTAGATATTTCTCATGCCTACTTGTAAATTTTTTTTATATACATATCAACATAAGTTCATCTCGTATACTCTTGATGTTTTAAATTCGTCTAGTTAATGGAATGCAATCTACGTAGCTACTAGTACAACTTATTTACAAGTACATACGGTTTTTTTTTGTTAGATGAAAATGGTATGGCAACCCCATCCGCGCCAACGGGATACGCTGACGGTGCACCAATGAAGGGTGATCGATAAGAATGAAAACAGGCCAGTTAGCCTATCATGATGAATTCATCATGAAGAATTAATCATGATAGTTTTCACGGGGAACCGCGTGGAGATCGACCTGGTTAGGTATATTGCTAGCAATGGGATTTTTAGTCTCCATTACTAACAATACCTTTCCCCCCAACAAAGTACATACGGATTAGCCTATTGAAACATAAGAACGTGACCTCACCCCATTCTCGTGCGGGATATCACTGTAGATATATATGTAAATTGGCAAATATGCGAATAAATATACCTTTCCCTCTAATATCGATTAAAGATAAAATACGCTCGACCTTTTTGTTGGGTTTTTATAAGCATGGAATATTGACATTTATGTAATTTAATCGATAGTTGAGTAATCTCTTAGTGATGATCTTTTATTAAAATTTTAGTGTTTTGTCTATATCATTTTTGTTACCATTACAAGTAGATATACCTTTGATTACAGACTATAGTCCTTAATGTAGTCTAGACTGTTACTATGTTATTATAATAACATAGTTACCCATTATAATGTGTTAGTCGAAAAAAGGTTTAAGACATAAAAAAATTCATCAATTTCTCTACAAAAGAACAAATGTATGACCTAGTTTGCTGTTATTTATCTAGCTTACCTATTCAAGTCGAACCTACTAACATTTTTACTTCTACAATAGACTATGATTTGACAAGTTTTTGAGTATCCAATATTTGATTGAACAAATATCAGAAGTAGATTTGCCGCGCTACAGTAAAAGTGTCTTAAAAGTGATATTTTTGAGTGTAAATAATATATAGGTATAATTTTAATATTTAGAAATTTAAGTATATATTTCTACAAATAATTTTCTAATATAGATTATCATAATATTTGTATTTCAATTTACTGTCTTATTGAAAAATGTTTTATTATTTATACATGCGACTTGATTCAAAACGTTCTTCTCAGGCATATTTATAAAATGTACGATCGCGTGTTTAAATTTACATTTTTCAATAAAGTGAGTGGAACAAAGTATAAATATTTTAAATAATATTCTATAATCGCTATAATGACGTTTCATCAAGAAGTCTCAATACAAACAATAAATTTTAATTTTCTAATAGATTAATAAATTGAGATAGGTATCTATCAATCTAGCTACTCAATGAAGTGGAAGCAATTGGTAAGCTAAAATTATATATAATTGAAAATTACTA
This sequence comes from Galleria mellonella, assembly GCF_026898425.1. Classification (NCBI taxonomy): domain Eukaryota; kingdom Metazoa; phylum Arthropoda; class Insecta; order Lepidoptera; family Pyralidae; genus Galleria; species Galleria mellonella. The sequence continues at coordinate 7,528,155 of NW_026442016.1, forward strand.
TTGAAAGTGCAAGGCTGTTTAATTCATGAATTAGTAATATATGTAAAAGTTCAGTAGGCAAGCCATCAACTATCCTAAAATATAGTCATGAAAGTTTCCATTATTTGCCGATCTCATATGAATATTCTTTAACTTTATATTCATATGACATTAACAAAAACTATTGAGTAGTTTTTGCCGATCTCATATTAGTAGTAGCAGCAATAATTGTAATAAATATAAATATTAGATATTTAAGACTAAATGTTAATAAAATTGGTTTTTTTTTTTTTATTATACATTTATGAGTCTTGTTTTATGTATGACTCCACTCATATACTTGTATATGGCAGTGAATGAAGTTTATTTAAAATGATAAACGAAATCGGTTTGATAACAAATCGATACAATATAGCTTTATTACAAAAATAATAAATATTATTCTTCCTCCTCCTCTAGTTTTTAGCTCACTACTGAAAGTGAAGTGAAATTCTGAGCGATTTCTTTCCATCTTTTGTGATCTGTAGCATATTAAAAGTAGTTGGATATCTTCATATTCTTATAGCTGCTTCGTTACTTGGTTAGACCATTGTATTGGACTTTCGTCTTCTATCTTTTTCCTTCTACTTTTCAATAATTATCAGTTTATCCAGATTGTTCTCATGTCCAGAAAGTGCTGCAACACTTTTTCAAGCATATACTGGAAAGCACTTGGTCAATAGCTTCTTGAGGATGGATGCTTTGGTTTTCTGAGTTGCTCATAGTACCTATTTGTACCATGCGTCTCCAGCACCATATTTTTAACGTATGAATGCGTCGCCACTTCGTCATCTTTTCAGTCCGTGACTCTACGCCATATAAGAGAATGAAATAGACAATTGTCCTGGCGATGTATTGTGCTATGATCTTCCAACAATTTTCCTAATGTACATCGCTGCTTTTGTAATGCCGATATTTCGTTGGGTTACCTTTTATGAGCTGCCTTCATTAGATGTATTAGACCCCAGGTATACAAAATCCTAAACTATACCGTATTGACTGAGCAAGTACACTTCTTGATCTTTAGAAGAGTATTAATTCTGTTGATGACCATCGATTAGGTTTTAGTTTTGTTGATTTTGAAATATCATCATGTTTGTTATATATTATTTCTAATATTGTTGTGTTCATGTAAATGATAATGTATTAATATTATCCTTATAATAAATATATACAATTAAATTTTTCGTGTCGTATCGTAAAAATATATGGACACGTTGAACGAAGCGTTCCAGTTAAGCGATTTTCAGCGGTGGGTCGTTTTAGAAGTTCGCAGTTGTCACGGAACAGTCGTGAAGTCACTGCAGGATGAGACTATACAATGATTTGTTTTAATGTTTGCACGCTTCCACTATTAATTATACGAATATGTTATGTAATTACCTGTTTTGTGATAGTAAGTTCTTTGTTAGGTTAAGTGAAATTGTAGTTTAAATGTTTACACTTCACTCGCAACGATTGCGTAGGTAAGATTTGTGTTTGGCAGTGCCAACATTCCTCATGTACATTGAAGTTGTATTTATGAATTAAGAAATATTAGTATTCGGATTATAATTATACCTAAGTTATAATCCGAATACTATTTACTTGTAGGCACATATAGAACAATGTTTACTAAAATATTGATGGAGTTTTACGGAAATGCATGAGTTTTTATATTGATTTTAGGAGGTTAAGTGCTCCAACATCTGGCTCCGCTCGTCGGAGAGCCAGGGAGCGTCGTAGAGCAGAACAGACTCGTGAGGAAGGGGAACGGTTAGCGCGTGAGCGACGTGAGAATAGAGCCAGGGAGAAACTCGAGCAACAGCGGCAGGTACAAACTTATGATAACTGTTTTTCTTTTCAGACACTATATGGAATCATCTGCATGGGTACTTCTGTCTTTTTTTTTTATACAACTTAGAATGGCAAACAAGCTGACGGCCCACCTGATGGAAAGTGGTAACCGTCGCCTATAGACATGAGCAGTACCATGGACATAACAGAGTATAGTGTTTCGCCCATGATTCCCCCACATGCGTTGCCATTCCTGAGGACTCAGGTGTTATTCCTCTGTACCCTGTAAATTCACACCATATCTCACCTTTCAAACTGAAACATAGCCATGCAAATACAACTGCTTTATGGTTGAAACACGAATGGGATAGAGGTGCCCAAGAAAAACTTTTGTATAAACATATTAAATCTTTTTATATGATTAAATTCTGTTCTGGATTGAAATGATGTGATAGTGAAATTACTAAGGGGGTAATCCAAACATCGAAAATTCTTAAATGATTATCCTTCCATACAGACATAGAATATACCACCCCTTCCTTTTCCGTCGGTGACCTAAGAGGCGATTAAGGGAATTCTATAGTCGAGGGATGGGCAGTAGCGTCCCTCTTAAAACACCATCAGAGTTTAACTACGGTTGCCAACCTGCCTGCCAAGCTGGCAATTACTGACAAAACCTCCTTTTGTGGGGAAGGCTTATGCTCAGCAGTGGACAGTAAACGGCTAATATAGTGATTGGCTGTTTATCGTCAATAGGTGAAGCTTATGTTCAAAGGCGGATTAAATGTCGAGAGTGCCCTACGCAAGCATCCTATCGGCGCAAAAATATGGCACAGGGCATATATTATTATAAATTTTATTATAATTAGTACCAATAACAGTAAATATTGGTGACTGAAGTTATGAATTATTTATTTAAAAATTGATACTTATCCCATTCAATGGCAATCGTTAAATAAATAAAATTGGAAGTTTCTGCGTCTACATTTTTGTCTTGCGAAATTGTCAATATCATCATTAAATTCAATGTTAAGTATTGCTAACGATTTTAATCTCTTATCTGTCATGGTTGAAGTCGAAGATAATTTTTCACTCTCTTAAACACAGGACAAATTCCGCTCACGACTGCAATTGCTGACTGCCGGTGATATGCACGATCTTAAGGCTATATCAATATTTAAGTAAATTGTATAAATATTTTTATATTATGTAAGGTGCATAGGTACTTAGTGAGACAAATAATTTTGTTTTTTTTTTCTTTGTTTAAAAATTCCTCGTTCTCGCCCCTTTAGTCTGCTTTAGGGATAATCCGCATCTGCTTAAGATTGATTGCTAGACTCGTTATTATATTATTATTAATTAATATTCAAATCGTCTTTTAAAATATTTGGCGCTTACTACCTGTTTATCAAAAACTTGATTCTAAGTCGGGCATGGGTTTTTTATTCATATTAAAACTGTCAGGACGGTAAAACTTTCTATATTTTCCTATAGATCTGTAACTTTGTTGAGTTTGTAACGTGAACGTATGTTATATTTACATATTAAGTATTATGCAACGTGAAAACACCTAATACTTGTTAAAGAAAATGACATAAACAGCCAATTGTGTATTTTCTAAATGCGGCAGAGAAAGCTGTATGTATAGGTACTTAAATAGGTGACAACAATTTCCCTATGTATATAAACCTATGAACAATTGGTAAAACCACATATTTTATTACCGCAGTCTGTATTTTTAAGAGTTAGAAAGTCTAAAAACAATTTTAGATAGATCTAGGATACATAATAATATAGATGTACTTTAATTTGCTGTAAAAGTTATGGGTAAATTTTGTGTTTACTGTGTCTACTAGATATCAATAAAATTATAAAAGTTATACAGCATACTTGAAGCTAGGATAATGTCGAGCTCGGTGATAAACTATATTTTTTATTTGTATTTGTATTTAACAAAATTACCCATAAATTATTCTCATGTTACAATAAGCCTTTGCCCTGTCGTGTAGATGTCCTATGTTAGATACATGACGAGAAGTAGGCGGTGACGGCGAGTACAAAGGCGCCAACATACCTGCACTTGTCATCAATGTTTCATAATAAATGTACGCAAGCCAAATCGGTAATAGTTCATGTCAGAATGAGTAATGAACAAAGTTATGGTAAGTAAATTAACTATGAATATAATAATGTAGTAATGGTACAGTATGTTGTATTTTATTAACTTAGGAGTGGTAACATGTGACCTGTCCACGTCTTCGAAGTGTATTTAGCATTCGCCCCTACATACTTTCATTGACACTGAAAAGGCCATTTGTGGTCTAAACTATTCGAAAAAGGAATTATCTCTGTTACCGTATGGAATTATGACCTAAATTTAGACAAAAGGTGTTCGGCGAAATGGAGGTACTGCCTATTGTAACAAAAGTTACCACAACAGTAACAATTATTACAATGCCCCTAATTTCTTCATCTAACACTAAAAGTTTCAAGGTAAATGACCCTGAATGTAGTTATAAAATCACATGTTTTTGTAATTACATTTCAACAAGATCAATTAATTGTAAAATCAGGAAATAAAATGTGATGGTATTGATTTCAAAACGGAGTTTTTATTTACTCGCAATATAGTTCTTAAGCATAAAATAGGTATCTAAAATTACGTTTTTTTTCTAACGATATCATAGTCTATATTGATCTTAAAAATGACATAGGTACATGTGCATATTTATATTGTACACCCAGTTAATTCAAATCTTATACGCCTATATTATGTAGTTTGCAACTTGTCAATCAATGGCTAGAAAGCACCTACTCGTACGAGTATGTAACAATTCTTGGCTGACGCCAAATTCTTGCGTCACTCATTTTTCATTGATAATTTTTAGGAAATTACCCTCTTGTAGCGTATGTTGTGGACAATTCTTAGAAGAGGATTTGTCAATGACTCTTTTTGTTTTATTAACATTTACATGTAGATAATATTTACAGTACATAATTTAGAAAGAATTGTCACGGGAGTAGGTAGCTAAGTAACATTTGGAAAAGCCTGCGTTGTTGTTTTAGCAGATATTAACACCACGTCTTTCAAGACGTGGTGTTGATATTATGGAGTAGGTGCTCTCAAAGTTCACATGTGCTACGTTGCTGTTTTGTTTAGAAACTTAGAGGGCATGGCAATAAAATTGGCAATAGCGAAAGTGGATACAAAGGCACAACATCCTCAGGAAAGGGCAATAAATGAATCTTGCTATTGCAGACGGCTTCGTATAGAATATTCTTCGTTTATAAAAAACGGCTAATAAAAATTAAAAAAAAACAAATACTGATATTTATTCATTTGCAGGCCCGCGAAGAGCTGGCGTCATATGAACCGTGGGGCCGCGCAGGCGGCGGAGCGCCCAATCCACAAGGAGTGAGGTTTTCTAATATACGTGCAAGAGGAATTTATCCTGAAGATGAACTAAGGGTAATTCAATATTAGTTTGTAACATTAACATAAAGTTGTTTAAAAAGGTAGATCTTCTTACATAATAAAATAATGGAGTACTTCGAAGGCAAATTAACCAATAGTCTTGATTTTTATTTTTATCGAAGTTAGATAATATTCATAAATATGCGAGTAGTTCAAATTGAAACGAGCTTATGTATAAATAACTGGACTTCCGCTGCGACTTCGCTTGAATGTTAGTGCAGATTTTTTTGGATATTTGTAAATTGTAATATACTATTTTATTCTCGTTAAGATCTTATGTTAATATTTTTTATAATTTTTTTTTATACGGCAAAGGTGGCAGATAATAAAATATTAATAGAATTATTAATAGTTGTCAATATTTATTATTGAAATCGTAGAATTATTTTTTATTTTATATAACTTATATGGCAAGGCAAAATGCTTATTAACAGTCTTCAGTTTTTTGTGTTAAAAACACAATAACATATAGCTAATAGCATCTATTATAATATATAAATGGCGTATCATATCGCGACTTTCACTTAATTATGTACCCATCTAATGTGATTTTACTTGATTGACGTTGGAAGGACAGCCATTGAGAATTTTGATATGGTATTGTTGAAGTAGTCGCTCTTTTCACTGCTTGAAGATTGATAGAAATGAAATTGTTTGATTATTTAGATGTAATTGGTAAATAGTTTAATAAATTTGCTACAGATTATCAATAACCTGTAGCAAATTTATTAAACTTTTTTACCAATTATTGATATTTTTTTTTACATTATTAATATTTTTTATTTAAATAACATTTAACATTTACCTAAAATTTAGATTTTTAGGTTCCTAATTATATTGTCTATTTTTATTGTTCTTCATAAAACAAATATCATGTTACCTAGTGACCTAGTTTTATACATAGTTAAGCTGTAATTAAGTGTCAATTAAACAGTATCGTGTATGATCAATCTGTGAACTAAATTCCATTCAATTTCATTCAGTTATTAAGTGTGATTGAGTAAGAAACATGTGACATACATTTAGACCTTATTGCTACAACTGTTCCTTAAACTTGAATACACTACTTCTCTATGCACATAAGGAACATTTAAAAATTCAATCCGGATCTTCAATTAGGTACAGAAATCAACCCACATGCCTATCACTCAGTCGGGCAGGAGATCGTCAACATACAAAGCGGAGATGAGGTCAAATATTCTCCATGAATATTATTACATACTATATGTATATTTATTTAAACATTTTTTTAAATATTAATCTACAACTAGGATATAGTCCGTTATATTATTATTGTGACTTTTTACATCGTACATTTTCATTTTAAAATGCAATTATTTCACATTATTTTAACTTAAGTTGAAGCGTACCATAAATATTGTATTTACGAATTCCTTTTCTAGTTCTATTGTGGAAATTTAGTCAATATTTATACTTCTCTACTATACCTATTATAAAGAGAAAAGTCCTGACTGTGTGACTAATCAACACACAGCCAAAACTACTAAAGTTAAAATAACCAAATGTAATATAATTTTTTTTTATGACCTACATAAGTAATAAGAAAAGATTTTTCAAAATTCGGCTACTAAGAGTGTGTAGAAGGGTGGAAGTTTGTATGGAATTACTTTTATAACCCATAAATATTTGAACCCATAAATACTCTTAATGGAAAAAATAACATAAATTATCTTTTGAGAAATTATTATAAGACACATGACAATGAAACGTTTATTGGGTTGTCAAAAATGTTAAAATAAGGAATTCTGTATGTTTCGTGTTACTGCTAAACAGAAAAAATAAAGTTTGTCTTGGTCTGATTATTTTTGATTTAGCGATCTTTAACGGTATAATTAATGTTTATTGTTCGTAACTACTTAATGAAAAATATTAAGTTGATGCAATAAATCTATATAAGGTGTAGGGTCAATCATATTACCACCCATTAAGGTGGGACTGGCAAAGAATGATGCAATGAAGACGAACGTGCGAAACACTGGCCTTTACCTCATAAAGAATATGAAATTTGTTGACACACATTACAAGTTTTATGGCTTTTTTCCAAAGACGAAAGTTCTGAGCTTGCATTGTGATGTTTAATCTTCATATTACATAAACAACAAGTATTGATGGGTTGGCATTTATGTTACAAGTATTTTCGCGATTTATTCTGCGAAGTATGTTAAATTGGGTGTATTTTTGTCTTATTTGCCGTGGTCTTGTAAGTTATCTTTTTTAAATTATTACAAATATACGAGTAGTTTCAAATGGACATTATGTAAAACTTTGTTTTGGTATTAATTAAAGTAGGTATATATTTTTCAGAATATAAATAAGATACTTACCTATTTTTTTAGTATTGGTATATATTATTATTAACATAGTAGATATTTTAATATAATTAAATTGTAACTATACTTTTATTACCTAATTATGAAAAAATATATAGTTATTACAATTTACATTAACAAATTTGTATTATGTCTGTCTATATGGCCCACCCATGAGAAGTAGTTCATTATACTCATAGATATGAACAATATCAGGGATTTCACAAAAAATATAACATTGTTCATGACAACCTTATTATACTGTTACTTTTGAAGACTAATGCCTCTTGTATCATAGACATAGATTGCGCTGGCTTGCCTAACGTACCAAAATATAACAATACACTCTGTTTTAGAAATAGGTAAGTCGGTGACCAGGCGAGTTATATAAATTCTATTATCAATAATGTCTATTTACTTATACACTTTAGGTTCATTATATCAGATTGAAATATTTAATATTGATGCAATAAATTCTTGAATTCATTTTATTTTATTAAATTCATTTTATGGTATTATGGCAGGGTGTATCTCAGTACGAACCTTGTTATCGTTGGCCAACGACACCGAGGCGTATTACACGTCGTACACCACTGCGACTACGTGAAGATCCTCAGCTATGCTTTGCAGACAACTTGCGCCGGAGCGTTGATAATGACATTCGTTACAAACAAACTCCTGATCAGCAGCAGAGTTACAAACAGGTTTTAGGTCAGTATCCCATTAGCGCATAATTATTTTAGGTGCTTTTTCTTGGTTACGTAAGATATGATCAATAAAGAATACCTACAGTTATTTTTACTCATATTATTGCATTTATTAATATGTTTTTTATGAGTTTAATTTTACTTATCATTTCAGATGATATGGTTAATAAAAGAAAAAAAGCTGTAAAAGATGAATTAAGAAAAAAATTGGAATACGAGCGCAAAATGGTAAAAATATAAGTAATTAAATTAAATTAATTAAAGAAATGTAACTAACTAATTAAAGGAAGAATTTCTGTTATCATCATATCAGTCTTTAACTGTTTACTGCTGAACATAACCCGGGGAGGCTTGGGAGGTTTGCCAGTAGTTGCCATGCTTGGCAGGCAGATTGGCAACCACAGTCAGGCTTTAGAGTTGAATTAAGAGGGACGCTGCTGCCCATTCCTCACTCTCCCTTAGTTGCCTCTTAGGACCCTTACGGAAAAAGAAGGGGTGGACCTATTTTATGCCGAAACCACAAGGCATTGTGTTATAATGTTACATAGTAATTAGACAAAGTTTGTTTTGTTTTGGGTCTACAAGCATTTTGTTTTATAAAACAATTTCTTTGTTTGCCTTTTGGGTTAACAATTTTTTTTCCTTTACGAATGTAATTAATAATGAAATCACATAATTATTATTGAAATTACAGCACAACATGGAAGGACCATGGGGTAGACCGGGTCCTGGAGGAACGACTTGGAGGAACCCTCGTGATGTTGGATTAAATTTCACAAAGTCTATGGTATTAACATATATGAACTATGGAATATTTTAGTGAGTGACATATTATCAATTTCCTTTGCCTTTCAGGGTTGGACAGACAATGAAACTTTTAATAAAATGAAAGGGGATCATAAGCGCTATAAAAGATCTTCGCTTACTTTACCTCAAGTAAAGAGAGATGATGATTTGAAAGAAAATAACCCACCAGAAGCCGAAAACATAAAATCTTCAAACGTTGATAAATTGCCCGATATAAACCATACGAATAGTGCTAATGGACAGACACAAGAAGAAAAAGAAAAGAAATGTGAAAATGACTTAACAAAAGTTAATGGGACAATCGTAAAATCTACTAATGGTAACAATAGCAAAGGAAAACGGAGTCCAACAAAAAAATTTGTCAAAAGATTATCTAACGGTGATAGAGTGATGCGGACCGTGCCTGACGAAGATCATGAAACGAGACCTTCTAAAAATGGTGAATCAGTCCAATTATTGGAAAAAAAATCAACTCCTGAAGCGTCGATTTTAAAATTAACGGGAGGGATCGAATTGGTGCCACTTTTTGCGAGAAGAAGAAGAGTTGGTGCTCGTACTTTGCCTTCTAGTGATGTCACGCGACCACCCGAACAATATTGTCAGTATGTATCTAAAAATTTTAATTTTTGGAGAAAATACAAATATGTATTACCATTTTGAACTTATATTTAAAAAATAGTAAATAAATTAACTTAAACAATGAAAATCCTTTGACATAACAATTTATTCAGTCGTTAGATCAGTGTGTAAACTCTATTAGCTTAACAAGAAGTTTTCCATTACTTATGTAACCAAATATATATGTGTTTATATTGTGATAAATGCATTATGACCAAGGTAAGTTGAAGAATAATAGTCTTATAATTTCAAGAGGTCATGGCACCTGACCCTTTTTAGAAAAATATTAAATATGCAGTGACAAATAGTATTTAACTATTATAACACCGAATAGATTTTTTTAAAACATTGACATATGCATATTGTGAATCGGTAGTATAGATAAGCATTGTATTATGTAGATAATATTCTAAAAAATTAAAAATACATTTCGAAACCCGCTTAATTTAAAATTATATACCATATTAGCCGTTTACTGTCCACTGCTAAAAATAGGCCTCCCCCTGTTGGTGGGTTTGCCAGTAGTTACCACGTTTGGCAGGCAGGTTGTCAACCGCATTTAGGCTTTGGTGGTGTTTTAAGAGGAACGTTGCTGCCTATTTTTCAACCATTAAATTCTCTTAGTCGTCTCTTACGATACCGACGAGAAGGAAAGGGGTGGCTCAATTCATACTGGCACCACACGGTTACTTCTTGCATAAAAGTTTACAATTTATTTCTATTTAAACCTCATTTTAAATTTCATTTGGGAGTATTTACTCGACATCGAACGTAACAGTGATGTTATTGCTTCTTTATATAACAATTTTAAAACATCACTGTCTCATATTGTTCATAAAATATTTTGTAAAATTTAATGAAAACATTAAAGTTCACATTTTTGGCAGTATTGAGGAATCTGTTTTAGTCATTGATGTATATATTTCGTAGATCTTGAGCGTCCGTATTTTGATTTAAATAAAGAAATTTAGTATATATCTTATTTAAATCGAATTAACAATCATTTATATTGAATATGGCTCTCAGATATTATCTAATAGTCTAATATATAAAAGAATCTTAGGTTATCGACACTGCTCAGTCGGCCACGTTCCACAATCATCGAAGCCTCTGTTGCGTCATCGCTTTCTATCGACAGTGCCATATGACATAAAGATTTACGCGTTTCATTAGCCCCATAACAACTATCTGACAAAACGGACACTAACATTCATTGATAATAACCGTTGACGCTACAGAGATAGGTACCGACTAAATTAACTTACCACTTATCACTGTTTATATCTACAGTGATAAGTACCTAGTTAACTCGGGAATTTATTGCATATATTATTGTTTGTTGTGAACCATGACCTTATAGTGTTTGTCGTTAGATCTCACAGTGGAATGAAGTATTGTTTCTAATTTTGTTGCGTTCTATAATAATAATTTTAAATAATTCTTATTCAAGTAAGCTTAATATATGTATTTTTTTTAATAGTATTTTTTTATGAATCTACCGCCTAGTTCGTAATGCAATTTTGGCTAAGAAGAACGGGCAGGAATCACAGCAGTTGTTTATTTTTAAATAACAGTTAAGTTTACAATAAAAAAATTGAATGAACACACTTATGTATTGCTAAAAAAAATCTATCACAATATTTTTGAACACTGAGGTCTTACTAATTAAACATCTAATTCATGCTTGTTACGTATAATCATTCTTATAAGAGGCCTTTTTACAGGTGGCGTGAAATATTAAATGTTGACTATCTAAGAGAATTAAAACATCAAATGCGAGTAAAAAGTGAGCAGAAAGAGGTGAGAGTCTAAATTAAGATGTTACCGATTTCATAATCAGTTGATGTAATGATGGATAAATAACGATCACTTTTATTTATAAAGGTCAAAAATATGTTAAAACTTATAATAAATAGTTAATTAGTTACGTACTCGTTTATGGACGAATATATCTATTATACATCGTTATGTATTTGAAGACAAATGAAAAATCATTCTGATGATCCACAGTTCATTAGGTTTAATATTAAAATATTTTTTTATATTAGTCAGAATAGTATTACTAATAGTAAATGTGGTAATCGTTACTTACTTATATGTATAAAGAACAATATATTGTATTATTCATTGCATCTATCACACGTTGCTACTCTTAAGGATTCTATTACATCTATTGTTACAGACATAGAAGCCGTTAATACCTCGATTTATCTGCTTGACGTTACCAAAGCAATTTATTGATAACAAACTCCCTCCCACATCCTTTCACATTTTGCAATATTGTTTTTCTAAATTCTTAAATTTTGTTTTTCGGTAATTTTAGAATTTTGTTCTAATAAACAGGTTTTGGTATTATTACCTTCTTTCACCGGCTACAAAGTGAAATATCGTTAAGATTATTAATATAACAAAGATTGCTTGGAACAATCGCTTTTAGCGATAAGATCGCACATTGTTTTCCCAGTGTGACATTTTCTTGTAATTATTTGTATTTATAATAAGTTTACTACTGAAATTTTTTTAATGATAATAAAAAATATCTATAAGTGTATAACAAATAAGGTACTATAATCAAAATTTTCTTGTTGCAGGAGAGTCGTCGTGATTCAGCGGAGAGTGTTCGCAGGCACCATGAAACTTGGGCTTCGCTGTGGGGAAGGCCCGGTCATGGTGCCCCACAACGTGGACGATATGCTAGAAGTAACCTCGCTCAATTGCTCTACGTTACACCTATAGCCAATGGGCGTTAATAATTATTGACACTAATGCCTCGAAAGCAACAATTATCTTGTTTTATGTATCATAGTTCTGTCAGTTCCATAAAATAACTTATTGGTGTTAAAGCACCTTCACAGTAACATTACCTAATAGTGGCATTTTATTAGAAAATACGCAAACCACAATAATAGTTATTATGAGAATTTCGTCAAAATTTACAACTTATTACTTTTAGACGTATAGCTAATGGACCAATCCACCAAAATAGGTTTTAATGTGTGTATAAATATATAATCAGTAGGCATTTGGATGTATTTCATTTTGTCAGACATTTAGATACTTATATGTACCTAAAATTTAATGACAAGTTTTAGAAAAATAAAATAGTATGCAGATACTTTTTATAAAAAATTAAGTATAACAATTATGTAGTCACATTGTAATGTATAGCTTAAATAAGTAAATACTCGTATTTATACAAGATAGCTAATAGGCAATTAGATAAATTTATACTGGCGCTACGGCGTAAAGATATTAATGATGGTAAGTGCCAATTAACAGAGAAACATATTAAAAAGAAATAAACATTTGGTAGGTTTATTTCTTTTTAATATGTTTTGCTTGTATTTAGTATCGAATCAAATACCGCGATGCGCCTGACAGGTTCTATTCTCAGACCTTCTATTCTATTCGTATTACTTGAGTGGGGTTCTATTTTACAGTTTGAAAGAAAGGAACGACATGAACATGAAAGATATATTTAATATTTTAGTTCACATGAGTGCCATGATGCTTAAGGTGCTGTTCATGTCTGCACAGTAGATATATAATGAGATGCATGATGCCTTTTATATTCGTATATGAAGCGATAACCTGAAGGTCAGTCGCTAATACAATTGTCATTTCTATTGTTATAAAAAATAATTATTGATGGAAGCACTAATAATTATGTAATTTACAGCTAAAACTCTACGATCATTAATAGATACCTAAATAAATAGTCTTAAGCAATATCTGTGGATATAATTATTATTAGAGAACGTCTTTATTTTGCCTGTTTGTAAATTATGTAAAACAATAAAAATTAAAAACCACAAGTTGTTTATTATTAAACTTTAAAATGGAAGTGTTTGTTACACAAACACGACTTCCACGATTTTAATTATGTCGGAATATTAGGAGTTCTAAAATTAAAATGAGATAAACTTTTAAGGAACTTAAAGGCGTGCTTGTGAATAATTGTTTAGACATATTGTTTGCATATAATAATAATAATTGTCATATTATGATATTCAACTGTGCTAGTGCATATAGGTTTGCAGCTTCGTCCGCCCTCAGTAAAAAGTAAACTATGACAAAAGTATTTTTTTTTTATACCACTGAGGTGGCAAACAAGCATACGGCCCACCTGATGGTAAGCGGTTACCGTAGCCCATGAACGCCCGCAATACCAGAGGTATTACGCGCGCGTTGCCGACCCTGAAGAAACCTCTTTACCCCCCTTTTGAAGAACCCCATGCTGTAGTCTCTCGGGAAAACCTCGGCCTTTATTTAGTAAAGAAAGATTAATACTAGTCTACAATATCCCACAATAGTATACATGAACTACTTTCGTACTACTTAAATTAGTTTGTAATAAATTTTCAGAAGTTATAAACATGACAAAAGAATTTGAAGTTATAGAAAAAAAAAACAACTTTTATTTAGAATCTTTAAGTACCTGCCATTTTGGTAAGCAATTTCCAGAATGACCTGCAATTTTCTACATGTATATTGTAAAACATGACAATTGGAAAAAAAAAGTTATAAAACATTATAACTTTTTTATTTATATATAACTTATTGGAGTACTTGGAGTTATATTTTTTCTGTCCTACTTCAAATAAAGCCTAAATTTTAGAACGTGTGAACTTTAAAACTAAACAGTTTTCTTAGATTTTCAACTTTTGTCAAATATATACTCTCAGGTAAACTTCTGCTGCAAATAGAATAATTTTCTACCATGTAGCACATGATCAATCTTAGTATTAGGAATTTAAATATATGTATAGTTTTATTTCTTTGTATTTTAGTTTTATTTGTATAGATTAATAGTAGATAAAAAATATGACAGAGATAAGTAAATGTACAAAGAAAAGCTTAACTCTAGAATGTCCAATACCGTGACAATTTACAAACAAGTATTTATTATTATTAATATTGTAGTTTATTTAATAATCGATTGTACAGATAATTTCGATAAAATATTTCCCTTACAAAATTAGTTAACATAGGTATTGATCAAACAGCACAACTTTCGTAAACTAAATCTCAAACTTATGATTTGGTCAATATTGGCCCTTAAAATAATGATTACGATGTAATCAAGTAGATGCTTTGTTTTAGAGATAGCAATACAATTAACCCAAATATTACCAAATATGTAGTTTGTCCGTGAACCTTAACTACATAATTTGTGGTTTAGTTTGTTTACTGAACATTGCATAATACTCGTAATTCTACATTCCGATATCAACCGACCAGCTCGTACTATTTATTGGGTAATATTTAGATGCATCTCTAAACGCATCGTATGCGGCGTGAGTACCGTTAACCACAAATGTGGTTACATGACTACCCTTTTAACCTGCATTAGTATGTTAATATGTATAGATACATATTTAGAAGCTAATAAAATCTTCGTATTCAATCAGGTAAATGCATCTGTCTGTGAGTAGGTACAGTTGCATTAAAACGAGATGGATCTTGTTGATATAAAAACCAAATTGTTTCCCGCAGTATCTTTTGCACGAATCTGTCATCTTCCGTTGGCCCTACGGTTAAGATTTCGATATCTTTTTCCTTGTTGATAACTAATGTTTTATTTAAATGAACTAATGTAATAAGGCATTTAAATGTCTATCAATTGTCTAGTACCGATAATATAAGGATTGCTTAGTTGTATTGCGTGTGTATATAACGTGTGCGTGTTATACATTAATCACTATTCAACTAATTTTAATTTCTTTATATAGTTTGAGAGATATTTTATATTCTGATTCAGTTTAGCAAATCCGGGAGTACAGGTAATAGGTGTATATAATTTCAGTTTTAAATCTATTTATGATTGATGCTCTACAAATCGCAAATCCAGCCCCACATGGAGTATTGCTGTCACTTATGGACGGGAGCACCTAGATACCAGCTCGAGCTCTTTGACTCAGTGCAACGACGAGCTATGAGAATTGTCAATGATCCCAGGTTTACAAACGGTATCGAACTCTTAAGTCTTACGAGAGATTTTGCATCAGTCTGCGTGTTCTACCACTTGTTTAACGGACTGTGCTCAGAGGAATTATTCAATATGATACCCACGGCCACTTTCTACCATCGTATGGCTCGCCATCGACAGGGAGTTTATGCTCATACCTTACACCCTAAATGGTCGTGTCTACACGGTTTCAAAGATGTTTTCTTCCACGAACACTCAGGTTATAAAATGAGCTCCTTGCCGAGGTTTTACCAAGAGACTACAGCATGGAGTTCTTCAAGAGGGGAGTAAACAGGTTTCTTCAGGGTCGGCAACGCGCGCGTAGTAGCCCTGGTACTGCAAGCGTTCATAGGCTACGGTAACCACCTACCATCAGGTGGGCCGTATGCTTGTTTGCCACCTCAGTGGTATAAAAAAAGGTCTATCGTTATTCGAAAATAATATACTGTTTAAGGAAGAAGTAAAGAGGAACCACGAAATAATCTCTGCCAAAAAAAAAATATAACACCTTATTCCTGAGAATGAGGAGTGCCATGAGTGGCACAGTGTGTTGGTAATGCTACCACTTTCCATTAGGTGGGCCGTCAGCTTGTTTGCCATTCACAGTAGAATATAAAAAAGATTAATTCTGAAAGTGGACAAAGTAAGATATGCATATGTATCTGTGACATGCATATTTTACTTTATATCCACTGAAGCTGTTAGCTCTCGGGTTTCTCCGCCTAAACTGTAAGGCATAAAATTATACATACTTATATAATAATAAAAAAAATTGAATGTCCTCAAAGCAAGTATATTTTTTTGTTTAGTTAATACCGTGTGATTTCATATTAGTTTTGTCAGGATAGAAGTAATTTTTTCGGAATAAGTCTTATTGTAATTAAGATTAAGTTCTACAAAAAAAAATCGGCCTTAATTCAAAATCCAGTTATTTTTAATAAAAAACTAAACTACTTAACCCGTTTCGATAAAAAGTCTATGAGACCAATATGTAAGTATATCATATATGTTTTCAGATAAAATTTTCAAATTGCTTTATAACTGACGAAGTTATGAGGTAAGAACCATAAAAATAATCGAGCGAAATGACCTTCTTTTTGAAGTCGGTTGAAAAAAAGTTGTATGGGAAATTGTTTGGATATAATTAACTGGTCAATGTAAACATTCAAACTTCAAGAGAAAAAAAATTACATAGTTGATTATTTTGAGTAAACATTACATTAACAGATCTCTAATTAAACTGAAGTCGTCAGTTTGAGACAGCACGACGTTGGGGCCACTATTTCGATAGTGAAATTGCTAAAGTAAACAGAAAAGTGCGTACCTATATGCAAATAAGAAGCGGGGAGAAAGCCTCTTATGACGAAATATGGATAAAGCACCAAGAACTGGCATTTTTGTCCAAAGGTGTGTCTTATTTGTCCATAAATTACCACAATGACAATACTAATGAATTATAAGTAGATATTGTTAGAAATTTACAATTATGTACCTACGGTGTCTTAGTAAATATAATTCATTTATCTTTTTAATTGTTCAAATAGAGAAGACAACTACTTTTTTTATAGTCCCGTTTCAAGTGCATTCATCTTAATGATTGTAATTGCTCATATGTGGGAAAACTATTAATTAGCTAGAGTACAATTATAGAGAGGTCAATAATATATACATATTTTAACGAATGCGAGAGAGTATATCGACTGTCAACGAAGATATAGTAGAAGACCTAACATAAATTTGTAAATACTATAATTCATTCAATTGTGACATTTACAGTAAATTTCTTTCTAAAGTTATTTGGTAATACTGTAGCCTATGTTTCGGTAGCGTTTAATGCCTATTATAATTATACTCATGTATGTAATATGAAAATATGCTCATTAAGCAGTTGTCATCGAAATACTTGAAATGAATGACAGACAAACAATAAAATACAATTAGTTCATCACATTGAATGGCCATCAAAGGTTTTGTGATTGCTATTGACAGTCTTATTATGATGGCGTGTTTTGTACTTTCGTTGCCGGTTGACTTATAGAAGGTAGGTGTTTGTGTCAGCTCTCACTATTCAAACATGTTATTTTTTCTTTATCTATAAGTCGTGCTTAAAGGGTCAGGTAGTTTCTGAATATGTCATTCTTTATCTGTGTTTATTTCCAGAACTACCAGTTATAGTGTGTACGGTTAGCAAAGGGTTAGTATGGGATACCGCTGATCTCGTAATTTGGGTTCCCACTTGTGATGACACGCTGACATTGTTAAATTTTAGAGGATTGCTATTATGGTTTGACATAGTCTCGGAATACGCTAAAATAGAAAGCGTGCATATATGAGATATTATTGAATATTTAATTATATTTTTATATTGCTTCTATCGAGACAATAGGTTTACAGTCTATAACATTGTTTTAGAAATCAGAATTTTTAATTTATTGGCAATGTGTAGTTGATTAACATAGCTTTTTTGTACTTAGTCTGTTGCACCCTTTTCTATGATTAAATTACATAAAATATACAGAAATTAAATAAATCACCTAAATTTACATTTTACGAAATCTAAAGATAAATAATTATTCCTTCATATTTTTTTATTACTCTAAGTAAATTATTTTATTACCTTTATTTTTAAAAAACACTAGTTTCCCACACTAATGGTCGATATAAAACTGTTATGCTTTAATGCAACTTATATGTAACGCATGTAGCGTAATTGTATGAGATACTATGTTGCCACCGTGTTTAATTAATTAGTTTTGCTATATTTTGTAATGATAATGGCCTCAAGAGTACAGAAAATAGTTGAGATTATAGTGTACTTTTTATTTTAATTTATTTATTGTTATATTTGTCAAAGATTTTTTTTTGTTAATAAAAATAGACACAGTGATTAAATTATGTGTAAAGTATACAAACATCGTCATGTAGAATGTATGTATTTAAATAAATTTAGAGCAGAGGCTTCCGTATCGACATGTTAAATTTGAGTATGGGAAAATATTAACGCTCATACACAAAATTGTAGTAAGCACAGATATCAACAAGTGGATTTGTTAAAATTATACATTACAGATATAATGTCGGTCGTAGTCAAATTGAACACGGTATCTCTCAACAAAATATTTATGACTATTATTTAATATGTAAATTTCATTATCATACGGTATAATAAAAATATGTACATGAGATATAATTATATAAAGAAATATAAATATCCAAGTTAAAAGACAAAATGCATATGTTAGCTGCGTCTGTATTCAACACAGTCACAAAAATTATAATTTATATATTCATTATGAATGCATAAATTGGATTCGCCAATATAAAATGTTGTTATGTCACTGCTGTGACGCAACAGTGGGGCTATGAAGATTTCCGTTGTCACCAAGAGTATGCCATCGCCGTGCTAGCATGGTCTAAGGTTAGCGAAAAGAAAGTCCACACGCAAGATGAGGCCGGGCCGGGCGCGCTCCGCTGCCTGTGGCCGCGATCATTACGCAGCGGGTCCGGTGCGCGCTCCACGAATCATGATCTTTGACCCTTCGACATGACATTTTACCAAATGTTTTCATTACGTTATTTAATAATACAATGCATCTGTAATTGTGACATGCGTAAATGTAATTTTAAAATATAGCGTTAATTTTTTACTTTGGATGAAATTTAGGATTTACTGATTGTGTTGCGGCAGGTAAAATAGTGAACAATAGAAATCAAACTACATCTGAAAAACAATAAAACACTCAAGACAGTAATTAATATTAACAATTCATAGTTGAACGTTTAATAGAAACAGTAATGTGAGTGCGTAATGTCTTAACGCGTTGAAGTCTTTAGTATAAAAGTAACTAGTCGTTGTATTCTCTATCATATTTTGTTAGTATTTTCCACATTTAAGAAATATGTATATTGATATCGAACCAACATTTTTATAATAAAAATAATTAATAGTAATTGTACATGGTAAATGTAGTCAGTAATAGCTAGAGCTAATTTTATAACAGTTTTTATTTTAGTGCGATCATTTTTTCTTTCTTTATGTCGTAGTGTGTAAAATATCTTTACAATAATACATTTACAATAAACAAATTAGTAAATATTACATACACATGCTAAATATATTTGCCAATTATTGTATGTCTACTTGGATACAAGGATTACTATTTGCTTTTAGTTTTAAAAGCGATTGTTTACAGCTAGGTACAAGTCAGTGACTACAACGTGACGGTGGCCACCATGAATGTAATTAAAGATTTTGTGATAACTATTTTGACAAGCATTTAAGTAAAGCATTGTCATTATCTTTAGAGATAACAGCATGAGGTAAAAAGTCCTATTACGTTTATTAGTGTCGTTGATGCGCACGTAACTATTTAGCATCTTATGGGCTTATTATACTTAAAAGTGTAAAACTTTTTAATTTTTATTTCAAATTCTTAAGTCAAGAATGGATTATTTATCAGTCACCAATGTTTATACTAGACTGAGTATACACATATGTGACATGACAGTTTTGTATAAAAAAGTGTAAGAAACAATCAGAGAGACCTACTAAATGAGGTTAAAATAAAAAAGAGAACTAATTACTTCAATATCAGAATTTAACTCTATTTGCTTACCCTTATCCTATTTATATGAATTTCGAGGTCGGCATAATATATTTTCATCCATATTACCTAAGGTATTGGCTTTCAATTTTACAACAGGGTTTTTGCCGGGGGGAAAGGGATTGTTAGCAATGGAGTTTAACAGCCCTATTGCTAGCAATATGCCTTATTAGGTCGACCTCCACGCGGTCCCCCCTGGAAACTATTGTGAACAATTCTTATTGAATTCGTCACGATGAGCTAACTGACCTACTTCATCCTCACCTATCATCCTTCACTGGTGTCCTGCTGGTGTATACCGATAGTTGTTTGCCTGACGTCATCCTTCTTTAGGAATATTTGCTATTTGTTTATCTATGATATACAGTTTAGATTTACTATAATTTATTTTCTTGTGCTGTATTTAAAATATGGTTTATTTTTTAGGTATTTGTTGGGATTAACTAAATAAATAAATAAGTAAATAAATTAAAACAACAATTGTTACGGACTGCTTGCATAGGCTTCTTTCTGGCTAATAATGGAGATTAATATTACCGATGTGTCTGTAAGACAAATTATTAGCTAACTGTTTTCGTTATAAACTGACAGGAAAAAGTTTATGGTATTTATTTTTTAAATTATAATGTACAACGGTATCAGCAGTCGGCCGCAGCTATATAGCTATTTAGTTCCTTATAATAATATGTATAGATATATTAAATTTATTTACTGTATTTATTGTTTAATCATAAAATATTACACATACCTGAACGAGATTTTGTACAAAAGTCGTTTGCTTGGGTACCTCTATTCCATTACTGTTTTTGTAAAGTAGTTTTACTTGCATAACTATGTTTTGGTTTGAAGACTGGAATCATCATCATCATCTGTCATTATATATCCACTGCTGAACATAGGCGGGAGGCCTATGGCCATAGAAACGGTCTTGTGACACTTGCATCCACTAATTCCCTGCAATGCATTTGAGGTTGTCACTTCATCTAGTGGGGCCCTTCCTGCAATGCGTTTGCCTGTACGGGCCGCTACTTAAGAACCTTGCTTCCATTAAAAAAACCTGTTATATATACACAGATATAATAATTATACAGACTAGAAGGTTGTCGCATAAAACATAGCGACAGAAAACAAAGTTTAAAAAAAATACCTTTCTTCTATTGTCACTTCAACATGATTATTCTTCGGGCTATGTTGATTACTTTGGTTTTTTTGTAGACGTCCTCGTTTTGGATTCGTCACGCAAAGAAACTCTGAGCTTAGCTCTCTGCATAGTTCGCCGAATAAATTGAAGCTTATGCATACAGGCAGCAACAGAAGGGTGAGATATGACAGTGAAATTATAGATTACAAACGTATAAGATCTTAGCCCTCAAGAATGACAACGCATGAGCGATATCATGGGTGATACAATATACTCGGTTATGTTCATGGTATTGTTTATGTTTATAGGCAACGATTACTATTTTCATCAGGAGGGCCAACAGCTTGTTTGCCCTTTTTAGTTGTATAAAAAAAGTATATTTTAATGCCGTAATGAAAAAGTTCAGTGTAATCTGAATATCTGAAGTTAAAGCAAATTTTTTAACTTATATGGATATACCTAGTCATGTATAAGTGAAAAAACGACGAATCCAACTCGGCTGCGCAGCGTTCGGAACACTACACCACATCTTTCATCCAAAATACCTCAAAGTTTGAAGTCGAATGTTTTTAACCAGTGCGTATTGCCAGTGATGACTTATGGAACCGAAACATGGTCCTATATGATTGCCTGTATGCTCAAGCTTCAAATTACTCAGCGGGCTATGGCGAGGGCTATACTTGGAGTTTCTTTGCGTGATAGAATCCGAATCGAGGATATCCGCAAAAGAAAGTAAGTAAAGTAAGTATAAGCAAGCTGAACAGGCAATGGGCTGGTCACATAGCTTGAAGAACTGACAACTGATGGAGAAGAAAGGGTCTTAAGTGGCGACCTTGTACTGACAAATGCAGTGTAGGACGACCCCCCTATTAGATAAAGTGACGAGCTCAAATGCATTGCAGGGAGTTAATGGATGCAGGTAGCTTATTACCGTTCCTTATGGCGGTCTATCGGGAATGCCTATGTCCAACAATGGATAGGTAATGGCTGAAATTATGATAAATGATAAGTGAAACACTTGTACTATTTTACTAAAGATTTCTATTATTTAAGGTATTTTATTGATTCGCAGTTAAATTTCAAAAACGATTCTAACATTATCTCGTTAATTTGAGCATGACGGCTAATTGACTGTTCAACTATAATTTAACGAGCGTAGCACCTGCGTATGTGCGCGTATTGATCAATGAAGCCACCAAGAAGGGGTCAGGTTTGTAAATAGTACCGTGAATATTGTCATAGTGTCGCATCCTCGTTATCGGATGTCATATTTTACACAATCGGTAGTTGTTTAAGGCGGCGGGAGCGAGCTACGGCGGCGCAAGTGAGCAATTCCCACGGCGCAGTGTATACCGATACAGCAGCGTGAGTGCCAGTGCGCGTGCGCACGCGATCGACCCCAGCTCGGAATTCGTGTGTTGTCCAGCTCTGTAGAGTATAGTGGAACCAGTGATAATCTCCCGACTGACACCATGCGACCAGTGAGTAAATCTTAGTGATTATTTTTAGTGTTTCATATGTAATAAGCTAATGAAAACCCTTATTAATATTGTCACAGAAATATTGTATTTTATACCTAACTTGGATTTTTATCCTTAAAGAAACTGCCATTAAAACACATAAGTAAGTGTTAAAGGAACTTTCTATAACGATTATGGGCAATAAATATTAACTCTTTATGTGTTTTAAATGTATCTTCTTTAAAGCGACTATCTGGCATCACACAGCAAAACAATTTTCTCTCACGTACGTTACATTATTGTGTATATACCTGTCATCAAATCTGATTTATGTTTACAATATGACCTTTCACTCTACTCTTACTTGAATTGTTTGATCTGTCATGTTACATATTTTTATTTCAATATTCATATTGTTGTTTCTTTTTGATCCATTAAATTGTTAATCAATTTCAAAAAGTGATTCTTTTTATATGAGTTTGTTATGTGACTTGTTCATAAATTTAGAAATGATTTTAATTTGTCATATTGTATTCAATAGGATTTATTCCCGTATCTTATTCTAATTTTACTATCATTGATCCTTTTTCATATTTAAAAAAAATCTATTTGCTACTATGTTTGATTTTATATTAATTTTATTGTATTATTATCTAATTTCTCACTTATATAAATAAAAAAGACAGAAGGTATTTTAAAAATGGAATCGCAAAAATAGCCATCAATACATATAAGAAGAATATTAATGCATACTTTCCCCCATTCTCGTGATGTAAGCGAATAAACGCGTGTTGGTGCGATCTGCTCGTTTACATGAATTGTAGGAACTCGGAAGAGATGGCGATAATAAACTATTAAGGATTCGACAGATGTTCGCCGAGAGGTGCATGTATGTGTAATGTTATGCAGTCTCGTCGACATAATGTCGTGCCGGTGAAATTGATTACTCAACAGTATTTCTTGTTGAGAGTCTAGACTGAGCAAGATGACTGACTTATTTAGATTTTGATGACGCCAGATCACTTTCATGTTTTCTATTTATATGAAACCATAACTAGTAGAAAAAATAAAACTATTGAAAATCTACCGAAGTTATTTATAAAACAAAATATTTTTTTACAAAGATATGCTGAAATAATGATATGAATATAATAATAGAATGTAATAAAACATTATCGGTTTGATAACAATAAAAACAGGCTTTTGCCGAAAATATGCAATTTTGCATAAATTAACTAAAAAGAGTAATAAAAGAACTTATTGGGAACCATGTCCTGTAGAGAAAGTTGTCTATTCATGACGAATAGATATTTCCGTTTCCGTTACAAGCATAGCTGTCATAAACGTTTTATAGAATATTGTCTTCAGACACTTGAAGTGTTTTATAACTTTTACTCACTACATTTAATTGTAAGTTCATACGAGTATTTGAACGTGCCATAAACAAAACACCGTCTCGAATTCATGAAACTATTAGTACATAACAATATAGCTATTAATTCGTGGTGTTTTATAGTGCCTTTGTCAGTTTATTACTTAAATCGATTGAGCAACTACAGGTAAATTTTGGCCAGATGTAAATGTTTTCTTTGAATGTTTCAAATGGCCAATAAAGTTTAAGAGATTCTATGGCTGCTAACTAATGTCTTAACCCTTTGTTATATAAGTATAGATAATGCGACGTATCTTTAATTACAAATCATTGATGATACTAACCTTGTCGATAGTAAGGAGGCTTTAGTAACATTAGCGCAGATTCTGAAGCTTATATTGAGACTGTAAAATTACATTCACTTGAAATTCTGCATAATCATTATAGTAAGGACTAGCATAAACAAATAAATTGATAGATTTGAATCAGATAGTTCTTGATGGTTCATAATTTAATACTTTCTAAACTAATTTAAGAGTTTGTTTTGTTAACAAATAATATTTTTATCATTGTTCTAATATTATAATTTTTATTAAGTTTATAACTAACCTTAAGTAGAGCCGACAAGTGAATGATGTCTGATAGGGATCAATGGAAAAAAACAGACTGTTGACTCCAAGTCACGTAAGTAATAGAACAAAGGCAATGTAAATGAATGGATAAGATACCGGTAGCTAGTCATTTATAAGAACGGGATATTAAATGAAAATAATGTAGATATAATAATTTCATTAAAAGTAATTATATAAAAATGTATATAATATTGCTGACTATTGGTTAGCAATATTATATACTCTTTTAATGTCTTTACTTGAATATTATAAGATTGATGCTTTCTTTTCACCATATCGTTACAATTTCTGTTAAACAAAGTATTCCAATAAGCCATAAAAATAATTTATTAATGTTTTATTCGATTTGGTAAATATGAACTAGAACATAATAAAACAACGACATTATCTATCATATGGATATCTTTTATTAAGTAGGTATCAACTAATATTTAATTTAAACACGTAATAGTTATAATTCTGTATTCAAAAAAGTTCTAGTATATCTTTATAATTTTTTATAAGTAATATTAAAATTTATCTAACAGTGAAATTATACAATAGTGCGCAACACGTAGATACGTACACTAGATTGTACGTTGCGTGTGCAACAATAAGACAAGTGAACATAAACATTAATAACAATTTAGACCTTTAAAGAATTATAATAACCGTACTCAGTACTGTGCGCACATTCCTTTGAAATAATGATATACTGGTAATATAATAATAAATGAATGTTACACTTGTAAGTTTTAGGTAAGAATCATGCGTAATATTTCCTTATTTACATGGTGTCTTGCACTAAGCGATTTCATAAAAAAATTAATCTCAATGTTTATGATGCAACAATAATTTTATTTGATAGCTATCGTTTCCCAAGACACTGCCAAATATTAACTTACAGCCACAGATGTCTATGATAAGTAAATTGTATCTATATTAAGGCCATATCTTTTATTTTATCGCATAGTTTCTAGGCGTGAGACAGTGAAAGCCTTACGTTTTTGATATTGCTCTCACGATTTTATATTGTTGATTAAAATATACTATGTTTACAATTTCTATTTTTAATTTTCACACCACGTTTATTTAATAAACTCCCCCCGGAATGCATTTGTGATGTCACGAGTAGCTTACCAATTATTTAACAATACGATTTCTTTTCTGTAGAGCACATTTCATGCCACATGCCTTTAGGGGTTTAGTGCCTTCTTTACTTAATGTCATGAGCTTGATTTATTTTGGGCGAGTACAGAGGTTATGCCACGATTAAGCAACTCAATTTATCACGCCGTCCGATTGTAATAGCGTAAATAATATTATGCGTAATGAATTGGGCTTAGGTCAAATACGTGTAGTAGTATATAGTAGCGGAACTAAAATTTCAATTTGTAATAATCATCTGTATATTTATTGATTACATTGTGAATTTTTTGAACATTGATTTACAACTTATTAGATTCTGATCAATTATCGAATGAGATGGAAAATCATTTATTTATATACGGATCCTCTATTAAAAAAGCTTTACTAAAAAAACTTTAAGGAAATAAAAATTAAAACTATTAAGACTTCATATAAACACAATCTAGAAACCAGTAACCGTATAGAAAATAAAAATTAGAACAAAATTGTAATAATTTTGCCACCAACCACAGATAATATAATACTCCCATTAATTGTTTTTCGTGGTTTTAATCTGTGAACTTGGTATTTTCTGCTAAATTTCATATTAATTTAAACTCTGTCAAGCAGTCAACTTTATAATCTACATTTTACTGGGTACATATATTTATAACGTAGCAAAATTAATCAAATATTTTACAAATAAAACAGTAGATAGGTGATTTTTTTTAAATAAATTCATTATATAAATCGTAAATACAACCAGAAAATGCAGAAATAAACTACAAATTCTAATATACGTACATAACAAAACAATTTTATGTATGTTATGTATATATAAAGAATTGTAGTGTTTGATTTGTGCGTAGGTGTATCTACGCATGTTTGAATCTCTACATTTTTTCTAAGTACGATACGAACTGTATCACGGTACTTAATAATCATAAGGAAGTGAAAGACATTGTTCACTCTCTTAGATAATCATACAACATACATAGATATAAACGTAAATATACGACAGTGACATCGGCTTATTGCTACAGCGTTCTATTAAGTTTACGGATAAACCTATCCTATTAATATATATTAAAGTTAATAACGATGGAAGGATGTTTGTTATATTTTCACGTATAAACTACTGAATGGATTTGAATGAAATTTAGTAGACGGGTAGGTTATATTTTAATTCAGCATGGAATATACATAAGGTATGTATTGATTCACGCAGGTGGAGCTGCGGGGTATAACTAGTTTATAATTGTAAATAAAATGTATAGTTTTTATGTATGTATTTTTGTGCACCTACCACGTGTTTTATTGTTGATTGTCTAAACCAATTTTCTATGAAATCATGAAATTAAGAATCTTATGTTTAGGTTAGTTTTTATTATCCTAATTAATAGGGTTATTTTTAAAATACCTAACTATAAATTTAAGAAGAAAGTGGAAAGTGATTAATGACATTCTATTGTTACTGCGTCCTGTCATAGTATTACAATGTATTATTAATAATACTCATTAATTGGCAATGAGCAAGTTTACATTGAACAAATACCGCATTCAGTTATTATATTATCTCATTTGTGACAAGCCATGATATGATTAATTGCCATGCAATACGGATCGTTTATAATTAACACACGTCGTGTCATTGTTGCACGATTAATCCATTCACGACATCTTAGATCTAATCAAAGCATCACTATCTTAATTGTAGCTATTGGTCGATGGGAATTAATATACTCGTTCAAGTGTTGTTAAAATAAAAAAAAAACTTTGATAATTTTTTCAAAACACTTACCCTTTATTATTAACCCAATTGGCCGTGTGGTCCCGGCATAGAATAGGCCAGCATTTCCTTTCTCATGGGTATCGTAAGAGGCGAAGAAGGGACGGCGAGGGATGGGCAGCAGCTTCTCTCTTAAAACATCTTCAAAGTCTAATTGCGGTTGTCAATCCGCCTGCCAAGCATGGCAACTACTGGTATAACCCCCAAGCTTATGTTCAGCAGTGGATAGTTAAAGGCTGATATGATGATGATGATTTACTCAATTGGAATGTAAAGTTTAGTAGTAGTCGATTATTAATTAAGATAGTTTGGCCATATAGGTCAGATATATGTTCTTATGTTAATAGACTAGATATGTTCATAATTTCATTCATCTTAGTCATATAAAAATATTAACTACACCAAATACCTACTTATCAAATCTACATAATATAATTAGAAAGGTGATATACATATTATAACGTTATAAGGTATTATTACAATCATGTCGAGTAGGTAACGTACAATGCTGTACGTTTGTACGTGGAAATATTCAATGGCCATCTGACCTTTCCCGGACATTGCTTCACTCGAGACTGAATGTGCGGTAATCACACCAATAAAAACTTCGCCCACACCTTATATGGTGAGCAAAGAAAGTAGATGAACCACATTTGGTAAGTGTGCGAATATCACAATAAAGTTGTTTGAGATAGCTCGCTGTTTTACTGATGCGATAACAAAATGTAGACAGGTGCGACTAGATTTTTTACCGACTTCAAAAAACAACCGGTTTTAAGTCAGGTATATTTCTGTTTTTAAGCGAATTCTATAAAGATTTGCATTTGTTGTTATTTACGTGATATTTTTGCCAACTCTGAAATTATTTTGATATTGTTTTTCGAAATCAATAAGTTTTACTCGTTTTCACTATCTAACAGTTAACTAGATAGAATGTAATAACTCTAAATTCGATGTACTTACACCGGTAGTGTGGTTAACCATACTAGAAACTCTGTGGTCACACATTGGGTCTATTTCTTTAACTAGTATTTACTAATTAATATAAACATTCCCAGCTATATGAAAAGGATAAAAATTTTGAAAGAAGAACACGTAAAACAATAACCGTTAATAGAATTATTTTTAATAAGTTGCTATAAAAATATTGCATTGTAACTATTAATGAATTAAGTGGCTCTATACCATGACCTTATTCATTTTATTTAATTAGAAAAATTCACAGGAAAATTAAAGTTATTACAATAGGAGTGTAGCAACTGCGGCACTTATAAAGTGTATCAATATTGCACTCACAAAAGCTTAACTATATACAAACAAAGAACTTATTAATAGTATTTTTAAGTTTAATGCGTCTATTATCATTATATCAATGCTAATTAGTCCGTGACGGTTTTAACAATGAGCCATAGCGTGCACTAACAAAACGTTGCATTTTATCTTTGCCTATAAATACGAGCACAATGTAGTAACAACATCGTAGATCAGTTTTAGTATGCCAAAACAATGCTCATTCAAAGTAGGTCTAATGTAATGAGAATGTTGCAAGCTATTAACCACCTATACAATCATAGAGAGTAAAGATAACTAATGAATATTAAGATGTTGACAAGGCTATACTTACAATAATTAGATATTTACTAACTTGTAATCTGTAATAGCTTTAAGCTAATGCGCGGATTAATTTAAACTATTACGATATTAATTAATATGAAATAGTTATATCATATTAAATATTTGTCTCGATTCCGTATAAATTTAGGGTCAATTTTCTCAAATGAAATTTAGTCACTTTTTACGAGATTTATATAAAAATAATTAACTATTGACAATTATAATTGTTATATTCAATTACTAATTATGTAATTGTAAATATGTGTTGTATTATATGGTGTGAACATACCATACATTACATTATAATCGAGATTATTTTTTCATGTAGTTCGTTTAAACTTGGAGATCGAAGTGATCTTTTGAATACATTATTTCCTAACAGCTTAGATTGTTAAACGAAAAATGTTAATCAATTCATCTGATTTCAATTATCTATACTTATTTCCATCAAATTTGTATATATAAAGAAAATAAATGAGATGCAAATTAATTGTTTTCACAAAGAGTTCGCCGTGTGGTCCCGGCCACCACTTCTTTTCCCGTGGGTGTCGTAAGAGGCAACTAAGGAGGGCAAGGAATGGGCAGCAGCGTCCCTCTTGAAACACCTCCAAAGCCTAATTATGGTTGCCAATCCGCCTGTTAAATGAGGTAACTACTGACAAAACCCCCCAAATGGGAGGCTTATGTCCAGCAGTCGACAGTTAAAGGCTAACACGATGATAAAGAATTCAGTTTGAATGTGAAAATTACGATATTGAATAAAAAAACTTTGTCTCTTGTATTAAGTGTTTTTCATTCAATTAATGTTAATATTAATGTAGTGAAAAATACCAATGAATTGTATGAATCTAACAAAATTTCTCACAAATATGACACCGTGACAAATGGTTGGCTTATGAAAGCTAAATATTGTATGGGAAATGTTCCAATGAAATTATGCATAGAGGTAATAAGAACATTTTGTTGCATAAGCCGAACAATTGTCCATTACGTACCCCTTAATAGCAAAGCCATAACGAAATAAGATGTCTCGTGAGAACTAAAAATGTTTATTGTCTGTGACAATTAGTAAAAAAACTAACCAAAAAGTCTATAGACGCTTTCATTGCTACAAAGTTAGAAAAAGCGCAATAGTGACAACTGGTAATTATAGTTCAGTATTCTTTTATTAATATTGTTAAGCTTACCTCTCTAGTCAAAATGTAAATGTAATAGTTTTGAAATTTAAAGACGACATTCAAAAGTAGCAAAATTATAACTGGCACATTAAAAATTATCCAAAACTAAAATGAGAAAATAATAAGAAAGAAAAAGAAAATAAAGTGGCTTATCGATTCAAAACAAACATTAAAATCAGACATTTATATTATAAACCTATCATTATCGACACTACATATGAAATGATTTACTATTTATCATAAAATTATCATCAAAGACCGAAAGCGGTAACATTAGCGTATTTGCACTTCCAACCGCAGTTTAACCGTATGGTTGATTTACGCTTTGGATGGATAATAAAGATTCGTAACGCGTTAGTCTCATATTAAAATGAAGGGTAACATTAAACATTTCCATCAGGTGGACCATTAGTTTGTACGCCATAAGAAAAATAATAAGAAAAAGTCACGGTGTTGCCAAATTTGATTTAAAAATTAAAGAATAAAATTATTATATTAATACAACATAATTTGCACTTAATGATTTTCATTAACATTAATAGTTCTTTAATTAACATTTCTGTTACGCAACTTGGTTGTCGATGTGATGCTGAACCACTTTAAAACTATGTTACGATATTTAATTGGTGGAAAGTAGACTCAGATTTATGAATAATTCATATCCCATAGTTCACACAGGTCTTTGTAACTTTTAAATTTAAAATTTATCACTGAATTATATCAAAAATAGTAAATTAGTAAGTAGTTCAAATCCTTAGAGATAATACTTTTGAGACACATTATTATGAAGTTAATGTCTATTGGTATGACAATAAATATCATTATCTATATTGGTATGATAATAGATCAACAAGTAATTTTATAAGATATTCAAGAAAGATTTATTTATTATTTTTGAGAAAAAAAGACCTAAATTCGAACTAATTAATATACCTAAAGGTATTTGTTAATTTGTGAATGTATTCTTATTGGTGTATATTATTAGCGAGGAAAATCAATTACATTGTGATTTTTATAAATTAGAAAACAGTAGTAATTATGATTTTTATATTTTTATAACAATTTTAGATTTACGATTTCCTAGTATTTACAAATAAACGTTTTAATAAGTCTCTTAAATAGACAGGCGCGAGCGCTACTCGCGATTCGTGTTTTTAAGTACTTGTGTTATGGACAATTTGAAGAGAGAGCAATGAAACGCCTTTGCGAATCGTTTGATGTTGCTATCTTTTATGCATGACCATTATTTGGGCGTTACGAATATACAAAGATGCCGACTCTTCATCTGTACGCGCACCACATTAAGTTTTACTTTCTTTCGAAACTTGCTGATTTTACGATAAAACAACTAGAGCTGATGAGAAATTTCGAGGTATTAATAGTAGATTTTTGTCTGATATACCTGATGAGTGTCGTTTTGCCTATTTTTGCCATGAAATGAAAAAACATAATGTTAATTCACATACATCTACAGAAATTTTAAATATTATCAACTATATCGGTTCTTGGACACAGATGAATTAAATGTTCTTAATTTCGAACACACCCATCTCATACTTTATAAAAGTAATCGGATGTGCCAAAAATAATGAACTTCATATCAGATAATTATGAATTATTAATGATTTTATAAGCAACACAATTTTATCTACATGTTATCACTATCTCAGGTAACTGTTAATTCACGAATTCTCGTTTTTCATACAATATCCATTATGTAAAAGTTACTTTCAAGTTTCTAATATGAGTGTTGACTATTAACCATAATTCTCTAATTTAAATTTAGATAATACAATTTATAGAGTAGTATCGTTATCATCACGAGCTGAACAATAAACAATAATGTTAATTTCGAGACAAGATAATAAAAAAACACTAGCTTAAGTAAGAGAACTGAATGCGACTTCTTGTAGAAAACGCGTTTCTAAACGCCCGCTGCTTGCTCTGTTTTTTGTTTCACTAACCCGTTAAATCTTAAAATAAGATCTTCATATTTCAATATTATAATAATTCATTTATCTTTTTTCTATTGACCACAATCAAAAAAAAAAAATTTTGGTACAAAAAGTGGACTTAATGCTATAAACATTCTCTATCAATCAACTTTTGGCAAAACAAAAATGTCATTATACGGTGAAATAATTTCAAAACGGTTGTAGATAAATAGTTAAAAACGTATTTATATTAACTCACAAATTATATATTATATATAATGAAGAACTAATATTTATTACTTTTAATTATTTTTTTAATGTTCTACTACTGGCCACAATTTTTTTTTTATTATAAAAGTTTATTAGACTTTATAATTTAGGCACCACTATAGCCACGCGATATAATATTTTAAAATAAAATTATAATAGCATGAAATTAATTTCGATATTTAGATTTAAATGTTTGATATCTGCTCAATTACACTCAAATGGCTAAACATATTTTAATGACATTTGATATACGTAATATGAATTATGTGTCTACTAAATTAACACATAACACTTTTTAATCTAATCGTTAAATAATTTATCAACCTTCAATATCAATTACAGTAACCAGTTAAAATTATAAAACATTTATACCTACATGATACTGTTTATTTTTATATACAATATCAGTTCTTTAGTAGATGTACTTTGATTATTTTATAGTGATTAAGTTACGACATACACCATTATAAAGATTATGTAACATTTCTTTATAACAACAAACTTGTCAAAAGCTTATTTTAAGATGTAGTAGCTGGCATATAACTTGTCATTAAACGGTATATTAATTAACGCAATCAATTGAGCGCCGAACTTAAGATCGCTTGTATAATCATTTACGCAAGGTTTTTTTTTTTTTTAAATACACAACATGCTGTTCACTGTATAATAACTATTATTTAAATTTATGTAAATATTTTATAGAATGGCGAGACAAGAGAAACCCATCGCTGTCGTGTAAATTTACTACAAACGTTCTATTGTTATAATTTTCAATTGAAATATAATATGCTGAATATGTAACGTTGGTTTGTCGCAGGTATTGTACAAAAATAGGCATACATTTGTCACGATTACTATCTTCTACTTCATCTGCGTATCTTATTATCTATTACTTACTAATTAGAATATAAAGTAAATATATACAATACGATATTTACTTTGGGATAACGTAGCTTTCACTAGAAAAATATTTTTGTAAACATATAATATTTTATATTATCTTGTTGAAATATAATATAATGTAAAATATAATAACATATTTTATACGCTGATTTAAGCACCAAAGTGCTGACATCATGAATATAACAACATTACTCTTTATAAAACTTGTAAAAAAATTATATTAATTACCATGACTTCATATAATATTAAATAAAACTAGTACATACTGTATATACTGATATACCACAATATTTTAGAACGGCAACACTAAAGTGCTGACGTCATGAATATGATAATCAATTTATAACCAGCTATTATAAGATAATTTACTATAAGTGTATGTCATGGCATACCACATAATATGTATTTCGTAAGAGCCATTACCACATTCACCAATGGGTTTCTTTGTTAGTGTATTGGTGACTTGGTCCATAAACGGGGTAGTTATCCGTTGTTTTACCTATAAACAAACGTATCACAGTTAATTGTAGAAAGTAAGCACTTGCAATCACAAAGTATTTAGACATAATTTTATATTATTGTTCTCTCGAGTAAAATGTAGGAAATGCTATTTTATGTTTTCCAATGTCACTTTCGTCTAAAAGTCTAGTTTATACATTACTCGTATTATGAATCCAAAAACGATCTTTTTATTAAGTTTACCATACCAATATTTTAAGGATGCATACGTTTTACAAATGATCGTTAAAAAAAAAAAGCTTCATTATACTTGTTATCAGTTTGTTATTATTCTAAATTTGCTCGAGTTTAGGTATTTTGGTTGGTGAATTTCTCATAACACGGGGAATCCGCATTTGAAGACTCGTTTAAGGGACTTATCATGGGTGCTTAAAACCTGCCAATATTATAGTTTTAAATTGTGCTGAAAATCAGCACTAAAATATAGAAAAAACAGATCAGAGTCTCGTAACTAATCTAATCTGGGTTAGTTTTATAAGTTTGTAATAAGCACCAGGTGTATGATCTAATAAAGAGCAATTCTAATTTATCTTAATTAAACTTCTATGAATCGCCTTTGAAATAAGTATGAATTTTAATTTGTTAATAACTATTTAATTTTATAAAAACATAGATATACATAAACCGTGTGGTATAGAATAGGCCATCTTTTCCTTTCACGTGGGTGTCGTGAGAGGCGACTAAGGAGAACGAAGGCAACGTCCCTGTTGAAACATCTCCAAAGTCTAACTGCGGTTGCCAATCCGTCTGTCAAGCATGGCAACTACTGGTAAAACCCCCCTAAGGGGGAGAGTTATGTTCAGCAGTGGACAGTTAAAAGTTGATATGATGATAAATATGCATTTAAATTGATGTTACAATTAAATACATGGTATTCATACATGTAAATGAAAATATTTTTGAATAATTATTTATTTCACATAACAATAATAATTATATTTGAATGCATAAAATGAAATGAAATATAACAGCATTACAAAATAAATATCTAGTAATATGTCAACTAAAGCAAACGATTGTGACAGAGGTGGTAAAGAATTTAATCAATTAAAAGGTTTAGTTAATAATAGTGCACGACTTGCACGAATTACGTAAGTATATAGAATAGAACGCCAGTTGTTATAATAGTAAAGAGCAATTATTCTTATTTCGATTATAATAGCAGTACACGAGCGATGTCAGATGGAGCTTCAGGCAAGTCTACACTCATAATTATAAGGCGATCCGAGCTTTGACCGTTGTTATCTTCTTACACAATTCAGAACCGCCACCAAAAATAATTGGATCATTTTTAAGTTATGATTGGATTAATAACTTAAAAAAAAAACTTATAAAAGGAATGTAAACTGTTCTGATCAGTTCCATAAGGGGACAAATCTCATTATAATAGCATAATAAACTGGATTAAACATGTAAATGAAATAGAAACCCATGCAATTAAGTTGTCGTAATTTAAAAATGTAACAGTTGTCATCAAAGCTTCTAATTGACGCACATGAGACAACATAATTAAGCTTAAAGTAATCATTAACTGTCATGCGATGTTCAATACGTAAGCCGGCATCACAAAGTCGGAGTGGGTTACTAAAGATTAACGTCACGTTATACTCGTATGTCATGGAGTTAATTCCATTCAGCGTTTGAACAAAATTATATTCAAAGACTGTCTAAGTGGCGGCAATAGAATGAATCTCTGTCAATATAGATTAATATACGTGCGTTAAATAAGAAATCCTTTTAACAAAGCAAATCTTTACAGTTGAATGTGAAATTCCTTCTATTTTGTTGACAATGCGTACTTATGTAATTATGTACTATTGTGAGTAAAGAGCACTGTTGATTTCATTGTTGGAAGCAACGGAACCGCCCACATATGGTTGCCGAAGTAACCGGTTAATGCTGACTTAACGGGATTGATTTCATAATTCCCACAGTAGTAAGTACCTACATTTAAGCATCTTAATGTTATAGAGAAATAAGCTTGTGATCGGAAATGTTCATTCCCACACACTATCACTCTTACTTATAAATGTTAAATAAATATGCTCAGATTTTTTTTGTATGGATAGAGAAATTTATTCATTAAAAAGAAATCTGTGATTTTATAGAAATTAAGTGTTAATAGTATCTGCATCTTGTCATAAGTATATCCTCTAATATACGGTCACCATTTATAATAATGTATATAATGTATTAAAATTGCAACGGCAGTCATTGACCTCGACGTAGTTGCATAGTTGCATATTCAACAGGTTACATTTTAGTGTCTGTGATTTGAGAACAGTTAAATAGAAGTTTTGGGAACTTGTTTCTTTGAATATTTATTTATTGGAGATATTATACGCAGCGATTAATATTTTTAATGGCTTATAATGTGCTCTTACTTTCGATGCTTTTTGATTGCATTTAAAACTAGTATTACGAGTAATCACAGTTACATCATTAAGGATTATTATTATTATAGCTATAACTAAAGTATATTAATTATATTAATACACTGCCAAATAGATATATACAAATATCTATTAATATGTATAACTGTTTATATTGATTCAGGCGTTTCTATTTTTTATTTGTATTTATTTAGAGGAGTTCAATATTTAAATAATATGTTATTAGAGCAGCAATTCCTAAGTACTCCGAATACCACGATATCTCAGGATTCTGTAAAACTAGGGTTCCATAAAATGAAAAAAGGATTAAGAGTAAAATAAAGTGTTGTACTTTAAAGAATGCTTATAACATTTTTTTCCTTATTTAAATTAAATTTTAATTTGTAATTATTTGATATGGGGTTTCATCTCATTATCTATAAATTATCTACGATAACATGGCACGCCCCTCCAAAATCCAAAGAATTAAAAATGTCTCTTGCCGGGTTACTAATGAAGATGTTTCCTCACAAACACAAACAGAGCACCAAGTGTATACATGTGCACACATGTTAAAGTAAAAAGTTGGATGGCATGCCATGACTTCAGGATTATTTTTCATTTTACTAGTTTCAACTTATGATTTTTGAAAAGTTGGGATAAAAAGTAATCAGTAATCTCCTCCTTCATTCCAAAATGTACTTGTATACTAAACACAATGACGAATTGTTAAGCCGTTAATATGCTAAAAGGTAACAATTGAACACACATATACTAAGAATTTATACTATTAGTAAGGAATTCAGAATTCATATACACGGATCGGCGTAATAATATTTTTTAAAACCCCTCCTTCTGTTGATTTCTTATTTTTATTGAAAGGCGATTGAGTAATATCACAAAACCAACACAAAATATTACATAGTGGGGCTTTCCATGGAGAATAGCAAGAAAGCTATTCCAAAAAGCTAGTCTAGTAATAAAGTGCAGTTGAAATGTGGAGATGGTATCTTGTTTGGAAGAGGTCGGATCACGACTGCGGGTCAAGCGGGAGTTTTCTCCGATGCAATCAAGCCCTCGCTGTATGTATCTGTATATATATACCTATATATATAGATATTCATGGTACAGGTATGCCATCGGAACTTTTACTTCTGTTACTGTGGAGATTATTACATATTATGTACCACATACTAGCTATAACCGCAACTTCGTCCGCATGACTGAGACATATTGATTGACAAGGATAATAAGTAGCCTCTAGCAAGTATACGAGTAGTATGTGTCTAAAATGTAAAAGTATTTTTGTATACATTTTATTGTACTGATATATAGTAATATAAAAGTTTGTAACATTATTCGATGTTTGTTATTTAATCATGCCTAAATGGCCGAACGGATTTAAATGTAATTTCATATATGAGTAAGTGATGTCCTAACATAACACATAGGATACCTTGATTGATTTACGAATATATAGATACATTTTTAGCATACCGGAGGGGTGTATTACGAAATTAAATTATAAAGACACGTTATGATTAGACAAATAATAGAAATGATTTATTATAAAAAAATGATGTCAGCAAGGACAAAGTAACATTATAAAAATGAACAAATTTAAAATTAATTATGAATATCAAAACAGAATGTATAAAAAGAATTGATATGGATCAGTAGGTAACATTTACAGTACGTATATTTCTTTTAAAACGCTAGACTAAAGTTTAATTTATTCTACAATTCACAAACAAACATGTACCTAACTACAATCTTCATTCTTCACAGACTTGCTTACTTTTCGTTCATTGTACGTTGTTTGTGTAAACATACGCATACTTTATAAGTACCTACTCATAACATTCACTTTTGAGTAATTTGTAAATTGTTTGGCAGGTATTAAATGTTGTTTTCTTTCTATTAGACTGTTATTATACACTATCAAACATAAGAGATCAATAGGTACGTACATGTGTGTCAATTCATACAGTGAAATTTTATTCTACTCAGAGACATAATGGATATTTGCAGTATTCTTAAATCTAAGACATTCTTAGTAATCACCCATTTTCTTTATATCTGTCTGTCTATTTAGATAACTATTGAGACGACAGTAAAAAAGTAATTATTTAAATGTGGGTACTACCTAATATTTAAAGAAAATAAACATTCATTAAATATAACATTTCCCAGTAAAATATTATTAAAAAGAAATTTTAAGATAACTATAATGTTTCATAAATAATTTTGAATCTGCCGCGCGGTCTCTACATAAAATGGTAACTACTGACAAATCCCCTAATAGGGGAAGCCCTATGTTCGACAATGGACAATAGACGGCTGATATGATGATTATAATTTATTTTAATATCCAAACATTTAAAATAATGATATATTTTATATCAATATTTTAAATGTTTGGATAGTCACTGATACCATTTATTTTCGGTCTAGTTGTGTAAGTTTGATAACTGTCGTACTATTCAAATGTGGAACGTTCTATCCGACCCATCATGGAAAATTTAAGAGACGCGTGTAAAAGCAGCTAATAAGCCAATATAACAGGGTCGACTGGTGAATTACATAGGTTACGCAACTGTTGATCTTGTTCATAGATTGTACACTGAATCTTGTTTCTGCTTGTATTTCATATGATATACTATTACATATTAAGTATTATAAAAAAGAAAAATACCTGTGCTAATAAATTCTTAGGTAAAAAGATATTTATAAACCTACTTATTTACAATAAGAAGCATTATTGTGTGTCACAATATTGACCTGCCTACTTTTCACTAACGACGCTTTCGCTATTACGAAAATATGAATAGGTAGATGCCCATTTGGTAATCTATTAGTAGATTAAGTGTATTATATTGTGTATCTATTTGTATAATAGAAAAATAAATAATAAAATATAGGTACATAGATATTATAACCTACCTCATCGTAATTGTAGTACATACCTATAATAATAATTTAAGATGTAAGAAATAAATTTTTAGTCTTGGTATTTATATCATAATATATATGTCAATGTAATCAATTTAGTAAGTTAACAAAGATTAAAGGTGAAGCAGAAAATATATTTCATAAACATCTCGGAAAATAGGTGGCCACGGCGCTCGCGCAACTATTTGTTTCATTAATTTGACAAATAAAAGTAGCTACGTGTATTTCGTAAAATACTAGAGGTCACAGGATTATGTCATATGATACGTGGGTGCGGCGGAGTTCGCTTGCAAAAAGATTAAGCGCTATTCACACATCACATGATCCGAACTCCGTTAATACTCATCAACAACGATGAAAAATTG
Source organism: Galleria mellonella (assembly GCF_026898425.1). Classification (NCBI taxonomy): domain Eukaryota; kingdom Metazoa; phylum Arthropoda; class Insecta; order Lepidoptera; family Pyralidae; genus Galleria; species Galleria mellonella. The sequence continues at coordinate 7,568,066 of NW_026442016.1, forward strand.
CTTGCCTATATTTTATACAAGGCCTTTTACATTATCAGATATGTAAAAAGATGCTACTAATACACTTTTTATAACAGTAAAAAGTTTGTTAATATTTTGTAAAGCTTATGTGAATAACCTAGTGAGATCAGTTATTCTTTGTAGTCCATATTAGGAACTTTAATAAGTCTATATTTAATATTTAACATTCTTCGAAGAATATGTCCACATAGGCGTATCTGCTCCTTGCCCTCAGTTTTTCGTCGCACGCTTCAGTCAGCACGTACCATCAAATCGTCTAATTTCCCAAGCCACCAAAAGACGAATTAAAAAAAAGAAAGATACATAACCACCTATACATGTCATTATAAGTATTATATAGAATAAATACAGAAAATTGATATTAACAATTTTTTTTTTATTAAACAAGTTCTTCACTTGGAAATTTGTGAATAGAGTTTAACAACGCCCATGCATGATGGCACCGGCGTCCGTTCCGCTATTGACACCGACTCTGACATTCGCCAATCGCTTCTGCGTGACTTATGACCGGTGAAAGCACAGTAATACTACGCATGTTATGCAGTTTTGCAATAACTGCCCACCGGCTCCCGCTCGCTTTTTTTTTATAATTGTTATTTATTACACGCATATTTTTCAGATGTGAATTTCTGATAATAAATAATTACAAAAAGGTCATCGAGCTCGTAAAGCCTCTCGCTGTGAAATATCGTTAATGCCTTTTGACACTTAAAAGTAGTGACTTGTACGGTGCCTGCCTGTCATCTTCTTTTATCTACCATGTTTTCGATGGGATTATTTAACTTTCCGCACAGTTTATAATTAACTTACTTTCGTCGTTGCGTAAGTTTATAATATTTTACAAGTTATTTCTATATATTTAGATCAACGACGATTAAGTAGATACTTTATAAAACCGGCCAAGGAGCGTGTTGGTGCATATTATTAGAGATTTGTTACGTAGAATTTTTAATATATTAAATATATCACTATAGAAATACTATGTATCAAAAATGTTTATCAAGGATTTGTGCTATTTTAAATGATCTCAATACAAATGCTGTCCTATTAGCCTACTGTATGGAGATTTTTATAATGAGAACGATGTGTTGGTTCCTCCTTATAAAAAATTGAGGGCATACTAATAATGTATACATTTATACATTCTTTATTGCACTTCTAAATTATACAGATCAATACTGTGAGTAAGGGTGGACTTATCTCTGAAAGTAATATTTTCCAGATAATCCAATATAAAATGCAACGAAATATAATACATACAAAATACGATACGATCGAGGGAAAGAAAATATACTTTCAACATTTTTAATTATATATATATATATATATATATATATATATATATATATATAATTAAATTTATTAAATATGTACCGTTACTATATAAGTACAAAATTTTTGCAATGATACTTAATTTTTGTGGGATATTTACTAATTTGACTATTATGCTTCTATTAATGTTATCTATTTAATGTTAAACAAAAGTAGCTAATTGATAACTGAAACATGACGATAACGTGAGAATCCGTTTGTCTGAAAGATATCTTCAATGCTGAATAATATTCCGACTCACATACTCTTTCTTATCTATTTCTCATACTTAGTGGACAGAATAAAGTTTTTATGCTTGAGAAAAAATAGTGCATATTCATTTAATTAGTATAGGAAAATAAATATATATTGTAACAAATTAAAGGATTTCTGTAGATATACTGTTATATTAAATTAGCGTTAACCGTCCCGGTTTCGCGCGGGTAGATAGAAAGATATTTTTTTATAATAGTTTTATAAAATAATAGGCAATTTTTTGATACCTTGGGCTACAATATTTTAATTTTTGCAGGATCTTTATTTTTTTTTAAATTATGAACAGCCTATGTAACTAGCTGATAATGTAGCATTGTATAGGTAAAAGAATTTTTATAATCGGTTGAGTAGCTTTTGAATTTACCCGTTACAAACAAATAAAATATCACTTAAATTTTAATAATCTTTATAATATTAGTATAGATAAATAAAACAGAAATTAAAAAACATATATCAGTGCAGCAAGGCGACCTTATTGATGAATACAATTTATTCAAGACAATAAAATACCATTGAATCAGTAGCTCAACTTAGAAGAGCACCGGCTCCGATGTGACGTAGCGTTGAAAGTACGGGTTCAAATCCACTTTGAATTTTTTCAATCTCTTAATAATAATAATTGGGATATTATTCCATATTTTCATAATTATAATATTCCTATTAACCATTGTATTTTGAAAGCTAAAATTAAAAATTATGTTTTCGAATTTTTTTTTTATAACATAGGGGCAAACCTGCCTGTAAGCATCCGCAACATTAGAAAAATTGCAGGTGTTTTACCGGCCATTAATATAATAATACCTAATTTAATATAAGTATAATTGCATTTTTACGAAGTTATTACGAAGTGTTATCGTTATAAAAAAAATTATACAATAAAATATTAACAAACATACAAACATCAACTCAAAAATAGTGGATCTTTTTCTAATTTGTAGTTTTTGTTTGAGACTTCGTCTGCGTGACCAAAATTATATTGATTAATTAAGACAAAAGGTAAGCTACGTTCTTCTACCTATGAAGATTGACTGAACTTTTAAGGTGTTATGAGACTGATCATGTGAGACTGTGTTGTAAACAAAAATTACATGTTTGTAATAAGTAAAGTCACTTCCACGTTTATTGCATTAGTAAGGATTTATAATTCTTAATGTACAGGTACTTCAAATTTTATTAAGTTAACTATTATAGGTATATAGATATAAATTTATCACCAGCTTTTTCTGCGTAATAAAAACGTGCATTATGCGAAAATGTCCGTTATCTAACTAATAAATAGCCGGAACTGCTGTGACCAATCTACGATGGTGTCCGGTACCGGCCACATTGTTATTTTATCATTTGATGCTGATTTACGGAAACCGCATGAATGATATTCGTCATAAAAATAACGCTATACTCAATGGTTCTTAGGGACCATTAAATTAAATTGATTTTATCACGAATATAAACAATTAGACTCTGAAGAATATGGACGCTCTTCATTACACTGCGAAAGATATTTTGAGATTGTGTTGTATGAGTACAGAAATTGAAATTTCTGTTGAAATTACAAAACACTGCATTTTAGCAAATGATATCCACTAGGTATATATTATAGAAAAAAATATTGTAGAAATAATTTTTTTTTTGAGACCTAAAACAATGGTTTCCTGGGGCAACCGCATGAATCTCGGTTTAATAGGGTATATTGTTGTAACCCCAATACTAATAATCCCTTTCCCCTCTCGATCGAAGTTGGACTTATTTAGTCGGTTATATCGTCCGAGGTAAACATACACGTCAACAACTTCGAGCGTAATATTCTCAAACGTTACCGGTACAAGTGTGACATGAACGTTAGACATGATTTAAGTCTTGTCCATGTTCTTCTTAAGACCTACCTGTGGAGAAGCACTACTTTTTTACTTAAGTACTTGATTACTTAATTTCTTAATTTGCAAATGCAGTTGTATTAGAAATTCAGATAAATAAACGTGTTATGACCACATATGCAAAATCATTATAAAAATGGGTCCCATCTACACGCACAAATAGACAAAGGTTACTAAATAACAACTGATTAATTATTTAATGTTATATTGATATATAGCGTGTAAAGTAGCCGATTACGATATGCACAAGGTTACTAGCCACGCATATTTACACATTTTCACTTTAAAAATAAACTGGTAACAATTGTAATGAATGGAATTTTTTAGTTAAAATATGATGACAGTTGGTAAACATATATATGTTGTAACATTAATGTGCTAAAATTTATTCAAATTCGTTCAGATTTTAAGCGTGATTGAGTAACAAACATCTAAATTTTTTACCATAATTTCATATTACACTACTAAATTGCCGTGTGTGCCCTAGCATAGAATGGGCTACCCCTTCCTTTCCCATGGCTGTCATAAGAGGCGACTAACGGAGAGTAAGGGATGGACAACAGCGTCCCTCTTATAACATCCTCAAAGGCCTAACTGCGGTTGCCAACACACCTGCCAAGTGTAGCAACTACTGGCAAAACTCTACTTATAGGGAAGGTTTTTGTCTATCAATAGACAGTTAACGGCTGAAATAATAGTAATAATCACTATTAACAGCATCCCTCGACTCTACTTGCGTAAACCCGGATAAAAGTATACAGTTAATTCAATAGAATGTATTCCAACTTTTATTAAAATACATTCAGTTATTTAAATATTTTTTTAATGTTAACCAACCCACTAATTACATTTTTTCATTATAATTCAAAATTTATTAGAAATCTGAATAAAATTCGCATTTGAATGCATATATAAAATAGTGGAATATTGGAAACTCGCTAATACTACCTGTACGTTCACATTTCATACATTAGTGGATGATACTTAGCGTTGTGTAATCAAAGCCATAAGAAAACATTCATTGTTCCACATTACACGAACAATGTAACTGTAGACACCTAAAAACAGGATCGTGGAAACATGGAAGTAGGTGCCGCTATTATAATCACGAACTGCGGTCGCTACTGATGAAGTGAATTTAGCTACAACCTACTGACTTACAGTTACTTAAGATTCAGTATTGATTTTTTAACTCTGTCTTCATTTATTTATTTTACACACATTTATTTATTTTACTACAATACAATTAAACAATTTTATTTATAAATCTCTGTTTTTTTTTTTTAATACAATTTAGATCGTCATCATTATCGTTTTATCAATTATTAACTGTCCACTGCTGAACATAGGCCTTCCCTTATTGGGAAGTTTTACCAGAAGTTGCTACACTTATCAGGCGGGTTGACAACGACCTTTTAATATTTTTTTTTATACAGCTTAAAATGGAAAACAAGCTGACGGCCCACCTGATGGAAAGTGGTAACCACCGCATATATAGACATGAGCAGTACCATGGACATTACAGAATATACTGTTTCGCCCATGATACCCCCCATGCGTTGCCATTCTTGAGGACTCAGGTGTTATTACTCCGTACCCAGTAAATTCACGCTATATCCCACCCTTCAAACCGAAACACAGCCATGTAAACACAACTGCTTTACGATTGAAACACGAATGGGACAGAGGTACCCAAGCAATCGACTTTTGTACAAAGTCTCCCTCTGTTTCCCAACGTGTCATTATATTACCTGTCTATTAATAATATTTTCCGCCAGGATGACAGCGATGATATCCTCAGGTCATCAACGACCTCAGTAAAATACTTTGTAACACCCATATTGATAACAATTCCATAGAAATTAATTTTTTAATTAGATATATTTAGTTAGCATGTAATATCAAATATTTGAGAGACTATTTCTTTTTTTCAGGTGTCGGTGTTAGTTTTCGTCGCTCTTGTTACACTAGGAATGGCGCAGGACACCACGACCGATGCTTTTAACGATAAACTTAATGCCATCGATTCGAAACCTTCAGTGCGATTAGATCCATATATTCGGAAAGCTTTGCTGAAAGCATTGAGCGAACTTGAAGACAGCGATAACACAACTACAGATGACGATATTATAGATAATTCTACTATCGATTCAGAACTTTTAAAAAGCGGAGAGGAACCTTCGCATACCTTACAACCACCTTTAGTCAATGAAGAGATTAAAATACATTCCTTTTTGGTTGACGGACAGCAAGCTTTTGCAGGCAAAATCAACACAACACCAACATTTATCGATAAAAAAATATCGATTTTGAGTACTACCTCAGGTAATGTCGAAAATTACGTGACGGCTACGCTTCCAACTCAAACTCCTTTTAAAGAAATCTTTCAAACAAAAGAATCTGGTATAAACCTTCAACAGGTTAGAAGTATTCAAAGCACTTCTCAGTCTAGTACGAAAAATAATATAAGTAAAGAAACTACTTTCAAACCTACATCAACTACAACTACTACCACAACAACTACTACAACGACTACTACAACTCCAAAACCAACACATAACGAAGATGGCGAAAATATAGAAGAAGTTGATAAACGTGATGTTCAAGTATTTCAGGCTCCTTTACTAGCAGCTTTTACAGTTCACCAAGATGCACATGGTTTACCAAAAAAAGTTATACCAATTTATCAGCAATCGAATATACAAGAACCATTGAAACCACAACCCGCCACAAATATACCGACAGGAGTTTTACCTCCACAAAATAATTTTGCCGTTTCTAGTGTAAATTTAAACCAAATTCCACAAAATGATTTCGTAAGCCAACAACTAGCACTACAAAAGCAATTAGAAGAAAAACAAAGGATCTTAGAGGAACAACTTCGAGTATTACTGCTTCAACAAAGACAACAAGAGGAACTATTACGAAAACAACAACTTCTTTTACAACAAAAAGATGCTCAACGTCAACAACAAATTTTATTTGAACAAGAACAGCTAAAAAGACAGCAACTTCATTCGGATCAACAAAAAGTGCAAATTGTACCAAGCTTGAGTAATATACACGTACAAGGATTACCGAAGCCAGTTCAGCAAAATTCGTTTATAAATCAAAATAACCAAGTACGGCCAACACAAAATGCACAAGTATCTATTCAACCCAGTGTACCAATAGAACATCAAAATATAGTCGGCAATCAACAACAGTTGCCTAATCGTGAAGCGGTTGACTTTTTATTGCACTTACGCAATCAGCAACCCGAGCAGTTTCCATTACAGGAAAATCATTTACCACAAGGCATAAGTAATTTTTTGCAGCCTAATCCTGTTAATTTTCACCAAGGGCTTAATTTTAATCAATTAAGAGGATTCGATCAAGTTAGCCAAGCAAAACAGAGTAATCGTGTATTTCGTCAAGAAAGCGGTGTTAGTAATTTAGGATTAAATAATAATAATAATCAAAATTATAACAGATTTAATACATTTACTCCAATACACACAAACCATTTCTTTAATAGACCAAATCAATTTAGCCCTGATGCGGAATTACACCAATTATTAGCTCAAACAGGATTAAATTCGAGGAGTCACGAGGATTTAAATATAGTATCTAAAGTATTATCTTTAAATCATGGTATACCTCTAAATAATAACATTTCGAATAGACTGCCCTTCGATAGCAGAAGACAAATAAGAACACAAGTGTAAATTTCTAAAGGCCGTTTTTAATAATATACACTGATAACTGACAGGCTATATAGACTGTAACTACCTAATTAATTTTTTCTATGCTCAAAGTACATTAACAACAGTTTGTCAGTTATCGATTTGGAGAGGTACAATTTGAATACTTATCCATAAATTATTGAGACGCTTTTGTCATTTTGAAACATTAACCATAGCCTTATCAATAACGGCCACAAATAACTCCTCAGTATCATAACTCTCCTCTATAAACCCATTTAAAAATTTTGTCATATTAATTGAACAAAAGGAATCCACACTAAAATTATTATGACTACCAGAACGAGAACAAGTTTAAATGTACAATTCAAAACAGTAATCTAAATGTAAGTAAGAACAGGTAATTAAAAACTATAAGTAGTAATAGCTACGACATAGTAAAAACATTACAATAAACTGTAAACTGTGTCGTTAATCAAAGGAACAAGCAAAAGTAGTATTTGTTTCTACTTTTCAGCGTCTTACAGAAATAAAAAAAGAGAGAAAGAGTTATGAAAAAAGGAGAGCTAGAACCTATTTATTGAATAAGTAGACTTTATTTCAATATTCAGGTAGATATTAATGCCTGCTTTGCCTACCTTATAATACAAGATGATTCATGGATGATTTTCATTGTATCTGCGTCTCATCTTACACTCCAAGTCAGTAACAATAGACATGTTAATAACCAAAGAAATGTGGTAACGTCGTGTCACCCTATATAATCAACTACGAGTATCGTTCATCTTAAATATTGTTTCTTTAACTTGCGTTAGACATAAATAATTATTTATTTTAACTATAATGATTGTGAACTGCCATAAGTAATAAATTTTAGAAGACCCAACTATTTTTAAGATCTATAGTAAGTAGTCGGATACATATCTACTTACAAGTCCATTGACTTGGGACGTATTCTAAAATATTTGGAATTATCTCAAACAAGAATTTTATATTATAGAAAAACATACTTAATCTAATCTATAGGAATACAAAATGATATTCTATTGAAGATATTTAATTTTAGAGATAGGTTTAAAAAGTGACATTCCATAATTTTAGAATCGATCCCAACGTCCTTGACGATAAGTTTATATTGAAGGTACAATTATTGTGACAGTAGTCTAATTATGGTTACTCATATTCTACATATTTTGGTAATACTTACAGTATTAACACATCAGTTTCAACAAAAGGATAAATCAATAATAATTTATCCACGAAATACTCAACTTTATAGATTATGAAATCAAAGATATTACAAGCAACAAAATTCTGTAAATTCTTTATATATAATTACTTGTTGGGTTGTATGTACTTATATGTAGATTTAGTTTTAGTAGGTGCATATGTGAATAGAAATGTCGAGATGTGGATACCTAAACACTGCAAAAGGTGCTGGTTTGAAGACTAATTTAAAAAATATGTAATATGACAAAAAACTAATTTTCATATTGATCCACCACTACAATAAAATTATGATTTCCTTTATTTTATAAAAGATTATTTAATATCCTATTTAAAATACCTAATGTATCTTTATCTGTCACTTCACATATGTAGTTATCTACACTTTTTTTTCGATGGATGTTAGAGGAATGGCGCCTGCGCTAACAATATACGCTGACGGGGCACCAATGAGGGATAATAAGTGGGAATGAAAGGGCAGGTCAGTTAGCCCATCGTGATGAATACACCTGGAATTCAGCACGTTGGTTTCAAGGGGGACCACGTGTAGGTCGACCTGATAGGGTATATTGCTGGCAGTGGGATTTATAGTCCACATTACTAATAATCCCCCCCCCCAGTACCTACACTTTGGTATTAGTTACCTGATTTTTAATTTCAATATGGAAAATAAAACAGTAATTTCGCGGAATTATGAAATTAAAATATTAGTTTATGACATAAGTTTATAGAAATGGTTCCTCAGAATTGGCTTCAATGACTTTCAGAATAAGAGGCTCTTTGTGGTTTAAGAAAAAAATATGGTGGATCAACTCAGATGAATTACACAAAACTTACTACCTACTATTACCTACCTGTTTTTGTATCAATCCCTATCAACTGAACAAACATCTAAATTAAGATTGCCTATCCACCTAGATGGGTACCTATATGTAGATATCATCACAACTATTGTCTTAGTTATTTTTATGTTTTCACTATGTTACTCAAGAACAAATTCGAATAAATTATCATTAACCATTTACACTACATTATCATTAATGAAATTAAATGTCACAATAAAATATTCAACCTAGGTACGACATTTAATCAATTAGTCAAGATACGAGTTAAGTGTACGCGCTTCAACAGGAACTTAAATATCTAGTGTTAAAAAGTACCTATTATTAGTAGTAGATAATATGAACATTAATATTATATTGAAAACCTATGTATCCAATGTAGGTAATTACGAAATTTCACAGTCCTAAACTGTTAAGTCATATTTCATGTACCTATTTTAAGTTTGTAAATAAATATATTATGTAATATAAAAATTATTTATTTATTTATCCTTTAGATATGCTTAGATGACGTGTGATATTAATAATATATTCATAAATATTTAAAGAGCTTCGTTAATTGTAAACGCTACTCCTACCAACCTAAAACCAGTGGGGGGAAAGGGATTATTAATAACGGGGTCAAACAGCCCTATTACTAGCAATATACCCTGTCAGGTCAACCTCCACGTGGTTCTCCCTGGAAACCATCGTGACTAATTCTAGTTTAATTCGTCAGGATGGGCTAATTGACCTACTTTCATTTTCATCTGTCATCCCTCACCGGTGCCCCACCAGTGTATACCAATAGCGCAGACGGGGTTACCATACTGTTATCACCCATTAAAAAAAAATCCTAAGACCAGTTATAACATTCATAATCCTTCTAATTTTACGCGTAGGTAAATACGAGTATAAAAGTTTGTAAATATGTTTGAATGTTATGATGTTTGTATGTTTGTTAATCATTTATTAATTAAGCTTACACGGCTAAACGGATTTTAATAAAATTTGATACGGGTAAGTATAAGACATAGAATATTTTATATATTGATTCAATCGACTAAAGACGCAAGAAAAAGTTGGTGCGAAATAAATATAAGTATCTACCACAGCTAATTCCTTTTATTTACATGACTCATAAGTATTATTACGAGTATGCTAGTAATACCTGTATCGTATGATAGAGCGTTAATTATCAGATTATTAAGGGTAAGGAGTTTATTAATTAGATCCACCTCAGCTTACCTGATATCTCTGGGAAAATTTTTAATAGCATTTCCCGCCTCTCTCAAAACAGTCTCTTTTGGCAGCACAGTCATTGTTTTTAAAGTACCAAGATCGATTTTGATGTGCCCTTTTATTAACATGTGGCTCCAGTGGCGCCCTCCTTAAATCTTGAATTATGGGCGCCGCCAGTGGCAGTGAACCATATAATTTACAGTTTTTATTTTATCATTTATTTTATGTAATTCCTTGTTATTAGGTGTATTCATTCGACCACTAATGTCATCGACTACCAATGTCGTTTGAATTCGAGCACAGTAACAGCTTCGTTTAGAGAAATGCCAGTGATAAACATTTGTCAACAATCAATGCATTAATTGAATTCGGCATTATGTTTATTTTGACAAAACTTGTAAATGAATATCTACAAACACCTAGAATATTATTATAGTATTGTCCGACTGTTTTTTTTTTTTTTGTTGTGAACTCCATGTTTGCTTGCTATAATCTACATAAACATTTGCTACAATAAAAATAAATATTTTGACATTTTTTTTCTATTGACTGTCATTACATTGTTTTTTATTTATTCTTATTATTTTATTACACAGTATTTCAAGTAACCTGCAAATTAATACAGATAAACTATTCATTACAAAAACTATATAATGAGGTCGATTCTAAAGGACTATTCAATAAAATTATTGTTTTAATTTGATGGTTTTGTCATAATATTATTTTTTAGACCACCATAACCTAAATTTATAATTATTTTGGCTTAAACCTATTAGAAATTTAATTAATATTGATTCCTAGAATAAAGATTTCGCTGTGTGTGTGATATGATAGGTATATCAAAATAAAATTTTAATTTTAGAGATAACGGCGCTTTAGAATCTCCCTTATTATTCCTCCGTATACAAAATCGGCATAGGAAAGCATTATAAAAATTGACTTCACTCGGAATATAAAACTCGAGTGATCAAAATTTTCGAATAAAAATAAAACATGTGTATTCATTTTCTCAAAAAACTCTATCTATAGTGTCAAAGTTTCAAATTCCATTTATTGGTTGTATAGATTAATACAAAGTTTTTTATTCGTAGTGCAGCAGATCTCGTGGTCATTGACGTGCATAACCACAGAGGACTTTCATTTCAGTGATTGACATATATGAATACCTAGTCTCTCTAATAAACACTCTAATTTTACATATGTTTATACCATTTCCCTTTTTATTTTTCATTTGTTATTTCTTAAAATTTCTGAATAATTCGTATATTTTCCAAAAGTGAAAGATTTAAATACTAATACTCTCCCTTATAACTTGTAACTTAATTTAAAATGGTAATTATGGACAACATGGATGGTATTGGTAATTTGGAGGAACAGGCACTGAAAAGGAAAGAAAGGCTAAAAAACCTCAAACGAAAATTGCCAGGCGATAATAATTCTACAAATGATACTACTAATGAAATAGCTGTACCACTTCCAAAGTAAGTAAAAAGTTAATAAATTTTACAAATACATGCAATATAGGTTATGTTTAGCATTTACTTTATTGTTTGTTAATTTATTATTATAATAACGTCGTTTCTATAAGTTTTGAAAACAAGTTACGGTGGCCATTTGTGTATCATCTTAATTGAATAAAAAATCCATCCTTAAGGGTACCACCCACTTCTGAAATTTTTAACAAAAAGTACAAAATTTGATCAAATTAATTACTCCAGCCAATAATGTCAAAAAAACACTTATTCGAGCTTAAAATACTCCAGGAATACATTTGCAGTAGCATATGGTTTAAAAGAATCAAATTACTCCCGCAGGACTCTAGAGATGTTATGTACATATATAATATAATAGTATAATAGTTTTAATGTATTTAACATTCATATAAACCTATGTGGTTTCTGAATGCTAATGTAATTCTGTATTTTTGTGACAATAAATAAATAAAATATCCTGCTTAAAGGACCAGAAAAACAGAACCAACCACAAAATGAGTATGTTTTGTGCATACTATTGTATGATTTATTTCCTGTAGCTTTGCCAATATGAATCAGTACATAAAGTATACAAAACAGTAACAAGCATCTACCTTTATAAACTTTTACATTTATAATATTAACAGGTTATGAGTGACATTATAAAAAGTAAAAATATGTAAAAAATAAGTACATAATATGAAACTAACACAAATAAGTATCATCATCATAACAGCCGTTAACTGTCCACTGCTGAACACCGGCCTCCCCCTTAGGATGAGATTTAGTAGTTAGTACTATATACTGGGACCACACAGTAATACAAATAAATATATGATACATTTAATAACATTTTCATTTCCAGACCTAAGTTTCGTAGTTACAAACCACAAGATGAGACTTTGCAAGAATCTAAACTTGAAGATGCTCAACCTACTGATGTTGAAGACGAAGTTAAAGACTTATTAGAAGCTGGCAAGGAAAAGGTACAAAAAAAGGAACATGTATTTTTTAATTTCCAGTTTTGTATATTGTTTACAAATAACAACATTATCAATTTACAAATGCTTCACATTTTGTAAATTGAAAGTTATAAAATACATGTCAACCTCTGTCCTAAGAGATAATATAGAGAGAGAAATAGAGCATAGGGTGTTGTCTGTAAGAGCCAACATGACTGTTCACAGATTTTCATATTGTTCAAGGGAGATTAAAATCACTCTTTTTAGAGCAAAATGCTCTATGTAAGTCTTTTTAGAAGAGCTTGTGGGCTTTTTACACTCAGAAACAGTACAGCGCCCTATGAGTCAAGTACAATAATACATTTAAGGTGCTGTTGGGAATGTCTCGGTTTTGTAGTGCATTGGGAATGTTCACCGAAGTGCATGTTGATGGTTTCTACACTACTATGTAAAAATGCTGAACATCTCTGATATCTCTAACCTTATCCTAAGGGTAATTGCAGACCATCCAGATCGCCAGCATTTGAATCATTGTAGAATGATTCCCATGGTAACTAATATATAAAGAAAAGTGGGTTAGGTCATTGTGGTTGTTTGTTTTTTTTTGTATTAATCTGTTTAATATTGTAATATAATTGCAATAATTTGTATAAAAATTGTGTAAGTCTTAGTAACCTGATTAAAGAATTTATTATTATAAATTCATACATACCTCTGTCTCATTCATGTTTCTATTGTGAAGCTCCACAAATTAAAATGAAAAATTTTATTATAGATATCATCTCTCTTTAACTAGAAGCAGATATTTGTTGAAAAGTTATTAAATATTTATTTTATGTTTTTCCATTTCCAGGTAGTTTTACAAGACTTGGACATATCTAGTTTAGCTCCAAGAAAACCAGATTGGGATCTGAAAAGAGATGTTGCTAAGAAACTTGAAAAACTTGAGAGAAGAACACAAAAGGCGATTGCTGAACTTATATGGGAAAGGCTAAAACAAGGCTCTGAAGATAATTTGGGGGCTGTCATAACAATGACTAATATCAAGCCCACAGAAGATGACTGATGAATTAATGTGATAGTACAGTGAGAGTAAGTTCTTTTTATTTATTTTTTTTACATTTACTGATTGAAAATCTATATATTTTATAATATATATATTTTCAATCAAATATATACATATACTGAAAATTCACTGCTATGCCACTGTGTTAGGTTGACTGGAAGAAATCTTTTTTAGAGATAAATTCTCCTTTGCTAACATTGTTATTAACTTATTGTAGTTACTGTATATTTTAGTGCAATAAAGAATATATAAAATATATTTCAGCATATATGATCTTATCTTATTTTTCGCATATTGGGTCAGCTAAGCCGATGCATGTCAACCCATATGGATCTTTTGTGCTTCTCCCTGTCTTATACCATAATTTCATAGATCCTATGTGTTACCCTAACAATATCCCGCAGTTTAAGATATCTGTAGACCCCTGGTTCTGGAAAAGCCGTTCCCAGTAGCCTCATACGCATACTTGCCAACGAATTGCAGTTCCACATCAAGTGTTCCATGGATTCCAATTTCTCTCTGCACAGTCTGCACAGTGTGTCCGAAGATAGACCCATCTTGTGTAGTATATGCCTTATTGGCATATGTCCAGTTAGGGCACCCATAATGAGTCTTGCCTGTTGTCTGCCACTGCTGTAGATAAGTTTATCCCATCCCTCAACATTGTCATTTAAGAACTTTTTAGAATATCTTAGACCCTTCAAAGTCCTCCATTCCTTTTGCTGTTTTTTCCTCACATACTCCTCAAGGGCAGAGTTAACAACACTTGATGCAAGTGCAACGTATGGTTCAGGACCTACCATTTTTAATTCTGATCCCTTTCTCGCCAACTCATCGGCCTTTTCATTACCTTTAATCCCTTTATGTTCAGGGACCCAAACCAAACTAACCCTATTATGCCTACCCAAATTATGCATATACTACTATATGTACTAATCATATATGCTACAATAATTTGGTTCTATTAGTACATTTTAATATTCAAATCAAAAATAATATTTAGGCAATCGACTTGCCAGCAGCTCCAACTGAACAATCACTAATAGAATATATTATTAATAACTAAATCTATGTAATTGAGTTATTTAGTTCTATTATTGACACAACACACTATATTTTTTTTTTTTGTTATTACACTGAAGGAATAAGAAATAAAAGATGATCCAAAATTGTATTGCTAAACTCATATTTATTTATATCACAGGACATCACCATAACTCCTTAGGTTCTTGAAATATACTCAGTCTGTATTATGGATATACAATTCCAATTTTAACTATAACACTTGCTATAATTATTCTACAATTGTCATTTTTTTTATCAGTTTTTGTGTATTTTGACACATTACATTTATGTTTGTGCTTATAGAAGAAATTATTAAACTATCTTAAATAACTTATATGGTCATTAATTGCTGTGATACAATTTTAACTGTTATATTTTAAAAATTAATTATTGCTTTATTATTCGTCTTTTAAATAGTTTATATTGTTACCAGAAATAAATGTTATAAACAATTAATGCAACTGCGTTCTAATTAACCTTTTAATTGCTCCAACCGGATTTATCCAATAGAAAACCTGTATTTGTATGTTTGTTTTTTTTTCTCGTTTAACTGCCTACTACATTAACATAGTAACATAGAATATAAAACAAATGTTTACAAAATACTTGTTATAATTCAGATTATACCTCAGGGTAATAAAAAAAATACATAATAAAGTTGTAAGAGATAGAAAAATGTTAATAGCCCTATTAAAATTTAAAATACTAAATAGTTGTTTATTAGCATATCACACCGAAGTATGGAATTGACTATCATTCATTACATTGAAATATGATTCAAAATACGTAGTGTCTATTTAAAAGACAAGCTTATTTACTATAAGCTTTGTGTACAGGAAATGCCAGCATTTGTATGTAGTCGGTACTGTTATTTCCATTTGGATTATTGCTATTATTTGCTTTGTATAATTTTATTCAAGTAATATTCTTACGAATGTTTCATAGATTACTAGACATAAAAAATATTTGAGTTGTTATAATTTATCGTATAATAATCTACGAATTGTTTAGTACTCATAATACTTATATGTTATCTTTAGTGAGGATCCACTCATACCTATTTATTTATTTATTTATTTTGTGATACATAGGTAATAATGGATGGTAAAAACAATATAAGTCCTCTATGATCAACCCCATCTATCGAGGTATACAAATTTACAATTACATAAGAAAAAAATTATATTATATAAAAAGAAAAATCAGTAATGTCACATTTATAGTAAAAAAATATAATTATGGAACTTTATTACATTTATCTTCAAGGAAATCGTCAATTGAATAGTATGTTCTGTTTACTAGGTATTCATACAGTTTAGTTTTATATTTTTTTATGTCATCTATGTCTGTGAGGGATTTAGGTAATTTATTATATATCCTAGGTGCCATCCCTAAGACACTTTTAGTAAATAATGTCGTTCTATGTTGTTTTGAAATGATTTTGTGGTGTTGTCTATTATTTTTTAACGTGTTATATTTATTTAAATTATTTTTAACGAATAACGCCAGCTCAAAAATGTATAACGCAGGTAATGTCAATATGTTGTGTTTTTTGAATAGAGGCTTACAGCTGTCTACCGATTTAATATTGCAAGCTGCCCTTAGACATCTCTTTTGAGCTTTAAAAGCAAGGTTTCGGTCAGTAGAATTGCCCCAGAAAATTATACCATAGCGTATTGTTGAGGTTACATAAGCATGGTAAGCCAGTAGTACTGTATTTTGGTTAACTTCTTTATTTAGTTTATATAGTACAAATGCGTACTGACTTAATTTGCTACATATTTTGTTAATGTGTATTTTCCACGTCATTTTATTATCTATCCACAGTCCCAGAAATTTTGTCATGTTCGTTTCATCTATTTTTTGTCCAGCATATTGAATTTCAAGTTTATTACGTTCTATTCTTTGTTCAAATGTCATAATTTTAGTTTTTCCTATATTAATTTTTAAATTATTGTCAACTAACCATTGTATAATCTCTTTTATAGTGTTGTTTATTTCCGATTCAAACTTGTTTAGGTTCTTGGCACTGAATAGTATAGTACTATCATCCGCAAATAATACTATTGGATAGTTTATGACTTTAGGCATATCATTGATATATATTAAAAACAACAATGGTCCCAAAATACTACCTTGAGGAACGCCGAAATGAATATCCTTTTGTTCTGAATGATAGTACTTCATAATTTTTGTACGTCTACATATACAATTTACACATGTGATTTGTTTCCTGTGAGTTAGATATGATTTTATTAAATCTAGAGCACTACCTCTTATGCCACACTTGTATAATTTTTCTATGAGAATCGTATGATCTACATGGTCAAATGCCTTTGACATGTCCATGTATATTGCTGACACTGGATTTTTTCTATCCATATTTATAACAATATTTTCGACAAGGTCATGGATGGCCATATTAATATTTTTGTTTTTTCTGAAACCATATTGTTCATTGACAAAGATGCAATTTTTTTCACAAAAATTGTAGATAGTATTATAAATAATCCTCTCAAAAATCTTTGCAAATATTGTAATAAGAGCAATGGGCCTATAGTTGTTAACATCATATTTTTTCCCCGTTTTATAGATGGGTTTTATTAAAGATATTTTAGTTTGTCTGGAAATATATATATGCTCTATTGATAAATTTATTATATGACTTAAGACTGGAGCTATATTATCAGCAACCAGTTTTATAACGCTAGTGGCAATTCCATCGTAACCTGAACTATTCGTATTTTTTAAATTATTTATTATTTTAATAATGTCGTCTGGTACCGTAGGATGAATAAAAATTGAATTTATAATACTATTTATGTATGTCAAGTTTGATTTGGATTTTATTGTTTTGACGTGGTCAATATAATGGTTATTAAGGGCTTCAGCTATACTCTTAGGATTGGTTATAACTTTTCCATCTACTATTAATTGTGATATGCTTGACTCTGGGTAATTAATTTTTGTCTTGTTTATTATACTCCAAGCTGTCTTATTTTTATTATATGATTTTTGTATGTAGTAATTATTTTGCGCTTTTTTCGTCAACTTAATAATTTTACGTATTCTTTTTGAATAAATTTTAAATAATTGTCTATTTGTCTCATTTGGTGATATATATGCCAAAGCATATGTCTTTTTCGTTTGCAACATTTCCTTATTCCTTTTGATATCCAACTGGGACGTTTTACTGTCGACATTTTGATCATTTTATTTGGAAAACACAGGTCATAGAATAACTTAAACATATCAAAAAATTCATTAAAAGCCTCATTTGGTCTTTTATTGTTATATATGTCATTGAAATTTAAATTTTCAATGAAATATTTAAATTTTGCCATATTATCTTCATTATAATCTCGTTTTCTTATATACCAATGAGACAGTAAGCAAGTCTTTTTAACTGGACATTTTAGTATTTGCGCACTGTGATCAGAAATAGCTAGTTCGAGTATTTTGCCTTGACTTCCTTTAATATTATGCGCTATATTATCTATACAAGTACCGCTACTAATTCTAGTTGGTTTATTTATGCTTGTTCGTAGATTAAAACTTGTTAAGATATCAAGAAAACGCATCGATAAGTCATTTGTTTTTAAAATGTTAATATTAAAATCACCACACAATACTATTTTTTTATTATTTTTGTAACAAAATTTAGCTAACAATGCTTCTAACTTATTGAAAAAAATTTTTAATTTATTTGTATTATTATTGGGTACTCTATAGATACACAGCACAATCATATCATGTTCAGGCAGTTCGATAGCTGAACATTCTATAACATTTACAATACTAAATTCATTGGTGTCTATTGTAGTATATCGATGATGATTTTTAACTAAAATACATGTACCCCCGTTACGATATTCTCTGCAGAAATATGCAGCTAACCTATAGTTGGGAATATTAATTTGATCATAATCACCTTTTTTCATGTTATGTTCACAGATACATAATACATCAATTGACTCTTTCCTTCGAGATAATTCATCTAGATTCACATTTAATAAGTCCAATTTGGATATTAATCCATTAATATTTTGGTGCAGAATTAATAAGCTATTATACGAGAAAAAAATCATGGTTTCCATTATTTAGTTCATCATTATTATCTTCGTTATTCAAAATTTCATTTATCTCTACGTTATCTGTATTATCGTTAGTTATTTTAGAAACATTACTCTTAAATATAGTTACATTTGTCTGTACACTCTTTTCTGCAAATGATAAAACCTTTTTTTGTGTATGTTTAATCGCGTTAATATTTTGTTTCGAATAACGGTCTAATTTCATTTTATAGTCTAAAGCTAGAATTTCTTTTAAAATACATCTTGATAATTTAAGAGTAAAGAATTGTTTTTTAGGAATTGTTCTACTGTAATCCATATCAATATAAATGGTATTTCCAAATCTATTAGAGATATGTCTTAGTAAGTAATTTAGAGTTTGTTCGCAAAGGTTTTTGTTGTAAGGTATTTCTGGTATAATAATGTTAGTATTTTTCATTTTATTTAACCAACTGCATAGATAATTGCGAAAGTCAAAGGGGTTTTTATCATTGATGCCTCCTATAAAAATTATGTAGTCATTCATTGTTAGTTTTTCCATGTACGATTTATTAGTGTTCAATATATGTTCAATTCCTGCTCCAGGTTTCCAGAAGGAAGTAACGAGATAATTTGATCCCAAAAGTTCTTGTATGGTTTTTCTAAGATTTTTTCCTCGTTGATCTGCGATTATGAAAACCTTTCTCTTATTAGTCGTTGGTCTATTCTGGTAAGTCAAGTCTGAACTGTAGCTACATTTTTTATCATCTTTTTCATTGCTGCTTTTCTTTACTAATCTAGTAAATCCTTCACTTTGTTGTATTTCATTTTTCTTGTTTACTATTATTGTGTCATATTTATTCTTAGCTTGTCCTATTGTTATAGATGATGTCTGTTCTACTTCATTATTATAAATATTTATGTATTTTTTTTCTATGTTGTCATCCATAACATTTTTGTTCATGGATATGCATTCAGTATTTGTTACTTTGTCAACTATTACATTTTTACCCTGTTTTTGATTTAAATACCTATATAGTATGTATGAGACTAGATGGCGTTGTCGCATTTTTTCAAGATATATGTGGACTATAAGCTTATCAGTTACTTAAACTGCATAATATTTTCTAGACAATTCGAGATCTTAATATCTATTTATATCTATAGTAATAATATTATATTTTATAATATAAATTTAAATATTAAGATAATTCGTTATAAGTCTATGGCAATTCAATAATTATTTTTGCTCACAACGCAATAGTATCTAGTATACTCGCTAAAATATTAATTTAAATTGTGCTAATATTATATTTACATTAACTAAATATACCTATAAACAGCAAATGATCGCTAATAATGCGCTTAGGCAGCACAGTAAGCTCCATTGGTTACTATGTCCACTGTTGTGCCCCTTCCTCCTTCTGTACGGCCTACTGGTTGTGGTCTGCTCCTCAGGGTCATCTATCTCATTGTAGCTGAAGTAGTTGCTATCTATATTGTAGAATACTACACGATCGCCGATTGGCTGTATGGGCCTGAAGTTATGTGTGATCTTGCCATGAGCAGACTTTAACTCCCTGAAGGCTTCAATCTGCAATATTTTAGAAAGTTAAAAGTCGTAGGTTTTTTTATAGCAATTATATCAAAAATTCAAAGGGTCAGGCATAGTAGGATCAATTAATGTGAACGACCGAAAAAATGGAATTCCTTCAATGGTCGGTCACGCTATGTCGGATCATTAACGTATGTCCTTTTAAATTGATCTGGGCGTTTTCTTTGTATCATACATATGTATTTAAAAAATATTTATAAATGTTTATTAGTTGTCTAGTACCCATAGTAAAAACGCTATCGAAACCATAATCTCTGAACAATTTATAAATGCAGTGTACCATTATTATACTTTTTTAATAATCAAAATATTTGTTTATTCTAAATATGTATTGAAAATTAAGAGACATTTTATGCAAACGTTAAAGTTTCCAATTACTTGTTAAGGTTAAATTTCAGTTGTAGGTTAACAAGAATCTAACGCTTTCTATTTTTACCTAATAGTAAGCTGGTAGAAAATGCCATACTGCAATAAGTTCGCTGTTTGCACAAATTTCATTATGCAATAAAGAATAAATAAATAAATTTATATAATTGGAGATCGTTATAATATATAACAACCATCTCTTGTGTACAAACAATAAATGATGGCTGTTCTCTATATAACTAGCTCTGATTGAAATTAATTCAATTACACAAATAGGTATCAAACCTAAAATTCATTCTTGAAACCAGCTAACGACCGATTGCTATGTAATAATAGATATGTAAAAAACATAAGATATAAAAACAATGCATAACGAGAAGAACATGTTCATTTTTGTGTACCTACTAGTTTTTTATACGAAAACGTAGTGAGAAGTCTTAAGGTAGGTATGCTAATATATTAATAATATATTTTTTTTATAAAAATAGTTTCTGATTCCATCCACGTGGCCAGGATAAGTTGAGTGACTGCGATACAAACATCCATTTCCTTCTTTATGCTTAAAAATACGTGTATACTAAGTTTCATATCCACTGGTTGTATATGCGCCATGATATAACAAACAATTAGACTCATTTTCAAATTTATAATGTTAGTAAAGATATATTTGTGTGATTATTTCTTGTAATTGTTTGTGTTTAAAATAAGTTTATTACTGTAATCTTTTGGAGATAACAAAAAAGAATATATATCTGTCTATCTAAAGATAATATAGCTTTACATTTTTTTTATGTTGCTAAATACATTTTGATCTTTAAAATTGCTTCACTTTTAAATGATCCTTATTTGTATATTTATTTGTATTGGGTATTTTCCATTTATAATAATAATGGGGTCAATTCTGTGGTGCCATTTCTCTAAATTTATCTCTGAAATTAAAGTTTCAATTTAGTAATACAGCGAAATGTTTATTCTCATCATATCAGCCTTTAACTGTCCACTGCTGAACACAAGTCTCTCCCTTAGGGAGTAGCCACGCTTGGCAAGCGGATTGGCAACCGCCGTTAGACTTTGGAGATGTTTTAAGAGGCTGTTGCTGCCCATTCCTCGCCTTCCCTTAGTCGCCTCTTACGATACTTACGGGAAGAGAAGGCGGCCCATTCTATACCGAGACCATACGGCAAATGTTTATTCTAAAGAATATGAAATAAGAATAAATTTGAGTTAAAATTATTTCAAAAATTAGTTTTCATTTTCTATAAAACAGTAATTTCGCGAAACTTATAAATTAAAATACTAGGTGTACTAGAAATGGCTCCTCGGAATCACTCGCAATTGTATATTACTAAGTGTAATTTAAGACCATAAACTCTTTTTAGTTTGTAATTAGATGGCGCTGTGTAATTTAATCTATCTATATATTTATCCATATTTATTTTTTTAACTACGGAAGGGTAATAATTACCTGATCATGGGCCAACCTCACAGGTTGTTCAAAGTCCAGCCATATGACGACTTCAGAACACGGTGGAGTCGTCAAGGAACCACGATATGTGAAGTATCTCCTCAAGTCGTATGGCAGTATGTTGAGGAATGAGAATGGATGAGACATAATCACTGAGGTGTAAGGCTCGGTCACATTTGACAGTGCTAATGTTATGTCATCATACGCTGGGTGCTCGTGTCGATCCAACTAAAATAATAAAAAAAAAAAAAAACTTGAAACAAACGACAGACGTAGTAAGTTCATTGAGTTTCCGTTGTTTAATAAATGCAAATATACAAAAAAATATTCGCCGTTAAAAAAGATTTTACGTTAGATCATTTTTAGTTGGTGATCCTTATAAACACCTACTACATAGCGGGGCGACCTTAAATATGTTATAGGGAATCTAAGGGGGGGGGGGGGTCCTACATTCAATAATATACATAAACAATAGCGATGACCTTAGAACTTTTCTGTATAAAAGAGACATATTGCGTCATTAGTGTAATAAAATGAACTTTAATTTGTAGGATCAAAGTGTATACCTGTCATTGTAATGCCTATTCACATCGTAGAAAATTAAATAAATTGGCAGATAACAATCACAGTAATTTAATCAATTCTATGAAACATCGTGTAATGCATATAATTTAAGAAAAACCGGTCAAAACGATATTAACAGGATTCCGTAGCGATATTTCTAACTTAATTTCAATTTTATATAAATATGTCATAGTTTCTAAAATAATTTACAGAATTTCTAAAAGCAATTAATATCAAATAACACTGATAATTCTGTAAATAAAAATCACTTAATTTAAATCGGTATTTTCAAATGCTTTTTTTTTTACATTTTTAAGACGTTTATCTATCAGACATTAAAAATGAAATGAATACGACCTTTTTGTCTTCAAGGATAATTCATTTATTAAATCCTAATTCGTTTTTATGCATACATTTGATGTAAGGAAAATACAGCAAAAATGTACTATTTTATATCATTATTACAGAAGTTTCGATTCTATGGCATACAAACAAACAACAAGAAATACAGATATGACAAAATTATATGGTTTTTATTTTGCTATTTAACTATAAAACCCTAAAAAAATAGCCAGCATGAGTAATTTGATATTATTACATTATAATAATCCTGCGCAGCAATATAATAGAATTATACTACGCATTATAGATACTTGCACATAATCTACAACGCATAAACTGACTGACAGACGGAGATTCTTGAGTCAAGTATATTTTTTTGTATGTTATGCGATTTCTTAAAATTTAAATTATATTAACTTACTCCGTGTTAATCACATATTAATTTTGCTATATTTAATTATACATCAGACATTTTTGCACCGGAAAATCTTAAATTATTTGATCCTTTTTACAAATCAGCTCCCATGCGGTTTATACTAAATACTTTATTATTTTAAATTCAACTGAAATTATTATTTTTTTAAAAGTCCACTGAAATATATATACTACCTCGTAAAAAAAGGCGAGAACTGTTAAACCGTCGGGATGTTTCACTGCCTCGCTTGTACTTCTGTATTCTTCTTTATAAAACACCATATGCAGCTCCATAGGAAAACTGTAAAAACATGATAGTGATTAATATCAGGCGATATGCTTGCGTGTCATTTAATCTATCAAATCGAGGGCAATTTATAATGCCGTGTTCTCGGGGTCATTAATTTGGGATTTAGTCCACGGGTACACAACACATTTCTAACTTTTACTAATGGTGTGTTTTAAGTACTTGCTGACCCAACAAACGCTGTTTTGTTTTCTATTGCCACTTGCCGTGGACATTTGTTCA
Organism: Galleria mellonella; assembly: GCF_026898425.1. Taxonomy (NCBI): domain Eukaryota; kingdom Metazoa; phylum Arthropoda; class Insecta; order Lepidoptera; family Pyralidae; genus Galleria; species Galleria mellonella. The sequence continues at coordinate 7,592,433 of NW_026442016.1, forward strand.
TATCTGAATAAAAACTTTCCTATCTCTCATGTTGGAGCAAACAATGTATATTTACAAAATTTAAAATAAGTCGGTGGTAATGAGTGGTTTTAGAAATTAACATAAACGAACATCGTGACTCGGGAATTTAAAGACAATATATTTCCGTGTTCTTTTTAATTTATTCAGAGTGAAATTGAAATTATTACTTTCTGCAAAAAAATATATTTTAAAAAATACATAACTTATGTGTGTATATATTTATTAATAAATCCATTCGTTATTTGATATTAATAGGATGAAGGAACAAGACACCTATTTTGAATTTCATCGTGCACTCTTCTCAATGCTTGGCCAATTCTTTTAGCATCTGTTTGGGCATTTCAACACATAGTCATTGGCATTAAAACTTAATTTGGACGTTGCATATTTATCAGTCATTGTAGGCGTAGCACCTTTTAAAAAATCTGGAACTTTTAATAATGAATTGCGTTCCAATCGAGCCAAATAAAAAGAACTTGTAGGTATGTCAGTGTTTAATTATCAAATAATTTTTAAGCGATATGGTATAAACCTGTTAATTCACGATACTGACGCATTAATTGCGTTAATCGTTGAACTTCAGTAAACTTCGCGAAATTCAAATTAGCCTATTCAAAGCTTGCAACACTCGACCATAACCCATATATAGACATTGCATATCATCGACATGCTGTCAACAACAATTTACGAAACCTGACTACCCCACTTTAGGATCGGGACCATATTTTTTTATATATTTTGTAGATATCATCTTATATCAGCAAGTTACTAAATTTCTATTATTGTTTAATATACGCGTACGACTTGGAATAACTTACAAACTGCTAGCTCACTTTATCTAAAATGGCAACTGTCGCATAAATACATAAATTGCAACTTAGACATCGCTTAATATACTGTATAAAGCAAATATTTTGAAATTATGTGAACGTAATCGTATTGCCATATCTGACCCTTCAAATTATTGAAAGCACAGATAGTTGATGGCAGAAATACGAGTGGGATAAGGCAGAACCATGAACGACTTTGTACAGTCTCGCTTTTTTAGAAATTAAAAATATTAAGTTATAATTAAAAATATGTCATGACATCCAAAAAATATTTTTAGTTTTAACCATTTAGATGTTAAAATATACCTACTAGATTAATTAATATTACCTAGTCCATTACCTTAAGGTTGTCTTGAAAAGATTGCTCTCAGCAATAAGACCGCCTTACTGTACTTATACAACTGTATCGTTGTGTTTGTAAATTGCCTTGCTTATTTCCTATATTGTATAATGCAAATAAAGTATACTCATTCATTCATTCAAATATATTCTCCCAATAGCTCAATGCGCTGGATTATTAATCGTTTTATAGGTGCAGTTAAACATCATTAATCCATTGAATTTTAATTTTCAATATAGCGTAATGCTCATACCTTCTATGATTGATTTTGTCCTCAGATCCGAAGGTGTCGTTGTCTCCCCAATGGAAGTGCATCTGACTGAAAACATAGTCGCCATCTAGAGGACCTCCACGGACCCTTGGGTGTGGCTCGTTCTCTACCTCGATCAATACTGCATCCATATAAAAATTATAAAATTTTAGTTAAGTAAAATATAACCACAGTATAAAGAACGCCCAGCGAGCCAGCGATCCAATGCCTTTGGCATCTCTTGAACGATTACAATTCGGCACGATTTGCTCTTTCTAGATGTGCCCATTGGACGACTGGTAGGGTAGAGTTCTTTAGACTGATATATAATATCTATGACCCATTCCTATTTTATTTAGATGTATTCTTATATTTTTTATTAAATTATTGTAATAATATTTTGTATTTTTTTTATTTATATTAGTTACAAATAAGGAATTTTATCTGGTTCTACGATGCAAATTTAGATATATAGATAGAACATCCGAGTGTCAAAAATATGTCAAAATTTAGTCAGATAAACTACACTAGTGAAGGATTATTTAGTAAACATAAAAAAAAATATTTCTCTTTAAGCATTAATTTTAATCAATTTTATAATACTAAGGTATTTGAGTGGGCACATTATATTTAGATGCATCTGTCACACGAAATCGCTTTTATTATTAGTAAGAAACAATTTAGAGGTCATACCCAGGATCATACTAATAACGAGAAAATACAAACCTGTGTGTCCATTATTAGTGACATGTACTCCGTCTATGGAGTCATCGAAACCAATAAAGACTATCTCTGGCAAAGTAACCTGCTTCACACGAAGCACGTTGATGTTGATTGGGCTCTGATGTTTGCCGGTACATTCTCGATAACGTTCGCCCCAGTGCTGAGGTCCTGCGACAACGAGTTAGGTTATTTCTTTATCATCATAACAATAGGCTTTTCCTAGAACAATATTACAACCTAGATATATATATTTTTACGCTATAGCCAAACAGTTTATGTAGTATAAATGCTAGTTATCTTTGTATAGCCCTTTATCTTTACACGCCTTTGGTAGAACCGGGGTCACCCAGTGATATTATAAAATGTAAAAACGGTTCGGGCTCGGTGTGGTCTGACGTCGAACCTAGTGTAAGCGATATTTTTTTTTATGGATTATAATGGAATGGTAATCGCGTCCGCGCTAACGGTATATGCCGGTGCTCGTACCAATGAGGGATGATAGGTGCGAATGAAAAGGCAGGTCAGTTAGCCTATTATGATGAATATACCTAGAATTCAAGCCGATAGTTTACAGGGGTGATCAAATGGAGGTCGATCTGATGGTATATTGCTAACAATGGGTCTGATTCGCATTACTAACAATCCCTTCCCAGTGTGAGCAATATTTAAACTGATCATGATCTATTTGTTAGAAACTTACAGATATCGAACCCAATGGATTTGGTGGTCTCAAACACGATGTAGGCGATAGCGAAAATATTAGGTGTGATCGAAATCAAAATGAATGATGACTATTTCGACGTTAAGGGTTCCATTAAGGTAAAAACATTTTTCTATCGCATCTTTTTAGTTTATATATTTAAGGGTAATGGGTCCGTTAATTTATTATAAATGCTTATTGTCATAAGGCGCGGCGAGGGAATGCCATGTGGTTTTTGTGGTAGGAGATCCGGCAGTATTCACAATCCCTTCCCAGTGGGGTGTGTTTCTGCATGACACATTTTCCACATGTAAAAAAAAAAAGGGGTGCCAGGTATACTACGGCAGGTTAAAAAAAATACACGCTGGTTAAAAAAATACACTATAAACGTCTAGAGTCACAATCCAGAACATTTAGACAATTCAATACTTTTTCAAATTGGTTCAAACAAGAATTGCACTTTGATCAGGATTATTTATCAACTGTGTCTAATAAAACTATTTTATTAGACACAGTTGATAATTATTCATAATAATAAATAATAATTTTGATTTAAGTTAAAAAAATACGAACCATTACGGACGATCATTAAAAATATATTAATAGATTAAGTTTTTAAAAAAGATTAAATTCGTTACAATGGAATATTAAATGGTTGGCAGGAAAGTGATTATTATTGCTGCTGGTTAACCGCTATTACCGCACGTTAAGATTAAAGATGACTGGTCTTGGAAAGTGGCTACGAAATATGTTACTTTCTCATAAAGTGTAAATCTAGACAATGTAAGTTGGTGTAGGTATAAAATTATATACGGCTCAGGAAGTAAGTACCTATAGCGAAAGTAGGAATAAATATAAATCTTATGTAATAACTGTGTAGATATACGTTACCGGCAATCTATAAATATAATTCAAATATTCTATACAATATCTAAGCATAAAATAACTGGGGCTCCCAGGAATTGTACAGATTATCTATGTATATATATATAGCACTCAGGAATTGTATAGTATATTTGCAAGCTCACCGGCAATGTGTTCTTAGGTTATGTTAATTGTTATTTGAAGTATTCATAAAAAATATCAACTTTGTTTTTGACCAACGCTCAGCAATAGAATCATTATGCTTCGATATCCTATAATCCTTAAGTGACTTCTTTTCTGCTGTTTTTATTTCTTCTAATTGTTGTTTATACATTTGATCGTCAGTAATAAGGGTATTTTTTCTCTGTTGTCATCTCTTACACATATTACCGGCTGAGTATGCGGTATTTTTATTTATTAAACATTGATATAAAAATAATTAGGTAGATAGACACAATGTTTTATATAGAATAGGTAGTTCATTATTTCGGTATAGAAAAGGTAGGTGATGATTATAAAATCATGAAATCAAAATAACTTTTTCAGCATCTCGATCCTTCACAGTTGGTTATGCCAAAACTAAGAATATAGAAATTCTAATTTAAACCTATTTATCTTAGAGCTACGTATTTAGATTTACCATCTTAAGTAAGTACCTACTTACCTATTACACCGTCGTATCCGAAATCTTCACCTCGCGTTAGTTCAGGAACTGTAACAAATTGCATTGTATAATCAATGATACAATTTCAAGTTTAGCGATTTATTTCAGTAAGTATATATATATACATGATACAGGCGAATAAAGATACTAGATGTCTATTAGCCCAACTTAACTGAATGAATGATATACCTACAGTTTGACCTCTCAATTGTATGTAGTTATTTACAATATAGAATATTTTTTAATTATTATTATAATCACGTGAATGAAGCTGCATGCACACTAATAGCATTAGAAAGTGAATGCAAATAAAAAGACATTCCAAACAAGTACATATAGCTAGTACCAAAGCAATAACATTACTTAAGTAGAGCCTATCTATTTCCTAAGCATTACAAGTATAAACTTCCACAGTAATGCGCATGCGCCCGCTCATCGCAACTAATGACTGAACCCGTTTTAGATAGTACTTTTCTATGTAGATAATTTTGTTCAAATCATTGTAGTTTGCTTTTAGTTACAAAGTTTTGTAAATTTTAAAATACGTAAACACTGAGACATTCTTATATGTAGTTGTACTTAATTGGTACCTAATGATTTCTCCAAACGAATAAAAGGAAAGCTTAAAAAAAATTGTAGATATGTACCTAATGCTTACTTAATAACAATTACGGAAACAGTTCAAAGATAGATATACTCGTGATCATTGTACAATCTACATGCGAATAGAATGTACCTTTGTATTCAGACTTAACACCGGAACCTAGTCATTATATTATCAAATGATCCACATGGAAGTCAACACTGAATAACTCGTTAGGTATATCTGCCTATTCGAACCATATTCCAATTCCGTGTTATATCCGCAATGATTTTGCTATTTATTATAACAGTTGCATTATTTATTAATAGACTATTAAATATCCAAGTAAGATACATAAATCCAAGTGTATGTATAATTATACTAGACTTAATTATAAGTAAAGTATTGAATAAATTTAAATTATTTCCGATTAGTATTATAATGATACTTTAACGAAACCTGACTTCTACAATAGGTATAAATAATAGATTAATTACCTATTACATATTAATTAAATAATACTTTATTGTTCTATTAAAAGTTTGTGTATAATATAAATACTAAATTCAACTTTTACATCTCTTCAATAGTAGCGGTAGCTAAAAAAAATTCTCTATATGTATTGCAGTTTCCAAGTCGCATCTTTATACTTAATTGTGTTTACTATTTTATCGTAATTATATGTTATTTAAACCGGGATATTTTAAGGCAACGGCTATTACTTTTATTAGTTGGACCATTACTTTGCCATTCCGAAATTGTATATGATAATCAGGTATTGTATATGATATCTCTATCTCTCTTTCGACTAATTGTAGCAAAACACACTACTTACGTAGTTATAATTAGGTTTATTGGAAGTGTAACGTTTTATGAATAACGCACCGCATTACTTTACCAATTATCTGCGCCGTTGACGGCCTTTAAATGTCCATCAGAATCGTTGAAATATTCAGCAGTGGACAATGCATGGCTAAAATGATGGTGATTGAAATGTTTGGCGAGAATCGTAGCTTCATTTACATTGATATACATGTACTGTAAGTACTCATAACTATGTATGTATTACCTAATAAGGTTACAAGATTCATGTTCACCCTGGGGTACAAATGGTGCTTGATGCTCAAGTGCAATATACAAGGTTTTCTTTAAGTTTTCTTAAGTTCTTATGGGAAGCATATTCAGTGTATATCGTCCTTAAAAACCATTGTGGTTAATTCCTGGCGAATTAATTATGATGGTCGAACTAACTTGATCTTTATCTACCATCACTCACTAGTAACCTACCAGTGTATATCGATAGCATAAGTAGTAGGATAGCATCCATTATTATTCCAATAAAAAATTCAAGGAACTATATATATATATATATATATATTATAAGGCATAATTAGCACACAATATTTTTTATTCGCAAAAAATAATTAAAATCCGTTAGTTTATTTCATATTCCCAATTGGCACATATATCGTTTAACACAATTACATTTCAAATATTCTCTTTTTTTAAACAGGCTGTGAGACTACGAACATGACCTTTAGTAGAAATTATTGTTTCGCATCTTCAAAGATTCAATGTAATATTGTTCTCGTTCATATTTCAACCAAGAACAATTCAGACTAATTTGGATTTTAGTACACATAAACACTTAAGTATAATTTTGTTTATCCGTAAACACGCTTACTTCGTTTAGTCATCGTCACATTGTATTTTTAAATTTAAATGAGCAAAATACATAAATATCTGCAAATTATTTCACCTTGAGTGCGATGTTTAACTTCTTACGGCTCAAGGCTTTCATTAATCTTTTTTTTTATTTGGTAGGTTTATCTGGTGCCGGAGATGGCACTACACCTATTAATATAGAGCCGTTGTCACCGTCATTAACAGTAGTTATTTATATAGACTATTACTATTGCAACTGTATCTTACCTCAGAATTTCATATCAAAAGTAGGTTAAATGTACAAAATTAATATATGTTTATAGGTATGAAACATTTTTATAACCGCTGAATAACTTTTAGTAAATGTTTATTTTGTATAAACCAATCAGCTGTCATTCCATGGTGATGTACATGTAGATTATTTCTACTCGTAATCACGAAAAATATAACATTTTATTTTTGTATTAAACTACTGAGAAAGTTAAATTGATACTGAAAATAATCGAGAGATAAAGCAACTTCATGATATCTCAGTTTAAAATCTGTGACTATGAAATATTAAATGTATGGTCTTGTTTCAGAGAATGTATTAAGTATCATTGCCCTTTATACCGAAAAAAAAAGTAAAACGATGGTAAATACTCATACAGTACAAGAATAAGAAATATGTAACTACACTAGTGACTCTACCATTGCATGTCATGTTTTATTAGAAAAATAATTATTTCAAAAGCGTTTAGTGTGTAACTCAATTTACTTTCATCCAAGTATCTAAGTATATTATCCACTTAGGTATATACCAATTTTTTTTTTAACTAGTGTTTTTTTACGCATACTACCTGCGGATAAATTGTTACGCAAATTTTATTCGCTATTAGTAACAAAACCAAATAAAATGGTTTAAATATAGTTATCGTAATATTTAGAGTTTACAAATATGTAGTCGCTTAAAACGAACGCATATAATTGTTCATGGCTATTTAAGTACGAATACCGTAAAGTTTCAAGAATTTGTTGTCTTTGGTAAATGTATTGATGCATTCAAACCGTATCGTAACAGCAACTGGTGCGTGGCAAGTTCATTGATAAAAATAATTATATTGGATAGGTAGGACATTCGATTTTTGTTGACCTCTTATTCCCCGCCAATGTTGCAGTGCGTTTTTACACGTTGCGATAGCAAGATCATTGTTAGATTTTTTTGCTCGCCACAAACTTTAAATATTACTTGCCTATTCAATAACCGTTATAAATTAAATTTCCATCCTTACCCAATAATGGTAAAGGTGGTATTTTGATTATTCCAAGTTATTACTATTATACGAGATTGTTGGTCTCAACATTGGATGGAAAGTTTTTTTTTTTTTTAATAATTTGCAGTTGTATGGCTGCTTAAAAATGTACTACAACCCGCCTGCCAAGCAGCCTGGAAACTGACAATACCTCTCTATATATGGGAGACCTATGTTCAACGGAAGAAATTTAACGGTTGATATGATGATGACATATATATATATAAAGTCCATATATATATATATATATATATATATATATATATATATATATATATATATATATATATATATATATATATATATATATATATATATATAAAATATTAGTCCATTTTTTACAGAGTTCGCTTACGTAGTCATATACGTGTTCGGTTTGTAATATACCTATTATTTATAAAAGCGACGCAGTTTCAATTCTTTTCTCATGCGAAAATGTAATACTGTAAATTAATACAAAATATTCATGACCATTTACTTACTAAACTATAAAAACATCTAAGCATCACGGGTTTCTGTCTCGGTTGACTTACCATGTACGGTTCGTCTGGTTAGGTTACCATTTTCCATCATATGGGTCATCAGCTTGTTTGTCATTCTCAGTTGCATAAAAAAGTAAACTATAGTATTATAAAAATACTAGCAAATGTCCACGACTTTGTCCGTGTTTTAGTATGTATCGATGTATGTGACTTACCATGTCTCTCTCTCTTCCATCATATGGGTCATCAGCTCTTGGCAGAGTGTACTAGCAAATGTCCACGACTGTCCGTGTTTTAGTATGTACTGTATGTACCTACTTATATATTATATCTGGGAATACTGGACCAAAATTAACAAATGGCGTGTTATTCTTACTCTTTGTTTAGTAAGTTGTGTACTAAGGTTGTGAGAGTTAAAAAACTATATTAACTTATACTACATAAGTTACTATAGTTTTTAAACTATCTCATGGGAACTCTTTTATTTTCCATGATCTATTTAAAATATTGATCGGGGATGTAAGGTACTAATATGCAAAATTTCATTCAAATCGATTCAACAATTCCGGAGATAAGCCCGTACAAACAGACAGACAGAAACAAAACATTTGAAAAAAATCTGGATGTATTCTATTTCATTTCTAACATCTCCCTGATTCAGTTTTAGCATTTTTTTCTATGTATAAACATTTGACCTCTAAAGTTTTATTATATGTATAAATTTATTTATTTATATTACATATACTTACGCACATTAAACGATGATGCCATTTCGCAATGCCTACTTTCCCCTGATGTCAATGTTTTCACTGGGCGACGCTAGAGAGTACACAATGCTGTTTTATTGTCTTTTAGTTGTAATGTAATGTCTTATTTACTGGAGATATGAGTACGGACAGCGGACACAAAGAACAATTGTCTTGTAATAGATTTGACTCGCTGTGAAACGCTAAAGAATTAACTATAGGTACATTGTTTATAATTTGTTAATTGCCACCGAAACTGTGAAGGCTTTGAAGATTTTATTTCGGCTACAAAAACTTATGTACCACAGATATTTTTATTTTTTATTTTCATTTATTCATTTATTACAACATTATGACAACAAAAGCCAAATCAATGTTATAAACCTAGTGTGCTAACATATAATATAAAATTATAATAAAAGTATTTAACTCGACCTCCAGATATGTCTAAGCCGCTTCTAATATCTTTGGCAGGCAACTACTAAAAATATCAATATTGTCAATAATATTATTTATATATATGAATTCATTTGTTTTAGTTAACTGTAGTTACTTCTAATAGGAAATTTAAACTTTTATAGTAATAATAAGTGAACGCCTGATTTGACCGAGAATCGAACCCGTTAGCTCAAACTTACCAATGCACCACTGATATCACTATTCTTTATCAATGGTGTGTGCCGCCTTCTAATGTCAAGAGTTTCGAGACGAAGGAGTCGTTATACATGAAGGCCTCTGACGCGACCTATCTAAACTTTTAACGCTGTATACCTCTTATATTATCAAGGTTCCAAAGACACTTTACTACTATCGACCTTCATGAAGGCTGTCAATGGGAAAATTAAGTTTTTAAGTATTTCGTAAAAAACAAACTGATATTAGATGGTAGTAGGCACAAAATTTGTGACCGCATAATTTATATGAACATTTTTAAATATTCGCTGAATATGTGTTGGTATCTAAGTATGTATTTATTCAGTTTTTTTCCATACACGAACTGTATACTACAACCATATCAGATGCATATCGATTTGAGGTTCTTAAATCATTTATTTGTAAGCAAAACTGATTATGAGTACACTATTATAGAATACTCTTTAATGTCCAGAGTACCTACTGTTCATGTAGGCGACGATTACCACTTTCTATCAGATACGGCTGCCAACTTATTTGACATTCTAAGTTTCATAAAAAATAAACTATGAAATCTGAGCCACCTAATAAATATGGTATTAAGAAATCATAATCTTGTTTAATTGCATTATTCATAATCGCATAGTGCCTATGCGATTATTAAGAAGAATCAGGCTGCTACTTAGAGTAACATTGCGTAATATAGATAGTTTATAAGAATATACTTATACTTTGTATAAATAGTAAATTTATATATAATGATAACTGTATATAAAAACTTTACCCTAAATAAATCTGATCAGCAAATTAAAAGTGATTGACTAACCAATATCTAATCTTTAGCATTTATAGGTAACTAGCAACCCACCCCGGCTTCGCACGAGTGCAATGCTAATACTAAATATACCTACCTAATACAGAATGTCCTTATAAACAACATTTACAGCTTTTTTTGTCATTAGACAATACGTGTTATTTATAGGCACGCGCCGCCGGCCGAGCCGGTACCGCCGCATCGCTATGTTCCTGCTTTTTATAAATTTAAAATGCAGGAACATAGCGATGCAACGGTACCGGCTTGGCTGATATATCTTCGGAAATATTCATTTAAATTACATGCTGTAAAGAGCTATATTGATCTAAATTAAATGGACAATGTATTTAAGGTACCTACTTAATTAGATAAAAATTAATGCTGTATTGCTTAAAATCACTTCGTAAATAAACTATTTTTCTCGTAAAATGTAAAGAATAAAAAATAGTTATTGTGGGTTATCTTTAAGAGATAGAGTTGAGAAAATTGTCAACAAAAAAGTCCTAGATGGTATATGTTGTCAGTTCAGCCAGCGATTACAATATAAGCGCAAAAAATGTGTTTATATACGACATCACATTAGAAACCTCTAAATTTATCAGTGTTTCTTTACAATATTATACATGTATTATACATATAAACCTTCCTCTTGAATCACTCTATCTATTAAAAAAACCGCTCCAAAAAATACATTGCGTAGTTTTAAAGATTTAATCATACCGTCCATATGGACGGACAAACAGCTACAGCGACTTTGTTTTATACTATGTAGTGGTATTATTCATTACAAAACCTTAATCTAAAATTATCTTTTTAGTTTAAATTTATTCTAGTCCAAGTAGTAAGTTTCCAGCTGCGTTGCGCTAGCAAGAGAAAGAGAAGTAAGCCGCATAGGCTGTATGTGACAATCGCTTCAGTTCTCCTAGATCAGAACAGTACGCAATAATCCATGAATGAATAAAATTTGAACTCTTTTATTCAGTATAAGTTTCTCCCTTCAAGAGGAGCCTACACTCCGGTTAGCTCGCTATGGGGTTTTGTTTACCTATGTCATTACGGTATTGATAATTAAAACTACTAACTTGCCATATTCTCTACACGTGTGAAGCGCCCTTTGATGTTAAGAGTTTCTAGGCCACATTTAATTATACACAAAGGCCTCCAATGTTATATTCCAGATGATGGCTTTATGTGCCTAGCACGAAGCAATTTGAAGTAAATAACAAAAAAATTTAAATCAATGATTCAATCACGAATATCGAATATTCAGGGGTTTCACTGTAACTCAAACTCAAATTCTCTAAAACGCAAACGTCGTCCGAGTGAGTTAACACTTAAATGTGAAAGTTTGTATAAAAGGTTTGTTACTTAATCATAATTTATGAAATTTATTACACAGATAAATATAATGGTTCATTCTAAATTAACATACTATAGGATAATTTTTCTCATAATTCACGTAGACAATATGACCAGGTACCGTTAATTATCCTATATACCCAAATCATAATGTAATAAGTCGACATATATTACAGATAAAATGTGTAGGTGAGTAGGTACTTATTATGACAGACGCTTGTATGAATCTTTTGTTCCGCCCGCGACGTTATAATATTACCATTCAATATTTTACATATGTATTAATAGATGTCCCACCATCACGCGGCTAATGACCGATCACTCTACAGACAGAGGACTAGATGTTAATAGAAATCAATTATATAGATAGCATATTATCGCGGTGTCTAAACAAACATTAATCTCTATAAAGTAAACAAAACTATACTTAATTGATTGGCCATTAAATGCATAGGTAAGGTAAATATATATAATATATCTAAGGTAAATACATATAAAATATAGATTAAAGAACTAATATTGTGTTTGGTTATGACCGTCAACAGATTGGGTAGTTATATTAAATTTATGTCCGTGTGGTCCCGGTATAGAATAGGCCACCCCTTCCTTTTCCATGGGTGTCGTAAGAGGCAATTAAGGGAGGGTGAGGGATTGGCAGCGTCCCTCTTAAAACATCTCCAAAGCCTAACTGTGGTTGGCAATCCACCTGCCAAGCGTGGCAACTATTGGCAAAACTCCCCAAGGGGGAGGCATATAGTTAGCAATATATAATTAAAAGCTGATATGATGATTGATTTTATATAAATATTCGTAGAATGAAATAATAGAAAATTATGACATTCTAAATTCTGTGATTACGTACCTAGGTATAATATTCTCGACCGTTTAATCAAGCTTAATTGACAAAACAAATATGTATTTATGTAAATATATATTCTATTTACATTTTGATGATAAAATAGCCCACTAATAAGCCAGAGCATAATAGTTATGTCATGAATTTTAAAACAAGATTAAAATTTTAAAGTTCGACCCAGATGATTAGCTTAGTTATAGCTTATTCTATAGTAACTATAAGACCATAGTATGTCTTTTCTGAGCCCTAATCCTCAATGTGAATAATTCAGCGTAGATAGAGTTGACCTGTGTAAAAATAGCATTTATTTGGATCTTTTCTATAATTAACTACATAGAATACCTGTAAGATGTCAATGCAAAGAACTCCGACCAAGGATGATTCTAAATCAGTATCTCTTAGAGAAAAACATGCTTCCTCAACTCCAAACTTAAATGAAATTGAACATTCAACTATGCGCCCATTAAAAAGGAAGCAAAATGATGATTGTGAGTCTATGCTATCTAGAATGGAAGAAATGCTTAAGATATGGCAGAGTAAACAAGAGAAAAAAATGGAGACATTTCTTTGTAAAATTTCAGATAAGCAACTTGAAATACATACTTCTATGGAATTTATATCCAAGCAGTACGAAGATATGAAAGTTATGATTGAAACGCTTTTAGAGGAAAAAAAGGAAAATAAATTATATATTAAATCTTTGGAAAGCAGGATAGAAAAATTAGAAAAAAGGTGTCGATCTTCAACCATGGAAATTCGCAACGTCCCTGTGTTAGTTAATGAAACGGCTTCTTCTTTGTCGGATGTTATATTCACGTTAGGAAAGGTTGCTCAGGTTCCCATAGAAAAAACTGATATCAAAAATCTATTTAGAATGCAAAGTTCGGGAGAAAATAAACCGATTATTGTGGAGTTCACGTCTGATTTGGTCAAAGATAATTTACTTCAATCGATTAAACAATTTAATCGTACAAATAAAGGGAATTTCCTTAAGTCTTCAGATCTGGGTATTCCAGGCACAGCAAAACAAGTTTATGTGTCTGAGTCGCTTACAGCTAATGCTAAAAAACTATTCTACCTTACGAGGAACTTCGCCAAGTCATACGATTATAACTTTGCTTGGACGTCTCATGGAAACATTTTTGTACGTAGGAGGCAGGGAGATCCGGCTATGCGTATTGGCAGTGAGGAAGACCTACAGAATCTGGCCACTAAATGACTAATATCTGTAAAATTATATTTTATAATACTTATTTCGCTTACTCTTGTGTGTGTTGAAATTGTTTATATTTTTTATATTTCTTTTTGTAAAACACAATACAGTGTCATACTAAATAAATATACACAAATGGTACACATTACTCTCACATCTAACGTTATATATAAAATAGTTTTTGTATACTCACAATCATCAATTTATGAAATATATTTTCACAACAATATTTTACTACAAAGATATGTACTAATATTATTGACTATTCTCACATATAATATGTACATTGAATTTCATGCATGCATAGAAGTATTGCCTTTTTTGTTCTCACTCTTTTCATTAATAAACAACAACCACTTCAATTACAAAATCATACTACAAAAATATACAGAAATACTACACACTACAATCATAATTCGTAATATAATATACAAACATTTTATTACATATACAGAAACACTCACATTACTTTCACTTTTTATACTAATCCATAATATCCGCAGCAATTGTTATAACGCATATTATTATACATGCGCATATTATACTCCCTATAATCAATATTTACTCCTTATAGGCATATATGTAAATATATTATATTATTACAAATATATACAAAGTATAATGCAATGCAAACTATGTGTTACTATTGCCGCAAAACAAAGTTATATATTAGGAAGAATTAAAACTCCTCAATACTGTTCCTGTGTATTATATATAATTAAAATTCAATAGTTTACCTGATTTATTAAACTCCATAGATAATTTTAATCTTTCGATACCTATAAGTTGTGATCCAGAGAATTGTACCTCTTATTTAAATAATTCAAATAAATATTTAAAAATACTACAACAAAATATTCGTAGCATAAACTGTAATTTTAATAACCTTAATGTAATGTTAACAAGATTTAATTTTGATTGTGATATAATTGTACTATCTGAATGTTGGCTATCTCATTTAATTCAAATACCTCACTTAGACGGGTATAAAATATATAAAACAAATAAATCGTATAATCAAAATGATGGAGTAGTAGTTTATACTCGCAATCACATTGTTTGTAAGGTCATTGAGCCTGAATTTCTAGAAGCAAATTGTTTAATTATAGAAATAAGTAAGAGTACAATCTTAATTACAATATATAGACCACCAAGTTTTGTAAAGATAGATACCTTTCTAGAATCCTTACATAAACTGCTTTCTACATTAACTTCATACTCTAATATAATAATAGTGGGAGATATCAATATAAATATTCGCAACACAAATGCTACTGTATCTGCTTATCTCGATACCTTGTCTTATCATGGCCTATTGCCTACCAGTTATGATGCAACTAGAACTAACAGTTGTTTAGATCACGTTATACTAAAAACAAAATCTCCAGCATATACCTTTACACTACAGACTTCAATAACTGATCATGAAGCTGTTTTACTTTGTTTAAGTAAAGACCATAATTTACGCAACATATCTGTCAAAAAAACTTTACACAAATTTGATTATAAATCGTTTCATTCTGAATGTACTACTAAAATGAATGTTGCAACTATATATAAGGAAAGGGACCCGGACATGGCTATGAATATATTTATTGATACATTATCTAAAATAATTTTAAATAATACGATTTGTATTAAAGTACCACGAACAAAAATAACAATTAAACCCTGGATCACACAGGGTTTACTTCGTTGCATAAAAAATAGGGACGGAATGCACAAAAAGATCAAAGCAGAACCGAACAATATCATTTTAAAAGTAACGTATATCCGCTATCGAAATTATTGTAATAATATGTTAAAAAAATTAAAGAAACAGTATGAACGCGATCAACTATTAAATTCTAAAACAATTCAAAAAAGTTATGGAATACAATTAAAACAGTGACTCATATTAATACTCAAAATTCCGTCCCACACGAACTTTTGACAGATAATACTTCGAACTCTATAAATGAGATAAATAACTTCTTTGCCAATATAGGAAAACGATTAGCTGAAAATATTCCTATAAATGTATCTTCTCAAACAGTATCTATGTCAAAGAATTCGCCAGGGACTTCAAATTCGTTTATACTTTTGCCTACAGACAGCACAGAGGTTGAGCAAATTATTAATGGATTAAAAAGTGACTGCTCACCTGGCTGGGATTTTATTAGTGCGAAAGCACTGAAGTCAATTGCAGACTTGATATCACCTGTTCTTGCAGATCTGTTTAATAGATGCATAGAGAGGGGTATATTTCCAAGAGCCCTTAAAAAATCCATTATTCTCCCAATATTTAAGGCAGGAGATAGGTCTAAAGTAAATGACTATCGTCCAATATCGATTCTCAATACATTTTCAAAAATATTTGAACGTATCATTAATACCAGACTTTTGAAATATTTAGAAAAATATAAATTATTAGCTGATACTCAGTATGGTTTTCGCTCTGGTCGATCAACTGATGATGCAGTACAAGCCTTGACCGAATTTGTGGTACAACATTTGGATAAAAATAGGAAGTGTTTATCAATATTTATCGATCTTGCTAAGGCCTTCGATACTGTGTCTGTTCCTCACCTCCTTAATAAATTGGAACTTCTGGGCATACGTGGCACTCCACTTACATTATTGTCAAGTTACCTGACTGACAGAACACAATGTGTTAAAATTGGAGAGTTAATTAGTAATGAAGCTTCTGTTATTTACGGCGTGCCACAAGGGAGTATTTTAGGACCTACACTTTTTCTCTGTTACATAAACGATCTCTGTAAACTTAACTTATTGAATTGTAGAGTTACCACATATGCAGATGATACTGCACTAACATTCTATGCAAAAACTTGGGAAGAGCTTAAATATATAGCACAAAATGGATTTACGACTGTTTGTCTTTGGCTTGCTCATAACAAGTTATCACTTAATGCTGGTAAAACCAAGTATATGATATATACAATAAAAAATCAACAAAGTAATCTAGATGCTTTTCCCCTTATTGCTCATAACTGTTCTTTTGATTTTAATGTTCAATGTACATGCCCAACACTCACAATGGTTGATAATATAAAATACTTGGGTGTTATTATAGACAGAAAGCTTAGATTTAATGATCATATACACATGATATCACAAAAAATTAGAAAATTGACTTACCTGTTTAAATACCTCCGATGTATTGCAGATAAACGCACTATGAAAATAATATATTTTGCACTAGTGGAATCTATTTTAACATACTGCATTAAAATTTGGGGCGGATCGCCCAAATACATTCTGCTGGAGTTGGAAAGAGCGCAAAGAATGCTTTTAAAAGTATGTCTATTTAAAACTAAACTATATCCTACTGATCAATTATATAAAGATGCGGGATTTCTTACAGTTAGACAGCTTTACTTATTATATGTTGCGCGTTATCAACATACAAGATTAAGTATAAACACAAGTAAAAATATTTTAATGAGTAGAAGAAATTATGCTTTGGGTAGATCTACCTCCGTGAAGACAACGTTTGCTCAAAAATTTTTATATTTCCGTGCAGGTAGAATATATAATCATATAAACAAAAAAATTAACATATACAATACTACTAAATATATATTAAAGAGAAAGTTATTTCAATATTTGAGTTCCCTTAGTTACCAAGAAACGGAAAAGATTATGGAAATTAAACAGTAACACACACACACACACACACACACACACACACACACACACACACACACACACACACACACACACACACACACACACACACACACACACACACACACGCACGCACGCACGCACGCACGCACGCACGCACGCACGCACATTCGCACACATACACACACGCACGCACACGCGCACGCACACGCACACGCACACGCGCACGCACACGCACACGCACACACGCACACGCGCACGCACACGCACACACGCACGCTCACACGTACGCACACACACGCGCGCACACACACACACACATAGACACTCGACACACACACACACACACACACACACACACACACACACACACACACACACACACACACACACACACACACACACACATATACACATACACACACACATTTTATTTTGTATATTCGTTTTCACAAATTTTAATTTTAGCTTAATGCAAGCTGTACATGGTGTCCGAGTTGGGGGCCTGGATTCCTGAGATACAGATCTCTGATCTAGTTTAGGGTCCAGTCTCCCACAAGTTTTACAGACCACTTTAATTATACATACATATATAGTTGTATTTTTTTCATGTAACATTCTGTAAGATTTGTGGAAAAAATAAATAAATAAAAAAATAAAAAAAAAAAAAAAAAAAATAGATAGTACATCAGTACAGGGTCAAAACACAATCATTGTTATTCTGTAATGAGAATATAATTATTTTGTTTATATTATTATAGTATTTTATTTTACTAACAAACTACTTTTCTCAAAAAGACATGGTTCGAGAAACGACAAAAAAATTAGGCATAATTAAATATTGTAAAAGTGATCAATGCACAACTGGTATTGTAGATCTAGAAATAATATTTATTAAATTTTCCTGAAGAATTTCTTGTGTAACCTAAGTAATTGATAAAATAGCACCATTCGCTGTATTTTACAGGATATATTTTGAAGAGTATGCTCAAGAACTGTATAATCTGATTCCTTTGTCACCATTTCGTCATCGAACGACCAGACGACATGAAAGTTCTCATCCTTATGTCGTAGACATACCATTTATACGCGCGAAGCACTTTGCGGTTTTCTTCATACCACATCTTCATCTTCTTCATACATATTTTTCGTACCACATATAATCTAGACCAATTTATATGTAACTAAGGTATTTATAGGCCCACGAGCTTCATATTAGACCACACCATCACTTTAAATCAGGTGAGACCGTGATCATTCGCGGCACTCATCAACAGTAAAAAAAGTAAGCGTGCGAAAATTATACATGTACAAACAAAGCCGCGAGAAACTTCTATTTAATACCTAATAAAACACAAAATTAGACAACCAAACAGGATATATAATAAAGTAAAAGTAAAATTCGTTTAGCATGTTTTTAACGTTGTACTTATTGGTATTTTAAACTGTAAATTAGTTGCGCTCGTGAAACTTTAGATAATCGTGACACTTTAGTTCCAATGCATTCCACAAATAATCGATAGAAGACGGTTGCGCCACGCAAGCCACGGAATCCATTCTATGGATGCATTTAAAAAATTGTCTTTAATTTTATTTAATCTTATTATCATCTAGGCATTTTGTGCTTTAGTTAACGATCTCTCCATTAATGTATTTATTTGTGTCTGTAATATCCTACCCTCAGATTTATTAGTGTTTGGCATTATATTATATAATATATTATTTTAATTACAAATAATAATGAATGATATAAATATGCTCACAATAGTAATCTATGTATACACTATGTATCACAGTAGTAACTAATGTTCTAGACTGAAACATTTGTAACCAAGTCTAGAAACGAAGAATCAAAATCGGTCTGGCTCTTTTAGTATATTTATTGGTATCAGTATTCTTTTTTTAATATTTTTCCTGGTTAATATAATTTCGATAGACAAAATTCACAACTACTTTTAAATACAATATATCTTTATTAATCATGTATTATGATGAGTTTTGGTCGTAAGATAACATAAGAATGCACAAGTAAGACCGGAAAACTAAGTACATATTTCTGTGTACATTTTCCGCAGTGACATTAAAGTGATTTGAATTTTTTATCCATAGAAGTGCTTCATTCAAACGCAAGTAATACTTCTCCCGCGCGCTGTACTCAAGTTCACCCGGCAATGACCTCAGGTTTCAATGTGCACTATTTATGACGTATTTAACCATTTACAAAGCGTCACTATGCATACTAATTAACTGACTGTATAAAGCCCGTCAAGAACAGATGTAATCATAAAAAAAAGTAAAAGAGGCGTAATTTTTTTTAACATGACAATCATCTAACTTTAACGTAGTTTACATATATTGAAGGTTTATTATTTATTTACTTAGCAGGACAACGAGTTACATTTAAACAACATAAAAATAACCTGAAATCTTTAAGTATTATTATACCTACGTGTCACATTTCTGAGACGAAAAAAAAATTATCTACTAATATAGTAATAAAAAATTGTAAACAATATTATTTATAAAACACCTATTAATAAAAATTCTGGGCATTTAAGGTTGCACTATGAATAAAATTATTTATTGCATTGGATTCACCGTTAACACAAATCAGTGAATACATGAATAAACAGGCGATCCCCTTTTACCCACAAGTGCATACAAATATTGAGTAGACAGGTTGCGAACCATATGTAAAAATATAAATCTTTTCTAGCGAAGTCCTTTAAAGTAGGTACATACGTATAGTAGATATACTTACGTACAAGAATAAAGAAAAGTTTTACTGTTAAACAGAATGTGTCACGATCGGGATATAAAGGTAAGTAGGCACCTACTTTATATTGATGTCATACCTTGCCTGAACACTAAACATTGACACACGTGTTGTAGTTAGGTGTATGCAACATTCATTTGGGATGCTTTTATGATCAGCTTTTATCTGTCTACTCGTATGTCTTTATATGACAATAATCTACTTCTAGTTTAGTTAAGTATAACTACCTATATTTGTAATCTGCTTAGGTTTTATTGCTCGTATTAACCCGCATGAATATATATGTGACTTATTTGTATTCATATGTGAGATAATTTAGGAACATTTCCATTTTATTCCACTTCAATAATCGCCGAATCATTAAAGTTATAAATTCTAAATCGACTGATCTCCATAAAAATATTGAATCCTTTTGCCGCTTATAAATTATTTTTTTTATTTTCATGTACAGAATAATCAATTAAACGTATATCTAAATTAGATTTTTATGACTTTAGTAATTCAGGATCGATAGAGTTACAGTTGACAGTTGCATTTATGACAGTCAATTAATTATAACTTCTCTCGTTATAATATTTGCACAAATCACAACAGAAATTATTTTATTAATTGATATCTGTATTTTTAAACTATGCTCTAAAAAGAGTAATAGAATCATTCAAAATATGAAATACTTTAAGTCAAAAGAGATACGGAACTGAAATTTGTTAATAAAATTACTTGTGGATTATAAACATTCATTAAGGGTAAAAACTGGATTGACGCGGTCTCACCCACGAGCAATGCCTATTACCTGCCTATATTGCCAAGTAGTTGCCAGTTGTGATGCAGTGAAAGTAACAACGATGGCCACGTGATTGTATGACGAAACCATTTGTATTGCGGAAGTTGTTCATATTATGCTTATCTATTTAATACACCTAATAATAATAAATAATAGAAAGAATCATTGTTGTTATTAAAACTATACCCAGATAGGTCGATTTTTAGACGTTCATACATACAGTACATATACATTATTTACATCCGGATTGCGGTTGATAAGCTGTAACAGTCCCCTTTAAATATTTCTTCAAATTAAAACGTCTACTTTTCTATTAATGATAAAATCTAAATGTGTGAAATTGACAGAGTTAATTTTGATAATTTTATGTCACTATCCATACAATTTTACTTTTCTACGAACAAAATCTACCTACTTGACATCTATTTGTATCGACTTCTAAAGGACTAAACGAGGTTATGGATGTCACAGAATATAGCTTCACGCATTGCCGTTACTTTAAAATAAGGACTGCGGTATTATTACACGCTGACCATACTGTTATCAAATAAGGAGTCCTTTTTAGAGTAGGCAGGTATGTATGGATTTCACTATACCTATATGTATATGCAAATGTCAAATCCGTATACAAATTTGTATTCCATGTAAGGAAATGTCATCAAAATGAAATTTTATAATGTCAAAGACTTACGTATTTGAATATACTCGTAAGCAAATATCTTACATACCAAATAGGTATAATATTTCAACTTACACTATAGTGATTTTTACTGTAGTTTGTGTTTTTAAACTGTAAAATATAAAATGTAAATTTTTTAAAATGGCAGTTAGGTATTTGTTTTGTAACCCGCAATCAGACATTTCAATTATGGATTTTCGTCTAGATAAAATATACTCCTAAAATTTATTTCAATTTCCTAAAATTATATACATTTTATAAAACAAATATCATAAAAATTTTGGTACTTAACTAAATTTCACAAACTATATGAATGAATAAATCAAACTTTTTAATGATAAAATAGATATAACCCATCATTTTGTCCGCTTCGATTAGCACAAAGGGTCTCTTATATGTATGTTAATCTAGGTTATACATGTAGTCCAAACGTGTACTGTGCATAATATCATGCAAATTCGTTTGGCCGAACATCCAGAGTTACTTTCACATTTATAATAGTAGGAATGTAGCAGTAAAGCTATGAAGCAGGTACCTATGGTTTCGGTTAAAATAACATAAATTACTATACAATTGATTATTAGTGAACAAAAGCAAGAGCTTCAATTAAGTATGAATAAGTATGTCACGCCTATTGTATATAGCGGGTCATATTTAAGAGGACAATTTTAGTCCACGGTCAGACTTCCTGCATAAATGGAACATAAGCCAAGCGCCTATTATTCGATCCCATAACAAAACATTACATTTGGGATCAATCCAACTGCCATAAATTGCTTTTATTGTCGTCGGTGCATCTACGCATGTAGCCAACATTTAGTTTAATTATAACACTCAAATAAGAGCACTATACAAAAAGTTTGGACTCGACATTTCAACTCACTTCTATTTAAAGAGTGCAGTAAAAAATGTGTATGAAGAAATAGCGTTATTTGCATTATAAAAACACTATGACTTTATTTAGACAGTTATTAATTGATTGCCTTATAAAAAATGATATTGAGGATAAAAAAGTTATGCAAGTTTAAAGTTTCGGTAAAAGAACAAGGATGCTTTCAGTCCAGTATTATAGCAGTTTTGTCACGTTGTTTATGGGACATTCCAATGTCAACTGTATAATCTTTTATATTTAAGAAAGAAGTAGTTACTGCTTAATCAAAATACTAATAAAGATATTAAATCGCAATTATTGTATGCCGGCGGCATATATTATATAACATACCCGGCATGAAGGAGAATAAAATATCTTCCCATTATTGGTGTTAAGACATCACCTTTGCAAATTGGTCCTTTTTATGGTCAAGCTAACGGTACTGATAATACTAAGTACCAAATAATGCCTGTCTATTATAAATAAATAATAACATGACTGTGTATCTACCATAGATGACAACGCACATGACACCATTCCGGTATTGACAGAGATTACTCAGACAGTCTATTTTTATCATAAATTAAGGATAGTTAGTACCTGCGACACAGAAAACATACACATTTATTGGTATAAGTACTAGAGGTAAATGCATAAAATAAATAATAAGTCAAAATATATTGTAAAATAATCTATACATATAGATATTTATATTATTTAGACACTTGTGACTTAGTTAAAAAAATAATAATTGAATCTATTAAAATACCTTTAATGATGTTAAATTAATAAAATATAGAATAAAACTTAAAAGAACGGGAAGATTCACGATGGTAAACGCGTTTTTACATACGTATATAAATATAGCTATAAAATTATTCACGCCAATGTTATTTATGAAGTAATTATATTGTAGGCCTGATACATAGGTATGCTATGTAAATCTCCTCTAAGACATCATGAACATTTTATGAATTATTGTAATGTACAGCTATCAATAAATATCTATTCTATAAATATATATGTAAAGTAACTTAAATAAAAAAAAATCTTGTAGTCAATTAAACTTGAAATTGTATTAAACTCTAAATTCTTACAAAATGAAATACATATTATACCAAATAGACAAGGTCTGTCTTATACTGTTGACTGGCGCCCAACGTGGTTAGTAAGCTAGTCTTCATGTTTCGTATTTTTTTAGTAAAAGTCAAATGCCAGTGAGCCTATCTGCACTATTTTTTCTATATTATTCCATAACCAGGCAACCTGCAGCACGCGAGCCACATGCGGCTTTTTGGATGTAAAGCTGCGGCTCTTTAGTTCCATACGCATTATTATTATTTATTTTATATAAAAAATAAAAATAATTTTGAATTGATTAATGAGAATTAGGCACCAAACTTTATTTATGCAAGAACTATTATTGGCAAGAAATTTTTTTGTGGCTCTTTAAAAACTAAAATTTTGTAAATTGTAATTTTTGACTCTTCCGACTCAAAAGGTAGCCGACCCCTGCCATAACCATTTGTGTACTGATCGTAGAACATGAACCATCTTTGTTTATTCAGTTATGTAAAGATTTTTATTTTGTCTGCTTTTCTTTTTAGCCTCCAACGCAAACAGATGTGTGTTATAAGTTTAACGTATCTGTGTATCTGTATGTCTGTTTTTGACATCATAGCTCCTAAACAAATAGAGAATTTATTACGACTGCTTAAAATTTTTATTTTTATTTACTAGACAGCCAATTAATAGTTGGCAAGAAGAACGCCTTGTATCAAAACTTAGTATACTAAATTAGAATTTTGGAATTAATTCCAACACTGTTAACAGATATAATAATGAAACTATAATAGGCGGTCGGATTGTATGATATTTCACAAATAAAATGTGATTTTAGATTCTACAATAAATAAATATGAACAAGTCAAATACTGGTAGTGCAAAAACATGCATGCCATTTTACACGCTACACGACAAATTAAATAAAACTAATATTTGATGATGTCAAGTGATTAAAAACAGTGGTTAATATTTTATTTTCAACAATTATCTATATGATACTTATACTCGAAGTTCTGGTCAAGGTAATTGCAGTTTTGCTTTAATAGTTTTGTTAATATTAAATAACTATCCGTGTGCTCTGTGAGATTTCTGATCAACAACCCCCTTTAGAGTATAACTTTACTGTACGAAACAGGCATAACTTTTTTATTATTTTTTTAAAACTTCTGTTTATTTTTGGGGGGAGGAGAGTAAAAATCTTAAATTCTAAGTATTGGAGTAATATAGGTAGATACGATAAATTTAAATGAAATTATGGGCCTATACGTAATAACTAACTATAGCAAAATTGATCACTTATACATACTTATATAACAAAACAAGTACGTATTTGATTACAGCTGTTGGATTGATATTCATAAAACTATAATTAATTAATACTATAATTCCAAGTAGCCAGTGAAGTAGTCACAGACATTGCAGGCTGTTACAAAGGCGATAGTCGACCTGTCCATATTTTTACTATAAAATTTCTAATAATTATAGTTTTATATCATGTCTATGTCTCTTTTTTACTACGAAGTTATGAAATTTATAGTAGTAGAAAGTAACTAGGTCTTAACATTCTTATTTACACAAATTTTTGTATTATACTCGTGATACAAACACGAGTATAATACAAAGTTAGTTTTATTGCATTTTGCACTGGTTTTACTTTTTTTACAGGGTTATACGTATCAATATCAATATATATATATTCAAGTACGTACCTACATAGATATTCAATATAATTTTAAAGTAGAAAAATAAAAATGCAAAACTTTTCGAACGCTTTAATATATATAAAATAAGATATAGCAAGATATATATTAAGTACTCATTCATTAATAAAAAATATCTAATGTCACAAAATTAAAATACATTAATATTAGAATACTGTACATATTTCTTATGACTGTACTATTTACACATTGTAGTTTATTGCACATTTAGAAAACCTATATTTAAGGAATATAGAAAAATCGATGGAAATAGAAGGAATCGGTTTTCCAAATATTACTTAATCTATGTTATTATGTAATTTACCTTACTGTTACCTGTAACATTGGCGTATTTCAAATTATTTCACGGGAGGAGGGGTGGGGGGGGAGGCTGGTCCCTTATAACTTTACCTATAGCTGAAGGTTCCGCTCCTCATTCCATTGGGCACGGGCCCCCTCTATATACGCCTATGGCCTGTAACTTTATATCTCACTACCTTATTACTACTTATATGTAATTTTTATTATATAATAAAATAGACACTTAAGCAGATACATCTTTATTGATCAAAATATTTTATGATATTATTTTTATTCTCTGAACATTATTCAATTTTCAAAGTCGAAAATATTTACTGTTTGCCAAGTACCTTTCAACCTCACAGAAAAATCTATATGCCAAGTTGATTAAATTAATTAATTTACTTGTAATATATAATTACATAAACATTATTATTATTCCAAAGAATACCACAAATTTAGATACAAACAAAAGGGAGTTCTATACAGAATATCAGACCGGAGTCCCTTCAGGAAATTTCCTAAATTGCCGCGACCGTGCATCAAAGCTTTATCTTTTTTTACAGAACATACCTACTACTACTACTTTACCAGAGTCGTCCATGATAGATAAAAGTAATGTAACCAATAGCATATTTAATATTGCATGTGGCTCTACTGTACAGTGGCCTTCATTACAAATCTAATTAACTACAAACCCAATTGTAAAAAAAATGGGAACGGCAAGCGTGCTGACTGACGGTCAACCTGATGGAAAGTAAAAACCGAGGCCTATGTATGGACAATACCATTGACATTAATGTTTTGTCATGGGGACCTCATTTTTATATGCTTACAGGAAATTACTTAAATACCCTTTGTTTCAGAAATTACACCTGCCTACCAGAACGAAAGTTATATACTTAATAAAGAATAAAGTATTCTGTGGTCAATATACCCAGATACTCTGGGTATATTGACCACATTTAAATTTTTATTTAAAGGTGTTTTTTAAATTTATTTATTTAACCTTTAATGCACAATATAATCGTATGTATATTAGGATGACTTAACACCGGACGATATCTTCTACCAGTCATCTATTAGGCAAACAATCTATTCAAAAATTACTAGGTATTTATTGAAATTTTTGTTTTACAAATGAGAGCATTTTCAATCATCACAAAATTTAGTTATGATGAATGCAAAGTAAACCGTATCGGTTGTAAAAATTATCATAATTGACAATTCGACCTTCATTTTTTTGACATAGCTTAGAAATTATTAAAATTTGTTTATGCCATAAGATATTCATAATATAGAACCAGAAGGGAAAAGAATAGAATCAACAAAATAGGTTTTTATAATTGACGACGATAACAAAATACAAAATTGAATTGAGAATCTTCACTTTTTAAGTTGTTTGAAAATTTCTACAATGTTTACTAAAGAAATATAGTTTAAAAGTCTGTTTTGGGTAAACATTCTGTTGGCAGGTCTGTGAGTGTAGATATATCCTGCATAATACATGTAGTAATTTGTGCCTACCGTTCACGTACCGTATAATTATCGTTAAATCTATCCTTCAGCTATCAAAACTGGATAAACAATTTGACATGTTCTTGATAGAAATGTTCCGACGATATAAAAAACGAGTGGACAGTTGTGATTTTTCAAAATATGACAATCAATATTGTTTAATATTTAAATACAGATTTTTAGATATCTACTTTTATTAATTAAATTGATTACATTGTTTAAGTATATATAAATCATTGCATAGATTAGGTAAGTACGTAATCTATGCTCATATCTATGCATCAATCCATGCTTATAACTTAAGACTTACAATACATGCAATCGTCTTTCAACTAGGAACGAGTCTTAACTGAAACCTGTAACTTGAGAACTCATAACTGGAGGATATTTGTACCACACTTGCCAGGTGGTTTGATACAGAACTTTATATCGAATTTTCTTTCTTTTGCACGAATATATTGTGCTTTGTTTCTACTAATCGCCCTTTACGTTTTCTTGAGGATAAAATACAATCATCACCATAAAGAATTTGGCATACGTAGTTATAATTGCTAAATATTAAAGAATACGAAATCCAATATAAGTAAAAATTTAATAGATTTTTATAAGAGATTTGCTTAAATGCATTGCTAGTTTATAATCTAGCAGATGCTTATCAATGGAGCACACACTCAGTCTATTCAGTAAGGAACAGAGATCTCACAAATTCAAATACAAAATCAAACATTGAACTTAACCTTGAACTTAATATTAAGCCTGTTTAATAACAATTGTATTGTTTAGATGGTAAAAAACATATTAATATTTATATTTTAATGTAATTGATAAAAGATAATAAATTTTGATTAGTACTCGTACTTATGCGATACATAGGTAATAGGGTTTTATATTTTAGTCATATAAATTGACCTGTATGTGATTTGTATGTTACCAAAAAACGGGGATGTTTTTTTAACTTTAACAACTAAAACTTTAACTTGTCCAGTAATTTATTTTAAAATACATAATTATAATTACTTATATCTACATGCTAAAAGTATTCCATTTATAATACCATAGAATAAATTAGTAAGTGCTTATCATAAGTATAGTAAATGAGGAAATAATATACTAACTAATTTGTATTTTTTGATTAATTCATCATAATCGATCAATTTACATAAATTCAACCCCACCTCTCTCTACATCATCCCACCTACCATCCTTTATTAGTAACATAAGATATAAAAGCAAGTATAATTTCTTCATATTTTTTCTCTTCTTTTCTTTTTTTTTTATCTAATAAGGTATGGATATTACGGATATTTATTGAAAAAAAAACATGTTATTCTTCACTTCCTGCATTTTGTCTATGTGACTTTCATTCTTTTTATTGTATAGCCGATTTATGGCAAAATATATAGGAATTAGGATTAATACACTATAGTATTATAAAGTTGTAAAGCAAGTAATCTACGCGTAGAAAATAACTACTACCTAAATATATTCATGTGTTAAATTTTAATCTGAAAAACCTTCTTATTTAGTTTCGTGGAATCGTATATTTTTATTATCTGTTGTGCTGCGTGATTACGAGTACGACAGGTATAGACAAATTAAATAAATCACGATATTGATTTAGACTTAAAATAAAATGACCGAGCATCACGATATTATGGTAATAATACAGGTAGAATACAACTTGCATGCACTTAAATTATGCATTATCTATATTGATTTATTTGTCGCATTCCTAACTAACAATAGTTTGCTTAAAATAGGAATTTATACCTACCTACTACATATACTGATTTGGTAAGTAAAAATGAAAATAATTATAATTCCACATTAAATTGGCCAACATTATTTATTAATCTTGCCTTTTTTTATAGCCAGAAGAAAAAATAACGAATAGTAAACTAATAAAATTATGGTTTAATTCTTATTATCCTTATTTACTTACTAATATTATAAATGTGACATTATATTTAGTTATTATGAAATTAAACAATATATACGTGGGTTTTTCTTTTTATTCCGGTCAAACAGACGATATCACAGACACATTTGTATATGTATACTTTGTACTGTTATTATTTTTCTGTGGTAGTGTATCAATCTACACAATTAAGTGTTATATTCATTCATAGTCTTGATCTACTAAGTACGGATGTATAATAATAATGCATGGATTTTGAAATAATAATTCCACTACAATCAAAGATCCTAATTCCTATTAATGGTATTGATACCGTAAAAATAACATATTTTAGTATCCATAATTTATTGTTATTTTTATGATTCTTTGTTCTTTTATACAATAAAATTATACAAACAAACAATTTACGCCTTATGATACCATACTTTATAACCAAGCTACTAAAATTTTCACGGTCATAGTTTAACAATTTATTGGCCTGCCTAATTAGAGCCCAGTTCACAAATCTATCTATATATATCTAATAATAAAATTGTTATGAGACTATGGAATATTTTTTTAACTTTTGTGTGTTGGTGTAGGTTGTATAGGTTCGTCACACGTAAAAATTACATGGTGCATTTAAATGAAATTTAGTATGACAAAAACTCATTAGCTAGATTATTACAAATAGGTATTTTACTGGTGGGCAACATTTCCTTCATCTAAAAAAACAATAAATGCGAACAAATATTTCATCTAAAATAATATATGCTCCACAATAAAAAAAAAGAAAAAATATATATGCTCCAAATTTAAAATTAGAGGTAGATTTTGAATAATTATGTATTTTATTCTGGTAATAAGTTTCATGGAATAATTTAGCATCAAAAAACTCCATAGAAAGTCACAGAAAAAGCTAGTTAAATTATAATAGTTTTTATAAAAATAAATCTCGCACAAACAAATTCCTAGCTGACATTACGAAATATATTTTGTGATATATCAGTCAATAGTGTAGCAATATTATTATTAATATTTTCTAAATGTAGAGATCTACATATATAATCTGTTTATAGGTAAAAATACATTACAAATATAATAATTCTAACTCAACTAGATATATGCATATATACATATTCTGAAATAACATTATTTAACATTAAAAAAAATATACCTACCTTGGAAAAAAGCGAGCGCAAAAATTGATGAAATTATTAACCGCATGTTGACCACATTAACTATTTTTAATAAGTATTATTAATATATTGAATAGATTTCACACTCTAACTGTTCAAAACATTGTTTTTATTTCAAAATTATTATGTACAGTTTAAAATCCCGACAGTGTACGAGTATAATAAGTAGAAATTATTGATGCCGTGACTACGGCGCGGTGCTACGACAGAAACCAACTGTTCGCCGCCAGCGCTTTTTCTCACTTATAACTGCCCCTGTTTTATAATGAAAGGACGTCAACTGTTTTCGGTAACTAGATTTCCTGACTATATAATATAACGGTGACAATACACAGCTTTCGTAATACTAAGTAATAATTAGGTAGTACATTATAGACTATAAAAAATATGAAATATAAACTGATTTTTTTTGTATTCGTAAAATATTTATTTCTGTCCACTTGTGTTTAAGAGACCAATGTCGATCCTATTTTACAGTCTAATGGCGAGGTATAACAGTAAAATTACTGGATTACCAATAGACATATCTAACATTATAATTTAAAAGAATAGTTGTACCATGGATAGTTGTAGGCAATGGTTAGCTACTAGTTCTCGTCAGATGGACGTCACCTTGTATATCATTATAAGAAGTAAATATAAAAATTACTCTAACTTCCCAAAAAATTGCCTTCCTTATCCTTAAAATTCTTTTTCTTATCCTTATCCCAATTATATAAATTTTTAGGTCGGCGTAATATGTTTTTATCCATATTACCCAAGGTTTTGACTTTTAATTTTATAACCGGCCGCCCAAACCTAAATTACAATCATACCATAAATTATTTTATTTTATTACAAAAATATTTACAGTCAATTCAAATTAAATCGGAATTAATTAGATCCATATTTAGCCACTGGATACGTGTAGATCAATATAACTCTTTTTGAGTAACACCCACTGCTATATTATTTATTAGTAAATAAGTCTATGTACCTTTATTAAAGATAATCATCATATCATAATTTAACTGTCCGCTGCTGAAAATAAGCCTCCCCTTTAGGGGGTTTGCCAGTAGTTGCTACGCTTAACAGGCGGATTGGCAACTACAGTTAGGTTTTGGAAATGTTTTAAGAGGAACGCTGTTTCCCATCCCTCGCCCTCCTTAATTGCCTCTTACGATGCCCACGGGAAAGGAAGGAGTTGCCTATTGTATGCCGGGACAACAAATACAGTAAAATATATAGAATCAGCATGCATTACCCACCAAGACCACCTCGTGTGATGGATAATTACAACTACTACACTACCTAATGGAATAGATTACTAGAGGGCTCTATACAAATATTCAAATAGGTAATGAATTTACATGCCATGCCATAGACATACTCGATTTTGTTAAGGAAACAAAAAGTGTTTATTTAAAATCATAGGTTATCCATGTAAGAGTAGCCCTAGCATATCCAATAGTTCTGATGGCGCTGTGAGTCATTGACCTTGCTGTAATCTCTTTTTATCGATAAAAAAATTGTTAAATTGACATACCCTGAACGAAACGGCAAACAAGAATATTTTTTAACTCTTTATATCAGTTAAGATGCGCCTACAATCCAAACATCTCTTGGAATCAATGTGAGACGAGTGCAGAGACTACAAGCTTGAGGTCCATAAAGGTACGAATTCTTATCGTAGACAATATTTCGCATGCTTAGATTATATAGATAGAGCATCTAGTCTTAAAAACGGGGCAACTATATGTCAGCTAATTTTCAAATTAGCTATAGAATTAAAAAATGAAAGGTTTTCTAAATTTGTAATAGCAGCAAGAACTGAATTGATCACTGAGTATCTAGTTAACATTAAAGAATTAACTGATTTTTTTTATCTATGTAATTCTTTTAACAACTGCTAAGCATTATAATCATAGACATTTTGTTCGCATTTAAATTTATAACTTTTACGTTATTCAATTATACCTATATTTAAATAAATAACAATTTGCAATGAGACTAGTTAAGGAAATATTAAAATGAATGGAGTATATTACTGCGAACCAATAGGCATTTCACATGAAATATCTACATAATTACCTACAAGTAAATAAGTTGGTACTTCCCTACCTAATTCCGTCAGCAACAAACTGAACGCTCCAGAAATACAAATCCTTGTTTATAAATAAGTATTAACTACATAGTATTTTAGTGGTCTAGACGCGTAACGTATATAATATGTATAAATACTTACTTGGCTTAAGCTAACAAGAGCATAAAATGTTGACCGTGACTGTTATAGATGCATTGTAATAAAATAATAATAAGTGTCACACAAATACACACCAATCGCCTGGTCTTCAAGCTACCTAAGTTAAGTACCCTGTATATGCGTATAAAAGAATTCAAACAAAATCTGTGAGCACAACCCACAACACCGCCAACAACAAATAAACAACAAACAGAAAATAATCCAATTGTAACTAGACGTTGTCTAAATTATTATAAAGAGAAAAGATTTGATCTTGTGGTGATAATGTACGCATGACAAAAAATATTAATAATTTTTTATAATTTATTATTAAAAAACGAATTTTAATTTTAAAAATAATTGCATAAAATTGAATGCGATTGTGTACCTGAAAGTTTGAAATATTTTCTTTCGATATGCAAGTGGTTCATTTAATTGATTTTTCTATTTCAAAAATCCATATATATGAAACAAAAGTAAGTTATTGTATAAAATTCAGTCAATCTTTTGGTTATTTCCCTATTTAGGATCAGCCATCCTAATATTAAGTTATGGTTAAATAGAAACGCCACAATAAAGATTTAAAATAGAAATTTTCTAAATGTTCGTTTGCATAGATGGCTCTGTCTTACTCGTACAGTGCCACTATGC
Organism: Galleria mellonella; assembly: GCF_026898425.1. Taxonomy (NCBI): domain Eukaryota; kingdom Metazoa; phylum Arthropoda; class Insecta; order Lepidoptera; family Pyralidae; genus Galleria; species Galleria mellonella. The sequence continues at coordinate 7,625,759 of NW_026442016.1, forward strand.
TGCTCTTGAATGTCTATAGTGGTAAAGTTAATAGTGAAATTACAAAATATGGAATAATAATCGAGTTTTTGAATGGCTTATATAGCTGAGTACAATAAGTATTACACTGTGATGTCCTTTATGTCAATGGTCCAACACAGGTGGGTTATCACTATCAGCTTGTTTTATATTCCAAGTTAGTAACTACGGTAGTATCTAGTTAAGTATAAAAAATCTACAATCCTGTATTTGGTCTGTGTAGGCGACTGGCATACTCTGTTTATGCATATCTTTTTATATTTAAAATTTCCATTTTGTTTTATAATTTAATTAGATTATGAAGTATATAAGTACGGTATACTAAGTCTATGAGTGTGTACATCTTTTCCCTTAATATATATAAAAAGGAATATCATGTCTACTCATATTACTTTCTACATCGGCTAAATAGGTACAAAAACAATTGCATCTGTAGAATCATTACATGTAAATGCATAATAATGTCTCTTATTATATAAATATTTTTTACGTTTGCCTGTGCAAAATTGTTATTGATAAACTTCTATTATATTATTGATGAATATTAGAAAATTGTTAACAATTAATACTTATTATTATAAGAATTCATACTCACCACTTGCTTTCTTCACCAAGAGATTACGACAAAAGAATAAAGCACACCTACTGGTGTGCTTAGTTCTTTTGTCGCCTGTTAGATACTCTAGCTGTTGTTAGGTACTTTAACAAAACTTAATAAAATTAATACATTTAACGATTAATGCTCTACAAATCCCAAATCCATTCCCCACATGGGGTATTGCTGTCACTTATGGATGGAAGCACTTAAATACCAGCTTGAACCCGTCGACTCGGTGCAAAGACGAGCCATTAAAATTGTTAATGATCTCAGGCTTACAGGCGGTATCGAACCCTTGTCTTAGATTTTGCCTCACTCTGCATGTTTCTACCACTTATACAACGGATTGTGCTCAAATAAATGTTCAATATGATGGCCATAGCCACTTTTTACCATCGTACCCCTCGCCGTCGACAGGGAGTTCACCCTCATACTCTAGATGGTCGCGTATAACGCGGTTTCAAAGATGTTTTCTCCCACGAAGACAGGTGGCAAACAAGCGGTTGCTATGGCCTATGAACGCTTGCAATACCATGAGTATTACGCGTTCAATCACTCCATAAAGCTTTTGCCCTTCATTTTTAGATTATGAATGTCGAGGTTTTCCCAAAACACTTCAACATAGGGTTCTTCAAAAGGGGGTTAAAGAGATTTCTTCAGGGTCGGCAACGCGCGCGTAATACACATGGTATTACAGGCGTTCATAGGCTACGGCAACCGCTTACAATCAGGTGGCCCGTATACTTGTTTGCCACCTCAGTGGTATAAAATAAAAGAAAGCTGCTTGATCGATATGATAACAGTCGGCTATATCCTTCTGTGATAAAACGGCCCGTGTCCAACAGTAGAATGTTGACCGGTTGTGAATAATAGTTAACTATTCATAGATTATTATATTCGCACAGACAACTTAGTACGCAATATTACTTTATGTGTGGTATTAATATTTAATACAACTGTTTTACTTTGATAAATGCAACTATAAATATAAACTATGTACTTGTTGTTTACTGTGCGGTCAGGTGAACCACTAAGCGATATCGCTAGCAGGATTTCGTAATAAATGTTGATACAAGGATTTCAAATTTAAAGACACCAATTGGACTTCACACATTTATTGTATTTTTGTCTAATAAAAATACTATATCATATAACTATCATAAAGAGGATATCTACAGCAATTGACAGTCTTGCTGGTTGTACACACTCGCGAGAGCACAACATAATAAATTCCCATAATGCTTTTAGTGCACTTTTAAGGGTATTTTTTTATTAACAGAACTATTTTAATCTTAATTTACAGCCCTATCGCAATTACTTTAACGTTCCAAACAAATACATACTGCGCCAAAGTAATACCATTCAATGGATATATAATTCATATATTGCACTATTGAGCCGAGAATATTGGTACAATAAAATAGAATGGGATGATAATAATACAATATTGAATATATTTCAATTTTAAATCCACTCCGTGGTTTGCAATATTAAGTACTAATGTGATTTAGGCACACCGTTATATTTTTAAAGGTAATTTTATAACATTTGATAATGAAACAATTCGAAGACAATTCATTCAGGTTTATACAAATTTATACGTTCATGATATAACATCACATTAAATAATGCGCGAACTTTCCAAAATACTTCAAAACAAACTGCCGAAATATGTGAAACAAATTACTCTTTTCAGTATGACATCACCCGTCTCACAGCATTTATAAAAATATTCATATTACACACAAAAGCTCACCATGCATATTGGAAAATGATTTCAAATGGACTACTTATTCTATATTATTATGTACACAATGTAACTAAAATAATATAATTTGCTAAATGATAATAAAATGTAGTTGAAATAATCCGATAATTCAATTTTATTATGAAACTGAATTAGAATAAATTACAGGAAGAATAAGTCCAATACGACAGATACAAGTATATGGTATTACATATATTTAATATTGGAAAATCATAGCCATCGATAGCATTGCATTTATATTATTCGGATTACATTCATAATCACAATAAATGTACACAATTGCACCGTCAACAAATGTCTCAATTCATCCAGTATAGATGTTAGGAACTGAATTAATTAGGAGTTATGTCCCACGAAACAATATTAAAAAAATATAATATTCCTAACATCAACACAGGAACTAAACATTTCAGAATGTTTCCAAAATTAGAATAACTATAATAAAAATAATCTGTGTACTTTTATGTATTCAATAAATTTGTCTTACAATTCTAAAAATGTGAAACAATCTACAGTTCTACACACAGCATACATAGTATGTACAATCGTATCTATATACACAATATAACATGGCAAAGATATTGAACGAGCGTTTCATTCGCTATACTAGAACACGCAGGAGCATTACCCATTTGCTCGTATCGTTCAATTGTAAAAATATACAGTTGCGCCAGTTAGGTGATTGTCGTAATATAAAGCATTCTCTATAAGGCAAATTTTAATGTTTACTACTGTGGCAGCCCTGATAGATATTTGGTAACTAACAACACTTATTGTCAATACATGAAACATCGTGAGCCTGCACACGATAACCTGTCCGATAGCTGAATATGTAACAAACTGAGACATTAGCTTGTATATTCAATAGTAATATTATTATAACAGCTCTATAATACCGTAAATCATGTTAGGAATATTTAGTGAACGTATATATGTATGTATATATATATGTATGGGGGCATTATTGCAACACAATTGTACATAGTAGTTAGTCTATTCACACATTTTCATGTAATAAAACAGTTCAGATTGTAAAACAACGATGTTCAATATTTATATACAGAAAATTCGTCTCATTTCTTCCTTCTGTTTTGATTGTCGATATTTATTCATATTATCCATAAAATTATTACACATTAATTTTACGTTACGCTATCTGTAAGCAGGCGAATTGTGTTAAGTATATGTTGGCAAATAGTACAATTCATCCACAAAGTCAAAACAATAAGCATATTCAAGGTGACTTTTCTAAGGAGCCAAGCTCGCACTAGAAAATAATGTCTAAAATATGCTGCCAATTGTCTGGTCAATTATAAAAATAAGCGACATTATTAGTCAGGGTTTTAATTTTCATACTTGTTTATGCCCGATGTAATTTGGAGATGATAGCCAAATATATGATAAATTCCCTTATAAGATATTTCCTTCTAAGGGACTTGTTAATGCATATTGAAAAAAATGGATATATGGATAAACATCGACTGTAAGATGTATTTAACTAATTGATATAAACACAAAACAGTCTGTGCGTATTCAATACAGAACACTACAATGTACTAATCATAAGTATATAATATATATATATATATATATATTGGGTAACCTGTAAAGTGATGACTCGTTGAATTTGGTTGATATGTTCATAAGTTGTTAAGTGACATGATGCAAAAACTGTGTGAAGCCCTGTGAGCACATCCTTTATAACATGTAATGTATGGAAAATATTTTTTATCAGCAACTATTGTCGCTTAACTATACACCATGTCACAAAAATATTTAATTTACACAGTTGTATATTTAGGTATATAATCATAAATATAATATTCATTTGTACATTACACATGTGATTTTATTTTTCTTTAATTATTTACAAAATAAACAATGTTGCAACCTTCACCCTATTCACAATCGCATTTAAATCTAAATACTTAAAATAATCAGGGCTGTAAAACCTATAATTAAACTAAACATTAATTGTTACTAAATGTATAAACAGTACAGTCAATTACATAAAATCTTGTTTCTGATCCTATAAAAGATGGAAATGGATGGACACAATTTAAATAAAACACAAGAACAAATAGAGTACACCTAGAACAGTCAATAACTTGGGCATAATTCGAATATAATAATTGCGTCCAAGGCAGTTGAAAGATAATTTCTTATCATTAAAAATTATTCATGCAAGTGCCATCCTTGTTATATTGACGAAATGAAATGGATGTTTATATCTTAGAGAATAAAGATGTACTTTTAATTATTAAAATCTGTCCTTATAACGATTGTTGTACGTACAAAAAAATGCATACTAGATTTCGGCTTGGCAATATCGTGCTAAAGACACAAATACCACTGTGTCGAACCGAACTGCTAATCCGCGACAAATCGTAATATTAACTACAAAACATCATATCTATTTCATCATAAAATGAATCTATCTAGTCATTTGGTATATAAATACTGCCCTGAATAATTATTTGCAATATATATCTGCTACAGTGGCGGACTGAAAAAGACGAACTGTACAATCTTAAATTATGTAAGTTAGAAATAAATAAAGCAACATTACAAAGTTGCATATAACTATTCTTCTATACATTGCTATTGAAGATTTAAAGTGAACAGGTAAGTAATAACTCTTTATATTTATATAAATTAATTAAAAATTCAATAAAAACTGGGGGGTCTCAAATGATAAATATAAAATGACTGAATTCTTTTAGTATCCATTTACATGTTCCCAAAGGTTTGCGGTTATATAATTGATAGTTTTCTTTGTGGATCCACAAAATAGCCCGTTCAGCAGAGATTAAATTATCAACGATTTTGTCTAATACTTGTGCAACTTGATATATCAATAATGCTTATTAACTTATATCCTTTATTAATCACAAAATATACGGTACCACTGATGGGATAGCATTATCTACACTTTAAACCCTTAGACAATACTATCTGTATATCCATCTTACTATATCGTACTATCCTTTAATGGTATGCATTAACAACGGGCTCAAGTTATATTTAAATGAACTGTAAATATATATAATTCTAGAATCCTATTGTATGAATGAAGAAAGTGGCCATTTATTATGATTCACTTGTCTACATTGACTCTCATCAAAATTGTATAATTTTTATGCTCATCAAAATTATGCCATTCTGAAAATTATGTTAACAAACAGAATGCATTATGATGTTCGTATAATTCGCCATTGTTTAAAGTTGCATGTTTTCATGAAACTTATATAAAAATAGTATGTAATTCTATTTATTTCTAATATTCAAATTTTAATACGCGATTTAAAAGATGTGATTGTCAAACTAAATCACACACGTAATGGAATAAATAGTAATAAAAATTCATCAAATCTTTAATAAGTACTATGTGAATACAAGCCACTGATTAACTAACTGTACTAATTATGTTAAAACATACAAAAGTAAAATTATAAATTTTTGATAAAATTTTGATTTTACCTTACTTTCGAGAAGATCAAGGTGTTATTTACGGTACACTTATTTTTTTCAATTTAGTGTTTTTTTTTTATTTATTGATAATAATACAAATAACTTACTAAATGACCATATCGCAAAAGATCATATTAATACCATTGGAGAAACTACTAATTCTTTATCATTGCACAAATGGCGAACTGTACGAATTCAATGTACATATATCCCGCTAATTTATTACAATTAAATAATGTTCATTTACTCAAATTTATATTATACCGGTTAAATTCAATGTGAACGATGAGAATCTTTACTAATATCATAAATATAAAACTGATTCTGTCTATATGTTTGTTTGGTACGTTTCCATTACCAATTACGATTAATCGAACACAGCGACAGACAAAATATGTGTGACGACAAGAAATTCTAATAATGATCAGAAAAGAGGTCTCATACTCAACAACACTTACTGTGTGTATATACAGGTTGAAACTACTAGCGGTAGGTAAAAATAAGAATGTATCCATGATATACGAGTTTTAACTTGTCCTTTAGGACAAAAAGTTCATACATCTTAAATTCAAAAACGACGAAACACTTTTGAATCTCTCGTACTAACTCAACAGCTGTACGCGACGTGTTACTATGGTTTTTTTTGTTTATATTTCTTTGATAAAGGTATTCACTTTCACAGGTGAAGAAACTGTCTTCAAAGAATGCTAACAATTTTCATTTTCTTGTATATGGGAGTATTTCTAAATGAAATACGTTTTTTAACGGCCGATCGCCTAACATATTTTTCGCGTTATTTTTAATTACAACGATGTTGAGACCTGGCAAGGTTTAGAACATTTGTTTGTTTCTTGACCAATATACAACACATATTTGCTTGCGACTTGAATATATTCTAGAGCCACTACCATATTACAAACATAAAAAATAGACCATAATAAAAAGTAGTCGCTATTGTTAGTTGTTTCATTTATTTATCAATGAAGTTAATAAATAAGTTTTAGTTTAAAACATCTCTTAATAAATTAAAACTGAATAGAATTTATATTGATTATAGTTCCTACACTTAATAAATGATCTTTTTATTCGAGACATTTCCTATTTATATCTGCCATTTAACTATAAATATAAATTAAAAATTATGTCAACGATCATTAATAAGTACATTTACACCTTATATATGTAAATAAAATTGCCTGGGATGTGACAAGGATAAACATTTTTCGACAATATGTCAAGAAGGAACACAGTAGAAGAACACCTAAATAATGATTTAGGTGATGTTTTATTAAAGACGTTTTGAGTGTTGACTGGGACTGTTATTATTAATAATTTATTTATTCTTTATTGCACAATAAAATTTGTACAAATAATCCTAGATATCAGTACAATTTAACAAAAAGTTAAACACACCGAGTTCTTAACCTGACCAGATAGTTTAGTTATGTTCTAAAATAACCAATTACAAAGCAATTAACTGACTGGGTTTGAATCACTGAAAAAGCTTTTTAAAAACTTTTTATAAAAAAAACATTTGATTGTTGGTTTATAATGGATAAACTCAAAAACTACTAAACTGATTTTAAAAATCCTATCACTTATAGAAAATTACATTATCAGCAAATAACATAAGCTGTATATTATTTTCGAGAATGCTATTTACCCATGCGTTGACAGTCAGAATCACAAAAAAAAAAACTTAAAAATATAGATGAATGTGCTACTAATTGTATTTAGAGTGTGATCCTGTTAAAAAAACTGTTTGTTTACTTTTTTATTAAAGAAGTTTGACATAGATTTTACAACAATATATGTATAATACAAATTACGACTATATTGAAGAAAAAATATTTGTATATAATAATAATTCATTTTTATGTTTCGTATTGGTAACAAAAAAAGTTAATTAGTTGACGCAATTCAAAATTATTTTAAAATATTAGCCTAGTTAAATGAATACTGCATAAAACAAAATTTCTTTCACCACACGTATTTTGTATGTGTACGCTTAGACTGGTATATATTTTATGTGGGTATGTGGCTCGCAATAATCCTTCTCACAAAGATCCAACATATTTTTTTATATAACAATAACTACATATGATTTTTATAAGACAATATTGAGTATTGAATCTCAAATTAAAATGAAACTGATGCTAAAAAAGTTTTTTTTTTTAAATAACTTACTAAAAGCATTCCTGTCCTGAAATGATACTAAGCAGTATCAAGCAAAATATTTTTATATTTTTGGGTTATTCATAATTGAAAATAACTGTAATTACACAGACCAAGTAATTTTAATCATAGTAATTGTTTATAACTCAAACCAAGATGACAGCAATTGAAATAATGCTTACAAAACTTAATTATTAAAATTTAATAAACTAAGCAAATTATAAACATACTCTACACTACATGTTTATAATTCCAACCATACCTATCTTATCCACTCAATATTCCATGGACTTATCACATTTACCAACAAATAAGTCAAGGTTCAAAGTAGGTGGCCCCTTCCACCTCTCCCTTCACACCTATTACATGAACAGACTTATTAAGTGATAATCATAAGTAAATATCCATAGATTTCACAGACAGAAGGCTATGCCATTATTCGCCATGCGAACTCTCTTTACTGCAACAATGTTCTATAACATTTTTATCTCGAAGAAGCATTAGCGGAAGACAGATGATGGTTTTGTTGGTCCTCTTAATGATCACATAGACCATTATAAGATCCAATAAACCACGATCTATTCCAATTTCACACGACAAACAAGGTTTACAGACGACAAATCTAACATATGTCTCAACTCCATTATGTATAGCCGGATCCAGAACATGTACTGTTTTACATGTAGAAAGACTACAGTATAGAATATTGAACACGGCCGTGGAACGGTTCAACACGCGACCACCTCCTACAAACAGAATCCCAAAAAGTGATGTAGCCAAACGAGTACGTCGTACTATACGGTCAAATTAATAATAGGGACGTCACTCAAAGTTTAATTTGTATTATTCAGGAAAAAACAATTTGGATAGAGATCACTTTTTCTGCACTCCTACACTAAGAGAGAAATAGCAACTTGAACCGCCAAGAAGTCAGAGTACAGCGGAAAGCCAGCACTACAATTTTTAATTTAACCGTATAATAGAAAGCATGCGTACTCGTCAGTAGCCCCTCACCTTTAAGCTAGGTCGATGTTCACGCCGAAAACGGATGCGCGTGGGCGGGCCGAGAACGAGTGCGGAGGCGGATGCGAGCGCGCGCTCAGAGCTTGCGCGGGCGCGTGAGGCGGCGCTTCTTGCGCTCGGGCGTGGCGCCGGCCGCGCCGCCCGCGCCAGCCGCGCCGCCCGGCTCGGCGGACGCGCGGCGCCGCGTCGGCGGCGTGCCGGCGTCCTCGGCGCCGCTCGACTCGGCCTTCAGCTCGGCCTTGCTCGGCAGCTCCGTGGCCGCATCGACCGCTGCGCCGCCGGCTGTGCCGCCGCCCGCCGAGCTCGCGCCGGGACCCTCCTCGCTCGTCTCGGCGCTAGTTCCGGCGGCCCACTGCACATTTTCGAATGTTTTCTATAGACACCTTCTCTTTTAGATTCCGTCAAAAAAAAAAGTAATAAATAAATTGTACAGATAATGAAAGAACAAGTTTTGCTTTGCTTAAAAATGTGGCTTCGATTACTATTAATATGGAACTAACATAGGATTTCCATTGGTTGCAATAACGGATCAGGATAACAATAATCTATATAAATCATAAACTAATCTACAAGTTCGATTTAGTTTAAAATCAACATAAATAAAATCGGTAACCCCATAGATTAGAATACAAAACAGATTTAAAAATATTAATATTGTGGCTACATCTTCCACGTATGTAAATTTTGTATTCGAAGTGGGCAAAAAAACATTTATAGTATATGTATATATATCATTAATTGATAAATATTGTTAGAGGATGAACTAACTTAATATATGTTTCAGACAGTAAGTTGTCTAAAATTTAAAATATTTATATTTCAAACCAAACTATACAGTCAATAGTGAATTATAGAGAACTACTTAAGTAGTTCGCCGTAAAATACCAATAATATAGGTATTTCGAATCTACATTAATGACTAATAAAAAAAATAATACTTATAATTAATAAGAACATGAGCATATATTATAATTTTATTACTTGTGAAAGGGATGAAGCAGGAGAGACGCTTAGTGCAGCCCCGCATTCCGCACACAATGGAGGTACGGCCGGCGAGCGGGACCGCCAATACTGTAGCTCCGTTTTGCATTTATTCAATTCCTGAAATATTAACAATATAATAATTTAAATTATTAATTTATTATTAGATAATACACTGCATACTTATTTTTCGGTTTGCCCAATGGCTGACTGGTAGAGAACAACGGAAGATGTACATATTTTCAATAAGTTTCATATTAATAATTACGTGTAGAACCATGTATCGATGACCTGTGACTTAATAATACTAAACCTATATAATAAATAATACAATGTGTACCACCAAGGGCATATTCATATAATAGGTGTTACGCATATTAGATAACGCGCGCGCGGATCAACATATGCACATTGATAGATAAATAAGTAGACATTAATTCATCAAAAATATAACACGTATTTCTTTGTTCGTAAATACACACATAATCCCCCTCACTAAATCCAATCAATTGCGACATATATTTCCTATGACATCAAAGTACATGTTAACACAAGTGTCAGCTAGTTTTAAGTTGACGCCAAGTCTCGAGAAAAAAATATTTCTATTTAAGATTTTTTTTATGTGAAAGATTATTAGTAATAGAAACCAGCAACCCCACTGCTAGTAATATACCCTATTAAGTCCACATTCAAGTGATTCCCAATAACAATCGTGGTTAATTATTCCTTGAACTTGTCAAGGTAGGTTAAGTGACACGAATTCATCTTCACTGGTGCTCCATCAGCATATAGTAGAGGTGGATTTAGCATTCCATTATCATACATTAGAATAAGACCTAAGTCTAAGGCAACACATAAATGATAGATGTTAAACACGTGTTAGGATGATATAAGGAAAGATAATCTCATTTTAGAAAATTAAATATTTGTTAGTGGATAATACATGCTTAAATGCCTGTCATAGGAACATAATTGCAATTGCATTGAAAACTGTAGAATATTAGCAAAATTTTTAATACTATAAAAATATTCTCTTTTTTTTTACTTTTAATTAAAGCTAACCTGAAGTAAAGTTTGAAATTTGCGACTTGTTTCTTCATTTTTCTTATCATAGTCATCAAGGCGGTTTGCATACTCTAAAGTTTGCTTCTGTTGTTCTGCTATCTGTTTTTGTTGTTCAGCTATTTGCTTCTGTTGTAGAGCTGTCTTTCGTTTGCAGTTACGGAGATCGCTACGTAATGCCGACAATTGGTCGTTATATCTATAAAATCAAATTGAAAATTTAAGAGCATCTTATAAAAATATTTATATTATTATAATAAAATATCTATGTTTATTATATCTAGTTAAATTGTATCTTAAAATCTTTATATGCTTCGGATTTTTATTAAAAATTTATAAATCAATTTGACACAGAAATAATGCACACTTTTCCAAGATAATTTGAGAACCCTGCATTTAGATATAAGCATGCATCCTATAGGGCAGGGGAAAGCACAACACACAAGATTCCGATGCATCGACGTACAACGGTTTAGCTGACCCCATATGCGAATATAAGATAAGAATATACCCTGCATTTATATGGGGTAAATTATTACAAATATTTAATTTCCAAAAACAATTCTTTATGCTAATGAAGAACAAGGATACTAATTAAGACTACTTAATGTGATATTAAAATCAATTAATTAACCATGAGTACATTTTTCACGTCCTATAATTATTAATACTTAGTACCTACACATTTTTTTTCACTGCCTGCTAAATAATTGCTTTCTGTTCTACTTCCACACTATTAATTGTTACAGAGTATAATTTATCTGTAACTTCTACTTGTTTTCCTCTCAATAAACTAACATTAATGTTTCCTTTATTAAAATTATGAATAACAGTAGTCGACATAATTTAATATAAAAGACTCATGTACTAAAATTTTATAATAATACACTATTGATATTCTTATAAATAAATTGGTTGTACTTAAGCAATGTAGGTCATAACTAATATATTTTTATTTTAAAGATATGCCCCCTTATTTATAAAATCTAAAACCATTTATAAACCTTTTTCAAATATTACACTGTTTGTTACTTTTTTTCAAATTTGGAATTTAGCATAAAAAAAAAGATGTTTATGAGAGGTTTGACATTTTATGAATAATATAATACTCTCAATATTGTATATCTTAATAATTTCAATAAGAAAGAAAATTGTTTAATTACGGACAAAAGTAATAAATTCTTACTTTTTCATTCCTTGTTTAATACGGTGTATCCGTTTTCTTAGAACCATGTTGCTTTGTGGCGGCGGGGGTGAGGGTGGTAAGCTTTCCTCCATGTACAGATTGAGCGATGATACACGGCGATCACCGGACGAGTTGCCGCCCTGTTGTTGGGAAGATGACTCAAAGCCACTTGGTGGTGGTGAATCCAAACACATATATGACTTACTACTCTCACCCGCTGAAAAGTAATTTTATTAACAATAAATAAGTAATTATTATTATGTGGCTACAAAAACAACAAGTGTTAATATTGGCCAACAATCAAAATTATGTTGATATTAATATATTTTTTTTAAAGTAAATTACCAGTAGAAATAAATATGATGCAAACAAAACGAAAGCACTCTAAAACACTGATTGCTCTAACATCATGTGTGCTATGACCTAAAATTCATTATGATTTTAGGCAAATAATATATGAACATCTGACTGACATAGGGAAAGTTACATACACACAGTTTTCCACCCTGATAAAATATATTTTTTAATACATGTACTAGTATTTTATTTAGTATTTTTGCATAACATGCCAAAGTTTAATGTTCTTTTACAAAATAATAAAACACAAAAGAAACAAAACACTAGAATAGGTCAGGTTGAATATGTAAAGTGTTAAATAATTGTATATTGTTCTGAATTCCTTTTTTTCTTTCTAGTCTGTCTTTAATTTATTAATAATGAATTCCGAAATAAATACATGCTATATTTGTTTGCTAAAAATCAGATTATCTCATGATATAAGACCTGTGTAAGTCACAGATTTAAAATTATATCAAGATTTTAATTATTTGAAATTTAAAACTATTTTCTAAGAAAAATAGTGTTAAATTATAGAAATGTATAAAAATTTTTAATAAATTATTATGCAGCAGATATATCAAATATTGGTACCTCATAGTTTACATTATTTACTTGTAAAAAGCATATTACTAATTAAGTATATTATTAAAATATCTAGTTATGAACATATAAAAAAATTACATTGCTTTTAGCTTACTTATAGGAACAATAAGCTTAGCAATTCTTTGTTGATAAATAAACATGATGCCTATGAATAATGATAAAAGTACTTACGAGAAAATGCTGTGGTAATGTCAAAGAAATCTGTGCCAAAGTATGTTATCTCAGGCAAATTAGGTTCAATGTGTTCTTTAAAGTATTCCATGGCCATCGTAGTCAAATCAAAGAGTTCATCAGTTACTTTATAAGGCCTTGCCAGTTTAGTAGTTGTTTTTAAGTAGGACAGAATACTGTATACCTCATCTAGTATCTAAAATTATAAAATCAAATTATAAAAAAAAACCACTCTATTTAGATTATAGTACATATTTTTTGTTATAATGGGCACTATTTATAATTATAGAGACATTTAAGAATAACATAAATAAATAAGACATTAATTAATTCTTATTTTGTGAACCAATTTAATACGTAATTATTTCATTCAAAATTAGCAATGCTTCCAAGCCTATATTATTTAAATAACTATACAAAAATATTATATATTTTTTTCATTTGTACTAAATAAATTAATTGTTAATTAAGTAGTTAAATAAAATAGGTTCAAAAGATAAGAAAAGTACAGGGACTTTTCTTATCTTTTGAATCGATTTTTCTTTTTATAATCTCAACGATGTAAAATTTATGTTATGATTTGATCAAGACTCAAATAAAATTTCTTTATGGAATGAAATTTTAGATTATTATCAGTTGGGAAATGATTTGAAATTTTTAAAATGTATAATATACAATAGAAATAAATGTACAATAGAATCCAATGTTTTATTACTCTTTTGACTAAACAGGTTGGACAGTACCCTGGGGCCCCCAAGTACAGAAAGAAATTTGTGATGTCCATTGTGCTTTTCATTACTGTAGGTGATGGTTACCATTTTTCATGTGATGGGCAATCAGCTTGTTTGCCATCCTATATAACATACAACAATATTATATACAGTAATGAAATCATAGTTCCAATATTTCTTAATAAACCAAACTTATTTTAACCCTTGATTATTACTAGGATTTTTTTTTCAACAATTTAGGTTATGGACATGGTTTTTTTTTGTATACATTGTAATACACATCTCTAAGTATAACAAACTTAATTCTATAGTAATATTCACGAAAATAGAATAACTTTCATCAAAAAGTGCACTTAATTTATAAATCTTTCATTTCATTAATCATGGCTGAGCAATTTTCATAGACTTAGAATGGCAAACAAGCTGACGGCCCATCTAATGGTGAAAGTGGTAACCGTTGCCTATAGACATGAGCAGTACCATGGATATAACAGAGTATACTGTTTCGCCCATGATACCCCCTATTTGTTGCCATTCCTGAGGACTCAGGTGTTATTCCTCTGTATCCTATAAATTCACTGCTATATCCCACCCTTCAAACCGAAACACAGCTATGCAAACACAACTGCTTTATGATAGAAAAACGAATGGGTCAGAGGTACCCAAGCAAATGACTTTTGTACAAAGTCTCCCTCTGGTAAAGTTAAAAAAGGTTGTCACATAATTGTTTATACCTAGAATAAGTTTACTATTGTAATCTTATAGAGGTAATAATAAAAAGTATCTATCTATGTATCACATGTCTGTCTATATACCTTGGGTGATCTTGTTGATTCTATATTAGTTATCACTAAATTTGTTTTACCCATTTTATTACATATCAGACTTATAGGTCTAATAATTTCTTTTGTTGTCACAATGAAATATTTTTTTATTATATAACTTATTCATTACATGTATGTAAGAAAATACTTTACCTCTCCTGGGAAAAAACAGCAATGTTTTCTTTCAATGTGTTTTCCAAATGTCATCTGCAAGAGACTAAGCCTCATGTGCAGTGTTTCAATGATATCAGACTCACAAGCCAAAGGGTGACTTCTGCGAGCTGACTCACGACGCGGCATCTTGGCTTTGATAGATTGGAATCTATGTAACATCTGGTTTTGAAGCCGTTGAAATGTAGAATTTAAGATAGAACTACATATTGTATTAAATTGCCGATTGACCTGAAAACACAAAAATAAGCATGATTCTAGTGATATAAATAAAAACCACTTGCCACCACCTATGCACCTATTTGGCTAATTATTTTTTTCCCCTTAATTTCATAATTAATTAGGACAAGGTTTGTTGGGAAGAAAATGTTTAAATTATCATTCTTTACTTTTTTTTTTTTTTAATGGATGATAATGAAATGGTAGCCCCGTCTGCGCTATTGGTATACGCTGGCGGGACACCAGTGAGGGATGATAGATGAGGGTGAAGCAGGTCAGTTAGCCCATCGTAACAAATTCGACAATAAACCAATCACGATGGTTTCCAGGGGGAACCGCGAGGAGGTCGACCTGATAGGGTTTATTACTAGCAATGGGGTTGCTAATCCCCATTACTAACAATCCCTTTCCCCCATCATTCTTTATTACACTCATGCAAAACTGAGACAGCCACTAGTTACATATAAATTTCCTATGCTAGTGTTTATATGATAATGTATCTTTCAATAATAATAAAATATTCTACCAAATCTTGTATAGTGCAAAAATTATTCCTTGATGTCATTATTTTCCGAAATGGAATTATGATTACAGTAGAAAGATATCTTAAAGATTGCTTTCAGCAGTAAAACATATTTTTCACATTATATTTTCCATTGTTGTACTTTATGAAGTACCTATATGTTATGTGTAGTGTAAATAAAGCATATTGTAATATCTAAAAATAGTAAAAAATACTTATTTTATAATATGATTAAAGTTATCACAATATCATCATAACATTTCCAATAATATTATTAAAATTAACTTGTAATTGCCCACTGCAATATTACTGGTAATAAATATGAAATTAAATTTCAAGTATACTTGAACAAAAAGTATTAAAGTGTATATTTTAATGACTAAGTAAATGAATATGGGCTATTTTCAAAATATGTATAACTTCCACACAGTTTACCATAAAGAATGGGTAATTTCACTAGTAAACAGAAATACATAAAGAAAACCAGTACATTCCTTAACTTACCTTAATATGAATGTACCTTGCACACATCATTTAATTATATCAGTTTTCTTTTAGAATATTATTTATGTTTGAATAATCTCAAACATTACAGTAATTATTATTATAGTAATTCAATAGAAACCATCTTAACAAATTATAAAATTAATATTATTCTTTAATATTGTCAACATGATTTGTAAATTCAGATGGAGTACTCAACTATGTCCATCAATGGTGATAATATTAAACTTGTCCAAATTATGAAAATCTCTATTTAAATTGTAACAAAATTCAATAATGTAATCAATACATAATTATATGTAAAGCTATTTCACTCTTACTTAAATATGAATTATTTAATATGATAAATATAAAAGTTTGTAAAGATGTTTGGATATCAGTAAATCGCTGAACAGGTTTGAATGAAATTTGGTAGGTTATATCCTAACACATAGATACTTTATATTTTAATTCACATGGGCAAAGCCATAGTTAGTAGAAATAAGAAAATAATTTAAATAATAAATATAAATGCAAAATATTAACCATCCTGAGTTGTGAGACAGTTTTGAATCCCAAGTAGCTAAAAATTTTATCTACTACTTCAATGGGCAGATCAAGTAAATTGGTAGTGTAAGTTTTCGGTGCCGGAACTATGCTGTTACACTTCGAAGAGCTGGCATGTGGTGAAGAACCACCCGGGAGCAAGGCGCTAGAATGACGAGTCACGCGGGACACAGCTACTGGTTCCGCGTGAGAAGGCCCTGCACCTTCGCTACTTCCACTGCTGCCTCCGACACTACTCATTTGCCTCGTTGACACCATTTTGTTCAATTTACTTTTTAGTTATTTCTGAAAACTAAACTTTCATCTTTACTACCAATACACTAAGTACTCAATAGAAAAAATATTTTTTTATTGTCATTAATCACCAACATATCCTCTATTTATATTTTATACAATTAGTTTAATACCTTCTGAATCAAAATTAATACTTTACTTAATTATTAGTACATTATTTTTTGTATAATAAAAACATATTAATTATGTGCACTAGAGAACCAATTCTAAAATGGTGGCCATGGACAGCTAGATCGTACCTAATCACTTGAAAATTCATTTATGATATCTATGTAAAGTCTGATAAATTACGTAAAGATATAATCAAATCACTCACTCAAGAGTTCATGTACATGTTTTCTTAATTAGATCTGATATTTTCTTTTCTAACAAAATAATAATGCGACGCAGTAGTTCGAAACGCGTTAAGCTTTCACAAAAAATATTTTTTTGTACGTTTGATGGTTGGTTAAACTGATCGGAGATAGAGATTGGGTTGCTAGTTATTACTTGTTTCTTGCTTGCATTAAAAAGGAATACTTTTTAAAGAACGTTATACACGCTGTACACATATAATGACTAGATTGTGAAGTGTATAGTACGTTACACTAAGCTTATAGTGATAAGTATTGTACCTATTTTAGGAGGAAAAAAATACATGGAACACTATTATGAATTAGTTTTACCTTTTGTCATTTAATCGCAAAATGCTTTGTATTTTATGTTTTAGAAAATGCATTTAACATATTTAAAGCTTAATATGTAATTGTAGTATTCAATACTTTTTTCATTTAGCAATTGTTCACGCAGCATGTATTCTTTTTACTCCCTTACTTAGTGATTTTTACTTCATTTATTTAGTTATTTTAATTTTTTAATGCATGCGTGGAGAGATTACTGCGTCATATTTGAGAATTTTTATTTATTTAAATATATATCAATTATTTTGACCTTTTTAATTATTTCCATTCTATTAGTCTATGTTAGAAAATCATAATTTCTTTCCAATGCTTAAATATTCTTTAAGAATCATATATTAACAAAGTATTAAAAAAGACGTATTTAAAATATTTTACTTACAGCATTAATTTTTTGTCAACAATTTATTCCAATTATACGTCATCAACATGTATCCATAATCTAAGCGTGTATCATTATTTTCCTATAAACTGTAAATCACTTCTTTATATTCCAGGGTAAAGTATACGACTCTAGTATTTTCGTTCAGGGACTGCAATCAGAAGGTGATAGTTGACCCGCTAGTTTCTTAAAAAAGTTTCTGTAAGAAAGAGGTTGTACACGGCTATAGACCTACAGCTCAATTAAATAGAGAAATAAAATGACTTGTGTCTTGTATACTAAAATAATCGTTGTAACATTGTACGTAATAAAATATTTAAATATTAAATAACATTATTGGTCTCCTGTAACATTCCACATCCATCAGGTTATGGGCCAGCAACGCACAGATGGCGAATACAAAAAATCAAGTTGGATTTGAACATCTTAATAAAACAAATTATGATACATGGAAAATACAAGCAGAAGCTGTACTCATAAAAGCAGGACTTTTTACATGTTTATCATCAACCGATATTAATGCAGAAAAAGATTTATTGGCCAAAGCCGAACTGCAATTAATAATTTCGCCGTCCCAACTTAAATTAGTAAAATCATGCAAAACAGCAAAAGACGTATGGGAGACCCTTAAAAACGCTTACGAAAGTCGTGGACCTGCACGAAAAGCAACATTATTAAAAAAGTTACTACACAAAAAAATGAAACATGATGAATCCGCCAGAGATCATATAAATGAATTCATCGACTTGGTGGATAAATTAAAAGACATGGACATCAGCATCAATGAAGACCTCCTGAGCATAATGTTACTATACAGTTTGCCAGATTCCTACGAGAACTTGTTAGAAATAGGTTTATTTTCATACAACTATGCACTACTGGCCGGTTGTAATTTAAAAAGATATGTTTTTTAAATTTAGTTGACTGTTAGAAACAATCGTTCCTTTCTGTATTTTTCTCTTCTATTAAATTTTATCGTACTTTTATATTGTGTTTATCCTATTCCCTTCCACTACGGAAATATAAGCTGATATCACAAACAGAAATACCAACAGGTTATGGGCTGGGAGTAAAAGGTAAAATATGATTGAAAGTAATGGTGATGGTTCGATTGCAAACTCAATCATGAATAACAGACCGTCATCATCAAACGATAATGAGAGTGGTAGTCCACCGTCTATCGAAAAACTCGATGGGAATAGCAATTACAACAGTTGGAAATTTGCTATGGAGCTATACCTTCTCCATGACGATTTATGGAAATACACACAGGTATCACCGGAGAATGATGATGTAATAGGAGTGAGAAGAGATCAGAAGGCTCGCGCTAAGATATGCCTAATGGTGAAATCACGTTGTTTAGTACATGTTAGAGAATGCAAAACAGCTAAACAAGCATGGGAAGCACTGAAAATTGCTTTTGAGGATAAAGGCATAAATAACCGATGTCGCCTTTTATCAAAATTAGTAAGTTTGAAGTTAGAACAATTTACGTCAGTGAGAGACTACGTAACGACTATTATGACGATATCGCAGCAGTTAAGCGATATTGGGAAGAAGATTAATGATGAGCTCCTAGCTGCTCTTATGCTTCAGGGACTTACTGAAAATTTTCAGCCAATGAGATTAGCGCTCGAAAATACTAATACAGTATTAACAACAGATTTTATTAAGATGAAGCTTTTCCAAATGGAGGACACATATACATCAGGGAGCTCGAGTAATGCCCCGGATAACTCTGCACTACTGATTAACAGAAAGACTAAAGAGAAGGTTCACAAGAAAAAATATAAGAAGCAAATCAAATGTTTTATCTGTGGTGAACCTCATAAGGCTTTTGAATGTCCGAATAACCCAAAACAAAAGAAGGATGCTATGCAGGCTTTTGTTTTTGCTGTCAGTGGAAATTCTCAGGATGAAGAATGGATCTTAGACTCCGGAGCATCTACACATATGACAAATAGAAGAGATTGGTTTAAGGAATTCAAATGTTTTGATAAGTCTGAGAGAGTGGAAGTTAACTGTGCAAATGGTGATAAGATGTATGGTGAAGGAAAAGGTACTGTATCGAGTCAAATAGGTGTAAACGTGAGCGATGTCTTGTTTGTACCTAAATTGAGTACTAACTTACTAAGTGTCAGTAACATAGTGAGTAGAGGTAATGTAGTTGTATTTTCGGAGAAAGGATGTGAGATTTTCCTGGCTGATGAATGCGAGGTGAAAGGGAGAGTAGTCGCTAAAGGCATATTAGAGAGAGGTGTCTATAAACTCAAATCCTCTTCACAGGGCACAGCATTAAATACAGCTACACTTGGCGAGATGGAGATGTGGCATAAGAGAATGGGTCATCTTGGAGTAAGAAATCTAAAACTACTTAAAGATAAAATGGCCATAGGGGTAAGTTTTCCTAAATCTTCAACACTTCAATGCGTTTCCTGTGTTATGGGGAAACAAACAAAAATACCATTTAAGAAAACTAAAGGTACTAGAGCTACAGAGATATTAGGGTTGGTACACTCTGACGTTTGTGGACCAATGAGTGAGAGTTCTTTTAGCGGGTTTAGATATTTTATTACGTTTATTGACGATTTTACACGGAAAACATTTATTTACTTTCTTAAACAAAAAAGTGAGACGTTTTCTAAAATCCAAGAGTTTAAGGTATTTGCTGAAAATCAAACCGGCAAGAAACTTAAGATATTAAGAACGGATAACGGGACGGAGTATGTCAATAAACAAGTAGATAATTATCTTAAATCCCATGGTATACAACATCAACTTACTATAGAGTATACGCCTGAACAAAACGGTGTTGCTGAACGGGCAAACAGAACAATTGTAGAGAAAGGAAGATGTATGTTACAAGAAGCAGGATTAAGCATCCGATATTGGGCTGAGGCCGCCAATACGGCTGTTTTCTTGAAAAATAGATCACCTACTAAAGCTGTTAAAGATATAACACCGGAAGAGGCTTGGACGGGACATAAAACCAACCTAAGTATGATTAAAATTTTTGGTTGTAAGGCTTTTATGCATATTAATAATAATAAGAGGAAAAAATGGGATGTAAAAAGCCTACCATTGATGCATATCGGCTATTGTTTAGACTCTAAGGCATATTCTTTGATGGATCCAGTTACAAAAAAGAAGTATAAGGCAAGAAATGTCATATTTTTTGAAAATCAAATGTACTTCGAGAATAAAAAGGATGTATCTGTGAAATCGAATGATATATGTTTTAGAAGAGAAGAGTCTGTTGAACGTAAGGAAAATGACAATGTAATTCTAAATTTAGATAATGACATTAATCTTAATAACTTAGGAAATCGAAGAGATATGGATGTCTTAGAAATTGAAAACCTACCAATAGAAGACAGAGAGGATATTGACGGAAACGACACTTGTGAAGAGTGGGCATCTGCTGATGAGAGAAATGATACGGAAGTTCTGGAAGATCAAACTGTATCATATGATGTTCCAGATCGTAGGTATCCGTTTAGAGAGAGAAAGGCTAAGGTACAACCTGACTTCATTAGTTATCAAGTTACAACAGAGAGAGACCCCTTAACTGTTAATGAAGCATTATCTAGGAGTGATGGAGATAAATGGAGAGTTGCGATTCAGGAGGAGTTACAATCTATTCAGGAGAACGAGACGTGGACTCTTGTAAAGCCACCTAGTAATTGCAACATTGTCGATTCTAAATGGTTATTTAGAATTAAAAATGAGGGGGGAATAAAATTAGATATAAAGCTCGACTAGTGGCAAGAGGCTTCAGCCAAAGAGAAGGGATAGACTATTTCGAAACTTTTTCACCTGTAGTGAGACACAGTTCGCTGAGGACACTTCTTGCATTAGCCGCGAGAACAGGTTTAAATGTGGATCAGATGGATGTCAAAACAGCATTCCTCAATGGCAATCTAACTGAAACAGTCTATATGAGACAACCAGCAGGGTTTGAAGAGAAAGGTAAGGAGGACCATGTTTGTCTACTGAAAAAATCTCTCTATGGATTGAAGCAAGCACCAAGAGCTTGGAATCAAAAACTACATTCGGAGCTAATTAAACTTAACTTCAAGAGATCGAAGAATGAGCCCTGTATCTACACGAGATCTAAAGGTGATAATAAGATTATTATTGCTATTTATGTGGATGATATGCTGATCTTCTGGAACAATGCTAAAGAGTTGTGTCAAGTAAAGAAGGACTTGATGTCTAAATTTCATATGAAGGACCTTGGGAAAGCCGAGTTTATATTAGGCATTCGTATCACCCAAGATCATAAAGGTATTAAACTGGACCAGGAACAGTATGTAGATAAATTGCTTAAACGCTTTAAGATGGAAGCTTGCAAAGTGGCCGCAACTCCGTCTGTACCAGGCCAGAGGCTGACTAGACCAGGGTCTGATCACAAACCGGATGACAGGATTCCGTATCAGGAACTTGTAGGATCTTTATTGTACCTAGCAGTGTGTACAAGGCCGGATATATCGCACACAGTCTGTTCTATCAGTCAATTTAATACCTGTTACACTGAAGAACACTGGCTCGCAGCAAAGAGAGTGTTGCGTTATTTAAAAGGAACAAAGAGCTATGGCATTCAATATAACAAAGGAATGACTTTGCCAGTTATTCAAGGGTATGCTGATGCTGATCACGCTGGAGATGAAGATCGCAAGTCGTACTCTGGATTTGTTTATATCAGCCAAGGAGGAGCTACTTGTTGGGAAACAAAGAAGCAACGCACAATTGCACTATCAACAGCCGAGGCAGAGTAT
Source organism: Galleria mellonella (assembly GCF_026898425.1). Lineage (NCBI taxonomy): Eukaryota > Metazoa > Arthropoda > Insecta > Lepidoptera > Pyralidae > Galleria > Galleria mellonella. Next base: position 7,648,803 of record NW_026442016.1, read on the forward strand.
GTGTCATTGTCGGAAGCTTCAAAAGAGGCAGTGTTTCTGCGCAGGTTTCTCGCTGAAATTTTTAGTACCAAAGAGGAACCAATCCTTATTTTCAGTGATAGTCAATCGGCCATAGCTATCGCAGAGAACCCAGTTCATCATCAACGTACAAAGCATATAGACGTAAGATACCTCTTTATTAGAGAAGCTGTAGAACTTGGTGAGGTGAATTTAAGGTATATAGACACTTCCCATATGTTGGCAGATGCTCTAACTAAATCTCTATTAAGAGGAAAGTTTGAGTACTGTGTGAATGGTATGGGAGTCAAATCGTGATATTGGTAGATTTGATGTTGTGCTTGTGTACATGGTATGTATGTATGTCTGTATGAGTGTTTATTGTATGAAATTAAGGAGGAGTGTTAGAAATAGGTTTATTTTCATACAACTATGCACTACTGGCCGGTTGTAATTTAAAAAGATATGTTTTTTAAATTTAGTTGACTGTTAGAAACAATCGTTCCTTTCTGTATTTTTCTCTTCTATTAAATTTTATCGTACTTTTATATTGTGTTTATCCTATTCCCTTCCACTACGGAAATATAAGCTGATATCACAAACAGAAATACCAACAGAACTTCAGAGTGGCTATCGAGTCTCGTGATAAACTTCCGTACCTCGAAGAACTCAAAACGAAAATTATAGAAGAAAGTGAAGCTCGTTTAAATAAAAATCTGGAAAAGGAGGAAGAAGAAGAAGCATTTTATGGAGGGAAACGTAAACATAAATCTTATCGATTTCAAAAATTCAAAAATAAGAATTCAAATGGAAATAGAATACAATGTGACAACTGTCATAAATTTGGACACAAAACAAGTGATTGTTGGTTTAACAAAAATGTAAGAAATAAAAATGTAAATTTATATTGCACTGAATCTTGTTATACAATAGAAAATAAAAATGATAATAAATGGTGCATTGATAGTGGGTGCACATCCCACATGTGCAATGATAAAACTCTTTTCGTGTACATAAATAAAGAAGAAAATGGAACACTTAAGTTAGCCTCGAATAAAACAGAAAAGATAGAAGGCAAAGGGTTAGTAAAGATAAAAATTAAAAATGAGACAGTAAATTTACACAATACCTTATATATTCCAGAGTTATCAACTAATTTGATATCCGTAGCACGAATTACTGAAAATGGTTTTAACGTATTATTTACAAAGAAAAATGCAATTATTAAAAATCCAAATGGAAAACCAATAATTACAGCAAGGAAGGAAGATAAACTTTATTATGTGAATGCAAATTTAAGCACAAAAGAAAAAGCAAATCAAGCCTATAAAGAAGAATCAGATATAGACATATGGCACAAAAAACTAGGACATTTAAATGAATATGATTTAAAACGAGCTATGAGAAATAATATAATAAAAGGCATTGATTTTAATGAGAATGACAAATTAAAAGAATGTGAAAGTTGCGTAAAAGGAAAAATGACGAATTTACCTTTACCGAAGGAAAGGCCTGAAGAAACAAAAGCTCCTCAAAAACTACATACTATACACTCAGATGTGTGTGGTCCAATGCCCGTAAATAGTAACGGAGACCACAGATACTTCGTCACCTTTACGGATGAATACAGCAGATATGGCAGAGTCTATTTTCTGAAAAATAAAAGTGAAGTTTTAGGAAAGTTTATAGAATATAAAAAGGAAATGGAAAGATATACAGGAAATAAAATAAAAATCTTGCAGACAGATAACGGAAAGGAATATGTTAATAACGAATTCAACACGTATTTAAAGGAAAACGGCATAGCTCGACGCTTATCAGCTCCTTATACGCCCCAACATAATGGGTTAGCTGAACGGAGAAATAGAACTCTCTTGGAAAAAGCTCGATGCATGTTAATCGAATCAAAAATACCAGAAAGTTTTTGGGCCGAAGCTATACACACGGCGAATTATATAACGAATAGAGTGCCTTCCAAGGCCACAAATGGAAAAACACCTTTCGAGATATGGGTTGGTTACACTCCATCAGTGAGACATTTCAGATGTTTTGGAGTAAAAGCTTTTGTATTAAATAAAAGAAATTTAAGAAAATTTTCACCCAGAGCCAAGAAAGGATTTTTTGTCGGCTACTCCGAAAATACAAAAGGCTACAGAATATGGGTCTCAGAATTGAAAAGAGTCGTTATAAGTAGAGACGTAAAATTCTTAAAAGATTTATATTACAAAGAAATAAAAACAAATGAAAATGAAGAAGGTATTAAGTCGTATATACAATTAAATTCAGAACAAATAGATACGAAGCAAATAGATGAACAAATTCAACCTATAGTTTCTGATCAAAATGATGACGATAATACCACAAATGAAGAACCCATAACGCTAACTGAGGAAGAAGATAATCTTAGTAATATAGAACCCAGAACGTCACAACATAAAAGACCACAAAGAGATAAAAAGAGACCAGCATGGTTGAAAGACTACAAAGTAGAAAATGATACAGATGAGAGCATGCACGTGACAGAAATGGCTTACCTTGGTGAACACGATGAAAATGATGCAGGCTGGCACGATGCTATTAAAGCTGAAATAAAAGCACACATTAAAAACGGAACGTGGACAATAGCAAAGAAAGAAAAAGGTATCAATGAAGTAGATTACAAGATGATATTAAGAATAAAAACGAAAGCAGATAACATTGAAATAAAGAAGGCTAGGTTAGTGGCGCGGGGATTCACACAGCAACCTGGTGTAGATTATACTGAAACATTTGCCCCCGTTGTGAAACTAAGTTCTGTTAGATCAGTCATTAGTTCAGCCATAGAGGATAATCTAAAATTAGATCAAATGGATGTCACTACAGCGTATCTTAATGGAGAGCTAGAAGAAAATATACAAATGAAAATGCCTCCTTACTTAGAAAAATATGTAATGGAAATTATGGTTGACGAAAGTAGTCAAAATGATTTAACATTCTTCAATAAGGCTAAACGGATGCTAGAAGATATTAGAAATATTAAAGAAGAAAAAGTTTGCAAGCTTCAAAAGGCTTTATACGGATTAAAACAATCCGGACGCCAATGGTATAAAAAATTAGATGCAGAATTAAAAGATATAGGTTTTGAATCATGTAATGCAGATCCTTGCATATACCTATTGAAGAAAGGAGGAGATAAAATAATAATAACAGTCTATGTTGACGATTTAATTATAGCATATTCAAGTTCAGAAATTTTAAAAGAAGTAAAGAAAGCACTAGAGAGAAAGTTCGAAATGAAAGACATCGGAGAGTTGAAATACTGTTTAGGTATAGAATTTAAACAGGATAAAGGAAAAATTACTATGAGTCAAAAGAAATACATTAAAGATATCCTTAAGAAATTCTCCATGCAAGATGCAAAACCTGTGGCAACTCCTATGGAGACAGCATTAAAATTAAAGAAAGAAGAACATCCAGATTCGAACTTACCCTATAGAAACTTAATTGGAGCCCTCATGTACCTGTCAGTTGCCACGCGACCAGACATAGCTCATGCTGTTAGCTATCTTGGTCAATTCAATGCGTATTATGGAAAAGAACACTGGGCAGCTGCAAAGCGCGTAATTAGATACTTAAAAGGTACAATAGATTTAAAATTAACATTCCACAAGAATGGAGATAAAATTTTAAAGGGTTACGCAGATGCCGACTGGGCATCGTGTCCATTAGATAGACGGTCATATACCGGCCATTGTTTTATAAAGAACGGTGCGGTCATAAGTTGGGAGTCAAGAAAACAAAGGACTGTAGCACTCTCAACGGCGGAAGCCGAGTACATGTCTTTGAGCGAATGTACAAAAGAGGCTGTTCATTTGAAAAATATTCTGACTAATTTGGGTTACTTCAAACAAAAAGGAATTACTATTCACAACGACAATCAAGCCGCACAACAGTTAGCAATGAACCCTATTATTAGCGCCAAATCCAAACATATCGATATCCGCCAACATTTTATAAGAGATATGGTGCAACAAAATGTGGTGCAACTTTCATACCTAGGAACAGGGAATATGATAGCGGACATCTTTACAAAAGCTTTGCCTCGTCCTAAATATGAATACTGTCGCCAAGAGCTGGGACTCCTACAGTAGGTAGATACTATGCCGTGAGGAGGAGTGTAAGAAAGAGGTTGTACACGGCTATAGACCTACAGCTCAATTAAATAGAGAAATAAAATGACTTGTGTCTTGTATACTAAAATAATCGTTGTAACATTGTACGTAATAAAATATTTAAATATTAAATAACATTATTGGTCTCCTGTAACATTCCACATCCATCAGTTTCGACCGTCCGAAAGTATTATCTTTAATCTATAGTTTTAACGTTTGCTAACCATTGTTTTAATTCATATTCCGTTAAAACAAGAAGTAAATGCTTTATCATATCAGCCGTTAACTATCTGCTGCTAAACAAAGACCTCACAGATTACAGTTTATTTGATTTTAAAGTCTTTAATGCAGTATTAATCTCTTGCTTAAATTGAATTTGGAAACGATTTAACCGATTAAAAAAAAGAAAAATTTATTATGATAACTAGCGACCCGCCTCGGCTTCGCACGGGTGCACATCACATCACATTTGAAACCTCTAAAATTATGTTATAGTGTTTCTCTACTATATTATGCATGTATTATACATAATAAACCTTTCTTTTGAATCACTCTATCTCTTAAAAAAAAACCGTTTTAAAATCCGTTGCGTTTAAAGATTTAAGCATACATAGGGAAGGACAGACAGCGAAAGCGACTTTGTTTTATATTATGTAGTGATTAAAACATGTTTTAAAATAAAAAGAAATGTTGTGTGCAGATATTGTCGATCAGATAAAAACCATCCAAATAGTTCAGAAAAGCTATGTTAATAAAATAGCTTTGCTTAAATCATGTTGTATTCCATGTATTACTAAATAAGATTGTCTGCAAAATTATTCAATGATTTTATAGGTAACTATAACTCTACATTCATTGAATATTACGATGTCTTTTCAAATATTTTCTACCTGTGATGGAATGACTAATGGAACAGCTAGCTATATAATGAATATATTATGTTAAGTCACAGAACTTTATTCATATTTATTCGTATGCCACGTGGTACACATTAGATATTATAATAAGTAAGCACATGAGACACGTGACACCGCAATTTACAGAGAGAACCATCCACTTTTGATGACAGTTAAAAACACATAGTATTATTTATTTTTATTTATAATATTATATTATGAATTAAATGTAATATTACATAATAGCTACTCATCTTAAAAAAAATCATTTAATGTATAATATGTTTTATTAATTAGATAATTTTTAATTTTAACTCAATTGCTATTTTTTTTTATTTTCTAAGTTTTTTATCTCATTAGATATTTTCTTATATATTAAGATTGACATTAATTGGGCACCAAATTTAACTAACTGTAGTGTTGTTTTGAATATATATTTATAGAATATGTTTTTTTCTTACAAATTTGCAAGTTCCGAGTTTTGTTCAATGTAAATGTAAATAGGTGTAGTGACACTTTTTTTAATGGATGATAATATAATGGTAGCCCTGTCTGTGATAACGGTATACGGTTAAAACAGCCTCGGATCTTTATTTTTAACTCTTATGAACCTATTTTAACTATTAAGCTATTTTCTCTTTTTTTTAGTTAAATTCCCAATTCAATTCAATTTAATTTTATAACAATAATACATTTTTAGACTGTACAAGTGCAAAATCACAAACATGCAACAATTTTACATATTAACAATGTCACATACAAATATGATAATAATAATTAGTCTAAATTAATTAATTAATAATAACAAAAATTTCAGTGAAAAATCAAGTAACTATACTCCCAATTTATATATTTCTAAAATTCTAAATAAATAAAATATCTAAATAAATAAAAGTAATATACTGATTTAAGTTGATCTGTAGTTAGCACGCCCTTTAAACTCCTTAAAGCATAGCACGATTTTGACGAACGACAAATTTGAAGGAAAGTGACAAAACAACATTTAAAATAGATTTGCAGGTTTTGATTTTTATAAATAAGGGGAAAAATGTTTACCTAAATATTGCTAATGTTCACTATTAAAAGTTATTAAGTTCTCGTTTAGTCCCTTTCTTTTCTCGTGGGTATTGTAAGATGCAACTAAGGAAAGGCGAAGGATGAGCAGCAGTGTCCCTCTTAAAACATCTGCAGAGCCTAACTGCAATTGCTAATCCACTTACTAAGCATGACAACTATTGGAAAAACCCCCCTAGGGAGAAGCTTATGTTCAGGAGTAGACAGTTAAAAGTTGATATGGTGATGATAATGATGATTATTAAATTATAAAACTAAGCGTCGGTGATGTGTTTTTAAAAATGAATCACGATGGTTCCACGCTTCCAGGCTGAAGCATACTTAGTATCTGTTTTCCTAACGGCCCTCAGTCTCATGATGGAAAATATAGATTCAGCAAATGCGGTTTTATAATTTCCTTGGAACTGAAGTGTGGAAAATAGGAACCACATCTGTGAGGGAAATGATATTTGGAGAAAAAAAATAGTATAAAATAGAATAATATAAAAAAAAATATTTGACGTTTGAGTAAAAAACAAATTTCATCTCTGACAGCCCTGTACAGTATAGTCTTGTCTGGTCTAACTAATCTGTAATGTAAAGTTACGCAATTGTCAATTTGTCATATTGTTGTGAAAAACTTTGTTGATAATTTTGACCCAATGAGTTTTGTCATTTAATTTCTTTATTTTTTCGAAGTTTCTTATTATTTAAATCCAAGAGTCCTTGCAAAATGTACCCTCGATGTGGAAGTAGTGGTTCCATTCAAAACATTCATCAGACTCCTTCATCATCTAACCATAACTCTGGTTAAGTACCTATTTTTAAGAAACATATTGTTTTATATAATTTGTTCATATGTTGTATTCAATGATCTTAATAATTGTTGTTCTATGAGTGCTTCCTTATTGCTTTCGTATACAGTGTGTACATAAAAGATTTTAATAGTTACATTTCGGAACAATACAACAATATTAGCAAACACAGACTTAAATTGGCTACTAATTATTTCAATATTAAAAGAAAATTTTTTGCGTCTTCTTTTTATAAGAATCATGTCATATAAACTCATCAATTGGTGTAGAAGACATTTCTAAAGTAAATAACCTTTATTTTTAACTGACTTCAAAAAGAAAAGTGTTCTTATTTGGTTGTATTTTTTTGTTTGTTAAATCCTAACTCAAATCGATTGAGATAATTATTTTGTAGATTTAAAAAGATATACTTACAGAATTTTTCCATAGAAATTTTATTAAAGTCTACTGAACAGTTTAGTTTTTAAGTCAAAATTTGACTATGGTTTTGCTACAATTGAAGTGTTTTTTTTCTTTTTTTGTGGAACACTTTTAATTACACTAAGAGAAAGATAAGTTAAATGTTGATAGTCATTTCTAAAAATCTTATAATTGTTATATTTAGAGATGGGCAATCCACCTGGGTGGGTTTAAAGTCTGGTGGGTAAAAACCGGGTGTTTTGGGTTTATTGGGTTTAAACCCCATAAACACCCAAATTTTTGGGTGTTTATGATTTTGTACTTCATCATCGTCATCTCAGCCGCAAGACGTCCACTATACTGGACATAGACAATATTATTATGCAGCCTACAGAATAAAAAACTTTTAATTTGATTTTGAGTTTATTAAGAAAGAGATGAAAGTAAAATGTAAAACTACAGTCAATCACTGTCAGATTCAGAGTTATTACAAGCGATGAATTGTATAGGTTCGATAGGCTCTATTTCGTCTAAACTGTTATGTTCATTTACTTGCTCAATGAAAGCTTCTAAGGTATTTTCTTCATTAAACTGAATGTCCTCGCATTCAGCTTTATGTTTAAGATTCCAGTTATAACAAATGAATGAATTTTTTTCAGTTCTTTCAGTTGTAAGTCGATTTCTTTTGTTATTATGTATGTAGCCTTGGATACTAAAGGAACGCTCAGTGGCTGCCGAAGTACAGGGAGCTGATAGAATACGAATCGCTACTTTGCTTAACTCAGTGGAACCACAAATACCTTTCCACCATATTAGGGGCTCAATGCTATCTAATGAGCTCCATACAAATCCTCTGGCCCAAAAGTTTTCTTTAGCTTTATAACACGCCAAATCTGCCATTACATTTGACAAACTTAAGTGTTGGCTTAAATTGTAGATAAACTCCATACCCTTAAGTTCTTCCTCTTGAGTAAGTTCGACTCCTAGAGTCCTGGGGTCTAGAATATATGCTGCAAAATGTATTGGCCTCATTGCCATATTGCATCTTGAAGATACTGATGTTAGAATCTGCTGTTTGCTTTCTTCGCTCAATGTCGAAATCTCATTTAATGCAAAACGTATCTTAGCTTGTACATCTCTAAATGTAATGTATGTGCGATGCAAACGATTCTGGTCGCTCTCTAAGTAAAATATGCTTTCAGTGACTGGTTCCAAAATACTTATACATTCCCCTGTCTTCGTCCAGAAATCATCACTTAGAATTAAATCTTTAATATCTCTTGAAATTACCACATCTTCTCTAACTGTTAATATTTGCAAAGCTATCTTATTTGCTTTCAAACTTTTTAACGAAGTAACATGACTTCCCCATCTTGTAGCACAAGGCAATTTTAGTGTTTGTGTAGAATCTTCACCCTGCCTTGATTTTATCAACAAGGAACTTAATCGTTGACTCCTTTTAACAGTTTTTATTATATTTATGGCTTGCATAATAAACACAGTTACTTCTTGTATCTTTACAATATCTTGGCACAACAAGTTAAGGATATGTGCACAGCAACCGAGAGGAACAACATGTGGATATTTGAGTTTTGTTAATTCGAATGCCTTTTGTATATTTCTAGCGTTATCGCCAATAAGTACAAGAAACTTATTTGCTCCATACACTTTCATTACTTTTTCAACTTCTTGGCTAAGGTATTCACTAGTGTGAGGATTACTTTCTGTATTCAAACTTTTAACGTATGCAGGTTGAGGTTTTGATATAAGAAAGTTTATTATTCCTTCATTTCTTAAATTAGACCAGCCATCGCACTGAAGGTGTAAGTAACTACAAGCATTTAGTTCCTCATTTAACTCAAAACGCATTTCTCTATATATTTTATCTAAGTATTTTGTCGCTAAAGCTTTACGTGAAGGTATTTTAAATTTTGGTTGCAATTTTTCGAAAAATTGTATCCATAAAGGATGTTGCACCATCGATAATGGCGTCCCTGTTACAAATATAGCTCTCGCTAATTCTGTTTTTATATGATCATCGGTGTCTTGAAACTCAGCATTTATTGTAGTGTTAGCAGACGACGAGGGGCTTATAAAAGAATCATTTGTCTCTATCTCTGACAGTCCAGACATTTTGGTTTTGGACGAGCTATCTTTTATAAGTTTCATAGAGTCTTTTAATGTTTCTGGAGATTTTGGACAAGTGATAAGATGTTGAAGCATTTTGGCAGCATTACTGAATTTGTAGACCTTATTACAAAGCTTGCAAGAAACAGACTTGTTTGGTAAAGTACGGTAGTGCTCCCATATGCGTAAATCTTTAGGTCTCCCCATTGAACCTAAAAAAATGAACGATGATTAGTTGGTCTGACGAAAATTCAACAATAGAGTGCCTATTTTTTTACAATGATTATTTCTTGTTATTTACAATAAATTTATTAAAAAAATAATAAAATAAATACAAAAAACCTTTGTAAAATTACATCTCCTCGGAGGATTAAACGCAGACGCTAGTTTATTATCGTATTGTTCTGTATTTTTCTCAGCAACTTCTTTAATTCGATTAGGTACTTACGCATATTATGTTAAAAATAAATATCTAGTACACATCTTAGGCTATCCACCATTATTATCCAATGACGACTCTCAGCTAACTATGCACTATCATCCAAAATAAACGTGTATGGAAAATTTTATCCCAGTCGGTTGAGGATTGAGGATAATTGCATCAACATACGAACATACCTACATACTTTTATTTACATAACGCAAGCTAAATAAAAGCTTGTAATAATACATCTAATTTTAAGTTAAAATTGTTAAGTGATCATGATATAATTGTATCATTCAAAAATCCACTTACCTTTAATTATTTCTTGTTAAGTATAAATATTATTTCAAATCTGCTCCCTTAATATGCACTTTTTTACTGCTTTTCCTACCTAACACGTTACCAGGAAGTCACGTTACCAGAGTCAGAGTAATAGTGAACACGTTTGACAGTGATTGTCGTCGCCTCATATTCAGCGTCGACGAATAGGGAATCCCCAGTCATAATGTATTGCATGCGTGGCGGTCTTACTTCAAATCCATAAACAAAGAGATAATTACAGAACTCGATACTAGATGGCGCTGTTTTTGTTTGAAGAAAGTTTGCGGGCTAAAATACATAGAATTTCATCAATGACTTCCACAAAGAACAACATTTCTGTTTTTTCTAAGTCCGTATCTCTTCCGTATATTTCATAAGATATAAGCTTGGGCTACATTGTTATGCAACGTGATTTTGTCGCTGTCTTGCTAGCAGGGTTGACAGATATACGATTTAAATCGTACTCATACTATTATTTGTCTATTTTTTAATGTACGATCGTAAAGATTATGATCGTAATTCGCACAAAAACATACGACTTTTTGGTTACCTGGCAACATTTTTATTATGAAACGAACATGCTCACATCATCAGTCACATGCAACAATTTATTGGGGATTTCCCCTTCACATCTGGCAGTCCTGCTTGCTAGAATATAGGTAAGTCAGCCACAGTTACTGACGATCGATATTTAAAGGGTATTGTTTTTGTGCTAAATATTTCATAAAAACGTTATTTAATACTTTGTGGATTATTAATTTAGTTGATAATCACTGGAAGTAAAATGGATGCTAATTTGAGAGATCAAGATCTTCGTATAAAACAGTTAATAAAAGAAAATCTACGTAAGTACTCTTTTTATACCTAGGTAGGTAAGGTATAATAAACACAAAAGGTACTTAGATCGCGTGTGTTCGAAGCATTTATTCTAATAAATTTAATTTAAAATTGTAGAAAGAAAAAAATGTCTGCCAAGCCGTAGCCGAAGCCGATCTCCAAATATATTTGGCGATAGTGAGACCCAGTGTCCAGATGATTTACCCAGCGTCGTCGCAACAAAGAAAAAAACGAGGATAAAGTAAAAGAAAATTTACTGAAAGAAGAAACAAACTGTTCTAAATGCTTAATTTATGGAGAAGAGGATAAAAGAAATGAGTATTTCGGACTGTTAGTGGCTCAAGAATTTAAATATATACGGCCATGTGTGCGAACGAGGTGTTATGAAGAAATTTTAAAGTATCTACGGGAAGCAAAAGGCCAACATGTTGATCAACTGCAACATGAAAACACTGAAAATTAATTACTTTCATTTTATTATATATAGATTTTTAAAATTTCCTGAAATATTATTAGTTAACGTTTTATTTAATATTGTAGAATTGATCAATACAATTTATAAAAATAATTTATTGGTATTACTTACATATTTTCAAAAAATACGTAAAAACCTATTTTTTTGGGTGATTATGGGAGTTTATGGGTGTTTATTGGGTTTTTACCAAAGCACCGGGTTTAAACCCGGTGCTTTGCCCATCTGTAGTTATATTGTATCTGTACTAATATTTTAAAGAGGAAAAATTTTATTATTTGTTTGGTTGTTTGTTTATAATGGATAAATTCATACAAATACTTGATCAATTTTAAAAATTCTTTCACATATAAAAAGCTCTTTTATCTTATTATATTTTCGAAAATTTTATCTACCCATATGAAACTGGGCCAGATTTCTATGGATATTTTTGAGATTAGAAAGTCAGAATTTGACAACACACTAATTCATTTAATAATGAGAATCAAACCTATAAAAATTTCCATAGTTAAATGTCATCTCGGCTGTGTGGTCCCGGCATAGAATAGACCACTCTTTCCTTTTCCATGGGTGTTGTAAGAGGTGACTAAAGGAGCTTAATGGTTGAGGGATGGGCAGCAGCATCCCTCTTAAAACATCCCCAAAGCCTAATTGCAGTTTTCAACCTACATGCCAAGTGTGGCAACTATTGACAAAACCCTTCAAGGAAGAGGCCTATGTTCAGCAGTGGACAGTACATTTGATATCATTAAGTATTCATATTTTAAGTGTATTCATTGTCACAGAATTTCTGGAGGGATCTGAATAAAAAAAACTGAGATTCAACAATATCTAATTTTAAAGCCTTAGACAAATACACTGTTGGTTGAAGCATAAAACAAATCACTTATCACTGACATTATGCACAACTTTATAAAGATAACAATGTTAAGTATTCTTGATGATGTCAGTATAATTTCAATCTTCAATTCTTATACATAAAGTGTATTTTTTTTTAGTTGTTTGTCCCTTAAATAGTAGTAAATGATTCAAACTACTAATAATATCATTTATTTCTCTATAAAACAGTCCTCTATCTCATTCAACAGTCCCCTGTCATGATATATCAGAAAATCACAATTAGCATTCTGTACATGAAATATATTTCCAATATTACTATCAAGGGGTGATTAGTGATCGATAATGATGCCAAAAATGCAATCGGTAAAATTTTTGTCTGTATGTTCATTATAGAAACAAAAACTACTTGACGGATTTTAATGAAACTTGGTACAATTATTCTTCATACTCCTGGGCAGGTTATAGTATATTTTTCATCACGCTATGATCAATAGTAGCAGAGCAGTGAAGGGAAATGTTAAAAATGTCCACACATGCGACGCCGGGACAGGCCGCTAGTGAGCAATAAAATAAAAAATTCTACTAACATTTATAAATGTGAAAGTGTGTTTGTTATCTCTTAGCATTGTAATGATTTTTTTTTATTTAAATTTGGTGGGCATACTATATAGAATGGAGAAGGACAAGGCTACTTTTTATCTCAGACATTGCTCACATTTCAGTCGTGCTGACAATGTCACGGATAAAAGCTAGTAAATAAATAAAAATTATACACATATATAAAAAAAGATATACCAGAGGGAGACTTTGTACAGAAGTTGTTTGTTTGGGAATGTCTGTCCCATTCATGTTTCAACCGTGAAGCAGCTGTGTTTGCATTGCATTTACAGGATATAGAGAAATAACTCCTGAGTCCTTAGGAATGGCAACGCATAGGGGGTATCATGGGTGAAACATTATACTCTATTATGGCCATGGTACTGCTCATGTCTATAGGCGATGGTTACCAATTTCCATCAGGTGGGCCGTCAGCTTGTTTGCCATTCTAAGCTGCATAAACTATTCATGTTTAGATCAATGCATTTATTGGTTATACTAATTATTATAAATATTTTACTAGAGGATGAAGATGATAGTGGGGATAATAAAGCATCTGCCATCAGTTTTAAAGAACGGAGAAGGGAAGCACATACACAGGTAGGCAAAATAACTATGGATATATCACATCTAATTGTGAATTCAAAACAACTACCTGCTTATAAATTTTTCTTTGTTGTCATTTCATTTTGAGACTTCTATTCTAAATTAAGTTCTTTTGAGACACTCAAACTCTTCTTAATGTCTCTAATTTTTAAATTAATATATTTTTAGATTGTCTTACATTATAAAAATAAATTGGTTTCATGTTTATTCAATTCATGTCACATAATATGTTAAATTGTCATATTTTTTTTTAAGGCTGAACAGAAAAGAAGAGACGCTATCAAGAAAGGTTATGATTCATTGCAAGAGTTAGTTCCCACTTGTCAACAAACAGATGCTTCTGGATATAAACCAAGCAAAGCTGCTGTAAGTGAAAGTTTTTGTGTAAAAGTTTTGGAAGTACATAGTGTTTTTCAAAAAGCTATTATTACTTGAATAGTCTTGAAATCTATAGGTGCTGTAACAAATTCATATAAGATGAAAAGGGACAATAGGTAGCAATGTATTATAAGTTGAATTTTATTATATTAGGGTGGCTAATATGATAGATACTGTTGTCTCAAAACCAATAATCGCAATATGCCCATAGATTTCAAAAGGAGTAGCACATTTGCCATTTATAAAGTCCTACTACAAAAAATTTAAATGTCTTATTATGAATTTTTGTTCAAAAGAAAATGACAGGCATTCCAGTCATCATTATTTATTGAAAGAATTATAATTACGTAGAGTATAGTTTATATGTATTTGTATTATATTGTTATGAATTTAATTAATTAAAGTTATATATTTATATCAATTTATTTCAGGTGCTTCAAAAATCAATAGACTACATACAGTACTTGTTACAACAACGTCGTCGGCAGGAGGATGAACGGAACGCTCTTCGTAAAGATGTTATAGCATTGCGCATTATGCAGGCTAATTATGAACAAATTGTGAAAGCTCAACATTCTGTACCTGGTCACAATGAACAGAGGCTTACTGATCAAGACAAGTTCCAAGTTGTAAGTTTTTACATTTTGACTATTACTCTATATACTTTTTTTTTTTTCGTGGGGTAATGCATCATGCAGACTCAAACGCCCCGGGGGAGGCGTATGGGTACTGCCGGACTCCTACCGGCTAAAACCACCACGACATCCCTCGCCGCGCCATATGTTGGGGACCCGGGTTCCCTTTCGTAGTCCGCCGAGTCCCAACTGCGTTGGCCCGCATTGGTTTGCGGACCCCGACTCAAATATGGAGCGGGCGCCTGATGTTAGCGTCCGCCTTTTTTGATAGTACGATATACGAACATACGGCTGATACCACTATTATGGTAATACCACTATTAGCTTTTGAAATGTCTGGAATATGACCGAAGGCTCTATACACACTTTGTGCAAGGCAATCATTGCAATCCTACTTTCTTTAACACCCCATTCCACTATGTAATTTGAAAAATAAATAACATGAAAAAATATCTGAAATGGTGCGAAATCGAAAGAAGTTTTTAAAATAATAAACGTGTTCCAAATTCAAAATAATTAATAAATTGAAAAAAATAAAAGTTTTTATGTAACAGTATTTATGGCCAATAGCACTCAAAAGTTACAATACCGCTCAAAAGTATTTGACCTTCATTTTGTTTAAGTTACAAACAATACGTTTTAAAGAGATCATTTATTAGGTTTCATTATTTGTATAACACCGCAAAATACTTATCTACAATACAATCAGCACAATTTAAACAGCTTATTGTTATTTGCCGTCTCCTGGTCATAAAACCATAATAGTGTTATTGTCGGAATTTGTTTGAAGTCGCAATTTTGTTTGGATTTAGTTATTGAGAAATAAACACAAATAAAATATAGAATAACTACTATAAATATTTTTATGTTATTTGATGTTATTTGATCAGAAAACACGCACTTTTTTGAAGAAAATGGGTAAAACTAAGAAATTTTATCAAGAAATCGGGGACATAATAATTGGATTTCATAAATCTGGTAAAAGAAATCATGAGATTTTTAAACTACATAAGATACTAAGACAAACTGTTGACTACATCGTTAAGAAGTTTGCGACTGAAAGTACAATTTGCAATAAACATCGTTCAGACAGACCGAGAACCACAACTTCGAGTGAAAATTTGAGTATGGTTATTACGAAATAGACGATTAACTGCTAAAATAGCAGCACAGTTCAATGCGAAATGTAATAAACCAGTCAGTATATCCACAGTAAAAAGAAGACTGATGCGATCCAATTCCTGAGTCCTCAGGAATGGCAACGCATGGGGGATATCATGGGCGAAACAGTATATTCTGTTATGTCCATGGTACTGCTCATGTCTATAGGCGACGGTTACCACTTTCCATCAGGTGGGCCGTCAGCTTGTTTGCCATTCTAAGTTTCAAAAAAATTTTTTGACGCAGGACTCATAGCATGTGTATCTCAAAACTACTTCTTAAACCTATTAACAAAAAGAAGAGGCTTAATTGAACAAGAGAACACAAAAATTAGACAATAGCAGATTGGGAAAAGGTCCTCTAGCCAGACGAATCAAATTTGGAAATTTTTGGAACCGAAAGAAGAGTTTTCGTAAGACAACATTCAAACGAAAGGGTGAATGACGCTTGTACTGTGGCTTCAGTTAAACACAGCGGGGGGTTTGGGGCTGTTTTAGTGGCTCCTCCATTTCATATCTTGTGCGAATACAAAGGTCACAAAAAGATATTGGAGGATAATGCAATGCCTCGTGGAACTCATTTAATTAATCCGGGATTTATATCTTAACAGGATTTAAATCCCGGACTAAAATATTTTATCAAAATTATCTTATCCGAAACACATGTCAAGACTATGCAAGGATTTTTAAAACGAAAAGAACAACAACAGGTGTTGAAACTTATGATATGGCTTCCACAGTCCCCTGAATTAAATCCCATAGAATTATTGTGGGATCAGTTGGATAGATAGGGACATTGTTTCACATCTCAGGAAGACTTATGGAAAAAACTGCAAGAAATATGGCAGAAGATAACCAAGACAACATTGAAAAATTAGTAACAAGGTTGACGAAGCTTTGAGAAGAGGCTGTCATTAAAAATAAAGGTGGACACATAGACGAGTCCAAAAATTAAAAATTGCATTCTTGTTATGTTTAAAAATAGCTAATAAACATGTTAAAATAATTATAAAATAATTTCACTAAATAAGACTTACAAAATGTATTTTACTCGGTGGCCAAATACTTTTGAGTAATAGTGTATGTGTATATATTAAGTTGACAGTATTTATTGTATATATTCAGATGACAGTAGGTAATAATTTTTTCTATAAATTGTTATATATCAGGATTTTGTTTACTATTAATATGGATCACAAACAATATTCTATCCCACCTTAAAACAATAGGTAACCGTCACCTACAGTTATAATTGTGAATGCCGCAGATTTATTTTCTCTTTATTGTTGTTTATTTTTCATATTTTTAATCTATACTGAAAACTCAAGGTTTTCTAACTCAAGAATTTATATTGTGGTGCCTATGACATTTATTGCTTTGCCACTCCTAATCTCGTGAGTCATAACCACAGTGATATTCTTTGTCGACTAGTTCTCTAACCTTTAGATAACAGACAAACTAAATACACTACTTGCATCGTTGGTTACTGCTGATTTGGCACTTAGAGACAAAGAGACCTAAATAAGAATAATGGAATTAACCATCATTGTTAGACAAAAGGCCTATTTTGTCAACAGCAATTGGCTCTATAACACTAGTTCAATTACCTCTTTGAAACTTCTTATGCTCTATGGTTGCCTACGTTTTTCCAGATTTGAACCTATGCTATAGAAATGATACAAATATAAATATGAATGTGAAACTATGTTGGGAGAATGTTTGTTTCTCAACCATTCTTGAAGTGCTTAAAAGATTTATATATAAATTAAATATAGTCCTAGTATGATAAATAGGATATTTTTAGACTAATTCACGCTGGTAAAGCCACAGGAAATAGCTAATATTAAATTAATCAACTTAAAAAATAATTACTGTAGCCCGTTTCTTCTGCCTACCCCCACTTCTTCCTGTTCACCAGGAATTTGGAGTGAAAGTAAATAGATATAACTATGCCTATTTATTTAGTGGTATATGATGTTATAAGTGCTTACTTGTATCTTGTATTCATGATAAAAAATATATTTTTCTTTTTAGTTTCAGGGTATAATGGATAAGTTATTTGAATCTTTTGAGTCGGTGCCTACTAACAATTTCGCCGAATTCTCAGGAGGTGTATTCAATTGGCTTGAGGAATATTGCAAACCACAGTCATTGAGAACCATGGTGCATGATGTGTTAAGAGAACAAAATTATACTCCTTGAGCTAATTGAAAAAAAAATAACACAAGTACTTGTAGTTACATATAGCGTTGTACGAAACCAAAATATTATTTGCCACATTTTATTATATAGTAACTAGTCAATATAAAGGCGAACTGCTTAAGTGGGCCCTCATTGAATTGTTGGCGATGTTTTTTTATTATTTTAAACTCAAAAGATTTCCATTGTTATGTTCCGAATAATATTATGGATGTAATATTACAAAAATATTATTTGTATATTCTTATTTTAATTTTTAAATCTACGAAATCTTTTGTGCCATTAAATTTTGAAGTTTAAGAGGCTGCTACCAACACAGTTAAGCAAATTGTCTATAAAATATGCATTATAAGAATTATTTTATTTACATAAGATGTTATGAAAGTTTTTCATACTTATGTCTTGTTTTCAATCAAGTCGTATAATCCGAATTACACCACCTGTTTTCAATTTGTGTGGCTTCTATTAAGTCCATTCCAAGATGCATAAAAAGTCTGACGGAGCTATGTTACGTATATTTTCATATGATGTATATATCTAACCACAAGCAAACTCCACGTGCGCTCGTAAATTACTAAAACTATCTATAATATATATAATAAGTATCGACTTTATAATTGTTAATATATAGGATCATTTTGCCTAATAAATGTGTTCAAGTAATAATATATTACCATTCGTTCCTAGTGTAACAATAAATATTTTGAATTGTAAGTTTAGCATTTTTGAAAGAGACTTGATGTATAGAATTTTGACAACGTTTTTATTCACTCCAGGTAGAACAAAATGAAGCCTTAGAAAAATATTGATTAAATTTTAAATTAGAAATAATAATAAACTATGGGTTCAGGTCTAAGATTCACGTAAAGAGTGTGAAATATTAGTAGTAAATACCTAACTATAAAATTCTTGTTATTGTTATTTTTGTAAGTTTGAAAGGTACATAATATTATGTATATGGATTGTTGTTTTCATTGTTTTAAATATTGATTCTATAATCAATATTAATAATGTATTATTATTAGTTGAAACTTTATTTTTTATTTACATGTTTAATACACCCTATACAACGACAATATGAGTGCCTTGTGTACATAATTTGCATTATTATACAAAATGCATTATTATCTATTTATATATAATTATAAAATAAATATAATTCTGTTTCACAAAAATAATTGTTATTATTTTCACATAAAATAGCAGTTTGAACATAAAAAAATACATAAAACGTTATATCTTAATTTCCTAAAAGTATATTTTAAACGCATAATTTACAGTAAATGTCTACTTACAATTTTAACACTTCAATCGTTCTTAAAACTAATTAGTCATATTAAGATATTTTTAATATAATTTTTAAATGTCTAAACACGTTCACTTTCAGTCGGTTGCGATAATAGAGTCACATCTCCCATCGGATAGCTCTCTGTCCTCCTCGCACATCCCACATTCTTAGTTCGTTCTCTAGGAGTGCCGCAGCATAGTCTCTTGAGAACGCATGCGTAACACATGAGTAGTGATAACATAAGCAGTAGCCCGACCACCACAGTGACCACCAGTAGTATCCTCAGCTCTCCGTTGGAGTCCACTGCGGCCGAGTTGCGGCCCATTCTCGGCATTTACTAAAATTTCATCTGAAAATGAAAGATTTATTTTTATAAGAAACTGTATATTTTGAAAGACTAGTTTTAAAGTAACAAATCTTACTGGAATGGCTATAATTAAATATCTAGGTACTTTAATTTGTGATCATCAGAGACTATAAAAAATACTACTCTACTTAAGTACCACTGTATCACTCGTGTTTTTACGGCTGAGCAACTGTATTTAATGGTAAGATATCCCACTAAAATTATAGAGATCAGAGGTACATAATATTCTAATTGTCAGAAATGGAAGTGGTGGTGTACTATGGGCATCGCTGTGTAGGTATAATATGTGATATCTATGCTGCTGTACATGTCTATATGTCACATATTGATATAGTTAGAAATACAATGTGTATATACAAATGTATGTGTACAAAGTTCCACTAACTGCCGACAATCACTATTAATATTGTATCGGTGACGTTCACCACTTAGGTAGTTCCCCACCTACCTTTGTGGGGGGGGGGGGGGAGGAAGATGATTAGTAATGGAATTTAATAGTCTTATTGCTAGTAATACATCCTATCAGGTCGACCTCCACGCGATTCCCTCTGAAAAGCATCGTGTTGATTTCTTATCGAATATGTCACAATGGCCCAACTGACCTGCTTTCATTCTAACCTATCATCTCTCACAGTGGTGAGATCTCTCATACTGCAGAGCCAGCATATACTGATAGCGCAGATGGACTTACCATTTCATCTTCAGCCAAAAATTTTAGTTGGTACCAGGTATGAGTGGTTCCGTAGGTACTAATGTACTAAACCGCAGCAGTGAATGAATGAATTGATACCTACATAATAATTTTTATATTAATTAATATTTGAGCTAAAGAGAAATGTAAATTTGTAGATAGTAACAGTGCTAATTGTTAGATGTACAAAGGTTTTCGTCACAACAATGTTAGCGCCTAGGTATGTCGATAATAATTAGTATTGAAATCATATGCCTTTAGCGGAGGGTTTCTTAAATATTTCTGTCCAAACACATCGACGTAAACGTGAACGCAGTTCTCAGATCAACTATCTAATCATGATATACAATACCATAGTGGATTTTTCAAATTACATCTTTTTGGGATTAAGTACTTTTGTTAACGCCTGCACAAAGAAGGAACAGGGGAAGCGGCGGGAAAGGGGGCGGTGCGAACGCGAGCGTAAACAAATGATACAGACGTCAAACCGACTATGTCGCGCATACACTCGTTTACTTTAATAAACCTTTAATCATAACTTTAAGTTTTAATTTTAATCCTTTGTACGGTCTCGTACAACTTTCAATTAAGCAAATTTTTTTTTAAGAAAATCAAGCTGGGCTTTGGCGCAGTAGTACAATACAATTAAGTGTGCCACGATTTGGCTGGTACTTATTCACTAGTAGTATTTTATTGTGTAATTATTAATAAAATTAATGATGCAAAAAATTATTTTTGTGGAAATAACCACTAGATATATCTAAATTAATACCAATAATAAAAGCTAAGAAACTATTCAGCTTATTAATCCCTCAAACCGGATCCTTATGGTGGGCGCCATTAGGTTGATATCGTGGTAATAATGATAATTTTAGGAATGAATCTAACAGGCTTTTTTAAATAGTGATAATGAAATGGAAATTTTGCCTGTGCTAATAGCAAATAAATGCAGGTGGCGCTTCAGGCGAGGATGAAATCAGGTCAGGTGGTCCATTGTGACAAATTCCTACCTACCTAGTACTTATGCGCCCATTCTTAAACTACCTAATAATTGTATTGCGCCTCCGATATTGAATATTATTAACACGGTGCTCTTTTCATAAGACGCATCCCGTCACCCGTATCCAATAGCAAGAACAAGATGCCTAAACAAAGCACCTTAAACACCAAAAAAAAACTTGTACTTAGATACAGGTATACCTGTACCATAGCATGGCATAGATATGCCATACTGCAGAAACTAATTTGCGAACTGTTGATTAGTTCGAATGTACTTTGAGAGATCGATACATCGACGAACATTATGCATACGTTGTTGTTGTTTATATGTAAAGTATGGATACCCTCTTTAAAGCTTTTATAACTTTTGATTGATTTTACAAAGTTGGCGTTGCGACATTTTTTGATCATATTTATTATGTAAGTAAATAAAGATACATAATTTAAATTTCCAAACACTTACGTACCTATGACACGTTAAGATATATTTATTGTTTAATTATAGGTTTATTAATAGATACTTATGTAGGTATAATTTACCTACTACATATACATAGAAGAGTGTGTCAAAGATACGCATAGTACAGTCATTAATCTATACAATTTATTTTTATGAAATCTATTTTTTCTTAATGGAATAAGATGGAATAGTACAGGTGTCTATGCTAATGGTATACTAATAATTCCTCGCTTTTCATAAAACCTATTGATATATATAGACCTTAAGTACGTAGGTAACTACAATATATGTAGATACCTATTTAACATACTGACAGCACTAAACTACACAAGGAATTGGCTAAGCCGAGCGTAAAAATAGATACTTATATTTCCAGATCACTCGTTTTCAATAAATTGGATCATTTTCCACGATACGTAACAAAGTGCTCACTTCTTAGATCAGAAGCACTGCTTTTTTCGTATGATTATGCGAATTTTGTCTACATAAGAAATTAGAGTAATTTCTAGCTACCTGATTATAATCATGTTATTAATCTTGCTTGGATTAAACAAATGGAAATTAGGCAACATAAGCGTAACTTCAGTAATTTGGTTGAGCATTGGACTTCCACGTTACTGCTTTGGTTTCTAATTAGGAGTTTATTATTAACTGTTTTTCAGATTCATAGTTAGGCCCTACATCCCTACACAAGTACGTCGGTACAGAAAAGAATAAGACTCCGGGCGTTGCATTCTATTTCATTTATGCAATAGCGATAACGTATCTATTGTTAGATGGTCTCTATTCTAGGGGCTGGCTGTTTTTAAGAACAATGATTTATAGATCCATCCAAGATATACCTAAGTAAGTACTAATATTAATATCTTTACGTACCTATAAACTCAGATCACCTGCCTGTCTTTGCATTTTTTTTGTACCTATATATCGTACAGCGAAGAGAGCAAAAACAAAGTTTGGAAAAGTACACTTTTGTAAAACGAGTTTTGGACGACGGAATTATAATCTTTATACGGATTGGCTCTTTAATACAAATCTTACATTGGAATATTTATAGGTAAAGGTCAACTGAAAACAATGGATTGTGTTTGTAGCTATGATTTAATGGTACACACTAGGTCACAAATAGATTGTTATGCTTTGTTCGGCCCGATGACGCGCTTCGCCACATACGCCCTCCAGTTACGGCACTAAATGATGGATCGAGCGTTTAGTAACCGACTTCAAAAACGGAGAAGATTCTTTAAAAAAAATAGAATTTTTAGGCTAGGGTAGGGCAGTGTAAGTAGAACATCTAACATTTTAAATCTAGGCAAATAGGTATCGTAGAACAATGCAACGAATCTGTTTAAGCAAGGAATCTGTACCATTTGGACGTGCTCGATGAATTGATCGGTTTCAATATTACCGCTATGGGACCTATATAGGCATGCATAGACACGGGAATGGTCGTTTATAATTTACACGCAACCACAAAACGAACCAGTGTATACCTTCAAGAATACCAAGGTGACGACAACAGATATTCTCTCTAACATACGCACAACGTTATAAGTGCCTATATACTACACTTGGATTTTAAAAAAGCAATACTTTTGTCTAGGTATGCGTATATGTATATGTAGGTAGATATATGCCGATGTATTTAGACTTAAACTACTACTTAGGGACTGTAGTAAATAGTAAATTTTAACATTAACTATGAGTGTAGTTCATAATGTACCTAGGTAAAATATTAATTTTATGCTACCAAGATTGGAATTAATTTTTGTATCGATGAACAATTAGTAATTATATTAGAAAAATTTTGAGTTAAATAATATAAAAGAGCTTTTGGACAATTTTTGCGACAGTTTGATTTGGATTCTATACTAAAAAAGTACAGATATGTAAGCACTACATTTACATATTTTAAAACTGTTTTTTTTTTGACTTAGAAAATATGCGAATAATGCACTTCCTGCCTTTATCTCCAAAGTTTGCGAAGCCAAAGATCTCAAATGATTACAGTTTGTAAAAGAATGCGTAAATATTTATTACAGAAAATATTGTAGGTATAGAGCAACGTTTCTGATTAAAAAAGTTTTTGAGAAATTATGAAAGAAAAATGATGAAACATAATAAACACACGTGTATTATATATGTAAAAGTTGGATGAAAAGGATGCCCAGCCGAAACTGCTGAATCTAGAATCATGAAATTTTGCATATTTTTTTGCGACTTAGAATGGCAAGCAAGCTGACGGCACACCTCATGGAAAATGGTAACCGTCGCCTATAGACATGAGCAGTAACATGGATATAACAGAGTCTACTGTTTCGCCCATGATACCCCCCATGCGTTGCCATTTCTGAGGACTCAGGTGTTATTCCTCCGTACCGAGTAAATTCACTGCCATATTCCACCCTTCAAACCGAAACACAGCCATGCAAACACAACTGCTTCACAGTAGAAACACGAATGGGACAGAGGTGCTCAAACAAATGACTTTTGTACAAAATTTCCTTCTGATAGGTTCTTTATATGGCGTAGGTATATTAAGAGGTAACAATAAGAATGTAATATTGAAAATGCAGCCCCTAAGGGGTAAAATAAACCTTGAAAGTTTGTATGAAATTTCGTCAGTCTAGAAGTTAGTCTCGTGAAATTTTAGATTTAAGCTCACCCGAAATTAATATGTTTATTAGCTTATAAAAAAATCACCCCTAAAGGGATGAAATAGGGATGATGGTTTATATGGGATTCTAAAGGTCTGATAGGAAATAAATAAAATAGTTTTCAGCGTTTTTAGAAATTTTACCCCAAAAATGTGTAATGAAAATTTGTATTTAATAGCACAGATAATATAATAGGCAGTCTGTTATTTTTAATGTATGAAGGTATATATTTAGACTTTCGATTAAAAACGAAAGGTTTTCGGAAATTACACTTCAAAAGTTCTAAAAGCTTTTAAGGTACATAGTTAAAGCGAAGCCACAGGCAAAAGCTTGCTTATATTTATATATAAGGCCATTTTGTCTCTATATAAGGCCATTATGTCATATATTCAAATAAATTATATAAAGAAATGAAAAACCTATTGTCAGATTATTTTATGCACAGAAACCTTTGCGTGTGAGTTCAACTCGTACTTTGTGGTTCGGTGATATTTTTCTACTTTACACAGTGAAAGAAGGAAATTAATAAATAAAGAGTTAAATATGCGTTGAAGCGTGACAAAAGAAAGTATTTAAGTCCCCTCCATTTAGCTTATGAAATCATTACATTGAAGAGTCTTCTTGCTTTATGTGCTGCGCACAATCTATTGACCTCGTTTATTTTACTATCCTTAGGATCGTAAAACACGAGATAATGATAGAGTTCACCAATTTATTGCTAATATTTTGTGATATTTGCAGTAGTTTAACATTTAATCAAGTTATATGCTTACAAATCATTATTTTCCGATGCACTTTACAATTTGTTATAATTACTTAAATACTGCCTTTATGTATATTTTGCATTATGGTTACTCGCATATGTGTATTTACAACATATAAAACACATATATATTTGTAATAGTTTTAGAATATTGAAGTACAACATTTTTTTATTATTTTCCTATATCGAAAAATGTATTAACTATGTCAGCTTTTTTATTTTTAGATTGTTAATTTTTTTTACCCCTAATGATTATAAAAAATTAAAATTTCTCACGGAACATCTTAGGCACATACATATAGACAAAATTAAATTACGATATTAATCTTACCAGTACCTGTGTAGTTTTACAGATATCTATAATCGATTGTTCAAAATTAAACTAGGTCATATAACTTTTACGTTAGTTCCTTAAAATAAACTGTGGACCGTTCTTGTGCAAACAATCGCGGGATTTAACTGGAGCATTCTATGTAGTTTGTTTGGACAGTCCCAAGCGCACTGGAAATTGGAAGTCCAATTTTACATTAACTATATATATTTCAATTTAGATATATAACAGAAAGGCAATAAAAAGATTTCTCCTTTTGATGTTCAGTCTATTCGAGATTTTAATGTTAAGTACCTACTTGTTGCAGTTAAATGACGTATTACTAAACGCGCGACTAACGGGCGTCATACCTGATATCTAAACATAGTCACACATATTTCCATCAAATATCGTAATGTGTAATAATACTTAATAAGTCTTATACTTATATCCTTAATACAAATATGAAAGTGAGTTTGTTGTTTTTATTTTTTGGTCTCTCTAGCTTTCTCGCTTTAATGATATACCTAACTCGTCAAAAATTTGTCATACATGGAGTATGCCAAATATTGGGATAGAGAAGAATATAGGCTACCTTTTGTCCTAGGGAATTAACTTAAGGGCACTTACGTGAACGAAGTCGCAGGTTTTATCTGCTAATGACACAATACTTCTAGGTATAAAGCATTATTTTCATTTGACTAAAAAAAAAATCGTAATATTAAATACCACTGAATACATAGCGCCACCTAATCCTAAACTAAGCGAAACTACATATTTGATATATATGTATCGAACAATACAAACAAACTTACTTAGTCAAGAATTATATTAAGCAAGGATTGAACTTGTCATCATCATATGAGGCAATATCAGTGTGTTAAATCACCAAGGTTATAAAAAACTAACTATCGACTTTTTTCAACAAAATATGCACTGCTCACAATACTTATCACAAAGCGACTTGGACTATTTTTATAGAGACAGAGTTACGGACACTGTACTTAAAATTTTAGATATCTCACAACAGTGGTTATTTTTTTTTTATCAACTTCAAAAAGAAGAAGGCTCTCAATTCTGTTGTATTTTTTTAATGTGTGTTACCTCATAACTCTGTCAATTGTAATGGATTAAATCAGAATTTAGAAAATTATTTTTTTATTTGAAGGGATATACTTAGAAGTTGGTTTCATAAAAATTGCATCAAAATAGGTTCAGTAGTTTAGTTTTTAAATCAAAATAACTGGATTTGCCACAATTAAAATCGATAATTTTTTAAACATAATTTAATTATTAAATTGACGTCTTAGTCAGTCACTTAGTTTTATATCAGTCAGTAATTCAACTTTTTCTTTTATTTATTTCAAGACAGATATGGCTTAATCCTCTGATGACACTATATCTAAGTAGCCAACCATATCGTCGACATAAAGAGGATTTCTGCAGAAAAGCTTGATATATAATGGAGAGAAGGATACATTTTCACACTTATTTGTAAGATGTATCTATATTATTTTTTACTTCTGTTATATTCCCAATATAAAAGTTTATTTTCTTTTAAAATTTATTTAATTTAAAATATAGGTATTTATATCTGTTTACCAATTTTGTACCAAAAAACTGAGGGTAATATCACGTTACAGAAAAAATATTATTGTTCTATATTTAGATTATATTATATTAGAGTGTCTTCAGATAGAGTGTCTACAAATGCTTCGAGAAAAATGGGTCAACTTTTTCGTACAATTTTGCGTGATAAATAGTTATGAGTGATTTTTTTATAACGTCTATATTTATTTTGTGTTATAAATTCTTTTATATTTATATACGTCAAGATAAATTGTGTGCGTAAGTATATATAACATTTACAAAATAAAAGAAGTCAGCTAATTTTACAATTAATTGACAAAAAGTTGGCCCGTTTTTGAAGCTTGATGCTCTATCTATATAATCTAAGGGTGCATGCAATATATTTAATACACAGTTAAGTATATTCATAACTGTAACAAACCGTGTATCTACATTTTTTAATAGATTTTAATAAATAGGATACTGAGCAAGTAATCTAAGCAAGTAAATTAATTAGATTCTTCTTAATAGTTGGTATAGGCCACTTAACCCATAGATAAAAAATAGTCCAAAGTAACTTTGTCATCCTGTCAGGTTATTTACAATTCATTAAGTTTCGTGATAAATTAGCAAAATTCTTTTATTCCAGTAGTTATTCTCATTTTATGCGAAGATTTTTTTTTATTAAAAAATAATCTCCGCTACTCTAAAAAACATTGATTCATGTACACATCCGTAGGCTGATCGCCTACAGATTTGTAGGCTTCTTACACTAATAATAGGTAACGGTTTGTATTATCGTCGTACTCATAGATTGAGACTCGATATGTTTATTGATTACCCATAAAAGGCTACGATATTTGCTTACAGCTAGTCGAAACGTATGCTTATATCCCATATTCAAAGTGTAAAATAATATTTGTTTGTAATAGAAAAAGATAACTTGTCATGAAAGTAATGTCTGGCATATAATTTTAATTTACGATGACAACCACTGTGTTTGAACTCCCTACCATTCAATAAAAATGTTTTAAGCCAGGTTTACAAAACCACTAACCACTAAGCCATAACGCTTTCATGTTTCGCTCACTATGAAAATATCTCATTATTAAATGATATAAAGACAATAATGATTAATATAAATACATACATTAATATATTCATAAATATAATAAAGTATGCATGCCTCAAATGAAGCGATTCGTCACGTACCTAATAAATTTTGGCTTAATAACATTTTTCTTATGAATAAGCAGAGAGGAATGTTTCTGTTTGAACACTCGCAATGTAACGACTTGATTCTGAGTTAATATCAATTTATAACGCAGCTCTATATTTATATTGTAGAGCAGCATTGTCTAAAGATTCAAAGCCTTTTCCCCATCCGACAAGCAGTACAAGAAAATGTTTTCTGCTCACTGGAAAGACTATTTTCCTTAGCTATTAGGAAATCACACTCGTAGTGTGTTTCTTGACATTCAATTTTATCGTAAAGTATTGGTAATGAGATAAAAATACAATGAAACAACGATATTGATGTTGCAATATAATTGTTCGAAGTAACGTTGAATATGAGTGTGTATGTATTTGTATGACACAAAGACTGGCTCATTTATGTTTATTCGTGTATTTAAATATTTACTTCATTTGTAGCTATCACATAAAAACTATTGATGCGATTTTCCAAACATTATTCAATACCACTCATAAGAACCTTGTATATTTAGCAATGTGTATAATACTTTAACGACACTAAATAAGACAGTACTATCTAATCAGAAAGTATAAAGAGCTATCATGGCACATTAACTGATCAATATTCGGTCTGAACTGTTTAGTTTTTAATCGCCATCTGAATTTAGATGTATTTTTATTTATGATTTAGATTTTCTGATCTAGACAGTAACAGGAAATAACAAGATTAAAATAAAGTTGTTAAGTATTAAGAAATGATATTTGCTTACAACAAATACCTACTTCAAATATGTTATTTGTAACTTTTTAATTCCATCAATTTCATTCCGTAGAATATACATATGAATATATATGAGTAGAATTTTTACATCAGTTCAATTGTTGAATCCTTCAAGCGAACTCAAGATAAAGTGATTCGATAATTACATTTGCCGCCACCTTCGGTGACGCAGTAGGCTACAGTCTGCAAATGTAGACAATATTATCTGAATCTTTGTTTTGACTAGTTTATACATAATTACATTCCGTAAAACAACAAATTAATAGGGTTATAAATCATTGCAAAATATTTAAATTTACGCCACCGTCCATTTGGAAATTATTTCCCAAATTATTTCCTATTTGGGAAATAATTTTCGACTGAAAAGATAAATACTTTTATAAATTACTAGCTAACACTAATCGGGATAGAAACTATTTTATCTTTTAAGTCGGAGCAAACAAAATTAATTAAAATCATTAACTTCGTTAAAATCGGTTGAGCAGTTTTGGTCGTTATTATTACTATGTGATCGTGGCACAAGATTTAAAAAAAGAAATAAATTAAAATAAAAATGATTTAATTAGTGTTATTTATTTTTCAATTTATGTTCTAATTCTTGCTGTCATTTTTGCAGCTCTATCTGATTTTATTTAGTCATAAAAGTACGAGAAATGCAGCAATATTAAATTGCGAGGACTAGAACTTCCCCGGCATTTCTAATATTTTATGAAAATATTACAGTAACGTAGAAGATTGTGTCTTGTGTGAAATTAATAAAAAAACAGGGTTTGTGATGGTAGATTTCTATATTTAATAGATACCTGTCTCAGGCACGTCTCCGATTTTGTTTTTTATTTTATTACCAGGATATTTTTAAATATTACTCGTTTTATACAAGATCTACTAAAACAGGTTTTCGTTGAAATATCCATTCTTATTATCTATAATAGTAAACAAATAATAGATGTATAGTGAATAATGTGTAAAGAACTATGCTTGTACCTATCCACAGAGATACTCATCGAGCGCCAGAACTGTGTTATGAAATCATTCCCCGGAGCTAAATATTACTAGCAAGACTTCATTTAATCATAACTCAAATTGATTTAATACTACTTTTATTTGAATTTTCAAATAAAACAGAACTCAGGCTTACTCACACAAGTGCTGTTAAGACAATAGATACCATTGAACCGTTTTTTTTTCCTTTAAAAGTATTCTATTATGTATTTACGTATTACCGACTCATTGATTTTTTATGTCTCAAAGGCGGCAGTCAAAGATACGGCCTACCTGATAGTAGAGTTATATGAATGGTATTACATTACATGACATCAATGTGTCACACATAGAATAAATATCGATTATTATATTATTACCTGTTAGCAATAATTAAAGTTATATTTCCTTTATAATTTCTAGGCACTTACTCATTACTGAACGTGATAATTTATAAAGACATTTAAACATTTGTTATACTTATTTATACTTAAAAAGCTAAATGAATATCAATTGATTGATGAATTATATCAATTTAGATATACAGGTAGGTAGATAAACTCATATAAAATAGTTTTAATCCTAATTCACGTCGGTTACGCTGTAAATTATATTAGCTGTAACTAATATAAAAATGTCAAGAAATCATTAAAAAAATATTATAAATGATAATTTTATTATGAAAAGCAAATCATAGTACAGAGCACGTGATGTGAAGATGATTCCAAAATAGGAAAATAATTATTTGCCCTGTATGAACTTGTGCACTTTTAAGATAATCTTTAGATTTTAAAGCTTTGTAATATTTGTATTAAGCACCTTATAAAGAGACAATAAATAGTATTATACACGGCACAACAGTTATTATTAAGCCTTTTTATTTTTGAGATCTTTTCTACTATAAACAGAAAAAATAGAGAAGTATCAAAAATTGTGAAGTATTATGACCAAAAAATCTGTAGTAAACCAATTTGTTACTTGGGTATATTATTACTGTCACTTACTGCTCAAATTAATTTATTAAATATACTATTCGATATAGAAAAAAATAATTCAATTATAAATTGTATATCTGCCAAAGTGACATTTAATATATTTTGTATTTTCAGCATTGTCACTTAGAAAACACCTTGCTTAAATGCACTTATCTACTAATTGCAGGTAGAGATTTTGATGATACAAACTTCAACCTAAACTCTCTTCAGTAGATTAGGAAAGATTAAAAGATTGATAATATTTTATTCAGAAAAGCGGAAGCTGAAATTTTATGTTAAATTAATGTCACCGAGCTTTTTCCCAAACAACATAGTCAAAGTATAAGTCTTCCTAAGTTTAACCGACTTTAGAATAAACTCATCATGCTTATCGTATCTATGTGCCTTTATTTTACATTGCAAATAAACCTAAGAAAGGGGAAACTACTACAGGAAAAACAACAATTTTTATTTAACAGATTTTCAATTATAACATCTAGTTTAAAGGTCATCTTTCAAAAAGATTTATTATAGATAATATTAAGATGGATAGGTTTCATGGTTTAAAAAGTCAATGTGAATATCACAATTTATTTTCCTAAGTACCTAAGTAAGTAGATAAGTACTAACCAACAAATATTATATTATATTCAATTTCGATTTACTAATGTATTTTTTATTTTTAACTTCAAATTAATGTCAAGTTATATACCTACTGTTTATCGTAATATGTAGTAATTAATAATGTATTTAAAAAAAAACTGACTTTAATTGTGACAAAACCAGATATTTTGATCTAAAAACTAAACTACTGAACTGAGATTTATAAAAATTTTGAGAGACTAATCTGTAAGTATATTTAAGATAAAAAAATAATTTTCAAATCAATTTACAATTGAAGGAGTTATGAGATAACAAACATAAAAAATACAACCGAGTTGAGACATCTTTCTTTTTGAAGTTGGTTGAAATGCTTACTTCGTACTACTAACACATTAACTGTTTGGTCAATGATAATGATAATCCTGATTTTATGGAATTTATCATTACACAATTTCATCTAAATAGTTAATACAAACGGTATAATTGACGTAAAAATGTTGGCAATAAAAATTAGTATGGAAGTATGTAATAACAAACAGTAAAATCATTAGGTATTACATATATACATACAATACACGACATGTTTAAAGTAATTTACCCCTATAATACTTTTTTTTATACTATTTAGAATGGCAAACAAGCCGACGGCCCACCTGATGGAAAGTGGTAACCGTCGCCTATAGACATGTGCAGTACCATGGACATAACAGAGCATATTGTTTCGCCCATGATACCCCTCCATGCGTTGCCATTCTTCAGGACTCAGGTCTTATTCCTCTGTACCCTGTAAATTCACACCATATCCCACCCTTCAAACCGAAACACAGCCATGCAGACACAGCTGCTTTACGGTTGAAACACGAATGAGACAGAGGTACCCAAGCAATCGACATTTGTACAAAATCTCCCTCTGGTGATAATAACTCTATTTAATACATTTTTCGCTCTCTATAAGCTTTTCCTGTGTCCATTTTTCCACTTTGTGATACAATCCCTTTTATTTTATCTAGTTATTGAAAAACGTGCATGAGCCAATATTCAATTTAACGTGATAAGGAAATTAATTTTGACATACACTGGATTTCATATCTGCGCATATTTTCATATAGTAGATATGAAATGAAATTATAGTCGCTATTGTACTTTTAGTAGAGTGCGTATCAATTTAACGGGGAACTTGTGACTATTTGTACATACAGTAGATAGGCACTCGAGTAGATAGCAGAGGTTGAGTTTGGTTATGTATATTTTTACTAGCAATTTTTACGAGCTGTAGCAAATAATAAATTTATATTAAACTACGTTCTATATTTCAAACCACATGTTAAAATTACCCTGTGTACTGATTAGTCTTGTAACTCGTATACATAGTGATAGAGTAAGATTTGCCGATTTGTTAATTTCTTTTAAGGCATTTACGAGTATATATTTTTATTTTTATTATTTTATTTCACAAGTCTACATTAGTTTAGAGATCAAAAATTAGTTAAAAATTGAAAGATTTTATGATTAAAAATATTCGAAATAGGAAAATATTAACTAACTTTTAGCTCGCTACTTCCTATGCGTGGATTTCAAAAGTAATGGAATGAAATAAATGACATATGTGAAGTATCAATATCAGATACCAGTTTTTAAGTTAGATCTTCAGAAACACAACAGTGTGAAATACACTCAATTTGGTGCAGTAGTTTTTGCGTGATGCCAAAACAAATATACAGACAGACAGAATTTCTAAAAATTGTTATATTGACATCTATTGCGTCTATTTGAAGCCCTCACATATTTTTTTTAATATCTCCCACGTAGAAATACCGTCCAATTATAATTTTATAAGTAAAATAGTATTATTCTTAAACAATTCTTAAATACGAGTATAGGCTGCTGATGTATTCATATTACATGTATGAGCTGTTTCCTCCTAGCCTTGTTGTAGGTTAGAACTTTCTGAGTACTATCTACTCGAAATTCGGGGTTAAAAATTACACAATAATAAAAACGGGTGACAGCGTTCTGATCTATTTCGATTGTGTCAACAATCATACCAATTGATGCCTGCTCCTCTAACCGGATACCCTGTATTATGTGAATTCACATAAAGTATATCTGGGCGCGCAACCGAGAATATAAGAACCGAGTCCATTTAGAAATAAAATAAAAAAATCTAAGGAATTTATTAAAGTAAAGTATTACAGTATCTAAAATGACACAAGCATTATCAATGTGTTTGGTAATTCAATTAATGAATTAGAATTATGACATTCGTATCTTTATTATATAAATGCATATGGCGGACATAAAAATAAAGCCATACTTGATATTAAATAAAAATATTTAGTTGTGTATGTTTGTGCAGATGAGTGATATTTCGATACAATATTGATTTTTTTTAAAGTACTTGTACGAAGTGTTCTGTTAGTGCGGACAAAATGTACGCCAAAGAGTGTTTATCGTTAGGGTAAGCCTTAATCGTTACCGTGTAGTTAAACATGAATAACCACGGACAGCGCCAGTTTATTACACAATAAATTTTGTCACCTAAGTCTTCACCAAGTTTAGTTTACCAATTCGTGGTGTTATTACTCTTTAGTTAAATATTGTATTTATTATTATTTAAATCCCATTTGTACCACAATAATTGCTGAAAACGATTGTTGAAATTTCTACATAATGTATAATACACAGCAAAATTCTTATTTTATATTATTACATCACAAAATTATGTATTACAATGTTGAACTTAGTTTCTACACTCTATTTATAATAATTGAAATATATATGGTACTAAAGCGACATTACCTTTCAAACCGAAACACAACAATTCACTCAGTGTTGCTTCAGGTCAGAAAATGGTAAAACCATGATAACAAGACACAAAGTTCTGTCAGTGGTTTATATAGATAAGTATTGATGGTAAATAAAATGTAAATATATATATTAAATTGGTGATAGAAGTTGATATTAACCTAAAATATAGATATTATAGCATTTGATATTATTTCTTCATTACAGATACAACTTATTAAAATATTCTACTCGTTCTTCCTTCCATGTAATATTCCTACCAAGTAATTAATATTATAAATGTAAAAATATGTATGATGTTTGGATCTTAATTGCCCTTAAACGGGTTAATGGTTATTAAAAAACTTTGAACACAGAAAAGCTATATACTTAACATGTAGAACTTTGTACCATACGGGTAAAACTGTGAATTCAAGTTAGTTCAAGAATAAAATTAACAAAATTTTACTAAATTAATGTTAACGTAAACTTATAAGCTTCTTATAAGTAAAGAACGAATATAAAAAAAGATATCTTTTACCTTATGTGTTTGCTGGAAACCAAAATGTAATTTTATTCTTCGAAAAAGTGTTTTCTAATTTACATAGTTTAATATTTTCACTGAATTAATTTAGCTACTTGAATTTACTGACACCAATTTTAATTAAAAAGTTCTAATATTTTAAATGTGGACACAGATGAATAGTATTATCTATAATGCATATAAAATATTAGTCTATAATTATAATATATGAGGATCTATTAAAATATGAAGAAAATTTATTACTGGACAGTGTGTTACTAAACAGAATATTGTATACAGTTGCACAGCGTGCGCTCTTCGCCAAGTCCACAATAGTACTAAATTGTTATACGCACACCATTACTGAGCTATGTGTAGCACATCTCGTGTCATCGACTTTTCAGCAGTTCATTTTCCATTTCCGCGTTATTGTGGTAGCATGCCGGAAATTTCTATAAAAAAAACTGAATTGGAACTCAAATATTTAGCGTTGTTTTTGAGACGGAATAAAAATTAATACAGGAAACAATAGCCGTAAAGAAGGTATAAACCAGATACGTACACTGGGTAAAAGCAGCTATGATTATATCTTGGCAACAATTCTGAACTCGTCTTAAGGCCTATTCTTCGTTAAGTTTATTGTTTGTCAAGAATTTACTTTGTTTTCGTGTAAAACAAAACAAATTATCTTTGAGAAATATATAAGTAGAAAACTTGATACTTAGATATTTCTTATTTATCGTAAATTAAATTAATATAGTTCTCAAATTTTTTTTAAGAATAGTACCCATATTAATGGTAAAAATAATATTTTTTTATAATAAACAAGTCATGCACACTAACAGTAGCTATGTAGCATTAATATCCTAAGACAGATTTTAGCAAAAGCTATAATTGCATTTACTTACCTACCTACCGGTGTAATCGTAGTATGTCACCAGAGAAATTTACTTCAGATGATTTATATCCATTTTGATTCTGGCAACTTCTAAATATGTTAATTGCGAATATAAATTGCCCAACAGATGAAAACTCGGTCCGTGAATAGATACGCGAATTCAGAGATACACCTTAATACACATAGGCAACTGATATCAATTTGTATACTGTTGGATATACAATTATTATACATATCATCATATCAGCCTTTAACTATCCACTGCTGAACATAAACCTCCCCTTTGGGGGAGTTTGCCAGTAGTTGCACGCTTGGCAGACGGATTGGCAGTTAGGCTTTGGAGATGTTTTAAGAGAGACGTTGCTGCCCATCTTTTGCCCTCTCTTAGTCGGCTCTTAAGACATCCATGTGATAGGAAGAGATGGCCTATTCTATACCGGGACCACATGACTAATTATTATACATTACAATATTTTATTTTCAGTAGAAAAATTTACGGTTCCATTACCAAAGAATTTTGCCTGTAGCTACGAATTTTCTTTTATCTTGTCTAAAAGTACAATTGAGATATTCTATTATATTTAATTTAACATTAATACGTATTTAAAAGGAAAAGAGTCCGAGGTACATATATAGGCAAATTTTGTATAAAATATTTTTTTTGTATAAAACGAAACAACTACCTAGACAACTTAAATTGTTGCCTATTGATGTACATTTTATATCCACAAGCTTTTACTTGCTACTTTATCTGCATAATAAAGATATGTTGATTGAGTGAGATAAAAAGTCTATGTCTTTCTCCATTCCTATGATTTTTAAGACAGATCATCTCATAATCAAAATAAAAACATTAATTTCTATTGGCACATTTTTTTTTATTATTTTTTCTTTTTTCGTGGGGAAATGCCTCATGCAGACTCATCATGGCCGCGCCATAGTATTGGGGACCCGGGTTCCCTTTCGAAGTCTACCGAGCCGTTGGCACATAATACAACCTATCCCAACTTATAAATTTAACGGTCGTAAGTTAATACTCAAAAGGTTCTGGTGTCATTTCCGATCAATACTCGGATGATGGAAAACACCGTCAATAAATCAAATTAATATGAGACATGGAGCTACCACCATGTTTGCATTGTGTCAAGTTGGATTCAAATATACTCGATGTAATATGGATATGTTGAGTAATGCATTTCTAACAATGGTAACAATTCATTACCATATGCCTCTAGCTACACACTAAGGACAACAACAGTCGTGAACATTTTTTTTATTTTATAATCTAAAATATAATAAATATGAATGTTGTACGTAAGCAAGGATATTTGAACGAACGATGTAAATATTCCACACGAAGCGTTCTAAATATCCGACACATCACTGAATTATGCGCCCATTCCGACATTATCCAGAGACTCGACAACATTAGGTATATTAATGATGTTGATGTTTGTTTATTTAAGCTTAGGTGATGTTTTCCGTTTCAAAGTAAACTTGCTCTCATATCTGGTAGTGTTACATCATAAAATGCGCACATGAAAATTGAATAAGTACTTTATATGAAATAAATATTCATCAAAGGATTTTTTTTATACAACTTAGAATGGCAAACAAGCTGACGGCCCATCTGATGGAAAGTAGTAACCGTTGTCTATAGACATGAGCTGTACCATGGACATAACAGAGTATACTGTTTCGCCTATGATACTCCCCATGCGTTGCCATTCCTGAGGACTCAGGTGTTATTCCTTCGTACCGAGTAAATTTCACGCCATATCCCACCCTTCAAACCGAAACATAGGGACAATGGGACAGAGGTACCCAAGCAATCAACTTTTGTACAAAGTCTCCCTTCCTCATCAAAAGTCATTATATTTTTAAATAATATATTAACTACACTATTATATAATTAAATTAGATATAAAAATTGAAAACCATTTATCTTTTATTGGTATGAATATTCTCAAATAAACAAGAAATATTCCATAACACACATATTGCCCTGTACCTAGGTAGTACCTATATAAAAAATTAATTACAGTGTATTGTACTGTCTTTGTTGTTAGTTCATGTCTATAGAGACGACGTTTAGCAATTTCTATAAAATAGGGCGTTAACTTGTATACTATTATATACTAAGTTACATCAACATATATAAGTAATTGTTTAAGACATGTTAATTTTAACTAACAATTTTGTTAGAAATAGTAATTTAATATCAAATAAAACTTTAAAAGTGCGGTCGCCTGTAATGAAAATGTTTTTAAAACTTAGAAAATGGTTAAAAAAATAAGAATAACAAAATTTTATATATTTGTATATGCATTACATGAAGTTAAAAAAATCACCAGCTTACAAAAATGCATTTACCACTTATTATGCCTATGCCGGCCATAGCTCAGCTATGGAATTATACTGTGGAATAATAGTACGGACGCATCCACTTTTTTACTATTAAAAAGAAACTAAGTACTTCGTATATTAGTTAATATAAGTAAACGCGATAGTTGTAAATATTTTCAGGAACATAGGATATTCACTTTGGCCTGTATGTATAGTACCTATACCCTACCTAAATTTATACGCAAATATACAAATTTCTTTAAAACACGCGAAGATAAATGCACAAAATATTATTTAAGACACAGAAACTGCTTTTACCATCATCTTTATTGGCTATGCATTTTGTGGGTTCCTTTATATCAACAATTAAAATATATAACAAATTGCTTGAATTGAGTGAAATGAATTTACTTGAAGACACGATGACATTGCAGTTAGCTGAGGGTTACAAGTATATTTGGACCATTCTCAATAGCAGTCTATGAGGAAGGCCTATATTCGGACTGGATAATAAACTGTTGATAAAGTAACGACGACAAAACACTTCAAAACGCTACCTAAATGAATAGAATTATGCCTAGTTTGAACCTGGAAACAAGAAGTAATAGAATGTAAAATGTCTTCAAAATTTAAAACTTACCTACTAGATGGCGCTATTACCTCAAATATTTTGCAGATAGCTGATGTTGTATGCAATCGGTTCTGGATCACTTTTTATGAAAGAGAAACGCTTCTTGCCAATGATTAACTAAAATTATAATAATTATATAAAATTTCAAGGCATTAAGTACTTCAGTGGCATTATTAAGTCCATTAAACTCGTGACAAACGGTTAACGTAAATACCTACAAAAAAAAAACCAGCGCTAAGATGAACACATGGTTATTTGATGAAAATGTATTTTTTTTTATATTTTAAGGGCTTTTACCTTAAAATATAAAAAAAAAGATGAAAATGTAAGTCTTAATATATGTTCGATGATAACGTATAGTAATTATAGAAATTATTTTTCAAGCAGTTTAAATTTTCAACAGTAATGTTACAAAGTTCTAATGAACTTATATTCCTTAAAAATATAATAAAAAATTATTTTATTGTATATGTGTATTACTCATTTTACTTAATTATAGATAAAAGAGTAATATATCTATCATCAGTATCACTAATAGTCTATCATGTAAAGGAAAAAGATTTTTAGTAATGAGGTCTAATTGTCCCATTGCTAGCAATACCCTATCAGGTCGACTTTTAAACAGTTCCCCCTAGAAAGCATCGTGTGTAATTTTGTATTCGTCACGATGAGCCTATTGACCGGCTTCATCTTCACCTATCCATATCTTAATGGTGCTTCATCAATGTATATTATTATATTATCTGTGACCAATGTAAACCGATGCACAGATATAGTTACCGATTCATTTTCATCCATTAATAAGCTCTTATTGGTACTCTGTCAGCATATACTAATAGTACAGAACTACTAAAAAAGACCTTATTTTATAAAAATTAAGAAAAAATCGCGACACTAAAAACTAGTGAACGCATGGCACGTGATGGAAATTGGTCCAATTACTATAATTTTAACCATCTGTTAATTACCACTTTTTATTCTTAAAATGTCGAAAGTGAAACTAAAACCTAAGTGTCCAACAAGTTATTTTAATATTATTTTATATTATTATAGTGGTTACTTTATGTATCCCTTTCCTACCCACATCTAGAGATAAAAATTCAAAAATCGTTTTGATTCTATATTATCTTCATGTATTTGTGACATTATCTATCTAGTTATTGCTCATTAGTTGGTAGTTTTCAAAATTTATGCTATCTAATTAAAATAGATTTGGTTTTTCTTATCTAATAGGTACTGTTAATCATTATAAACTTATTTGTTCAAATTGAATTCAATAATAATTCACGTACTTATCTACGGTTATATAGCAACTTTTGTAGCTACTGTATCTCGGCACGTCCTACGTTTATTTTGATCACATCAGGCTCGATTCGAGGTTCCGAGTTCAGACTTATTTAGGAATTGAATTTTTATATCGAGTTAGGTGTACGTGATGTAGGTTATCATGTAGTGTTTGCTATATATATGTAAAATCCTGATGTATTTTTTATAGAACTAAGATGGCAAATAAATTACACAGTCCATCTGATGGTAAACGGTCACTGTAGTACTGTAGACTATGAATGCCGGCAACATTAGGAGTGTCATGGATCGATTCTGAAGAAATAATCACCAATAATTTTAATAACATGCGCCAAAATAAAAAAAAATTAACATATACTATTTTTATATCTACCTACGTGAGAAAGCTGTTCGCACCTCTAGGATAGCTCCGCTCAGTACCTTCTATACGCTCTCGATATTCTGCAGAGACGAGTTATCCATAACGTGGAAGATGTTGAGGTGAGCATAACTCTAGAACATATGCAATTGTAATTACTTAGAAATGAAGTCTCCTTCAGTGTATTCAGTTCCCTATTTTATTTTAAGTACCCAGAAAAACTTCATTTCCTTATTTTACCTTCCTCGTTCCAATATCGCACAATGAGAAAAGGCCAGCGGCTACATCCATACACTGTAGACCGCCCGCGCTCGCGTATAAGTAAGTTTGCCAACTCTTACGTGAACTGCAGCTTAAAAATGTGGAATTACCTTTCCCGTAACGTGTTTCCTTCGTCCTATTTTTTTTTCAGTTGATCGTGTTCAAGAGCAATATTATGTTTGTGTTCGCACAAAATGGTGTGGTTAAATGTCGTGCTGTAATAAAAAAAGCAAATAATGCGGAACTCATTATTTTACGCCTAATGGAAATTCTCAAAATTCTTTTTAGCAGACTTTATAAGTTACGTAGATACCTCTAAACAAAATTACAACTGATAGGAGGAATATCATATTAAAATCTAGAGGAATTACAGAGTCACCAGATCAACACACAAATTTCGTGACTACGCATTAAATGGTATTTCGTGTAAAATTAGATTGCAACTCACACGCCTATGCGAAGCCTTCTCTCACAAAGTTCTCAAAAGTCTGCCATGGATACTATCACATAAGATATAATTATTACAATTTCTTTTTTCTTTGTCATTTCCTATTCCTATCAGCAGTCGTTCTCTGATTCACACTTCTCATAGCCGCCTATATTATTATCATATATTTTTTTTATTTCTTTAGTCATCCCTCCCTTTTACGTTACATAAGGAAACTCAGTCTGCAAAATATAGAATTAGCTATTGAAATTTTGTTATCAATAACATTTTATTAAATAGAATAAACAATATTAATAAATTCTTCATAGAATCAAGCTACAGTAAATTAAGTTATATTATTTTTTTGTATTGTTTTATAATTATATCTGTCAATAATGTAAAGAGATTATTAAATTATTGTTTGCATTGTTAATATTTAAAATTAAAAAAATACTTCATTATTTCCACAAAACCAACATTTTATTAATTTTGACATCATAGGGGACACAATCGCGTTGATATTTTAACCACAGTATCTAAAGATCTTTATAAAAAGCTTTTATAATTATTCTCTGTTAACATGGCAAGGAAAAATAATACACCTCGTTTTAAGCTGGTGTTTTTATATCCATACAAAAATAACATCAATAAATAAATAATATAAAAGCACAATAATTACATATTGTATTAAATTTACAAGTTGAATTAATCCATAAAAAAGCGTCTATCAAAAAATAATACGTACAATATTTTTGGATGAAAATATAATAATTACTTATTGTAGAATAAATTTTAACTAAATCTATATTACTGAACATAATACCTAATACCTATTACTCTTTGATAGACAGATTTTCATTCAATATGAACTTTTAAATAATTAATATGCGTAAGTACATTTCATGCCAAGACATCTACATGTGTTAATTTGCAAATAAATTATATAGATACAAGAAATTAACTTAGTACTTATATTAACTTGTGCTTTATTCCTCGTCATCGAAATGAACGAGAAACATTGTATTATTCAGTTTTATAAACTAACCTTAATATGGCAATCATTATGGCATATTACTGTCGTCATACATTAGATAGTTAAAGCTTTCCGATAGGTAAGTACATACATTCATGTTGTAACTTTTGTTAGTAAGTACATAGGTTCTATACAAGCACTAATTACTAAATAGTTTATTATTACAAGTCAAAAGACTTGAGAGTCTCAATTAAAATTTCATTCTTGGGTAAGGGTTCAACTGTAATAAATTAATTCATATTACATTATTAATTATTCCTAAACGTTTATGCACTGTCTAGCGCATATATACATCACTCCACTAAATTCAAATTATAGGAACCCAAACTTCAGTTCAAGATCTAGTAATCGATCTTTAAGAGCCACCTTGAGTGATAAAATTCAAGCTCTAACTAACTCTTATTATTGATAATACATTTTGTAATACACCGTTAGTTGTTTTCATGAAGGTAGGAAAAAGCTTGGTAAGACATAAAATAAAAGTGGATCAAAATGCTTACCAGTCATTATAAAATAACAAAGGTATCTACAGATAAATGCGTTGTATTTCATAACAATTAAACGTCGTTTTCAGGATTCCAATGTTTGTGTCAATGTATAAATATATGTTGCCTAGCTTATAAATAACAATAAATAAAAATTTTAAGGCACATCTTTAGGATATCCAAGATCACAATTTCATATTTTTTTAAACAGTTGGAAATTAAAATAGTTATGGAATGTCTACTATATTTTGAAATGAGTCGTCAATTGGAGATTCTTCTTTTACTAGATTTGCTATTAGAAAAATAGTAATAATTATAACTATTTATACAGTTAGGTACTTAAAAAATATAAGCGCATACATTAAGTATTTCTGCATTGTGCAGAATAACAATACCGACACAATTTACAAATATTCATACCGTAATTATATAATATGCAAATTTTGCAAATATGCTCCTAAAACTACTTAATAAATAAATTCAAGTGAAGGTATATCGTTGTTGACATGAATAATAATAATTATATATTATATTGTCTACAAAGTCTGTCAATTTGTCACATTTTATTTACACTGGTTATATTTACAAAGTGTCCTAATTCGACACGTCCTGCGCGCGTTCAACGTTCCTCGTCACTATCAAATTTTTCACCATACACAGTTATCGTTTACTGATATTTATACGAAGATGGCAATATTAAGTCTCCAAAAGTATACAGC
The DNA here is from genome assembly GCF_026898425.1 of Galleria mellonella. Lineage (NCBI taxonomy): Eukaryota > Metazoa > Arthropoda > Insecta > Lepidoptera > Pyralidae > Galleria > Galleria mellonella. The sequence goes on from NW_026442016.1 coordinate 7,692,117, forward strand.
GCGCTAGCATACCAATGGACACCACGAGGTACCTCTTTGGTGCTGCTCCATCCTGCCATCCACCTTAGTGGAGCCATAGCCGCGTGAGCCAGCGAGTGACTCCTGACGAGCGCGTAACAGGATGCTAAAGCATCATCTACTATTATAGTCCCTGATTTAGTTAGGGGTGCGTAAACACCGTGTTTCGACGTTATTCGAGTATTGACCACTCTCGACGGTCTCATCACACTCCCCGGCCCTCTCGTTAAGAGGACATCGCCAATTTGCACGTTAGTTGCGAAGGATTCCCGCCACCCGTCAGCGGCTGCGAGGAGCAACAGGTGCGACGGCGTCGTCGATATTGTCACGCCATTTTCCGCAGTTATTTGTATAAACTGCCTCGTGGCGTTCGGGTCTCGATCGATGAATGTCAGAACCTGAAATGGAAAGAATGACTATGAAAATTTGGAATACCATTAATTTGGTATCATATAAGAATAAGGTTTTATTCTATATTGAATAAAGAAAATTTTAAAAATAATTTATTGAATTTAAAATAATTAATTTAAACTGACTTCAATTGTGGCAAAATTAGTTATTTTAATATTAAAACTTAACCACTTAACCGATTTTAATAAAATTTCTATGGGATCAGTCTGTAGGTAAGTATATCTTTTTAGATAAAAAAGAATTTTTAAATCAGTTTCTAACGAACTGCAACATACTATAAAAAAATACAACCGAATTGGGAATCTTCTTCTTTTGAGTTGATTGAAAATATAATTTTATACTTATATAAAAACCTAAATATGCGAAAATATTTTAAGACTTACTTATCTATTTAACTATAAAAAAATACAAATTTAAATCCTTGTATTTGACATTATTACAAATTTTAATCGAACACCCATTTTCAATTAACATTTTTATATAATATTACATCACTCTAGGGAGAATGTCTATAAAATATCATATGTATTATAAGTTATTACAAAGTAGAAATGTAAATAGATCTCTCTATTTTATTCCTATTTTCTAGTAAAATATATTACATAAGCATAAGGTAATATTAAAAGTATATTAATACATTCATATATTTCTAAAGAAATTCCTTTATGATCCTATATGACGTAAATAATCCAATATCGCAATAACAAAGTGTTATTTATACTCCATCTACGATGATTAGCTCCATGCTGACAAGTATTCATTTGATAGATTGCTATTGGCAGTAGTAAACAAATATATACATACTGACAGCTATTGAGTATTCGTTTATTTTGATAAATATATGTTTATTGGTGAAAATGATATTAATTCCTCCGAGTCTTTTTCATCCCCTGAATATTTGAGACAACGGTGAAAAGATAACACTAAATCACGCGTCATGATTATATATATTATATCTCTATGTGACAGAGCCTAGCTTTCAATTATTCGTGTACACCATTTAACACCTTTATAAATTGATTAAAAAAATAACCTATATGTATTGAAGGTATTTTATTACACGTTGAAGTATATTACATACACTGCAGAAGCACTTTACATACATTGATAACCTAATAGTTTATAAGCATAGTTTGGTAGTTTTGTTTTTGATTCTTGTTTTGTATGTAGTTTTTATCATTAATTCTTTTTGTAGTAAAAATCAACCTATTCTGTTTCATCTCTGTGAATGTTGAGTACAACTATAATTGGATTGCAAACTTATAATGCTATTGTTGTATTCTATTGTTAAAAGTTTTGTTTGTAATCTGTTGTTGTACCACAAAAATAAATAAATAAATAAAGTTAACTAAGTATTCTAATGATGTTACACAACGTTCTACATCTATGTCTATAGACAAATGAACACTACCTACCTATAAACACTCTTATGAGTAGATTAAGTACAGTTAATATGCTTACCTCTGAATATATAAGTTTGCCGTCATCATCAGCGGCTAAAACTCTATCGCCCTTCTGGATAGCAGAAATATCACGGGTTCCGTTAGTCGTGTACACTACGGATCCAGAAGGGAAACATCCAGCTCCAGTCCCAACGGAAGATTCTGGAATGAAAAATAAAAAATCATTGAAGATAATAAATTATTAAAATTTGATATAAGTAAAAAATGTCAAATGAAAGTAATTCGTATGTGCCGTGCCCAATACAAAACAAGACAACAGCAATAAAATAAAATCGAGAACATAAAATCGTGCAAGGGTCGATAGTAAATTAGCTCGGAGCAGTCATATCCCTTTAAGGAATAACGAGATTTCTCTACGCTCGTAATTAAAATCCGATAAGATACGAAACAAAAGAGAATCGCAGACGCTCGCTGTTGCCAGCCGAAGGTTATCGGCACGCCATGCGCCAAGTAGCTTCAGGTTCTGTTTTATACAGGTAGGTGCCTAAACCAGCGGATCCAAACGTGACATAGACGTGCCTTGCAAAACTCACAATAATCGTATTTTCAAAGAAAAGGCGATTATAAGCTCATAGACAAACTTTTTAAGGCGATAAACAAATTTGATCCGTTTTGTAAATTCTTTCAACGCATTGTTTGTAAAAATGGACACCAGAAACAAAGCATCAATCCCTGGTTTTCTGAACTTGTTTATTTAATATTTAATTGTATTTATTTTAATCCGTATCCAGCTTAAATTGTGGCTGTTTGTATTCTTCAGTCGATGCAAAAAAAGTGTGTATTTACGTGTGACTCAATGCTATTCGAAAGATATGCTTTGACCATTAACTATAAACGTGTACCTTCTGCCGCTACATTAGCGACTATGCGCATGTACAATAGACCAAGTAAGTATTAAGTGGCGAGAATGGAAAGTACACAGTATGCCGCACAAACCTTAAACTTTTATTTACAATTACTGTGAGTGGTGTAATTATACGCGTAAATAAACACGACTAAAGCATCTTTGCAGGGCGGCTGTAGATGCACGGCGGTATTGGCGTCGTTTGCACGAGCTCGTTAAATTTTGATTTGTTGTGTAACCGACCGATAAATACAGTCAATCCTCGATCACAAACTATTTACAATGAGATGGACCCCCGATCGCATTACACAATAACCACACAAATTAGATTTCGTTCAAAGTCAAGCGCGTATTGTCGACGTTTGTTTATTGTTGGGCGAGCATATCACACGCATTATTGAATAGGTGTCGGCCGCCTTTACGTGCGTTTTTTTTTTTTGCAGTTCATCTTTTATGTATGGTTTATATTGCAGGAAAAGTATTACTGTTCATATTTATGAAAGGTAGAGTATAAATTACGAACAAAAATAGTATATTTAAGTACTATTTTTGTTCGTAATTTATACTCTTGATTTTATTGTATTTTTAAATTAAGTACATGCTGGCAAGGCATCTGTCAATATTTATTCTCTTTTCCCTTTGGTCTAGTATTATTATATATGTATATATTTTTATACACACATTATATAATGGTACATTTATATAATGGTTATCGCGATACCTACTTGAGTTATTAGGTATAATAGTCGGTATACCTAATAGGCTATAAAAAGCTTTTCCCCAAACAAATTCATGAATAAATAAATTTATAGACTAATTCGTAACAAAATAAGCATAATATGAGAGATAATGGTAGTTTTCTGTACCCATAAAATTTAAGGACCGGATTACCTTTATTCATGTAAAATATTAAAATCCGCGATCCTACCTTCATAAGCCTTTAAATGGTTACGGGTACGACCTTAAAACCGGTCAAAGTACGATTTCACAGTGACGTAAGTAACGTTAGGCTGAAGATGCGACGATAAGCAGCGCGGGCGCTGCGGGATGCGAGGCGCGCGGGGGGCGGAGCGCCGGCGCAGCCGAGTGGCCGCGGAGACCCCGCCCCGCGAGGACCACCGGGAGAGCTAGGCGGCGCGGTGCCCCGCCGGCCTCCGCCGCCTCACCACTCACCACGCATCGCCACCACGACAAATGTACGCACGTGACACTATTCATAATTCATCTAAATAGATGATAGGTCTCATCGGGACACTTCTCACCGAAACACCCATTTTTAAACATGCAAAAGAATTGTTAACAGCAAGCTGCTAAGAGACTAGCTGCTATATCTCAAAACATCTATCTCGTCAATGATTAACTACTGTAGTTTCTTTTTATCAAGTAAGTAGACGCTTCCTTGAAAACATCCCTAGTTACAGAAACTATTTAGGTAATGTAGAAAAAAATCTATCTACTCATACTCCGAAATACGGTCGTTTTTTTTTCAATAAAGTTTCCGATCGTATCAGTGAAACTCAGATTTATATCGTATGGAATATCAATTAGCCGATGCGCGGTCATGCAAATGCCAAACCGCGCTGGCTATGATTCATGCGCCCGCGCCGATCGTCGTTATATGGGTACAATCCTTACAATGTTTTAAGAGAAATGAATACTTATTGCCCGTATCATTTTCTCTGATGGTTTATGACTGTATTGTCAATATATATCTGCTACTTGTCAGTACCCACTTATGTCCAAATTTTTATTAAATATTATAGACATCGACAAGACTAATTAATTACCTAGTATTTATTGTTACGAGTACCTATTAATTTTTCGATCAGAAACTAGTTTTTGATATTTATGTCAGTTCTAATAGAATTTTTATTTTATTTGGTAAAAATATGTATATCTTGCCTAAGTAGAGATCACAGTCTAAGCTATTTCCTCGTGAAGATGTCAACTATCTGATACAAGTCACGATTCGAGACAAAAACTTTATCTGTATCGTCACAGTAGTTTCATGCAAGAGCTAATGTCCTCTACCCTTATAGGTATGCGCATCTCTTGTTTCGTATATTTATATATAAACTTCTATTACCAATTTAAAGAAATTAAAATTATATATAAAATAGAAAAGACCTTTTAGCATTATTTAATTAGGTACACGTGGATGAAAAACAGAATAAATCAGTTTTGTCGAATCTACATTCAAATGCAAATAATATTAAATCATTTTACGATGTACACGAGGCGAGCAGTCTTTGTAGCGAATTTATAAGTACAAATAAGCGACGCTTTCTAATATAATATGTATTTATGTCTCGGATTATCATAAATCACTGTTCTTTGAAAGTTATGAATTTTAAATAATACAAATTACCATACTTAAGTACGCATTGTAAATAAGTACAGTAGATAGGTATAGATATAATTAGATATTTGCAAAATAATACAGGTTTCGTGACCCAAATTTTATTAATATAGTAAAATTGTAACTAAATGATGTCTGTACTTACATGGGAGGTATTTAAGAAAAATAAATATGCTGTCTGTCTGTATCTTTGTTCCAGTATCATGCAAAAACTATTACACTTTTCAGAGTTATATTTCTGTAGAGCTAACTTGTTTTATCTCAATGCGCCATCTATAAGTGGTCTAATTCATTAGTCTTTCTACGTCTAAGATCTATGCATACGCGTAGAGGTTATAAAGCTAATACGAAAAAAAAATTTTAAACAATAAGAGATAATTGTATTTCCATTATACAATTTATAAATAGATAGGCACTCATAGATACTATCTAAATATATTGACTTATACTATTATCAATTATATTATATTAATTATATTATAATTATATCACCCCTCTTATAGAGGAGGAGGTTTATGTTCATCAATGGTTCATATGATGACGATGATAATGATCGTGTAGTTATGGTCGAATCAGTCTGTATAGACTGTATAGACATACTAATATAAAGTGTGTGATCCAAAAAGAAAGCACAAAGTCATTGTAGGTAATCCTGTCAATTTGCTTGAAAATCTATTTGCCTATCACACATTATCTTATTCTGTCGTTACATAACTCGCTTAAAAACTTTTGTTTATGTAAAATATCTTATATCGAATCTTAATTAAAGAATATATTCATCTGTATTACCTATAGAATTGCCTATATGACAAAAAAATAATAATAATAATAGATATGTAGTTAATAAAATTACTGTATTTGGTGAACGAAAATAAAACAAATACGACTACAGGTATACCTATTATACAATTTAAATACAAGTATACAAGTTAAATCTCGCTGACTCATGTTTCAAATAAAATTATAGATTGCGATTTAAATTAATTTTAATTTCTTATGTTTTATTGCATTATACTCATATTATAATGTATAAGGACTTTTATAATACGAAAATTTTTACTTGTGACCTTTAAAAAAAAAACAATTAAACGGTGAAGTTGATTCAGAAATGTTTTCACATTTCTAAATAGAATATAAATTAGTGAAAAGCATTAAAATGGTATAAGAAATTAAATTTTTAAAATAACCGCATTGGGTCCATTTCTTAAATTTTATTCTCTAAATCTATATCCAGATTAACCTATCTTGAAAGAAAACCGTGTTTTAGAAAATGTAATTTATTTTAAACAATATCTCTCAAATTAATGATTTTTTGCACACTTGAATGTGTTGAAAACCATTAGTTATACCTAGAATAAGTCCAAATGACACCAAAATAAAACAATTAATTTATGTTATATCGGACAAATTTGCTTGCGAGCACAGTTAATTCAATCTAGTGGCACGTTGAGTAAGACTTTATTTACCATTAAATAATTCGTGTTAAGATTCGACAAACCACATTAGTAATGTGTACTGAACACGAAAGTTAAACAAATATAAATAAATCAAGAGCCAGTTAATGTTTAATCACTAAACAACACGATCAAGACGCATTGGGTGCGTGTGGAAACATTGCGCCGTCCAGCCGCAACCTTCCGGGATGTCGCGTCTCGAATGTCATGGGGGTTTCGCACGCAGCCTCCACCGAGGACAGCGCGCTTCACCGAACATCGCTCACTCGCGCTTCTATCCTTCAACATTCTTTACCGAATTCTTTCCCCTATAACCGGTACAGTGCGGATATTGCATGCTAAGTCTACACAGTGACCATAACGACATTAAATCTCTAATAAACGACTTTGACATCTACAATGTTTTATTATCGTCTTTCAATTTTAATTCTAATAAATAAATAAAATACAGTCTATATATAATCGTATATGTTCCACATTTATTTAAATAATTATTTATCATCATAATAGCTATTTTATATAATACCTATACTATATAAAAAATATATCCAAGGTATAATATATCTAACATGTAATTAAAATCCTTTTAGTCATTTAAACATTTGAGTATCGTCCCGGTATAGAATAGGCCACTCCTTCCTTTTTCGTGGGTGTCGTAAGAAGCGACTAAGGGAGGGCGACGAATAGGCAGCAGCGTGCCTCTTAAAACATCTCCAAAGCCTAATTGCGGTTGCCAACCGCCTGTCAAGCGTGACAACTATTGGAAAAATGCCCCAAGGGCTTATGTTCATCAGTGAGCAATTAAGGACTGATATGATGATATAATGATTAAGAAATTAATTATAACATTACTTGAATAATGATGGAATTCTTAAAATAATATATTTTCAGGTATACTTGTATTCATACATGAATCGTTCTTATATTTATATGAAAATTAATATACATAAAGATACATTATGATGTAGTTACCTACCTTAATGGTGCGAATTTACATGGGCATCTAAATTTGTAGTTAGGGAAAAACACAGATATTAGCTACAAAATCTTTTGTTCTAAGAAGCAAAGTTTAAACACCTGACATATACCAAACATACAAAAAAACAGTTTGATCTGTGTACCAAGACCATATTCGTAATATTTTATAGCGTTTCAACATGAACAAAGATTTTAAAAGCCACTACAAGTCGTGGGCACGGCCACTTATGAATTCGTTTTTTGGCACTTAATAAAATTTACTGTAGTTTTTATTGGCCATATGTAGTTACATGAGTAAGATTATTTGTTTGTCCTTCTATTGTGATGGGACTGTCCTGTCGTATCGAGTGTGACCTGCCCCGGTGACCGCGGTCACGCCCCATTAGCTGCATGCTTCATACGTGTAGAACTATCTTTATTGCTTAGCATTGTTTAGAACAAACAACGTTAAACATAAACTGAGACAATCATTCGCGTACGATTGTATTGATGCTATTCAATTAGCATACTCATACATATAACATGTTAACATTGTACATAGAATAAAATGCATTAATAATACAATTAACATGTCGCTAATAAAAATAAATAAGTCAATTTTACTTTAATACCTATGAAATTTTTTAACGTTTACCCCTTTTTCAATTATCACAATAGCGCGTTGATGTCTTTACAACGTTTATTTACTGTTCGTAAAATATGCTGGTCCTTATTATTACATATTATTATATTAATTATAATATATTATTTGTAATTAAAAATGCCGTCTGTTGACTTGAAGTATTGTATGTATTTGTTCTATTTCAATTGTTAATCAATTTTCTTTTTTATAAAAATCTACAATTGTCATTGTACGTAAAAAGGTAAATTTTGAACATTTACATAAAAAGAAAAATTTAAAAAAGTAAAAATAGGCACAGTGTTTTATTATATTAGGTACGTACAGAAAGAAATATATTCAAAGTTTTGTAATAAAATTCCACTTAATTCTTTAATCGAATTATCTACGACTTCTATAGGTAATAGATTATGTCACCTCTACACATCACTGTCTCATCAAATAAACATAATATTTGCGTCGAGTTGTGTGAACGACCAAATTTTTTTATATTATTTGTTCGTTAGCTAAAACCAGCTTCAGTATGACCTTTCTTAATATAAACTTATTGAAATTATTAATTCAATATTAATCTAAACTTGTATGATATAAAAAATAGAAACCATTTGCTTATTAATCAGGATTTTCTTAAAATTGCCTACAAACATGAAATTATAATATATCGTAAGGAGATTTCTCGAGATTCGATGCGAATAGAAGGAATCGAGTAGAAATTTACATGTAGAATTAAACTTTGAATAAATGTATAGAAAAAAATACTTAATTATTAATTAATTTAAAAAGATTTTTTTCTGCAAATCGAAAAATTAGATAAGCTTTCTCGAGAAAAATACACATAAATTAAACCAGTAGTTAGTAGGTACATTAAAATAAAGTGGAGTGACTTATTAGATATAATAATAAACAAATGCTTATCACAAAAAATGAATAATTCATACGTTTAAGATCATTATTAAGGTATGAATTTACCTACTTTATAGTAAGTAAATACAATATAATTCACAAATAAAATTTGACTATATCGGTTTCACATCTTCATCAATCCCATATAAACTTACCATATTACCTAACATATATAAAAGTATATTATAGGTACTAACGACTAATTTCTTATGGTTGTAAAAGTGTAAATTAAAATCTTAAATTGATTATAATGAAAAAATAGCACAGCTTAGATAAAAGAAACACTCGCCGACCAATGAGAATCAATTAATTGGATCCAACACAAAAACATCCGCTACAGTTTTATTGACGCTCGTATAGTCAGTGCGATACTTCAATTTAATATACGATCCAATATTATTAATAAGTATTGGTCACACTTGTTGTTCCTATCAGATATCGTTTGTTAGAGCGAGACATATGGAGTCACACTATCACCAACAAGAAATAGGTACATATATTTTTTGAAAACTATATAGGTTGTCAATATAATGCACTGATGAATATATTGAAATATCGTATTATACACAAATATTGTATAATACAAACTATCGAAGATCAGTGGATTATCGATGGAAAGACCTATGCTCAGTGCACAGATGTCTCTCTCATAAGAAAAAAATAAAATTTAGGCTATGCTAGTCAGGCCACTCAGTATGGGATTTTATTTCGAATTTATTTCTTATTGTACTTATATATTGTGCTTAGTACACTCTTAAGAAGTTCTAAGGATAACTAAACTTTATTACTGATAAAATCTATTCAAGTTAACGAAAATAAGATCTCGACTACTGGCATAGTCAGAATAAAAGTTTTTTGACTTTGAAGAAAAGTAATATTATTTAAAAAGGAATGAATTATTTTTATTGTTTTTTTTTATAGATAATAAAATCGAAACGAGCAGTGATTGAACTCGCACATCTTGTCGAGGCTCAATGCAATTATCAATGAGCTACTGTTTAGATTATAGTAGATATCATCTTTAAATATGTTTTCTTATTAATTTAATTTCTTTTTTAAATCAAGTTTAATCATAATGTAACTAACGATTGTACAAAAATACTAAAAATAAATAAATGGAATATAGATTTTTATTTAATTACAATATAATTATTTAAAGTAGCCCTTTGAAATTATAACTCTGAATTCAGTAAAGTTTTGGTTTACAAATTATAGAAATTTAGAATTTACGATTCACTTCATTCTTAACTGTGAAATTTCATTTCTAATATTGTTTTTAGGTGTGCATGTTTATTTATAATTTTCAATGCTATAAATAATATAATATATATAATATATATATATATATATATATATATATATATATATATATATATATATATATATATATATATATATATATATATATATATACCTAAGTACATATATGTATACTTATGTTTAATGTAAGGAGCCCTTTATTTTAAAGAATAGTCGAAAATATGAGTAAATCTTTACTCATTTACAAAATATTTACAAAGCTTTTTACTTTAAAAAAAAACTACTTTAATCTTGTATATATAGGATTAATGCCAGAATAATTCTATAATAACTAAAAAATCTTCAAAATATATTCAGAATATGCAAGACATTCTGTAATATTGAAAAAATAGTCAAAATGTAAACCTTTTTCTTTTCGAAATCGGTTGGGCATTAATTTTTTACTATTATACTCTTTTCTTTCTTTTTAACAAGTATCATCAGATGCACTCTGAAAAGACAGTTTAGCAAATTGCCGGCACAATTTCGTAAGTTGGGAGAGAGTGCGCGAGCGCAGGGAGTTCGTGCGTGCCCCGACCTTGACCGGCGCATGACCAACAAAGAGCCACGACCGCTACATACCTACACGAGAACATTAAATATTCATAAACTCCAAATTAATACCGTAGTGATCGTTGTACAAAACACCGGAATAAATGAATAAACATCGCGGTAAATTGACTGCGACCGATCGCGAGGTGACATTGCCGTCTCGAGTCCTTACAACAATGAGTGCTTCTGTTGATTTGATGCAAACATTCACAATAAGCCTAGATTTATATGATGACATTTGACTATCTTTAAAAGAAATAAGAATTATCAGTATTATAGTGTTCATGGAAAAATATGTGTGTACCTACTAATATATTAAGATCACACTTAAATGATATAATTTTTTTTTTATGAAATTTGCTTCAAAAGCTTGAACTATATATATATCCTTAACATGTAATACACTTTTTGTTCTATTTCACGTTCATATATAGAATGTTCTATTAGGATCATTGGTAGAATCCTTTTCTTATGAAGAAGACTCATGCCTAGCAATAAGATTTTAATGAGATGTTATGGTATAAAAGGTAAGTTATATAGGATATATTAATTAAATCCCTCGGGTTTATTCGCGTGAACTAGTACATTAAGTATACTACGTGATAGGTTACTATATAATCTATAGGTGTACCAAACTTAATTCAAATTGGTTTAGTAGTTTTGCCGTGAAAAAGTGACAAATATCCACCCTCATAAATAATATTTATAATATTAGTATAATGAAGAATAGTCTAAGAGTTTACAGCTATACTGTAATGTACTAATAAAAGTAACACTATGATGTAAAGTAAGTTATTAATTGAGGATAAAAATGGTTACAAAGAATTAAGAATAGATAATATTTATCCATAAATTATAGTATCTAAGTATCTATCTATCCATTTTTCATAGTGCATTTGTAATTTAAACTATTCCATAACAAAAAGTAACTACGAACAGAATACATCCTTTAAAAGGTATTCAACCTGACTAGCTCATACTATAAATTAAATTAATAAACATAGTCCATTAAAGATGTCAAGCCAACAACTTATGTTTATTAGTTGTAACAAAGTTTCGCTTTCATAAACCGTTTCTACTCTGAAGGCTCATCTGCAAAATTAATTGGAGCTATGCGAGCGCCCCGGAATGCCTCCATTATAATATCTAAAACACACACATACATATAAATACTCGCTTCTCTCATCGTTATGCTGTATACACATATACAGATATAAGTAGCCATTGAATCACCGGCGTAATTATAGAAGTGGGGGATTGGCTGCGATGCGGCCGTGTGCACAAGGGACAGAGGCAATAAAAGGCGTGGGTGAGACAAGGAGGGATGCTAACAAGAGGCTTGTTCGTCCGTTTGATCGACACCGCCGGGGCGCGGGCGCGGGAAGTTGTCTGAGATGCATTCTTCTCGTTAAAGTTCAACTATATATTTGGCCCATCCCGTAGACCACGTTGTACAGTTATGTACTCGTAAGGTGATAATAATCGCATGGGTATTTCATATTCCCAAATTTAACTGTTTTCAAATGGTCCTAAATATACTCTGTTTAATCTATAATACTGTTATTTTTTTAATAAAAAGGCTTATGTATCTAGCCAAGTAGATGCTTTTATAATCTACTGACCTAAAAGATGCCCTGTAAGTATTCTTGTCCTCTATTCTAGAAGTTAAGATAGAGATTTCGAGTAGTAATAGTAATGTTAAATGCAAAAACCAAACCATTAACAACAGATTAGTGCTTACTAATTTAGTTAGTATAGTTAAAAAATAGATCAATAAGTATTATTGAAGTAAGTGAAAAAATCTAAACATTGTTGTTCTAGAGAACCCAATAAGAAAAGTAGGTAAATAGATATTTTTCTTTTATATACCTACTTCGAAAAAGAGTACATTATTAACTGTGAATTGTGTTTATCTCGAATAAAATAGACAAGAATTTCAATACCAATATTTTAGCAAAATGCAATTTTGATGCTTAAAGCGTGGGTAATTTAACTTTTAAATTTTTGTTTAATCTAATGTACTGCCAACGCTACCATACAAAAGACTTAAACGCGCTAAGCACCATTTCCCACGACAAATTTAAATATGATTATAGTAATATGCAAATATGAATATATGTAAGCTTGTTGACGCAAAATAGCTTCACGCGTATTATCATACTGTAAGCACGGCATACAAGACTAGTTCTCGTTTAATACAGGCTGTTTATGGACACCTGTTTCTAAAGATATTCAGAAGGTTTATAAGTTCTCGGTTTTATAGATAAATTGAAGAGACCTGGATAATGTGTTATAATGATATATACATATACAAATATATAAATAATATACAAAATAAAAATATAGTTAAATATTTATCATAAAAATGTTTTTCATCATCATACAAAACAGACACGTTAACAACACTTCTTCTGTTCTCAGTCAACGCCGTGTTTTCACCTAAAAATACACTATGTATTATAAACGTAGGTATATTTTACTATCTACAAATAAAAAAACTTATAATACATATATAATGTTGATTGATTGTTAAGAGCTTATAACAAAAACTCCTACCAGAATAAATATGGGAAACACTACATATTTTATTTTAATCACAGGAGTAACATAAATGTAGGTACCTGTTTTGACTGAGCAGTGCACATAAGACCGGCCGTGATTGTAAACCCAGTCGAAGCCCGCTTGGCGAGCCAGCCATGCCAGCATGCCGAGCTTGCTCTTGTCTTTGTCGCTAGTGGTTACGTCTACTGCCCTGCCCTCATAGTGCAGCGAGTCCTCTCCGTGTGAGTCCTCTTCATCCCAGCCTTCGATGACTCGCAGCCGCACACCCGGCCATTGGTTCATTACGCTGATCGCAAGAGTATTCAGTTTCTCTTTGCATCTCTGAAAATTATATTAAATTTGTATTGTATTTTTGAGCATGAATTGTAATGAATATACAGTTAAAAAAAATATATAATTTTTTTTAATAAATTAAAAACCCTTTATCTAAATATTTGCATCGTGTTTCACGGTAACTATTTAAAATATAAATAGACTGTGCACTCCAAACGGTTCTTTAAGAAATAATATCAAAGCTTTAAAGATATTCTGAGCTTTTTGTTTGCACCTAGCAAGAGAAATACCAATAGATGTGCTAACAAATTGACAAACGCCGCCGCTCTGCGACTGGTCAGACAACACAGGATGTTGGGCATTTGTTATGAAGGAATAAATCAAATTAAAACACGCCGCATGAAGGGATCGACACAGTTTCGTTTGTGAATCGTCGCGGTGCAAATAAAGGGAATGTCAAAATATTTATAAAGAAACGTGGACAATGTGAAGCGCGCCGCGTGTCGGCTTTGTCGCACGATGTCAACTCACTCTATGCAGATTTCGTAGTGAAAAAATTTAAAGATTGACGTAACGAATCGAGGCGACCGGGCGCCCCGCTTGGGCGACGCGGCGATGTATTCACGCGACAGATACTTTGGAGCACCGTACATAATTATTTCTACGAACATTCCAACCACCTAATAAAGAGTTGCGAGAAATACATGTTTGTTTGTTCCTTCGGTGATTCCTGATTTTTTACGGTATCTCTTTACGAGATCCAATTTTCCTCTTCATACGCATTGTTAGCTCAACACTTATTGTGTTAGATTTCTCTTAGTCTACCATATATAATAGTAGATCTCGGTAACTTTATATTCTTCACATGTTAGCTAACATAAATGTATACGCATATCGCATTATTTTATTATAATTTTTTTAACAAAACTACATGAAGAATAAAAATACCGCATTACTATCTAACATTTAAAAAAATCCGTGCGAGTATTCATACACATACGTTGACTGGACTGCGATTCATTAGATATGAAACTGTAACTTAACGAACAAGCAGCAATACTTGGATGACTGTACTTTAATTTGAAACAAGAGATACGGTAGTGAAATTATAAATTACGACGGCAGGTACAGTACATCAAAACACCTTATTCAACAAGAGTGGCAATGCTTCATGCATGTATCGTAGTATCACAATATATTCCTTACCTGCGATAATAATAATTTGTTTATTTACTGTCAGTAGACAATGATTACTGCAGATATAATATTATCTGTGGTACTGTCTATGTCATTAGAAGGCCGTCAGTTTGTTTGCTATTCCAAACAAAATTGCCGAAAAGCTATCACTACCATAATAGTTTTAACTTGTTACACTAGCAGATTCATTAACTGAGAGTTGCACTCATTTCTAAAGTGATCGCATATAATTATTCTAATCCAGTAGGTACTAAAAAACGAGCATAAATACATAAGCATACGTAAATTCAACTATCTACATATATCTCCAGATTATTGCATTACTAATAACTACATAGTGCTTACATTGTACTTTATTTTTGTATAATTGACACAGTTGTATTCTGTATGAAGGAAGGCTTGATGTCCGAAATGCCGAAGTCAGGAAGCCCATGTTTGTTCCCCGCAGACGTCTCGGTCCGCACTAAAACAATCGAATGCTAAATGCAAGCTCAAACATTTCGTGCACTTAAACGTGGGAACACTTCGGCACCGCAATTAGGCACCTCGCACCCATCATAACACTGGGATTCTTGCTTTCGTAACAAGTTTTACAATATGTTTTCTTTAAATGTAAAGTACCTATTTGTATCCTACTATTGAACAAAAACTCACATACTCGTAATTTAATTAGATGATCCTATCAATTATTGGTTTATCAAATTTAAAAGGTAAATAAACTGCACAGAATTATTTTCGACTTGTAATTTAGAATGCAATCCAGTTTCAAGATCTTGAGTAGGTACTTAAATATTTTTTTTTACTGTAATAAATAAAAACTTCTAATAACTATATAAAATTATAATTTAAACTATTTTACCCGTATTTAAACAATCAGTATTACAATAATAGGAACATAAAAAAATCCTAACATGTATCATGTAGAGTTGAAGTCTAAAGTAGTATATTAAAATTTACTTATTATTTAGAAAAACCATGTAATTTGCTTGGGCATACCCGGATCCACTCGTTAATTTAGGTAAGATAACATGCAAAGATTTCCAATTTATACAATCGCGCTGAGTTTAAAAATAACAGAATACCTAGTAGTCTAAACAATCGGTGTAAGTCTGCGTAACAAATCTCTGTTAATAGTTGCGGGAGATATAATTATATGCACATTTCTGCGATACTACATTTCCATTTACATAGTTTGCTTTATCTTCGCGTGTTTCATTTTAGTTCTGGACATTTTGTATGTATAATATGTAAGTATTTACAAAAAAATATAAGGTAGTATATAAGTGTTTTTTTAATGGGTGAAAATGGATTGGTAATCCCGCCTACGCTATTGGTATACACCGACAAGGCACCAGTGGAAAATGACAGGTGAGAATGAATGCAGGTTAGTTGGCCCACCATGATGAATTCGACAAAAATTAAACATGTTGGTTTCCAGAAGGAACCGCTTGGAGGTCAACCTGAGAGGGGTATATTGCCAGTAATGGGGCTATTAGACCCCATTACTAACAATCCCTTCCCCCCCCCCCCAGTATATAAGTGTTTTAGTCAATTATCTAGTACCTATAGTACAAGTTCTGATTAGTTGCGAACTAGATGGCGTTGTACATGTTGTTATGTCCAGTAGTACTTTTTTTTACCACTTTTGCACAAACGCTGATAACTATTAAAAAGTGATAAACCTCGTCCAAATACGATGGCGATAATATGAACATGGAACACAACCATCATTGGAAACCTTAAAACGTTGCTACCCTTAAAAATATTATTCCTCTTTACCTTAGGATATATAGATAGATCATCGAGTCTTAAAAACGGGTCATCTTATTGTCAGATAATTATCAAATTAGCTAACTCGTTTTGTTTAATACACACAATGTATCTTGATGTATCTATATTTAATTATTTAATAAATAAAATTAGTTTTTGTACATTAAAAAGGTGCAGAATTAATAAGCAAAATAAATATAGAAGTTATAAAGGAATCGCCCATGACTATTTATCACGCACAATTGTATTAAAAAGTTAATCCGCTTTTCTCGAAGCATTTGTATGGACACACTCTATCTAAATAATCTAAACTCTTTACCTATCTTCTGTCTGAAATACAACTCAAGAAATTGTACCTTCTGGTTGAAAAAGAAAAAAGAGTGTAACCTACTCTCTATACCTGAACGAGGTACCAAAAATTTTAACACTATTAGTAGATAACAAAGGTCCCTGATGGTTATGAATGTAGGCAGGTATTTATATCATATTTATCTTTCCGTTTAATATGTACCTATTATAAAAGTGAAAGTAAGTTTGTTTAATTTGATTGTTACCTCATAGCGCCTTATCGGATAGATTGGGTAAAGTATGTAATAAAAATTAGCATCGACGTGGAGTTTGAGATGCATTCGCGTATTTAAGATTATTTTCCAGGGTGGGGGAGAGACTGGCCTCTTAAAAAGTCATATATATAAGCTTTGCTTTGCTTTGGAGAAGGACATTGGAACTTGTTTTAAAGTTCAGTTAATATACCGAACTACATTACAATGTAATATGTAATAATAATGTAAATACATAATTTATTTTCTTCACATTCAAAGATAACTTTAACTGCTTAGTTTAATATGACTCTATTGATAATTGTCTATTTAAAGTTCAACTCACGAGTGATCGGAGTAGAGTGACGCGACGGACCAGACGGGCTATTATAAATTCATTATGCATATTTTTAGTAAACAAGCTGTCGATCACAATGCTCGGGCGCAGCAGGACGCCCTGCCTCCGACACCTCGCCTTGTCCCAATGATGCCTACATATCCTAATATAAGCTCGGTATGCAACCGTATGTATCCAATTAACATCGTCCATTAAACGAGTTTTTATCACACGAACTCGATTTACGTAAAATCATTGTCGTGGATTATCAAATTACAGCACATCAAAAGCTTGTATAGATTAACAAAAAGTTAACAAGCGAATCGAATACCTAAGGTCAACTTTTGAAGCGAAACGCCGAGCTACCTGAACCGGTGGCGACCGCAGCACTTGCGGACGCATAATGAAGGCCGTCTGTCGGAATTGATGTAAAAATGAAATAAAAAGCTGAGGATCATCGCACTGAAACAGAGGGTACGGTAATGTGAGAATACAATGCCGCAGGGCGGATCGCTTCCACATGGAAGTTTCATGTTGTTATCTATTTGTAAGTTATTGTATTTAGATATATATCGTATGTCGTCTATAATGATATTAAATGGTTGATATTGAAATACATTAGACAAATGAGCGTTTCCATTTGCCGGCACCATTCGCCACCTCTGACAGGGCCGGTCGCGCCGTTAATTTATAACCGCCTCCCTCTGCGACCATAACAATATATTAGGATAATTAAATGGCTCTTTACATTCCTTAACACATCGTTTTTTGTACAAGGCCACTGGAGTCGAAAAGCACCGACCAATGCTGACTGGTTTTTGATGTTAAATTTTTTGTCTTTTTGTGGAAACCACAACAAATAGTTTAAGGGCAGTTTTTTGTAAAGGCGACCGTTCATTTCGTTCATGTGATCGGTTTCGGGATCCTATGTGCTAGAAAGTGTTATTTAAAAAAAGGAATGTTTGCGGAAACATGTCAAAACAATAATTACTTTCGATACTTCATCTTACATTCTATTGGAAGGCGATATCATGATTTCACAGTGGACATGTGGGTTAATTTTTTTCAACGCGCAAAAAAATTTTCTTTTTCAGTTTAAATAAATGTAAAAAAGTACCCGTACAGCATAATTTCTTCTTCTCAGCTAATATTTATAATACATAATTTCTTTTTATCAGCTAATATACAAGATAACAACGACATTAGGTAATTAATTACATAAAACAATTCAATAATAATAGTAATATGGTATTCTTCTTATTATTTTAAATTATTTCATCAAATAAAATATATAATTAAATAATTACGGTAACCATACCTGTATCTATTTAAAATGTTGAAACAAATGTCGTATATGTACAAAATAATACACATACATGTTTATGTCCTTTTTCCCACTTGCTTGTAAAAATATAATGACTTCCCTAAATCGTGGAATTGACTCAACCCCAGGTAATTTAGATTGCGAAGTATAATTTAAGTGGCCTTATTATAACCCATATACCGGTGTAACACCTTATTTTTATGGCAATGGAGATATTTTTTCGTATTGGTGAATGATAGTGCTGGGAGGAACCGGAGCGATTCGTCATAAGGTTGTTCATTCGGTGAATAGTTAAAAAACCGCAATGAGGTTGAATCATCCAATCGGCCATGTTGCTAAATTTCACATATATGCATAATAATAATAGATAATATGATATATCATTTTCTGCATTTACCTAACAATATTTTAAAATATGTGTAACATAATTATAATTATAGTGACGTAATATATCAAAATTACCTAATGAATAGTCCAACGTTTCCAATGAAAAAATATTTTTATTCGTACTGCTTATTTAATCATTTTCACGTAAGTACTTTTAGTACTAATTATGTATAACTAAAAGTGTTGTCTATAAAAGGCCACCGTTATAACCACAGTGTTGTCTCTCATTCAAAGTCTCCAGGTTAATACCGAACCAATATTTGTCTACAATAAGTCCTAGTGTCGAGCTAGCTGTCGAACACATCATAAATATGCATGCATCGTGAAGGTGCATCACCTGTGCTTGTGTGTGTTTAAAGCCCTTTAATGTTTGTCCACGAAAAATATCACCCTTTGTTGTCTTAATGCGGCTGTCGACAGTGCGCTGTCGCTACGCATTAGCTGCCCTCCACCGCATTCATTTACTTGTCCTATGCTCTTGTCTAATACAACTTGAAATATTCGACCGCTCGTGGTTAACTTTTAGTGAAAAGACTCGAGTGTGTCACAAAATATTCATTCAAATACGGATGTACTAACTACCTGGGTACCTATGTAAAAACAGTTTTACATGACTTAAATCATGTTATAAATATCTTACAAAACCTTTTATGGCCTTCCCTAAAGGAAGGAAGGTTACAAACAAGTATTTTTCCACATTGAACCCGTATTTGTGTTAAAATGTATGCTAACGAACACTATCTACAAGGCTTTTAAGGAGACGCGGGCGCCTTTCACTCGATAAAAAAATCTTTTGAAACAAGACACCGATATGCGGTGTTTGCCTGGGCCACAGACCTCTGTTAATGAAACGTTACACTTCATTCACTCAACTGGAGCAAGTATCTTATAATGGAGTTTACTTATGTACCTACCTATGTTAGAAAAGGAAGCAGAATAACAACACTTAAGTCAATATTGTTGGAATCGTTACACGTTGTAAACAGAAAATCAATTAGCAACATTTGCCACTTTGTAGCTACAGTAAATTAAAACATTTATAATTAACTGTGAGTATAAATGTTGTTGAAGTTGATATAATTAAAGCTGTAGCTTTAGGTTAAGTAAAAAATATTTAGCTTAGTTTATTTCTTATATCTGACAATCTCAAAGCCCATAATAATGAATAATAAGTTCCATATAGCCACACCAGTCACCTGATCTTCAAGTTAGGATGTTGTGACCTCGGGTTATGGTAACCAATATCTGGGAGACATAAATTAGAATACTCAGGTCGATCTTAAATTAGGATCGATTAATCTATTAAATTAAACTGTAAGTTGAAAATTTTCATTACGTATATTCACATCACAACAGCAACATAGCAACTGTTGACAATGCCTCTAACTCCGGGGGGAAAGGGATTGTTAGCAATGGAGTTTGACCCCCATTGCTAGCAATATACTTTATTAGGTCGACCTCCACGTGGTTCCCCCTGGAAACCATCGTGAACAATTCTTGTTGAATTCGTCACGATGGGCTAACTGACTTACTTCATCCTTATCTATCATCCTTCACTGGTGCCCTGCCGGTGTATACCGATAGCGCAGGTGGGGTTACCAATCCATTATCATCCATTAAAAAAAATACCTCTGACTCCAGTCATAATATCAGATGTATCAACAAATTTCCCTGAAATATTATTATTTCTGCTTTGCAATCAAGGAATTGTTATGGTATGAGTAGATCTGTTTCCTGTTACCAAATTATGCTTACAATTTTTAATACCCACGGGAAGGATGTAGCTCCATTATTTATGTTGCTATGATCGCTAACGTCGGTCGACACGGGGTCAATGATGAAGTCAATGAGAGCATACCCACTAGCTGCAAGTCATCCGAATGAACGATGGAATCCAAGCTTCCGAGATTGATCAAAATCGTATTGTTATCCTTTGTTTCATACCGATCAAGTTTGTTCAATCAAAATCCTGTATCTATTTTACGTAGACTCATATCTATATTTCCCTTTTAATATTAAACAACTCAAATATCTAAAAATATACACGGTAAAATCGAATATTTTTTATAATTATATTAATCAGATTTGTTACTAGATCATTATATTACACGTAAGTTAATCCGGCTATTCTAACATTAAAATAAAGATAATTACATTATTAGGATTAATTGAATTTTTTATTATCCTTACATTAAACTTCGTATTAAATTGTGTTAGTTGTAAATACGCTTACTAAAAAGGAAGTATGTGTAAATATGTAGGTATATATCGTATGTATGACATATAAATTTTATTTGATTAGTTTATTGTAGTACTTCACTGATTTATGTTATGGCTGTGTATTGTATTTTAGGTATTGTATGTTTCCCTTTTAAAGTAAAATAAAAATAAATTTCAAAGAAAAGTTAAATGAAGAAGATGACCTAACCGAGTATTAAATAAGATGTTTTCTATTCTATTCTAATAAATTTTACATATTAATAACTTAATCAAAACACTACTTATCTTATAATTATTAATTAGGTAGACAGTTATTCAATTTAATAAATTTTATTTTCATCATGTGCGTATTATTAATAGGTAGAAGTAAAAGCAAGCTGTTTTTTTGCACCTTTAGTTTTTTTATGTATATTACTGGATTATCGCTCTCGGTATACACTAGCAGAGCACCAGTTAGAGATGGTAGATGAGGATGAAAGCAGTCAATTAGCCCATCGTGACGAATTTATTAAGAGCAAATCACAATGGTAGAATATATTGCTAGTAATGTGATCTCTAATCTCCGTTTCTAAGAAACCATCCCCCCCCCCACAGGAGAAAAATAGGTACTCGTACTAAATGTGTAGTGTTATGAAACTACCTTTTTCACTAAATGACGTTTCACGCCGGCCATAAACATTAATGGCGTATCGTGCTAATTTACTACGTCAACCCTCGTTGAGCTGATAACTGCTCTTGATCGATTTGCATCCATAATTACATCACTTTTAGCGAGCAGGTGATGAAAACGCGACAAGTGCGTGATTGCAGCAGGCAATGTGCCGCCCATTCCGACGCAGCCGGATGAAAGCTTGTTTGGACAGCTTCTACAGTGTTTACACTATAATAATAATGATCTTTGCACTTATTTTCTACTTTATATATATTTATATACCAGTAGTTAACAGTTAAGAATAAAATACTATAGAACAAAAATGTAATAAAACTTAGATAATAAACCTACTCATATCTATCAATCCTAATTAAGAGCTGGGCTCTTGTCAATGGAACTCTTGTCACTCATTACTATTTTCAGCGAGTCTCTTCACCTCTTGATACGACACGACACCAACTCCTTCCTTGATCTGCCTGATGTAACTATGTACCTAATACCTACTCATGGGGGTAACGAAATTTAAATTCTTGTCTAAAATGTTATTACCCAAAGTCCGACCATAGACATAAAATTTAATAGCTTATAATAACATTTATTAGTATATTAGAACTTTATAAGAGAAGCTGTCGCATCAAATTCTGTACGGCTGGGTGACGGCGCACCAATCGCGTCATGCCTCGCGCCGGTCTCAGTAAGGTCTGCCACTACGCTTCACACCTAACAAACTATTCTCATCAAGATTCCCATCTTAAAGCAAAGATAAACTATCTTTGTTACGCCATTGACATGTAATCGCCGCTTTCATTGTTTATCCCCGGTCCCGAAGAGAAGTGATCACCTCACGTGGGTGTAAAATCAATAGTCGCATACGTATCACACTATACGTCCTCTTTTGCTGACGGTCCCGAAGAGCCTCTTGATAATATTTTATAAGACAAATAACCCGATAAAGATGTTTTGACGTGAACCCGTGTTCATCGTTCACACTAAAATGCATCCAGTGAACACATATAATAAAATATTTATTTACAATTTTGTGATTTCGTTTAGAAAAGGAATAAACCGTTCTAATTTAGTGTCAACATTATTGGTGGCGAGCGAAGCGTTAAGACGATCGGTCGAATATTTTATACGTTGACAGGACTTACGCGGTGGACTTTACGTAGATCCATTAGCATTGTTTTAAAGGATTAGAGCGGCGTTTACAACTGAGATGCATTGTGGGCGACGCAACGCGTCGTTTGACAGGCATATTTTTATGACACATGTCCTTTTTATTTTTTAATAATAATCAGTGTGAAACGACTACCGTGTCGAAAGCCGTCGGTAAGCCGGACATGCTTTTATTTATCTTAAAGTTTTTGTTAACTACGAGTATTTTGACGTTATTACATTGTTATCAAAAATTGACTATTTAATATGTGAAATTGCACTTTAACAAATTAATAATTTATAAAATATACCTATTTTATAATTTCACTTTGACCACCATATCGTATCTGATCCACGTCCTCCACGGTTGGTTTCACGTTACACAAAAGGTTCAACGTTTTCAAATTGTTTTCGATGCCCAAATCAAAACTGATACGTCCTGTAATTTGAAGAATTACCTGATGACAGCTTTTTTTAATGAACTGTGAAATCCAGGCATATGATATAATTTTAAAGCTATTCCATTCTGAACTTTATTTCAAAGCTATATTAAAGATTATAATGTACTCACCTGAATCACCGCATCTTTTAGAAAACAACAAAATATTGGTTTACATATAATACATTTAATCTCCAATCTATTGAAGTTTTATCGGCATGAATCAAAATTTGACACGAATGATGACAATCACGTTGTGGTCAATTCCACTTCACTACTCACTAGGAATTTAGCAACACTAATCACGTGGGTATTTTAACAAACGAATTTGAGTTTTATTAATTACTAGCGATCCGCACCGGCTTCATACAGGTAGACAGACAGACAAATTTTTATTTTAAATTAATACATCGCGACACTTTCTTCTTTTAATATTTTTATACCCGTCGTAACTTCTAAACAAAAGATACAATTCGAATAACTTAAAGAGAAATTTACAAATACATAATCAACCTTAATTACTAAACTTAACTTTTGATTGACTAATTTGGACAAAAAACTGTTATTGTGATTTAACTACAATAATTAGATATTATAACCTCGCGGACTTCTTTGTGGATAATAATGAGTGCTATAAACATGTAATACATGATTTTATGTATCATCAATAGTTTTGCAGCGCAAGTCAAATAATGACTTTTATAGACAAATTTTGATATCTAGAGTTATATTATCGTAATTTTCATATAAATCTCTCTTTTTTTAAATAATATAATATATAGATGAAAAAATTTTTAAAATCGGTTAAATATATATATAGGTATAAAATTTGGTATTAATATTCCAAAATAATATAAGATTGTACAATTTATGTAGTTTTGCTAACAAACCAGTAATAAAGTATCTACATGAGAACCCGATTTACAATTAAGGGTCGTTCTCGTGTCTCAGTGATATAGAAATAATTCTCATAATGTAAACATCCCAAGTGAAGTCCATCAGGTGGAAAGGTAGTCGATTATTTATGCTGCGCATCGGAGAACAATGCTCAAGACCGGTCAAGCATCAGTCAAACTCTATTGTTGGCAAACCACAAAGGGCCAGTACGGGCTTACGACATTAAAGCTAAATATAATAATGCTAGTTGCATTCTATGAAAGATGAATAACAACTGACTGGGCTAACTTACCTACTGTAAGGTCATAGAAGTTGTTATTGGTAACAGTGATAATAACTTACCCAATACTATTTTAATACCAATAACTAAGGTAGACGACGCCAAGTGTGCTTTATAGGTAGCCTGGTATGTATAAATCTGTGGTTTAACTACGTCAAGAATATTATTTAAAAACATTTTCGACACGTCACTAGATTAGTTGTGGAATAAATACACACAAATAAAAATTATTGATATGAACTTTGGAACCTTTGTATGAAACTTATTAAGTCTAGGTTATAGATAAAAATATCTAAGTTGCAGTTTACCTCAGATTACCTTAGTTTCAAATTGTTGACCTAAAATCGAAATATTAAAAAAAAGCTCAAAATTTTTAATGTAAATAAATGTGTTAAGGCGATTAAATCCATTGTTGACTCTTTAACGGTAGTCACAATTCATCGACGCGACGAGCTTGCAAATAACTCGGCGCGATCAAAAGCAACGGTTGAAAATTAATTATCAATTTGTCGTGGGTGCCAGGACGACATAAATCGATCGGGGGTATCTGCCTGCAGCCACATTAGCCACGCTCGAGCACAAGATAAGGATAACAAATGCCCAGTTTAAGGTTATCTGAACATCGCAGACACGAGAGAGCTTTTTGCCACCGCGTCCCTTGATTCGACCTTCTTGTCTTGTTTCCTTAGTATATCGCTTCTTCAATAAATTCGACGACATTTAAAATTAATTATTTCAAATACTTTAAGTCAGAACCGTATAATAATCAAAGAAAATTATCAAAATCGTTGCGTAGTTGGCAATGGAATCGCGTAATTTACACACGAAACAATACACACGAATTGAAAACCATCTTCCTTTGGAAATTGCTTAATAAAATTATAGGTATGTATTCGAACACTGAACACGATAGGAAAATAATTATTTTAGTTTTTTTTTTTTTTTTTTAATATGTAACAACTAACTTTATTGAAGATTTTACAATTTTACAACTTATTGAAATAACAAAATATTACTTAATTCAATATAACATTAAAAAATTTAAAAATATATATATTTAAAGATAAAAAATTTCTTTAAGATCACTGCCAGCCGGTAGGGTGCCTAGGATACTTGCTGCATTTCCACGCTGAATAGCAATGGAAATGCGTTGACCAAAGTATAGGCCAGCCTTCTGGTCACCAGAGGTTTCCACCAGCCGGCGTGAGATCTCTTTGAAAAGATTCATGGCCTCGGGGCCCCACGGACCCAGAGTTTCAACTCCAAACGCCGCAAATATATATCCATTTTCAAGGGATGAATATTTACGGCGCTTGATAGACTCCTGGTGTGTTTTTGGATGTACTTTGAAGGTGAGACGGTGCCACCGTGTCGACGCTGAAGTCCCATACAAGCGGACGTCCCATCCTCCAAGGTACCAAGGACATCCCGTCAGGTCTCTTGCCATCGTCACGTATCAAACCAGGAGGTTCTAGAATGGCAGGCACGCCCGCGGTGACAAGAGCCCGACGGAGAATGTCATTAATAGCTTACTCTTAAGGCAAGATAGGCCATGGTGTCCCAAGGCACTGACGTTGTCCCCACACCTGCAGTAATGGGGAGCATTCGTTTTGGCCCCCAATCTGAGAGAGATTGAGAGTCTAAACGTTGCGTTATCCAATAATGGTCCGATATGAGGTGAGGGAATTGTGTGTAACCAAAGGCCAGATTATTTGGAACCGCGAGAAGACGGGCGCTTTTTCTTATAGATTATTTTACAAGATTATTTTAGTTATTTGTTATTCACTGTTACTACTGTACATAAACCTTTCCCTGCCTGGACAGCCAAGACTGAAACCACCTGTTTTAATAAGGTGACTAAATGACGATAAAAGTTATACAGCTTAATATAATTATATTAAATACGATACTGATTAAATTTTTTACACTATGTAGTTAAACATTTTTTTATATATTAAAACAGTATTTGCTATAGGTACATTTAATTTTACAGAAATAGATATTTTCCGTTATTAGGTTAACAAAAACGCTTAAGTTTTTATCAAACCACCTCAAATAATAATAGGTATAATATAATATAAAATGATATATACCCACAATAATAACAAAATAAGCGAAATATATTGACATCAAGAAATTATAAACTTTTAGTAAATATATAATGTTTCTGAAACTTTTATATAAATGAACAGGTAGTTATTTACTGACACATCAAAATTAGTACCCAATCAAAAGAACACTTGGTCGAGGAGGCTTACTCATATTGAATATAAAATGGTGTTCTTTTTCGGGCAAAGCTAGGGTATAATTATCAAGCCACAGGCGCATGCGAAATTGGGGTCTCACCTCAGCTCGGCGGTCATAAATAAAATAAAATAAGCGGCATCGGTGGGAGGAACACTGCGCTAATGAAATACCCGATGGAGCGGACTCTGGAACACAGCGGGGCATCGGCCACTTCTATCAGATCATAACTGAACATACTAGCATTTTATCTATTACATTCACATACTTCTTTGTCACTATACTACGAGTATATAAATAACCAATAAATATACGTAGGGTACTAAGATATATATTATATTAAATATATGCTACCTGGTAGGTACTACGTAGCATTCGTGAGGATTATGGAATTATACTAGTACATCTTAGCTGCCATCATTGTAACCAAAACACGACTTTACCAGGTATGAGGGTATAATTTCGTAATTTTCAGGATGTGTTTTATGATATCCATAATATTGTTCATTACTATAGACGACCATTACCACGTTCCACCAGGTTGGCTGTAAGCTTCTTTTTTACTCCAATTTGCATTAGGAAAATAATTTTAGATATCGGTATAAATGAGAGCAAAGTAAGACTGAAATGACTTGAATGGACTGTGTGAAGATGATATGGCCAGATTAGTAATGAATGCGGAAATGTCTGCGAATAGAGAATGAAGGAAATAAACATATTACGCTGATAACAACTGGAATAAGGTTTCTTTAATAGCGACTCCGCCTGCGTCAGTCTACACTGGCAGGGCAGTAAAATGCCTGGTGAAGGATAATAGATGAAAATGAAGCCATCGTCAGGTCATTTAACCCATTGTAACAAATTCATTAAAAATTAACTATGATAGTCTTCAGGGGGAATCGCGTGGAAGTCGACCTAATAGGGTATATTGATAGCATTGGGATTTGACCCCATTTTGGATCAGAGTAGAAAAATGGTGATGATGATAAGTAATTATATATATTATGTACAAAAGTACAATATGTAAGTCCAGTGTAAGGAATGGAAATTCCTAAATTTACTTCTACCTATACCAAGTCTGGTTATAGTAATAATAATTAGCTAATATTCTCTTCTTATGGAAAAATGTCTAGCAATGAGGGTGAATAGGTTCTTATCGATTGATATGACTTTTCCTATAATGTACATTCTATATTGAATACAAAGATTGAACATTATGGATTCCTTAATTAAGAAAGTTGAATCAATAAGTACTACATTTACATGGAATGATTATAATATTTATCTATTTTAAACTTACTCCTATTAAGAAACTGAAAGAACGTTACCATTTACTGCTCAATTTGTGAACATTTAATGACCAACAATTTATTTCATTCATAGCGCTTCATTCAAATTTATCATCCGAGTGATCGGATTACACAATTGTAAATAAATGTTAAAATTACCCAACACAAAATTCCAATTTGAATATGAATAGTTAGGCGCCATGTAGGCAGGTACATGAAAAAACCGGCCCCAAATAATAATGTAGACAAATGTCCTCCTCAGCCAACACAATAAGCGACCTCTACACGATCAATTCAGACAGTTTTAGACATGCTAATTTGAAAGTTTAGAGCGCTTTATTTCTATTTAGGGATAGTGAATTGCATATATGAATAAAAAACATTTTTAAGGTATGTTACTATAAATGCTCTGTATAGTCAGTTAGAAGCATATCAGGTACATTTTTAAATACGAATAAACAATATTACAGTTTTATTGATCGTTAAACGACATCAATATTTATTTATGTTGACGAAACTACAAATTTTTTGTTAGACATTTATTTCACAAATTAGGAATTTGAAAAATAATTATCGAATTAAACCCTCTGTTATAAGAAAACATTGTTGACAATGTACAAAAGTTTTTTTTTTATACCACGTAGGCGGCAATCAAGCATACAGCCTGTCTGATATTAAACCGTTACTGTAGTCGACTTTTGTTTTGTTTAATTTTGTTTAAAATAAAAAAAACTTTACCTTATTCGCAGCAGAACCAGTTACTTTAATTAAAAAAAACTACTGAACCAATTATGATGACATTTATTTAAAAGTATATCCTTTCAGGTAAAAAAATATTTACAAAATTGGTTTATAAATGATGAAGTTCTGAGGTAAAAAAACAATAAAAACACAGCCGAATTGAAAATTTTTACTCTTTTTTAAGTCCATTAAAAATACCAACATCTGAGGACATAATATATAAACGCACTTAATCAATTTATTTCCTAAATAGATCGATCAAGATCACAGAAAGATCTCAGGATCTCGCTTAACCAACACAATAACACATGACAAAGGCATTGCAATTTTATATTTATAGCTTCTGTAATTATAATAGTAGATCATATTAAATCCTTACATACATACAGTTATACATTTTAAATTTAATTTTAGATATCTATTGATATACAGATAAATATATTCTTTATTTTCTCAAACGATTCTGAAATACGTAGCACCCCGAGAATGACACGAGATATCGGCTGTGGTAGTCTCGCAGGTAGGTCGGATCGAGAGGCAGCTATTATTTAAATTAATTGGACATAAAATGACAACCGCCGAATACATGAGCTTGTCGCCTAATCGTGCGACAATGTCGATATCTACCTAACTGTTGTAAGCGACCGCTGTCACTGATGCAGATTCATTCACACTTATTATAAATGCGACTGCAATGATTAATGGTGAAATAATGCTTGCTTTAAAATAATAACGCTCACACATGAATTTTAGTTATTACTCACTTTTAACAGGATTATTTATTGTTTAAGAATGAAAATAATATTGGATTATGGAATGGGTGTGATATATCGGGGTTTATTAATGTTAAATGTCATGTAAAGTGTTTAATTTGAAGGATTAGTGTTGCAGTATTGCAGAAGAGTCGCGCCCGCGCATCCACGCAGGTCCCGCCACACGATCTTTATCGGTCGTCGCGCGTCGCCGTGTCGACTTCACAATACCATCTTTTGTGTTCCGACACGATAATTTATTGCTAACAAACACTACGCTTACAAACCGACTAAGATAACATTCGAGACTTTAAAATAAATATAAATTGAATTTATTTCAAGATAATTCAAAATTCTAACAGAAATCAACACTATTTTTAGTTTTTATAATCTTCTAGCAAAATTTTATGTATTTAAACTCTTAAAGTCATAAGTCCCTTATTTTATTTATAATACTTACCTGAATGAAATTTATCGTTAGTTACTGAAACTTATTTTATTTCTTTTAAAAAAAATTATAAGGTCGTTTAGATCCAAGGTTTTAATATCTAACATGAAGAAACACAACTTGATAAAGTGCGAAATACCAGTATTTATGACATGTAAATAATTATACATAATTGTAATACCTATGGAGTTAGTCAATGTTTTATGACGGTACTAATTAGCTATCTGCTAAATTTTGTATTATTTCTTTACATATGAAAATATTATATACTATACCTATACATAGGTAAAAAAAAATTAAAGGTTCTACAAATACTGAAATATTGAAAAAACATCAAGACAATGAACACCTCAGTTACAATAATTTATGAATAGTTTTATTAAACATAAGGTATTTGAATTTATTTCGTACAATTTGTAAGCGAGTACAACTCTAAATTGAGCAAATCAAATACATATAACAAGAATCACGCATACAATAAAAAAAGATTATTACTATGGATTATTTATCACACAACAGATTACGGTTTGTTTAAACAACATTAAAATACTAATATTAAGTGTATAACTTATTTAAATATCTATGAATAATAATACTAATAATACCTTTAATTACAACTGTGAATGTTATATAAATTCCGTAAACTTTCATGTATTTTGTTAACAGATAACTCCAAGCGCACAACACTCGAGACATTTGCAGATATCTGCGAGCGCGTTTCAGTTCAACGCATGTAGTATTTTAATAGTTACGACGGATGCGCCCGCTGTTGTATTAAAACAATGACCAATAACTTTGTATTTATGTCTCATTGGGCAGCAAAAGTACAATCTACCCGAGTCAGCTTATCTGCACTGCTATTAGGCGCCGCTATACACAGGTATTAAATTAATGGAAAAACCGTGAGACAAACGGCCAAGCGCGCCTTCTAATTCCCTACCCCATTTTATCTAAACTGCTTAAAATTGTATCACTAACAATTTGTTGTAGAACGGAATTTACAACCTATGTTACTCATGTTATTTATGAATAGGTTGTATCATTTGCAAACACGGAAGTTGAATTTTCCTGCGACAGTTTATTATAACAATAAAATAAAATCACGACTGAGGCGCAGTTGTGCCTTATCAGGGTACGAACTCAATCGGTCATAGTCAAAATAACGACGTGAACGCACTGCCTCGAAACAATTATAGCCATTAGTTTATTAATCACAAGCAAGTCGAAGCATTGTTCTACCATTGACAATCGTCGCTAGACCAAATAATGTCGGCTCCGTTTACATTCAAGTATTGACGAGAAAAACTGAACGCAATGGGTATTACATTTCAGAAGTCTACCACTGATATTATTTCACAAATACATATATACAGTTCGATTAATATCATACATACTTATGCATAAATATAAATTATATCAATTAGGCATAATTCAGTAGTATAAATTTATTATTTAATATTTATATCAGTAATAAGTATGTACTTCTAAATATATACTTATTATTGATACAAATACTAAAAAATGTACCTACTAATCTGTAAGCAACTAAGGTCTTCATCAAAATTACATTGTTAATTTCAAAGCATATAAATGGTGGTGCTTTTAAATTTTAGTTAAATTTCTATAATAAAATGCATCAGATTAAAAACTTTTTAAATCATTTTTTAAAGTTGCAAAGGAAAATTTTCAAGTAGACAAGTAATATCCAAAATATATACCCTGATGCTCAATTATCAAAACAAGACTAAAACGTGGTCAGTATAGTGAGTGGGATGTAAAAACAAGCCGCGTGAGAACAAATCGTATGCGGTTATCCCTTCACATTGGCAGATCATAAGTATAATATGTTACTATAAATATTACCAATATTGTAATAAACATTTTTAAAATATGACTGTATTTAAATAAACTTTCTAAAATAAACGGTAGCCTGGTTAAAATGGCATTTAACAATAAGGCCACCTATTGTGATTCATTTTTGATAAATTTCTATAATTAGATATCTAAGATGAGAACAGATAATAAAGAATAGGTTTTTATTGTGGCTATTTGTACTCTTTGGTATTTATAACTGCAGTCCATGCAATGGATTTAATCACAAAAGGCGCGAATAGATTTTTCAGGATTGGTAATAATAATGCATGTTGCATGTGTTACATATTTATTTTAAATTATATTAATTTTATTAAACATATTGTGTTAAATGTGTACCTACATTTATTAATAAAAATCCGACTAACTACTTTAAATATAATAAAACGTTAAAATTGTTATTATACTAAATTTGGTAATAAATTATTCCTGTAATGTATATAGAACAATAATTTATATTTTAATTAATTTTATAATTACTTATTATCATGATACTTAAATAAAAAGTAATGAAATTGTAAGAACTCGTAGTTTCGCTGACTTGTTTACTCGAATTCGGCCGTGTGGATATAAAAGATTGTTATTTGGGTGGGAAGACACTTCTTGTCCAACCGTTGAACAAAGCAGAGCTCCCTGACGTATCAAGAGTGAACAAGTATAGTGAACCATGTGGTCATTATATAAAATATAGCACAATTATTGTTGATGGAAGTCCTAAAAAAGCTCTATTTAAATAAGTGTCAATGGACTAACAGAAGTTGGGTATTTATGTTATATGTCCAATATAAAGTAAAATAAGTAAATATATGATGTAATAGTATGATATCTAGATTAAATGAACTAAGTGAACTTGTGCTTTATTTCTTTTTATTATTAAGAGGCTTCCAATCTTTATATCGCTAAAGAATATATTATATACATATATGTATAGTTAGTATTACGTAGTACCCCACATATCATTTTATATATTATATTAAATATTATAAATAATACATTGCCTTTCTAATACATGCGACAATAGCAATGATATAAATGATCTATAGATACATTGACAACTTAACCTTATGCTTGTTTGTAAAATCGGTGCTATTAAGTAAACTAATAAAATAGATTTATTATACCTACATATATATTTAAATGAAAAATAAACCACAAGTGACTAGGTAGCCAACACCCACCAGGTAGGTACCTAGTGGTTGTTGACATTGTTACCAACTGTTTGGGAATACTCGATTTTATATTCGCTGGTCGTAAAGAGGTATTTCAATGCATGAATACAAACCCATATAAACAATAACGCCATAAAGAAAACCAATTATATGCTTATGAAAATATTTTAACAACAATCATTCAAAATAGCATTACTACATAGGTATTTAAAGATATTAAAGTTTAAAAAAATTTTACATCAAAAAAACTATTAGCTATTTTAGTTAGTACTATCAACTACCAACACGTATTCAATATTATATTACCTTCTATATATGATAAATTCATGACATAGGAATAACTTGCGAAATGTTTCCTTGAACTCGACCATTCCGATCGACTTGCCAAGCTAAGGACATACTCGTAGTTCAAAGACATGAGTTAGTCAATTCACGGTCTAATTTAGTATCTAGTTCTATAAAATGTAGTGTTAAGAATGTCTTTATAATTATTTAATTCAAAATATATTTTATATATAGATCTTTTTAAATAAATACCGTACAATAACGTAAAAGGATAAGTAAAAAAATATACGAGTAGAAGTATACATAAAATAAAATATTTTAAAGAAAGTAAGAACTAATTAAGTTATAATAATTAATTATTATTTTTATAATATATATAGTAATGGATTTGACCGTGTATTTTTATTGTTAATGCTCTGTTAGTTTCGGAACCATCCTGGTCCATTAATGTGTATTTAGAAACCTTTTAACAATAAAAAAAATTAAATATTATATGCAAAGATTTGGATAACAACACTTACACGTTACAAACTCACGATCATTATTATTCGACTATATCTGTCTACGCCTTACTAAATGTATTTATATTAAAGCGTAGGTACTTACATTTGTACAAATATTTCATTATTAGCGACCTGCCGCGGTTTCGCACGTGTAAACAGAAATTAATATACAGCCTCTGTTACTGATAATATAGCTTACTATATGTGAAAGACTTTTTAAAATCAGTTAAATAATTTTTCAGTATAACAAACCAACAATCAATCAAATCCTTCCTCGTTATAATATGAATTTAAAACACTTATTTTATTTCATTTACATTTATTTATTTATATGGTTTTATATATTCATTTATAATATAGATATTAGGTTATAACAAAAATGTATACAGGCGGACTTACCCTTGCAAGGATTTCTTCCAGTCAACTTTAAAAACCTTGAATGGAGAAAGTAACGTATATGGTGCAAAATAATAATACTATAAATACTTAAATGTTTAAATGATTTAATCCATAGAAACTGTAAAAAAATACCACTTAACTAACTAATAATTAATAATATATAAAAAAAAGATTAGATTTTTTTTATTCTTAATGGATAACTAATCAATTTGTAAACGCTTAATCATTATTTGCAAAATATTGCACCTATATAAAGCTACATTATTAGCGAGTAACATGAACTACATTTTATTTATCTTTCTACCTACATACCCGTGCAAACTCAGGGCGCGTTGCTAGTATCTTACCATATAAATATATTCAAAATATTCACAAATCTCTATAATTTCAATTTTGCTTAAATTTTTTAACGTAATATAAAAATTTCTAACTAGTCATTTATATAAATCCCTTTAAAATAATGTTATAAAAATAGCCCTCACATCACCTAGAAGAGCATTGTATATTTTAACTACCTATTTCTGCTATAGAAATATTATTATAATGAAAAGATTTATATTTTTTCTTTGGTGGTTTGCATGTTACTAAAAAAGATACTCATTGTGTGGAAATATAGGTCGTAAACAAAAGGTATAAATACTGAAATGATTGCAAACAGAAATTAATAAAACAGAAAAGCATTTTCCCCATCTCGTCTGTGACGACGATCCCAAATGAAAACAATACAAAGTCTAATGATCCTCTCATGTATTTAGCTACGTAGATATAAATACATATTTCGCAACTAAAGCAACAAACGGTCAGGTAAATAAACCGTGGATATATTGTATTCCTACAAATCGGCGTAAGTAATAAAGTAAACATATGAATACCGACTAACACCTACACGCATGAACTGAGCACAATTAGCTCGTAACGTATATCATGAATTGATATTAGAAACATTATTTCATCAATTTTAATAATTTTATAATAAATCATTATTAGTTCTTTAACTAAATATTTATATTAAATCCATAGCTTTTTGCCCGTTACTTCGTGCACATGAATTAAAGTACAAAAATTAATTAATTAGACCACTCCTAGTTACAATACTAAGATAAAACATACAGCATTCAAAAATACAACATTGAAAAGTACATTTAATTTGGGTTGCTATTGCGTGATGTCATGTCAAACATACAGACAGTCAAAAATTCTAAAAGTTATTGTTTTGCTTTTATTGAAACTTCTCATATATCATGTATCGACAGACATCGTCAATTACAATTTTATTAGTATATAAGTAAGATTTTTAATTAACTTATTTCGAAACTAATAAAACTAAAAAAAAATGTCTATTATATATTAATACAACAAAAGAGGAAGGATTTCATTGTTTCTTTAAATTGGATAAACTCAAAAATTACTCAACCAATTTTAAACATTCTTTCCCCTGTATAATCTACTCAATTAGTGAGTAATATAGGCAACACATTATTAACAAAAATAGAAATTAAAACGAAAATTACAATAATATCAAAAAATTGTCTGTTAAAGCTAATATAATACACTAACTTATATATCTATCCGTACGAAGCCGTGGCGAGTCACTAGTAAATAATTAGTATTTAATAAAAAATATTTATATGTATGGTACTAGTATTTAAACATGATTAATTATTTTAATCTTTTCGCGAATTTTGAATAATTCACACATACGGGTTAAATTTATCAATTCATGGAGGACGTTTTGCGAGTTTCCAAATTGTTATTAAAATTGTGATTCATAACCGTTAAAGCACGATGTTTAATGCAGTATTAACAACAGACTCGTTCATATTCGCACATTCCCGCAAATTGACTTAAGCAATATAGGTACACAAGAATGCACTTTACCTTCCGGCGAGGACTCAATCGGTAATTTTTTATATGTTTACCAACGCTCCAGCGATATACATGACACTCGACATGCAGAGATTAATTTCTGAGGTGGCAGATTGTCACAATAATTTATGATCGACCATTGTCTCTTGAGTGACGTCATTCACGGCGATCGTATTGCCATCCGATTGAATTACATGCCGTCTTTTTTTTGTAACATCTTTAATAAATTATTATTTTCGAGTCTTCAAAATAAGTATTGAGATATCAAATAAAACAATATCAACGTAACATTAGATAGGTCATATCTACCTAGTCTAGTCATCTAACAATGATTTTAATAATATGTACTTATAAATAAATCGGTTAGGAAGAAAAATATATTAAACTATTTTCTTGCCTTCTACTTTGAATTATTTAATAATAAAAAAAAAACTAAAAGAATGTCATTTACCAAATCAACTTTAGTCAAGTCCTATATAACTAACTGTTACTAATATAAAATTATAATGAAATAAATTCAAAACTAAGAGGAACGACATCCACTTCGCGCGACCATCAAGTCATAGTAAAAGCTCCACTGATGAAACAGATCACTTGTAAGTAGCGTATTTAAATAAAATATATACCACATTTTAATTTAGATCTTTAGAAACATAACTATGAAAACCGTACCTATTCAAATTAGTGCAGTGGTTTTTGATGCTGAAACAAACATACAGAGAGGCAAACAGACAAAAAATTTCTAAAAAATATTGTTTTTACTTCTATTGTACATTTATTTATTATTGTATATTTACTTCTACTCTTATTAAGACTCTTCATATCAATTTTTCTTAAATATCTCTTATGTACAGACATCATCTAATTATAATTTATTTGAAAAATTAACTATAATTATAGCCAATACATTATATATAATGTCTAGATTGGCTATATCTGACTCTTGATTGCAGACGGTCCATAGAGACTGTAGAATTAATTTATTATGACAACTAACATCTACTTGATTTCAGTTCAGACCACAGTTCGGGTTTTTATTCTTATGGTTCAGGATGCCATTGAGCCAACTTATTCCAAATCAATTGATACTACTCATAACATCTGCAATAGAACGAATATCTCGCACAAACACAATCTAAAACGTTTAATGGGCATCAAATCGTTCTTTAAATGGACCTATAAAGCAGATCTCAGGCGGCTATAAAATCGTTAATGTATTTTGCTGAAATTGTAGTTCAAATTACTTCGCATATTGGTTCCACATGAGAATGCCTAAGCTACATTTAGTATATGGAGTTAAAGAAAACTACTTGTATCAAACTATTGTTTTACTTGCCTGAATACTTTCTGTTTAAAGATGATCATTATTTCAAAGAAAATATTATAATCATGATCACTTGATCCCTTTCTATCAAACTAAATATAAAATGAAATGATGGATGGACGTAAAATTTTTAAGTATTGTAATCTTATGTGACTAAGTATTATATCCATGTGGTAACAGAATAAGAACACAATTCTTCTTTCATCTCCAATCTGTCGTCAGAGACGATTAAATAAAAAAAGTGTAATACACTATTTAAATAAAAAAAAAAAAAACTGAAATAAAACCTCCTTAACAAGCCGCTTAGTCAGCATAGTAATAGTAGACTAAATTCACCTCTAATGGATAGAGATCTGTTCTCAGTAGTGAAACATTAATGATTGTTGCTGAACGAAATGGAGCACGAATTCCTCCAATATAGAAGAACACTAAAGTAATGGGAATAACGTATTTTATTCGATCTGTTGAAATAATTGTACAATAACTAGGATGCCGTGTGTCATTTGTGCGTGTATACATAGTGCGGCAAGTTGAATAGTCATATTTAAGCGTTAACTATGCATGTCTTTTAGAGGGCTGTCAGTGTAACAAAGGTTTGTCCGCCAGAACACCGCTGGGTGGAGCTAATAAACTATTTGAGCAGAGGCCTCGTGTTGACACTGGCGTTTCACACCTGAACAATGCTCCTCGTTTGCATTAATGTAAATTAGGTTAGGCCGCCCGCCGCCGCGCCTACATTCAATTACACGAACCCTATGGTAGCCCATATGTGCATATGTAAACCTTTCCCATAACGCGTGCAGTGCGGAACAACTATCAGGCAATTTTATGGTCTTCGGAAGAAAGCGTCGAGACAACCGCATACTGTAAATAGTTTCAATGCTATTTATGCTCCGCCTCGGGGACATCCAGAAAAATATTTTTGAACAGATACCTAACAACAGTGTTTAGTATCAACTCTTTACCGATAATTATTATTATGTTCTTATAAGTGACAACATATTTAAAACATCATAATTCTTTATAAATGCATATAACAACCACAAAATAATTATTATTTCCTACAATTTATGATTATAAAGTTAAAGTATTAAGACAATACAAGAACATTATTATTGGATTATAAATACGTTGGGGCAGCATTCGAGGTCGGATGCGGTGTCAAAGACTGCGGGCTTGTTCTTCATCTATCAGCACTTGCGCCAGATCGCGTAAACACTGGCGCTCGCACTCACACGGCTATAGTTCACATACTTTACAAATTTTGCGTTTTATATTATAATTGAGGATCGTCGTATGTCGTTAGTTCTCACGCTACCTATAATTAATTATATTGGAGTTTTATTTACAATGATTTCTAAGATTCACAGAACAAATACAAAATATTTTTAAATAACGTTTATTTAGCTGATATTTTAATTGTGTGCAAAAATGAAATCAATCGGATGTGCCATTAACATTTCCGAATGTCACAAATCACACCACCAAAATGCGAGATCTCATAAACGAAAAAAGATCAATGTTGGGAATGATTTTTTTTTTACTGTGAAGCGGCTGAGTCGCACGCGCGGCTCGATTGTGGCTGTGTGGTCCTCGCTAGCCACTTTGTAAATAGCGCGGTTTACCTTTTTCAACTTTTGTGTTTTGTTACCTTTTGTGCTGTTGTAGGGCCAATATTACCATAGCTATTTAGGCTCGTCGGATAAATAAATACGCCATTTATCATGATAACTGATGCACGTGAACGTCGCCGCGTCACAGCATTCAGATGGGGTGAAGATTTGATCTTCAGCCCTAACAATTTGTAGTAATTTATCTCTGCATTGTTTTGTTCAACGTCTATAATAATAGGTTATGTAAGATATTAGGGATGGTTACGGACACAAGAAAAAATATACCAATTGAATCTAATTTCACTAATATTTCATTATGTATTTAAAATTAAAGAGACGACTTAGACAAATGCGAAAGTAATCCCATCGCTTACAAAAAAAAAGTCAAAGCAATGAAGAATTGTCAAAAATACCGCGTAAGCATGCTACACCCAAAAAATATGCACGAAAATCTTGTTTTTAAAGTCACTTAAATTTTATTATTTTATGGTTTGTATATATGGTATATATGTAGTTATATGTTTTATTATGATATAGATAAACTAAACCTATCATTTGTATGAAAATATTCTCTTATTTGTTCAGTTTTCATAACTTTATGTATTTATTTTATCAACACTTTGTAATTTATTTTATGCTTATGCCTCTCTAACTAATAAAACCCAATGACATAGGAACAAAACTATTATGATCTTTACTGTAGGTTTTTTTCTAAACCATTGTTTTGATTATGATTTAATTTAATTTTTGATAAAAAAAAAGTTCAAGATATAATCTTAACTATTAGCAATAACCTATTGTAACCGATTTATTGCATAACTTACTCTTACTGCTTTTCCAATAAAGTAAAACAAAGTTAGTAATACATGTGTATCAATGAGATTGTAGTACAAATAAAAATTCCGGAATGCGGGCGTCAGTCGTCGAAACAAATTGTAACACAATAAATTCACTCAAACCACAGCCTCTTTCACAATATTTGTATCGGTCGTATTAAGGTGCGGCAAAAAGAGCCGAAAGGGCGGCCCTCGGTGAATGAAGGGAAGGTAAATAAATATAAATAAAGGTGATGGTGGCACAGGGGTGCGGGGACTAGCGGCGTCCCGCGGCGCCTGCGCGCGCGCATCTCAACCAGCCCGCTGTGGCCCTATCTCATTTGAAGACACAAGGAATATGTGTTGAAAACTTTTTATTTTTGTAACCAATGCATACCACAAGTTATATTTCATAAATTATGAACGGTAATACCTCCGGTCAATCGGACGAAACAAGTGGCTCAGCTAAAGCTTACTTACGAATATAAATTTTCTACATTGTAAAAATCCAATTACAGGCTTATTGTTCTTCATATCGAGTTGTCACACATCATTAAACGAGACCAATGAGAGTCGTAAATGTATGTCCGCAACGATCGCCGCACTGGGAGTGTAATCGTGTTCAGCAGGACCAATTACGGGCCTGTGCCTTTGCGAGGTGCACTTTTATTGGGTGTAAGATTTAAGTGCCGATCGACACGCCGAGTACAGGCTCTGCTTGATTTTTATGAGCACTTAAATCGTGTGTGCACCCCTTTACTTCAAATGTTCGGTGAAAATAGAGAAATTTCCCGTCATTTTCGTTCTGACGGTAACTGTTAATCGATTGAATGAGGTACGGTACGAAAGGACTATAGGTACTACTGAGCTAAATGGATTAAAATATTCTTTCATAGACGATACTGAATCTGAAACTTACGTTCTACCTGCCTACATAGAATCTTATACAAGAAATGCACTAAATCTAAACTAAATCTGAATAGATCTTACTTAGGTAATATTAGTGATGATTTCATTTTGTATGACCAGTTCTGTATTAAAGGATGTAAAACCCCAAGTTTGTACGTAGTTTCATTGTATAGGTTATAAATCTGTAATCTAAACTGTAGAAGTGATTCCCGGGAAAATTTACAATGATTCACATGTATAAACCAAGAACAAAGCCCATGAATTTCACACGGAACTCTATTTTAAGGAATTTTGCACAGCTTGGAATGATAAACAAGCTAATGACCTGCCTTATGGAAATGACAACCGTTTATAGATATTAAACAGTAACATGGACTTCACTGAATACATTATGAAGCCCGTTGTACCACTCTGAGATAATTATGTACTCTTAGAAGATTTTTATGTATTGAATGTTTAGGTTCTATATAAAACTTACAGCTACGAACAAAATTTTTATTATATACGAGGAATTTTTGTAATCAATAGATGATGTTGTGTCAATAGGTTTATTGAGTTTTATCCATTACAAATGATACTAGTTATAAAGATTAACAATATGTACACAAACAAAATGAATAATATTAACATAAACTTAATAACATAAAAGTAAGATAAATAGGCAACTGTAGGCAATATCGCTAAATAGCAATTTCTTTCAGGCGCCTTGAAAAATGAGGACTCTTTATACCTAAATTAGGTTATACACTTATACTTTAGGCATCAGTGCTGTCTTATTTTGTGAAACCAAATTTATATAACACCAATCGTCACTAGCATATACTTAATTAATTAGCACTTATTATTTCATTTAAAACTAAAAATCTATATGTAGTCGATAGTAAAACTTCACTACTAAACCGATTATGATAAAAATTCTATGCATCAATCTGAAAGTATATTCTTCCAGATAAAAACAGATTTTTCCAAATTGGTTTATAAATAAGTTCTATGGTAAATAAAAAACACAATCGAAATGAGCACCCCCTCCTTTTTTAAGTCAGTTGAAAATATTCAACATATTTCTATCATACGAACTATCGCGGACTATTTAATTTTTTATATACAGCTAGTTTGGACTAGCTGCATATAAAAAATAAAAATTTTAAGGCTAGAAAATAATAGTAAACCTTGTATTTAGTTATTTCACTAAAGCATGCAAAAGCGATAGATAAAGCTATATGATGCATCTGATGTATATAGCTACATACTTGTCTGAATTTTGTTGCAAAATAATACAAGTTAAGATTATGTTTATAATATATTACAAAGATCAGCAATATAAACTGACTAGTGTATACACAACGATGCCCTAATTTATACATATAGGTACCTATTTCATAAATAATTTAACCTATTTCCGCTGTTTGAATGAGATCTCCGAGATTTACAGATTATATTTTATTGATCCGTTATGATTTATATTTCACAGGAAGTCTAATATTAAAAAGTAAACTATTTGAAGTGTATTGAGTAGTTT
Source organism: Galleria mellonella (assembly GCF_026898425.1). Classification (NCBI taxonomy): domain Eukaryota; kingdom Metazoa; phylum Arthropoda; class Insecta; order Lepidoptera; family Pyralidae; genus Galleria; species Galleria mellonella. The sequence goes on from NW_026442016.1 coordinate 7,734,797, forward strand.
AGCTTTTCTTGTTAAAACTAATTTAATAACGAACATCTATTTGTTGCAATTAGCTCTTATAACGTGTTTTTTTTTTTTTTGTTTTTGCAGTGGATAATTTAATTAATATTTTTTTTTATGGATGAAAATGGAATGGAATCCCGCCTGCTCTAATGGGATACGCTGGCGGAGCACCAGTGAAGGGTGATAGATGAGAATGAAAACAGGTCAGTTAGCCAATCATGATAAATTAATTCATCAGGAATTAACCATGATAGTTTCCAGGAGGAACCGCGAGGAGGTCTACCTGGTTGGGTATATTGCTAGCAATGGGATTCTCAGTCCCTGTTACTAACAATCTCTTTTCCCCCTAATTAATATATTATTATGAAGGAGAAAACAACGGAACATACTTGCAGCTTGCAAGTGTGACTTGTGGTGTGGCAATGTGTAGCATTGACTGAGGTTTGACAGATAAGACAAAGATAAGAACCAACAGCTGTACCGTGACAAATATTTACAGTAATAATTAAAACAAACGTTATTCTAAAGCACACTACTCAGACACACTTTTGCGATGGATTGTAGTAAATGTCGGTTAGATAAAAAACATATTATCTAGGGTTTCATAGAGACTTCAACTACCTTCAATTAGACTTCGATTGTAAATTTCACAGGTATAGATTAACGAACTAAACGTTGTTGCTAATTTATGATAAGCATAATAAAACAGGGTTCATATTATTGTTGTGTAAAATATTATCCTTGCAATAAACAATCAAACGTCGCTTCAAGCTTTCGCTTTTGTTGTACTTAATATTAGATGCGAAACTGGAAAGCTTATGGTACTTCTCTGTTATAGTAATGGAATAAAAATACTTTGTATACGTTGGCACCGACCTTTGTTGTATTACGTACCTACAGTACGTAATAATATAAATAATGTTAAAAAATGTGATAATACCTCCAGGATAAACTTCTTCTTCTCTAAAATAAATTCATCTACGTATTGTTCTAATGATTCTATTTTAATTCCTAAAGTCGTAGTCTAAAGTTGTTATTTAAAAATAATATATATTTATTATTTTAGTTTAGTATTAAAAAATAATATAAAGAGGAAAAGAAATATGTTTTATTTCTAATCGATATTTAAAAATTCTTTGACCGGTAAAAAGTTAGAAATGTTTGAAAGTTCCATAATATACATTTTTTTAGACTGTGACAATATATATGTCTTAATATAGGAATGTACTATGTCATATACGAGTATCACAGTATAAATAAATATTTGCATTTATTTACTTATTTTAAATATACTATCTTTAAAACAATATAAAATATTATTCAGTAAATGTGCTATGAAAATATCATTTATCTTTAGCCTGTTTAAACAGACCACAAGAAACGGCTAGCTATATATATTTCAGTACTCAAAGCTCCTTAGATTTCTCAGCCAGATATTAACACACGCATGTTTACATATATCACCACATATGTTTACGTTAGTCGGAGAAATGCAAATCGTTAATTCATCACCACCTAAAGAAGCAACTATATAAAACTAACCGCAAACATGCGTAGGTTCAAAGACCTACTACTTAGATGGAAAGAAAACCTACTCTGAACTAAAACTTACTTCATTCGATCAAAGCAAATGTTTCTCTTTTTCACTCGTCAAAATGAAAAGGATATAACTTACATTTCATTTAAACTAATCGAAAGGAGTAAACATAAACTCAGGCTAGGGTAGTTCAATATTATTTGAACAAGTGTTCCCATGATTATTTGCAAATGTTAAGAATTCACATGAAATCTAAAATTTATTATTGTTGTTAACATAAAGTGTTCACAAAATTGTTTTATTATTTAATGATTTATTTACTAAATAAATAATGTAGGTATTTGTGTACAGATTCAATCCAAGACGACCGAGCCAAATTAATATTTTGTAACTCACAAAACAATAGACACTGGCCAATAAATTACTTAAATTTTGATTGTTATACCAGTGTTTAAATTCTAATTTTATATCTGCATTGTTTAAACATTTGTTGCAATATTTATATATACGTACATACCTACACAAATTAAGTATTGTATTAGCTACTGTTTATTTAACTGTACATTTTTTATATATATATATATTTTTTAGGTATTATAATTTTAGAATGTTAATGCGTTATTTACTATGTATATAAGTTTTGTGGGCGAGTACTACCCCATTCTATACGTCTCAAAGGTCATAAGTTCGACTAGTGCTTACACCCAAAACTGGGGGAATGGATTGACAGTACCTAATGAAGACTAAGAGCTATTAACCCCATTGCTAGCGATTTACCCAGTGAGGTAGACCTCCATGTGGTTCTACCTGGAAAATCATCATGCTGACTTCCAGGTATATTCATCACTATCTGATCTGACTTTTCATCCTCCCTCACTGGTGCCTCGCCCGCGCTAACGGGGCGAGATTACCATTACATCCATTAAAAACAAAATAAAACTATGTTTTGCATTTCTGGCTAATTCTTCGATAATTTAAAACACAGATAACAAACCAAATTAATCCGAATAACGGCGATAAGCTCACCTTCTGCCACGTTGGATTATATAAACTCGGCGAAATATAGGCATGTCAAGTGTTCCGTTCACCATAACAGTGTAAGTTGATTCTGACTACCCCATTAGGGATCATAATCTTGAACATATTTATATATTTTTGTTTATAATACATAATATATTATAATTATGATATTACTTGAGCAAAATTGTCTAGCCCATTTTATATAATAAGTATCTACGTATATGCAATCAATATAGAATGAATAAATTCAAGTAATTGAAATAAAATAGAAAAATTACAATTTACAAACACAATTATTTCCGTTAGGACTGGCAACAGCCTTCAAAATACAAAGAACGTGTTTCCACGTAGAATGACAGTTTGCTATGAAATATTGTCAGGCTATTAGGAGTAATTGGGTCCTACTTCGGTGAGGATATAACAGGTTCTGCTAAAGTGCGAATGAAGATTTTTACCAAAAAACTATTAAACGTTTTTTATTTATATCAAATTATGGGGAGACATTTCTTACGGTACGACTAACAATTAAAGCATATGATGAAGAAGAGATGGATATTTCCAGACCCCATAATATAAAAGAATGGTGACATACCTTTGCTCTCAGATCACCGTATTTTGCAGTTACTGATTTTTTTTTTTTGGGTCTATCTAAAGGAACGTATTTTTATTAATAAATCGTTTTCAATACTTAAAACAGAATATTCGAATCGCTGTCAATTGAACAATGCCGGAATGAAAACATTTTTATAACAGATAAAAAATATCAAATCTTTAGAAGATATCTGGTATTTTCCATTTATTAGAAAGTTAATTTATAAAATATTGTATTATGTTGTATAATATGTTCTAATTTAACCACCCTACACTTTTTACAATGTCCATATAATATACAATACTACTTCTATCGCTTTTATTCATCATCATTCTTGTTAATAAATTAGTTGGAAATATTTATAGCATAAAATTCTATTAAATATATGTATATACTGACTAGTGCAATCTGTTAAGTATATTAAGCTCTAGACATGACAACTGTAAATACGTGTTTAAAGTCAGATAATCAGAGAGATCCGCGTGAATAATCCCATCGTAAAAGTAATTTACACGATATTAGTGGCTCAGACGAGATATTTCAATTCATACTCATTACAACTTGTAGTGACCATAAAGATTCCGTTTGTTGGGATAATCTATAGAGAAGGTCTATGTTCAACATTAGCCAGCAAATGGCTAAAATTATGTAAATTATGATGATGATAAATATTATAAAATTACTAAGCTGCGCTCGCCCCTTCATTCGCGTGATTATAATTTATTAATTGAGCAAGATAAATATAACATAAGCCATGTTTCATGACGATTGGTAGAATTATTAAAGCCTCAAGAGGCAACATACAAAGAAACTTACTTTCACATCTTTAATATACCTATATCGCATTTTTCTACGATATTAGTAACAAGTAGTTACGTAAACATAACAAAATAACGACTCTGGAACTATATTAATCAAATCTAACGTAGGTTAGATTATGAATTAAATGATTATTAAGAATATTAACGGTAGATGCTTATTTATACTCTAGTTTGAAAACTAGACAATTGATGTAATTAACTAGCAATATAAAAAGATGTAAATTAATATCCTGCAATTAGCTGTCGATTGGAATATGCTTAAATGCCAATAATAAACACGCGGCTATTAGAAGGTCCTTATAACATTTTACAGCGTTATAAACCCACCGTAAAGATTTTAGGATTTATTTGATTATAGTCAATTATTCATAAAGCGATCGAGGCTCGTTCCTCTTTTTATCCTACGCTAATAAGCCGAAAAGTATCTAATTTAGATGGCGGTGTCTTTGCCGCTAACAAATTAAATCACTTTAGCGTATCGGTCAATGAAATAACAATCGATAATTAAGTGCCATTAAACCGAATTCTTCAAATAAAAAGTTTGTTTAATTTGCTTACTTATAAAGCTCGACAGAAAGATTTTAAAGTAAACAGTTTATGAAATTGAGGTTTCCATAAGCTAAAAAAACATTAAACATGAACTAATCTCAGGATTACAATGGGGTTTAAAAAAGTAGATAACAAAAGTTGGTGTGGCAGTCGGGATTGCCGCGCTATCTGCGCGCGCGCACCGCAGTAAAAGCTCATTGTAACTCGAGCCTCAAATACGAAATTGAATAATGCTGACCTATCCCGCGACCGCCTTGCCCATAAATCACTGAGATATTTATGTCCCTCAACCCCCGCAAACGTGCCACACCCCCTTTCCGTCCACGACTTATTCGCGTCCAAGAATATAAAATATTAAATAAAAACATACATAAAATGGCAAGTAATTCCGATTGGAATCGGAGGAGAGCCTGGTCAATGTGGTTGGGTACTTATTCTGTGGTTTCTATGACTAGCCACCAAATACATTCTATAATGGAAAATGTGCCTAATCTATGGTTAATAAATTAGAATCTAACACATCTTCCTAACATAAAAAAGTTATATTAGACCAAAATTTATATTCCATTTAAATCTCATATCAGTAGCTACTAATGAGAAATGTTTTTCTTTTCTACAGACCTTTTAGTTATACTTACTATTACTGATACCTCATTCACTTTAGTTAATAAAAAAATTAATTATACCTGTTTGAACATCTAAGCTTAATTACGTCGGTTGTATAAATCGCTAACTGTCATCGTAGATATAACAGATACGTTAAGGAATATACCATCTAATGAAAAGAGTATAACGCATTAAAGTATATCTTCAAAGAATCTGACCATGTAACGTTGTAACCATTTCTCGTACGCATTAACTTTACTTATATTCCCACTTATTTATGAGAAATAAATAATACTATTAGACGGAGATACCGATTCCTGATAAAAAGTGGGCCCGAGTTAAAATGGGAGGCACAGTGGAGGCAGAAAGAAAGTAATGGAGGCGCATCGAACCGGTTTGGAGATTTTTACGAATGCAAGGCTGCTCGGCTCGGCTGCGGCTATGTGCTGCCTGCGGCCGCGGCGCGGCAGCGGCGGCGACCGCGGGCACATAACATAACCGACGCAGTCGGAGGATTCGCGCCGCTCTTTCTTCCACGCACACACATGCAACCAACTGATTGTCTGTACATCCCATCTCGTACCGATTATTATCTACATATAACTGAATTCTATTTAAGGCTTATTTATTCCATTAAAAATATTTGCTGCGCAAATCTCGTTTTAATGTGTGTTATTTGCAAATGAGTGTGTTTAAACACTCGCTCCTTTAAGCGGCCAACTAACTATTTCAAAATTTGGGTTATCGGGATTTTCATATCATTCTCAGTGGCGTCGAACTATATTGAGTTTGTACACCTGTCTTAATCGCTAAATCGATTCGATTGGTTTGCAAAACAATCGATGGACATTGCATCAACTCGCAGTTCAAAATAACTTCGGGAAACATGTCATGAATGACATGAATTTAACTTCTTATATCATAGCAGGTATTTCAGTTTCTGTTAGCCGCTTATATTATAATAATGCCATTACAATATGATAATATATTATAGATTACAAAAAGATATCTACAAATTACTAAAAGATACCTTAATACAATAAAAGTTAAATTTATAGACACGTTTAATTAATTTATTTGTAGGTAACTAAGTGCTCAAGCAGAAAATTTTCAAAAACTTTTCATAGTGAAGTTTATAACATTTCATATAGATTCATAAAATTATTTATATCTGAAAATTTACAATACATATATATGTATTATAAAATACTATTTCACAATTAATATTACACAATGGCTATTTCTTCTAGCTTAGCTCGAGCGGAATCCATTAAATTAAGATAATGGGTTCTCGGAATTTCATAAAGAAACTCCGTGCAAAATTTCAGGCTTGTCATGCTAATAAATTTAACTACGAGTTTCAGAACTACTATCATTAAATATTTATTATATTAAAAGATATGCATACAGATTTGAACCTATTATAATCTGTTCTAGAGAGAATCACCTTTCTTCTAAAACATTATATATATATATATATATATATATATATATATATATATATATATATATATATATATATATATATATATATATATATATATATATATGTATATGTATATGTATAATTCTTGTTGTCAAAAACAAATAATTACAACAAAGAATAAATAAAAAAATAATATATTATATTCATTAACTTATAGTAAGTATATTTAATACATCTACAAATTACTTCACCTTATAGCTACATGTGTACAAATATATTTAATTGCTTTGTCATTACATGTACAAAGAGACATAAATCTTCTGAAACCGTGCATTCAATATGTTTGTTGTAATATTTATTGTATAATGATTGCTGCAGGGATTAACTCTTACTGACAATTAAATAAATTATTTAAAGGTTTTACTATTACGATAACTGTTTTCATTTCACAAGTCTTAGTAAACGATGTAATCGTGTAAATATATTAAATACTAGTCTTTACATCCCCGGAATATATTGATATTGCTTGGAATATAATAGCTTATGTTTTTCTCCACCTCAAAAACTTACATCAGTATATCAAATTTCATGACGATTAGTTGAGTCATTAAGCTACCAAGAGGCAACAAATAAACATAGTCACGTTTACGTTAAGTAGAACACGATAATTTCGCTATATACTCGTACTTCAAATCGTAAATAAATCGTATACCTACTGTTACTGAAATGCCATTTTGTAAATATACATCTCTAAAATTAAATAATTTATAAATAAGTTATGATAAAGACATTTGAGATGAGGCTGAATTCGAAATGTCATTTTCTAATATTATCTTAGACGTCGCGTATATTATGATACTACAGTCGAATATCAATGAAATATTTGTTCGCAACTCGTGGTTTGCACACGTTCACGTTTACAGGTCATACTGCCACTTCAATACTACTACGTACTTCTTTCTACGTTATTAGGGAGTTTCATATCTGATAAGCATACACGCCCGTTTAGAACTTCTTTTATACAACATCTCACTATCATTTGTAACCATGTCCGTAGTAGCTAGGGGTTGGGGGGGGGGGGATATTGATGGGGTAATGTCCTACCTTAAAAAGCCCAAAGTCCTACAGACAAAACAGATTCGCTTTTTCGAAGTCACTTAAGAAGGTTTCTGCTCTACTAAAAAGTTTTTTTGCCCTTTCCTAAACTCGGGTCTAGCTACGGCCCTGTTTGTAACTTTTTATGCAACCTACTGAAATTTTTAAAGCAATACAATCCATCGCCTTTTCATCTTTTATTACTACCTACACCATATATTCTTTAATTATTGTGTTTCTATTTTTTTCTTAAACTAGTGAAAAGTAATTACTGTAGTTATAAATATATTGTAATTGTAGCATATTTTACCTAATTTCATGAATTGTTTAATTATATCTCCAGAAAAATCCTGATATGTGATTTATCAAAGTAAACAATTATTGAGTTTGATTCCATTTAATTATTACATTTAAGATCATTGTATGATCTTATACTTTTTTAATATAGCGGTCATCTCTACATACCTATATGAAGCACATGCTATAGTGACCTACATTGACTGTAGGTCGCATGGACGACAATGGCGAATATTTGTTTGGATGTTTGTCAATATGCGGTTATGTTTGACGACCCATTAGAGCGGTTCGATTGTTATGTATGAGCCGTTTACCAATGTCTGAAACCCGAGATTATTATTGGAAATACTTCAATCTTAATAAAGGTTTTCAATTTCGTATACAAGAAGTTACAATGCTATTCTGATAGTATTCTAAATATTAGTAAGTGAAGATGTTTACAAGAAATTTAATATACCTACCGTTACATTATATCCTAATTTAAAGTAGAGGGAAAAGAATTGTTAGTAATGTGGGCTACCTGTCCCATTACTAGCAATATACCCTGTCAGATTAACCTCCACGTGGTCCTCTCTGAAAAAAAATTGTACTGAATCCAGGCATATTCTTCACGGTGGGCTAACTGACCTGCCTTTTCATCCCTCACTGGTGCCCCGACAGCATATACCGTTAGAGTAAGCGAGGTTACCATTCCATTGTCATCCATTAAAAAAATAATTTAATGTATATAATACTTTTAATTATGTTTATTTACAAAGTGAATCACTAGGTAGGTATATATATTTTTATTTACAAGTAAATTCATGTAATTTTAACAAAACTCACAACTTTTGTAAATTTTATAAGTTTATTACAAATTTTACAAAAACTAATACGTACTTATAATAAATTTTGCATGTTTGTAATTAAATATATACCAAATATTTTATTTTAATTTGTCACCTGTATTAATTTTTGCAAAAAAAAAACAAGACATTTAAACACTTAAAATTTTTAGTATCTAGTTAAACTTCTACAAAGAAGTGGATAGTAAGAAGTAAGAAGATAGTAGGAAGTAAGAAGAAGATATAATATTGCAGACAGAAAAAATAATTTCAAATCTAAACATTTTAATCGGAAATTTAGCTATTACTTAATAATAACACTCTCACAAAATCAGTAAATTTTTAATAAAATCTCTCTAACATATTCCTGAACCCTACTAATTTGCCTCATTCATCTGTCTATTTATGTAAACTAAACTGTGTAGTATAGTTACATAGATAATATTTACAGCGTATAAATAACATTCATTTTGCAAACAAGGAAAAAATATTTACCATAAGTCATATAGTATTCTCACAGATGGTTCGAAGGATCACGTAAGGACACGAAACTTTATTTGCGCAAATAGCATTTTTAAATTCACTCTAATTGACTTCAAAAGACTTTGACGTACTTTACATTTTACGTACTTTGTACTATCCAAAACCTAAGACAAAGAGAATTACAGTGTATCATATTAGAAAATGTCCTAAATTTCTAACCAATTTCGGACTTGATGATTCAGGCTAGAATATTAGCCTAAATCGTGTCTGTTTAATAGAATTAAATAAAATTCAATTCAAATGCAATGCACTTGTGAAATAGGACAAACACTACCCTATATGTTCAATCCAGATTGTTATGCACTTGAACACAAGATTTAATAATATATAATAATAAAAAAATCGTTTAGATCTTTAAGCTCAAACAAAAATTCAAACTGTTAGAGAAATATTTTTATATATTCATATTTATAATTGGTAGTTTAGTAGGAAAAAAATACATTCCAAGTACGTACAGATTATATTTAGATGCTTGATTATTCTCTCGATTAACAAATTGCCCATATTTACCATCTTTCTATTATTCTGTCAGTATGGGCATAAGAACAAGAGATAAAATAAACGAGAAAAATGCCAATGAAAGCAGAAAAATCAGAACAATGTGAATAAAAAATTAAATTGTTTAAAATATTTTACAAATTTAAGTAATAAAACTGTAACAAGACGATGTCTATACGTAGAATATATTTGAAAAAAAAAATGATACAAGTGGATTTAATAAATGCTATAGAATCCAAAACAACATATTTTTAGATTTTACGTCTGTTTATCTGTCTGTATGTTTGTTTCAGCGACAAGCAAATACTACTGTGCCAAATTGAATACGGTTATACCTATTTAGTTGCCAATATTGAACAACACTATCACGTATTCGCAATGCAATTTTAATCACCGAAATTACACATTTGTAGGGTATCATTTTTTACTTTACAATGCTTATTGTTTGATACCGGCCGTATATAATATCAACGAGGGAACGATTTACGAATTACCTATCACCTTCTCCCAAAGTGCGCCATTAAGCCGTGACTTGCGTAGGTATCTAATGTGGTCGTTATTATATAAACACGAGATGAGAAAAAAGCCGATTGTGATTTAAAGTGTCCCTTCAAATCTTTAAGTCTGTTCTACTTTAAAGGACCACCTATTTCACGACACATTTATCACAGTATAAATATCTGTTACGTAATAACTAAATAGTGGGTAGTTTAATACAATCAACCCAGTAGCCGCCTATAAACAATGAATAGCACTATATCTTTAGTAACCACACAAAAGACTATGAAACAAATTAATCGAATCAAATTAGGTTTTGTTTTCTTTGTGTGAAGTGTCGTAATGCAGCGAACCAAAATATACACTCCGAGTACAATGAGCTAACCCTCAACAATAAGTTTCCCGTAAGTTGTATTTATGTTTTTACAAAGCATCATGAATGACAACGTATGACAGTGAATGCCTTCGACACCAACTTTTATGATAGTCATATTTTTACCGAAACTGGCATAAAAATTGAAAAGGAATCATCATTCATCAATTAGTTACAGAGTCAAAATATTTGTTGACAAAGCCTGCGTAATTGTAGTGCTACATTTGGAAACACTCGCTACGAAGCTACCGTAACGCCCGCAATTTGTTTCCATTGTTCTACGAACATAATGTCGAAAGGTAAACGTAATGTTTATTTACAGCAATTGTCCCTGCCCGCACACTGAAGAGCTGTTTTCATAACAGAAGAAGTTTCATAAAACCATTGTTTCTATGACAACTTCCTCACAGCTATAACTGGGTTGCCTTATGCAATTCTCGGATAACATTGGAAACTTCTATTGAATACACTTCACTCAGCCGTCGGTCCAACATCTTGGTTACATGCCAGGATGAAATTCACTGGTAATCAGTATACACTCACCTGTGTCATCAGGCGATCAGCTCCAGTACCCTCGTCATCCTTGAAATCGATGTCCGGGTTATAATTAGGCACTAAGTCTTTGAACTTCTTGTCGTGTCTGGTGATGCGACCCTCAGAGGGGCCGCTGGCCATTCTGTTGTTTTCACTGGTGTTAGGATCATGCTGGCCGTTGACGAAGGGATCGACACGGCGCATTGGGGGGCGGCTATTGAAGCCACGGCCGGGGCCACATGCCGCCGCCGCGCCCAGCCACAGTAACATCACCGACAGCCTCATCTCGCAGACATCACTGAACGCGCGCTCGACGCACGACCAACGCGCGCCGCGACTTGAGCGACACTGAGAGCCGGCTCTGCAGCCCGGTGCGATCGTAGGATCACCACCGGGCCCGAAGCCTGCAACCCTTGCGTGCCGCCACACTTACCCGAACCACCGAGTCATCACGCACCACATCGCAATTTACCGCCTTGCAGATTCATTTCGGACAATGCAATTGCCAATAGCATTAACAAAATCACATCAATCGTTACTGTCAAAAATATATACGTACCAAAAATAATGTTTTAATTATTATAACAATTTACTTTTGATACACATTATTTTGAATGCTCTGAAATTTATAAAAAGAAAATTTGAAAAATTTTGAACAATCGCTGTATTTTCTTATATTAGCATGAACACGTGGCTATTTTGATTTAAAAAAAGTTGTAAATTAAAGTAGTCATAATGTAGGTAAAAAAGATAGATGTAAAGAATAAATTATTAAGTATAATCATACCTCTATTCAGTATATTTGACTATACCTATAAAATAGTATGATTCGTAATTGACCACTAGCTTGTTTATTGTTCGGACTCAAAAATTTTGATTAGACATGTGATATTTTATGCTCATCTATGCCAAAAATTACCTATTAATATTAGATAATTACAGTTTTAATCCCCTCGTTTTAAATAAAATAGTAATTAAAATAAATCACAACATTTTAAGAAAATATGTTTATGATTGGATGGTTATAGGATAATCAAAGTGATGAAGATAATGCTACTAAATTAAATTTGTAATGATGTTTGTATGTTTGTACTCAATATCACTTAAATGTCTGAACGAATTTTAATGAAATTCGATACAGGAATAGGCTCATAGATATAGATTGATGCTTACGAATGAATGCGGGAGAAATGGCTAATACTCGATTATGCTAACATTCCATTAATTTTTATTACAGGGTGTAAGACTAGCACCGTCACTCGGATTAATTCGATTTATCAGTAGTGTTTTACTCGTACATCATCGGAGAGTTATTCGTAAATTTCAATTAAGATACAAAGTTGTTGGTATCGACCAATTAAAGCGCATTAATATTTTATTACAGTTCTGTATATAAATTTAACTTTAAAATGTACCAAACTGTTATTGTAGTTTATTATAGACTAAACCGACCTATCATTATTAGAATGATGAAGGATAAAGTCTGAAGAAGTCAAAAATTGTATACATAAAACGAATAATGAAAGTAAATGAGAAAAAAGTAAGTATATAAGTATAGAGAACTTTTACTGGCACTTTTCTGCCTGCCTCGCAATGGACCTGGCGTGAAAATATATATAATATGTTAACATAACGCATTTTATCACCAGGTTAACTATTACTATGTATCACAAATAAAAAAAAAATACCTGCAACAACTATGACTGAAAAGTTTCTAATGCTCATTGAATGTAAATATTAAAAAGTGTTTTCAACATAGGTATATTTATTATGTTAATGTAAAAAAAAACAAAACATTACATTGTAACATTACATTGACACACAAGTCCTGAATATAAATTTAACATGGCGCATAAATAGACTTTCAAATAAAACGTAAATACAAGATATCTAAAAGAATTTAGTGACTACACACAAATTTACCCAAACACCGAGTAATATTACGCAGGTATCTACGAATTACTGTTTTCACCGCTGGTAATGTTTACACGTTCTTTAAACGGCGGCGGCAGCTGTAAAGTGCATTGAAACACAATTAGAACTTTGCCCCATAAATTATTAATATTACTCATGAGGTCAGTACAGGCTGAGTTATTAGGCACCTAACGACTCTTTGTCTCTCAAAACATGGATATAAAATATAACATTGTTATAAGAGAGACACGTGGGAGGTTCGATTAGCGATCGCCACTCGGTCACTCCGGCAGCTGTACCATTTTTCAAAATCCACAATATCGACAAGCCACGTCGATGTCTCCAACCTAATGACCTCTATCGTGGTTATACTCAATCTACCTATGCTTATAAACATAATTATGTAAATCAGTATGTTAACAGTCGCGAATGTTTATATATATTTGCGCATCTATATTTAATTTATGACAAATTTTACACAACACATGGTAATTTGCACTTAATTAAGCTTAAATAAGTAACCTTACTTTTAAAATATAAATAGTATCTAACAAAAATAGATAAGTATATACGTATACTCGTATATACATAAGTGAATAAAATTAACAACATCTTCAATAGCATGTGATCACATGAAACACATCTAGTAACGAGCGATTATCTGCGACAAGCAAGTAAACTAGCCACTGAGTGGGGGCGAACAAGACACCAGTGACAAAGACCATATAATCATCACTTGATTATGGTGTTGCCGACACAGTATGTAGGTACACTGTACGATCCTTATTGCGCTATTCTACATACTACTGATTTCAAAAAGAGTTCAATTTTAAATGATATTGATATTTTTTCTATCGAAACAATTTATCGATAAAGTTTACTCCTTTGTTGTTCCAATACCAATATTATAGGGCGAGAGGAATTGTTAGTCTAACAACCTCACTGCTAACAATATACCCTATCAAGTCGACCTCCGCGCGGTTCCCCATAGAATCCATTGTAGTTAATTTTTGTTGAATTCATGACAATGGGCTAACTGTCCTGTTTTCATTCTCAATAATCTCTTACTGGTGCCCTGCCAGCATCTACTAATAGCGTAGCCGGGATTACTTCCATTTAAATAATAATAATATTAATATTACTAAATATAGACCGAAGCTTTGGTTCTTTGTGGAATGTAATCTTAAAATTGTCACAATTGTATAATATTCACAATTTCCATATTTATTTCTATTTACAATTATCAAAGTGCGCTTGGTGCAATCTTAGGTTATTTAATATAAACGTAGTCCTAAGTTCGATCTCGGTAAGGCTTATCCACAAACGCACTATATTGTTATCTGTAAATGTAATTACGTATATAATTATATTCCTTGAATAAAATGATGTAAGAAGAAACCTAAATTAAATTATAAATAGCGATTTTAGATAATAAAAGTTACTATACTTGTATTTCCTTATATCGGAGCTGATAGCAATAACTTATAAAGCAGTAGTTTTTATTTTGATAATAATACCAGAACATCTAACTGATATGAAATCAAAAGTAACATAACAAACATTTTTAAATCTGCTAAACGATGAGTAAGCATATTCTAATGTTTTTAAATATCTATTTTTTAAACCAAGTTTATCATAGGTATATTACCTATATACTTTACCATATACTTACACTTTATAATAAATTTAGTTTCACTTCTAATTTTATCCTGAAACAAGAAAACCTTCTATAGTAGGGACATTTATAAACACATTTGCATAATAGAGTGTGCGTATTTAGGACAATTTGTACGCAGCGCAAAGTCATACATCTATACAATAAAAAATGGGCTGCATAAACAGCTCGTAAGTCATAGAAGTAGTGGCCCTTTTGTTTTTCTTCATCCCATTTTTCATAGTCGCACAGACTATTAAGTCTCATATCTCATCGCTTATATCTAACATGTTAGTTGATAGTAGATAAATCACTTTATACAATAAGTAGATACAAACATCATATCTAATAGTTATATTGAGGAAAAATACGCGGGAATTACAATAAATGCTAAATGAAGTAGTATACAATTTTTTTATCGTCATGAAAATCTAATTCGTAAGTTAATAATTTTAGATAAACGTTTCAACAACGTATCGTTGAAGCAATCTTTGTTTATATATATAATATAGTCATATCTAAACTAATATTATAATAAGAAAAGAGTTAATTTTATTGTTTGTAAAGAGATAAAATCAAAAAACTTTTAACCAATTTTAAACATAACACGACCTATATTTTATTAAAAAAAAAACCCGTGCAAAGTCAAGGCGGGTTGCTAGTATCATGTATATATGAGCAAAAGTTGTTTCAATGATTATTTCTGCAAAATTCTTATTTACGATATGATTTACATAAGTTAACCCTCAACATCACCCGTGTGACTAAAACTATATTAATCATTGATGTCATCAATCCCAATATCACTATAATATTTACATATTGTAAAAATATTATTACAGGCGGTCCCAAGAAATTTGTGCCCTTCAGGCAACTTAAAAATTCTGTAGTTATATGTAGGTATAATTTTCATTATAATGCATAACTTTAATTCGAAAACTAGTTGCAGGTTTATCTCTGAAAATATTCGGAATTTTCCATAGTCTTGGTCCCGTGTGAACCAATATTATTTCCGCACTTCAAACAAAAAAAGTGCAAAAGCAACGCGCCTGACCAAATCACACAATGCCTTGGTGTGCATGCCAAAGATAAGATAACTTTGGAGTTTTATCTGCAGGGCTGTTACGTTAATAAAATCTTGTCAAAACTTATTATTGTAAGTATTGTTCCTAGATTAAGGTAGTATGAGTCATGGATCTCAGATACGAGAAGCATTGAAGAGCTATTGTCCTTGAAATAGTCTTACTCATGGGTTAAATGCCACATTATATGAATGCGTTTATTTTTGAGGAAGAAAAGATACTATTTTAGGACTACTACTTTATTTAAAATACCTAATAAATATGAATACTTATGAATATATATTGAATACTTTTATAATATTGGGAATATAATTTAATGTAACCGTAATAATCTTCCTGTAAATAATGGAAATAGATTTATTAATTACATTGACAATCTCCGTCGTACAATGGCAGGCACGCTGTTTTGCATAAATTAGGTCCCCGGTTAATTTTCCGATCAAGTCAACTTAGGAATCAAACTTTCCTGAATTGACTCGAGTCCTAATTGTGCTCTCAGATGTTTGTTGCTCTATTCATCATAACACTGAATATCCACAGGATATAGTTTTTGAGCTAGGATAGGCGGATGGCTTTTATTATTATTATTCAAAATGATTGCTATGATAATTTGATATTTCTCAATAGGTACTTGTATAAATTCGTGCTATAATATTTTCACTGCGTAAATAGTATTTTTATATAGATTTTTTGCATTGCGAATTCTATTATAATCATTTATTATAATTTATTGTTTTATTAACAAAATTAAATAGTATTTTAATTAAAAAAAAAACTGAACCGATAGTGATAATATTTCTATAGAACCAATCTGTAAATATATCCTTTCAGATGAAAAAAAATTGTCAAATCGGCTTATAACTGTCGGAGTTATGAGGTAACAAACATAAATAAATACAACCAAATTGAGAACCTTCTTCTTTTTTTAGCCGATAAAAAAAACAAGCAGTGACATTTCGTAGTGCGAATATAATATAACCTAATACAATAAGAAAAGGTTTTCAATTTTTAAGATGTTAAGAGAAGATCGATGCCTTTATTTGTGAGTTTTTGTCTTTAGACTTATATGATATTCTAATATTCAATATATTCTATAGAAAGACAAAGCCTTTATCCACATAAAATATTAATTATGTCGTAATTATACCCTGTCTCTCTTCTTGCATATCAAAGTATGCCAAAATTTCATCTGAAAAAATCTAGAACGTTTCCTATTGAAAACGTACGTGACGATCTTTGGGTTCACATTTAAACCAAGTGAGAGGAAGTTGTATAAAGGAACAATACGTAGTTTACTACACCATTGATCGGTAACACTGGCGCCACTAGTGATTGCGGACGGGCACACTAACCAGCAAAGCTAGTTAAATAATCATAAACTGGTCCAATAAACTAATCTTATTGTTATTATGATGTTTTCGTGGCTTGCGGGCTCATTCATGTTTCTGAAAAGGATGTCAAAAGGAATTTACGTTCATGGGAATGTTAAAGTAAATATCCGCTTCCAAAACGTATAGCAACGAACGAATCGATGTCCTTTTTAACAGGTAACATTTACCTGTTCATTATGTAGGTAAGTTAAATACAAAATTTATAGAAACTAGATTTAATCGCTGATTACCTGCTAACTACACTATAAAGCAAAAAAATTATAGGAACCATAAATACTACTAAATTTCTTAATATTTACTTTTATCAAAAGGAAAATTTAATAGAAGTTTTGACATTTGCTTTTTTACTATCCAACATGACGATAGATGTGATAGATAGTATTGCTTCTCAAAAACATTTTCCTTCTTTTTTAAAGTCGATTTTTAATTTTTTTAGTCTCTTCTATACATTGTATAGGAATCGCTACCTTAAGACAGGTATACATTTTTTGTTTCATAGGGACTACATCTACTTAGTTAAAATAACCAACAAGCAGATTACCAGCCGCTAAGTAGGCGGCCAAAGCAAACTGTACCAAGTAGCTGGCGAGTGTCGCGCCGGCACCTTCCATACGTTTGAGAGCAAACATTATTTTCGTCAAAGCACCTGCCGAGGTGTCGGTGATGGCTAATGGAAGAGAGTGCTGAACACATACACCCGACCTCTAGTGTTTTAAACTGTTTACTCTTCCATAAAGCTCTCGAGACCTTACACTGCGTGTGCCTTGACGCCATGAGCGTAGTGACAGATCTCCTTGCACCAAACAAACAACTAAGCGTAGTAGGTAGTATAAAAACATACCAACAATTTGAGCATTTATTTATTATCTTAAAACAACATCGTGACCTAGTCAGATTTGACCCCATTAAATATAAATCTGTGTCCATCAAAATTAATTTTACTACCAAAGCTCTGGTGACAGTAAGCAACGTTAATGAAACTAATTAGCGGGGGGAGAACAGATTGTTAGTAATGGGAATTAGCATCCCCATTGCTAGCAATAAACCCTACCAGGTCGAAATGCTCGCGATTTCCCTGGAAACCATCGTGATTGATTTATTCTTAATTTGTCAAGATGGGCTAACTGACCTGCTTCATCAACATCTATCATCCCTCACTGGTGCCCTGCCAGCGTACACCGATAGTGCAGACGCAGTTACCATCCCATTATTATCCAGTAAAAAGAAACGAATTAGCAATCCAATCCACGAGATGACTGTAAGCTGTAATTTTAAAGATTTGAATTATTTTTAAGTTTTTGATGAAATGTTAATAAGTCTTAATGATTTAATAGATATTTCTGTGATAACAGTAGACAGTGTAGTATAATAGGTAGTTTGTGAAGATATTTTATTTTTCTTTAACTTAATAAATAGCCCTGAATATAACACACAGCGCGATCTACTTATTTCACAACCTATGCAATACTTGTGGGCAGTAAACAATTGATATACATACTTAAATATCTTTTTGTTAATACATATAATAATTCTTATATATAATGAATGCCTACATACATAAAAGTTACAGAAATACATAAAATGAAAAAAAACTAACAGGTACATATATGATAACCGATTGTATTTTTCGGGGATTGAACTCGCAACCAACCAAAGCTAAGCTAATTAATTAATTTACGAAGATACGCTTAAAATGTGAGCGTCTAGCTTAATTAAACTTGATAAGAAAATATATTTTATTTTGTTTAAACAATTAAAAATATTATTTTTATTTCATAAACAATTTTTTGTAACAGTTTTAAACATACAAAAAAAAATGAAAAGAGACACAAAAACCTAACCGAAGTTTAGTAAATCTTAAGCTCTCCGAAATGCTTTGCATATTTTTGTATCGATGGCCCATAGCTACATCACAACAGAAGGGTTTACTTTTTTTGGTAGGTATATTCGTATACCTAATGTAAGTAGGTATCTCTTGAATTTTAATATTTAAATTTAATAAGTATAGACTTTATACCGAAGTGAACACTATTATATATATTTTATATGCAAAAAAGGTCGTTTTGAAACAATATAAAAAAAGTTTATCTACAACGTATTATCACAAATAAAAAAAAAATATTCATAACGTTTATATAAATTAGGTATAATTTATTTTATTTCAAAAAACATTTAAGTAGGTATTTTATTGTAATTAGTTAAAAAATTTTATTTTCTGTTTTATCTTTTTATTTTAATCTAAATTCTCAACTTTAAAGTGACTAAAAACTGACAAAATAGTTTTCATGTCTATTTCTACAGTCTTGTACTTTTATTTGTATTTTACTTCTACTAAAGAAAAAAGATACAGTCCCATACTTACATTTCTGGGTCTATGTGTTGTTTTTAATGGGTGAAAATGGAATGGTAACCCCGCCCGCGCTATTGATATACACCGGCGGGGCACCAGTGGAAGTGGAAGATTTATTCTCACCTACCATTGTTCAACTATCAGTTTACCCACCATGGTAAATTCAACAAAAATTAAGCATGATGGTTTCCAAAAGGAATCGCGCCGAGGTCGACTAATGAGGGTATATTGCTAGCAATGGGGCTATTAGACCTCATTACTAACAATCCATTTCCCCCCGGATCTATGTATTAACAGCATGATGTACTTCGAAGAAATAGTATATATCAGATAAATGACTACTAATTATCAGCACAAATCCCTGGGTCAAAAGTTCCAGCCTCCTTCAAAATATTGCTATTTGCTTTCTTTATTTGGAAATGGATCAGCTTTACCTCAACGAACAGATAACCAACGAAGAAGAAAGAATCTCAAGTGGCAACTGCATACAAGCAGGGAGAAGAGATCGTTAGTAATGCGGACTACTAGTCCCATTGCTAGCAATATACCCTATCAGGTCGACCTCCATGTGGTTCTTCCTGGAAACCATCGTTTCACACATTTATTCGAATTTCACATTTATTCGTCACAATGGGCTAATTAACCTGCCTTTTCACTTCACTTATCATCCCTCACTGATGCCCCACCAGCGTATATCGTTAGCGCAGATTAGGTACTATATTATCGTTGTTTTTTATAAATCTTAGAATGACAGATACGCTAACAACCCACTTGATGGAAAACGGAAACCAACGCTTTTTAAAATTAACAGCACCGCCAATAACTTTAAACACACTGTGACGTCCATGGTATCTTCATGTACTGATATGCCTAAGGACTAAGATGTTTATACCCTATAATTTTTTTTTTTTTGATGGGTGAAAATGGTATGGTAACTCCGCCTGCGCTAACGAGATACGCTGGCGGAGCACCAGTGAAGGGTGATAGATGAGAATGAAAACAGGCCAGTTAGCCCATCATGATAAATTCATCAGGAATTAACCATGATAGTTTCCAGGGAGAACCGCGAGGAGGTCGACCTGATTGGGTATATTGCTAGCAATGGGATTTTCAGTCTCCATTACTAACAATCCCTTTCCCCCCAAATAAACGGTGATACCCTATAATTTCAGTACCATACCCGATCCTTCAAATGGAAACAAAATAATGCAATTATGGCTCTTTCGTGTAAAAAAAAAAAAACACGACTAGGATAGAAATACCCAAGTAGATTAAGATTGGTTTTTGTATAAATTCTCCCTCTAGTGTACTTAAGTAAGAACTACAAAATTATCTTACTATAGTACGTTTTTTTAACATAAATATCCTTAAAATAAACCTTAACTTTTAAAGACACAAGGTGTAAAGAAGTCAAACCAGTTTAGCTCATGCGTTGCCCTCTAATTGACAAATTGGAATCTTATTAAAATAAAGTTCAAGTTCCTAACTGAACGGGCGCTGCGGAGTGCTGCGCAGGCGCAGGCTGATGTGTGTGATATCAGACAGAGGAAGCCTGCCGACCGGGTGCCGACGAGTGCCGATCGGGCACGATCAATGCGCAAGCGGTGAGAATAAAAAGTCGGCAGCATTCGAAGCGCGTGCCTCCATGTGTGTGGTCCACTATGGAGGTCCTCTTCGGGATTTGATTTATTGAAAACAAATTTTCACACCCTATTTTTGATAATTTAGTTATTTTTTAGCAAAATTAAAGCTTTACTTATGATCTTTGATATTGTCTTAGATATACTAGGTATAATAGCTAATAAAATGCTTTTTATTAAAAATACTACTGTCTACCCAATTTAGAATTATAATCGTATTATTTGTCTTTATTTATAATTTTAAATAATTTTAACAAATTTTTACTAAAGAAATATAGGTAAGCAACAAGAATTTGTATTAATCTGTTCTGGTGTGAATATATAATTTATAATAACAATGAATTTACAACTATTAAAAACATTGTATTTAGAACTTAAACTATTTAATAAAGATTTATAATTCCTAGTCACTTTATTTATTTATTTTATTTTTAATTAATTTAACATGGATTTTTTTTTTGTTATTTTAAAATTCAGCGATAGACTGGGAAACTTTCCTTAAATAACTCATAAGCGGAAATATAATAAAACATAAATAAACCCAACATCTTAATACTGGGAAGAAAGGGATTGTTAGTAATGAGGTCTAACTGACCCATTTCTACCAATACACCCTATCAGGTCGATCTCCACGCGGTTCCCCCTGGAAACCATCGTAGTTAATTTTAATGGAATTCGTTACGATGGGCTTACCTGCTATCATCCTCACCTATTACCCTTCACTGGTGCCCCGCCAACGTATACCTATAGCGTAGGCAGGATTACCATTTCATTATTACTCATTAAAACAAATCTTAATACTCAAAAACATCAGCCTGTGACTTCCATGACCCATGGGCTCGCATTAGCATGGATGTCAGAATGATTTTTTTGATACTCGTATGCATACTGTTAATAGACGAATTAAATAATTCTTTGTCTAAATTTGGGGACAACCAATTTTTAGTATTTTTTACTAATGTAAATTTCCAAGTAAAAGTATAAAATTTATAGTCATAGAAAGCAATAAGACAAAAAAGTGCCTTCTTTTTGTTCAAACTGATGCAACAAAATTATAGTGCCAACGCAATAAATTTTTTCTAACTAGATTTAACAAGTAAGCAGAAAGCAGAAGTCTGGAATTTGGTTAAAAGGTAAGGCAACAATGATATTACTATAAAATAATCTAATTAAGTAATTCTGGTAATCACTTTCTTGTTATGCATCGAAGAGATTGAACCTATTTATCTGTACTGCGTTGCCCTACAAATTAGTCTAAAAACATATATCACACTGAAAAATGAAGTTTTATTTTTATTTTTTAAACATGTCTAATAAACAGTTGTACTATCTGCGATTTGATCCTCGTGAGTCGTGGTTACAGATACGTGTATTTGGAAATTATTCTAATTCATAAAAATAATATTATAATTTGAATTAATTTATACTAGAAGGTACTGTTTGGAGTTTAACTTCGTGACTATATAACGGAGGCCTCCAAGCTGTAGATATATCCATTCGACCAATTCTGATAAGACATACTCAAACCTGTTTTAAATTACAAATTTCAACGTAATATATTAAATTATATAATGTCGTTCAAATCATCAATTGATTTAATATAATTTACTATTATAATGGAGTAAATTCAAAAAATAATAATAATAGTTTATATGAGTGATAGGCCTCTGTCCTTACATACCTACATCTCTTGCTTCATACACTTCTGTAATTTATTTCATGCATGCACATTGATTCCGGGGGCTCTTGTAATATAATAATAGTAAATAATTAATTAGAAACATTATATTTAGGTACACCGAGTTTTTTTTATTTTATAAACTTTGAAAATAAAGAACTCCAATATCCTTTATCACCTACGTTTATAGTATTTTTTCTTTCATATTTTCTATCATTAGTCCAAAACTACTTTGCATATGCGCATGCGTAGTTTACGCAACATAAAAAAAAACTTTTTTAGAAAAAAATATTTTAGAAGGCCTTTCCGACCTTACTTGAACTAGTAGTTTTGAAATTTTGAAAATCCCTTTTTTAATACAATAATTTTTATTGCAATATTTGTGGGTAAACATATCCTAAAACTATTACATATTTCAAATCAAGAGCATTATAAATTTTTGAAATATATTAATGAGATATCTATACAAACGGACGAAGAAGATCAAACCATACATAAGTCGCATGTAATAATCCTTTGTATGATCTTAATACGTAACTACATACGTATGTATCGTCGTGTGTGCCCTGGCATAGAATGGGCCTTCCTTTCCGTGGTTGTCGTAAGAGGCGACTAAGGGAGGGCGACGACTGGCAAAACTCCCCTTATGGATAGGACTTATGTTCAGCAGTGGACAGTTACCAGCTGAAATTTTTATATATATATAATACACCCTATGGCACAGACGAGATCAAAATTATCAGTTATCAAATTAAATATTTAATTCAAATACAATTAAAATACATACAACAAAAATAATTTATAACATTGTTAAATCAACAATGAGAGGATGTAGGATCGTCGTGTACATGTTTTCTGGGGGTCACTTTAATGTTATTAGAGTCGTCTTTAAAAGAAGATATATCGCTTGCAGAGACAGCGCTCAATTCTGAATATCTGGGGATCAACTCAAAATTATTTATATCATGAGAAGAGTAATCTGTATTACATTTCCATTTATTGGCAATCATTTGCAATGGCTCTAAACATTGTAAAATTTGTTTTACTCGCAATAATTCAATATTACATTGATTCTCTATTTCTAATATTTTAAGTCTATAAGCCTTAGCCAGCATTTGTTTTCTGATAATATTTTTCTTTTCTAACTGAGCCAAATTCAATGTATTCTGGTACTTTTGCAACTGTTTTTCATATTCCATAAGATTTTCATCGCATTTCAATTTATTATCCACACAATTTTCATAAACATTTGTTGGACTTAAAAAATCTTCTGTATAAATATCAGCTAAAGGGACATCTCGACATGCCGTCGGGTGAAAATGCGTAAATTCCAAAACAGGTGAATTTTGATAATTTTTGCTATTTCCTAATTTAGCCTTTTCTTCTTTTAACTCTAATTTTAAAGATTCTATTATCTCTCGACATTGTTTAATTCTTTCTTTTAATTTCAATTCATTTTTGTCCATCATATCGGGTATAATTTCATTTTGATCTGATGATTTTTTATCAATACTTTCTGGCATTAGCCCCATATCTTCTAATTTTTCAACTTCTTCATGAACATGTCTTGGAGATAATGAAGTGCTGTCGCCAGAAGCTAGATTTAGAGCATCCATTATAATGATTCCAAATTAGATAATTTCAATAATATTTAAATATTTGATAAAAGTACAAAAATCCTTGTAAACTAATAGGTATCTATATTAAAAGTATTATTCATGTACTTGCGTCATAATGACAGTATTAGTCCTTTCTTATAGAGTAAGAAGTTTGGAAATATCATGTAGGTAGGTAATATATATATAATATCAATATACTTATATATAATATCCAAGCTGGTAAAAACTAGAATACCTAAAAATCATAGAAAAAGGTCCACAGGTAGGTACTATCCTTAAATTATAAAATGGGAAATTTTGTGAATTTTTGATTCATGAAATTTTTGTAAAACCCATATTCAATACCGTAGTTAAATTCAATTAGTTTTACGTATGCCGAACGTCTTCAATTTCAACCTATAAAATAATTACCCTTCAATTGAAAAAAGAGGGTAAAGTTTTTGGATGTCTATTTATTATATATAAATATCTACTATAGCTAAAATATTGGTGCAAAACTAGTGTTTAAATATATATCAGAACAAAAAACATTTCAGTAACACCTTTGTCGAAAACAAAATTAGTAAGTTCTGTTCAAACTCCAACCGCCTCCTAAATATCAACACCCACATTGCATAAAACATTATTTGATACTGCCTTTTTGTACCCAATTTTACTCACGTTCTTCGTAGTACACCCTTTTGGAAATATCCAGATCTCACCGCAAAATTTGATGAAAAAATAAAATGCATTCTGAGCTCACTCTTTAATATTACTTTCGAAGACCGTATTTGGACTCAGGCCTCTTTGCCTATCAGGCATGGGGGCCTGGGTATCCGTCAAATCTCCCATATCTCTCTACCAGCTTTTCTGTCATCAGCAGCAGCATGGTACGCAGAATCTCGTGAAAAAAATACTAACACCTTTTTTCGGTGATTTCGAGATAGCTTACCTGCCTGAGGCTAGAAAAGCTTGGTCTCTGGCTTGTCCCCACGTACCTTCTCCCATAAATCCCAAAATCCAGAGGCAATGGGATGAACCCATTAATGATCTATACAGAACTTCGTTACTGGACTCATCCTAGAACTCCGCTGAAAGCGCCCGTCTACTCGCGGTGTCCAAGTGGGAATCTGGCCTATGACTACACAATTCCCTCACCTCATATCAGAACATTATTGGATAACACAACATTTAGACTCTCAATCTCTCTCAGATTGGAGGCCAAAACGAATGCTCCCCACCACTGCAGGTGTGGGGACAACGTCAGTGCCTTGGGACACCATGGCCTATCTTGCCTCAAGAGTGCTGGGCGCTTGCTGCGCCACTCAGCTATTAATGACATTCTCCGTCGGGCTCTTGTCACCGCAGGCGTGCCTGCCATTCTAGAACCTCCTGGTTTGATACATGACGACGGCAAGAGACCTGACGGTATGTCCTTGGTACCTTGGAAGATGGGACGTCCGCTTGTATGGGACTTCACCTGCGTCGACACGGTGGCGCCGTCTCACCTTCCAAGTACGTCCAAGAGGACTGGTGCCGCCGCAACACACCAGGAGACTATCAAGCGCCGTAAATATTCATCCCTTGGAAATGGATATATATTTGCGGCGTTTGGAGTTGAAACTCTGGGTCCGTGGGGCCCCGAGGCAATGAAGCTTTTCAAAGAGATTTCACGCCGGCTGGTGGAAACCTCTTGTGACCAGAAGACTGGCCTATACTTTGGTCAACGCATTTCCATTGCTATTCAGCGTGGAAATGCAGCAAGTATCCTAGGCACCCTACCAGCTGGCAATGATCTCACAGAAATTTTTTATCTTTAAATAATTTTTAAAATTTTTATTTTTAATTACTTTTTCTTGTTATTTGTAAATAAATATTTAGGATAATACTTCAACTAGTAATGTAAAATTTGTTACTGACTAAAGTAAAAATATATAAATTCAGAATTTAAGGATTATAGTTGGAAAAAGTTTTTTAATGCTTAACTTTCAAAAAAGATGTACCTAATTGTTGTAATTGATGAAATAATACTGTAAAATAAATAGATAAACATGAAGTTAGAATTGGCGGGAATGTCGACCTAATAGGATAAATTGTTAATAAGAGAGCGCATTTAACAATAACCCTATTGACTATTATATAGGGTCTCTCCCGAAAAGGGGTCGATGATACATCCATCCAGTGGATAAAACTCTAACCGTATTATAAAAATAAACCTTCATGATATAACACATGAAATTTATGGTATTA
The DNA here is from genome assembly GCF_026898425.1 of Galleria mellonella. Taxonomy (NCBI): domain Eukaryota; kingdom Metazoa; phylum Arthropoda; class Insecta; order Lepidoptera; family Pyralidae; genus Galleria; species Galleria mellonella. The sequence goes on from NW_026442016.1 coordinate 7,761,570, forward strand.
GAGGATGCTCACAGAGGTGTTTTATCGCTTCTTTTGTGACTTCTACCAGTAGATAAACTTTTGAAATGAATAACTTGTGCGATACCGCTACCCCCAAGGGTCGGAAGGCGGATCGGCTAGCACCAGGGCGCTGGTTCGCTTAGACGTAAACTTATCCCATTTAGAACGACACCCTATATACAATAGGTATATAGAGCGCCAATTTAAATAATCCTTTGTCGACAAAGCAGGCGCTGACGAAATCGAAGGACCAAGTGCGTGAGCACCAACTATATCGATGAATACGATAAACACCATGACCCGATAACTATGACCAACTATTACTAAGAAGACGGGTGAAGGATGTGCGAAGAAGGGCGGCTAGAAGACTGAAGAAGGGATGAACTTCGAACAGAGGCGATGAATGAATCGACTGTTTGAAGAATCTTAATGATATAGTAAGGCAGGAGTTTGCTTCTGTTTCTTCAGAGATTTTGCTCGAGGGAAAGAGGTGTCGAATGGCTCGATCTGTGCTATATTTATATCGATCTACTGGCCACAAGCAGACCAATGCAGCAAACTAGCAACCTCACCCTATCTATCTCGAACTGTTTTTCGGTTTTGTCAAAAATTTTACAGTGTAGAATAAGATGCTTACGGCTAGTGGTGTGGCTATTTACATTGTGCATCTGTTATCAACCAACATTTCACTCTGAAAAAAAATTAATAAACGCGTGTCTCAAAAAAAGATAAATAACTATAGGGTAATAGATTTGTATAGCAATTTAATTACGTAATTGTAACTTTACATGTATATGATATATTTTTTAGCTATAGAAATGAAGCACAAGTTCTCACAGTTAATTTATTTTAGATATACTATTAAATCTTATATTTACTTATTTTACTTTGCATATGACATATAATAAATAATATAACATAAATACCCAACTTCTGTTAATCCATTCACATTTATTAAAATAATAGCTTCTTTAGGACTCCCATCAACAATAATTGTGATATTTTTATATAATGACCACGTGGTTTACTATACATGTTCACTCTTGATACGGCAGGGAGCTCCGCTCTGTTCAACAGTTGGAAAAGAAGTAGTGCCTCCCCACCCAAATAACAATCTTTTATATCCACATGGCCGAATTCGAGTAAACAAGTCAGCGAAACTACGAGTTCTTACAATTTCATTACTTTTTATTTAAGTATCATGATAATAAATAATTATAAAATCAATTAAAATATAAATTAGTGTTATATATATATATATATATATATATATATATATATATATATATATATATATATATATATATATATATATATATATACATATATATATATATATATATATACATAGTGTTACATAAATCGTGTAATAATAAGTGTATCTGTCTGGTTTTATTTAAAAATCCCCTAAAGTTCACCCGGTACTTCAGTGTATAATATTTAGGTATCTACTTCTATTCCACCTCTCATCATCAGTCTGGTAAGCCACTCTGTGTTATCTATATTCAATATCAGTTTGAGAGAGGCGCGGCGTCATTATAACGATGAATTACGCGCATTGCATATTAATAGAATAGAATTCTATACTATCAGGACGCTATTTTCTGTGTTATCTATAAAACTATACACATCAAAAAAGTCTAAGCAACGCATTATTAACTATTTTTTTTTATTTATTTTTTAATAATCTTAATTAACAATAATTACGAATGTATTGTACTCAATATAGATACATGGATTAAATATATAAAAGGCCAAAGTTAATTAGCAATACAATTTTTTATTCTCCATTTTTATGACAATTTTATTTATTCTTTATTTGAAATTAAAAAATATAATAAAAAGTTTTTATGCCAGTATTAATTTTTGTTGGAGTTTCCAACATGCTCGCCACACCAGCGGTTTATTAGTGGATAAATTACCAGAACAGTAACATGTGCTGCACAATATATAACATATAACAGAAAATGTCTTTACTTCATACTAATACAACTTGCATAAACATAACAGAACCATAAAAATATTACAGTTGATGGTTATATTAGTAAATCCAATATTTTGGGTGATGCCCAATTACATTACAATAAGTATAACAATAACAAATTGTATAAATAACTAAACAATTACAAATAACATATTCTTACTTCTCTTTATCGTTGTACATTAAAAGAAGAAGAAAAAGAAAGCAGTTTAAAATGAGCAAATAATAATTAAATCTAGGCATCATTTATAGGAAGAATACATATACCAGATAAGGAACGTTTATAAGTTTTACCATTAGGTGTTACAACTTCGAAAGCTCTAACCTTCCCATCTCTACCTGGAAAAACCTTACTTATTCTAGCCATAGGCCAGTGCAAAGGAGGATTGTTTGGGTCCTTGAGTATCACCAACATTCCTACTGTTACATTAGGATAACTTTTTTGCCATTTGGATCTAAACTGCAAAGCATTTAAATAGTACTTATGCCATATTTTCCAAAAACATTGTTTTAAATTTTCACATTGTTTCCAAAAACTTAGTCTATTAATAGGTAAATCTGATACATCATTTCCAGGATAAGCTACAATAGCATTGCCAGTCAAGAAATGACCGGGAGATAGATAACTAAAATCCGTTATATCAGTATTCAACCAACCTAAAACAATCTTAGAATCGGTAAAGAGATAAACATTATCAATTGAAAGTTTGAGCTGTAATATTTCATATGTCCTCCGTACTAGACTTGATAGCAATAAGGCCGCATTCAACTCTAACCGTGGTATTGTTATTGGTTTCGAAAACGAATTAATTCTGGACTTCGCACTTAAAAGAAACATGTGTACATTACAATCAGAGTCTACCGTTCTAAGGTATACACAGCATCCGTAGCCTATTTTACTTGAGGCATCAGCAAAGCCGATCAATTGCACAGAATTAATCATGCTATAATTATCCTTTTGCAACTCTAGCTCGTCAAAATGTTGTTTACTAATTGGAATATCAGACAAAATTTCTGGATCATTAGCTGACCATTTATGTGTTTCGAAACTTCCTTTTTGTAGCAAAGACTGTAATTGTTGCTTAGCTTCTTTTATTTCACTAAGATCTGATGACGAATAGAGGATATCATCGACATAAGTACAGTTTCGCAATATAAATGAAGCTATAGGAAATTCTTGACCAAATAGTTTAGTAAGTTCGAGTAAACAACGAGTTGATAAATAACTTGAACTTTTCATACAGTACGTAACAGTATTTAAACGTATACATTTTATTGCCTCATCAGGATTATTTCGCCAAAGAATATTTTGAAAAGCCCTGTGTTTGGGATTCACCAGAATATTCCTAAACATACGCCTTATATCCGTGGAAAACGTATATTTACCAATTCGGAACAATAAAATTACATCAAAAAGCTCTTTCTGGACTGAAGGCCCATTCAGTAATAAATCGTTTAATGAAACCTTTTTATCCGTCTTCATTGAGGCATCAAAAACGACTCTTGTGCGAGTAGTTTTACTCGATTCATTAATGACCGCATGATGCGGTAAAAAATATACAGCATCTTTGTCAAAATCATAGAAATCAAAATTAATAAAATCGCCATGACCTAGCTCTACATATTCATGAATAAATTTATTATATTCTGACAATAGATTAATATTATTTTGTAAACGCCTTTCCAAACTTAAAAATCGATGCCAAGCTAAAACAAAAGAATTGCCCAAGTAATTATGAATTTCATTATCCTCGACTTTAAGAGGTAAATTCACCTGGAATCTATTATCAATCAATTCTACAGAATTCTGAAAGATAGTTTCAGCTAACTCTTGTTCACTTTGATTCTCAGAAAAGGTTTGTGGTACACTCTCAGCTTCCCAAAATAATTTGATATTATCATTGATTTCAGGATCGCATTTAATACATAATAGTGATGTTACCTGTTTTGAAGCTTGCTGATATTCAAGCATTGAACCACCAATAATATGTCCAAAACGTGTATTGATAATGCAGGGCGTAATGTCATCTTGACTAGGTAGCGGCCGGTGCAGATTTCGAGACCACGGTCGCTCAGGCTCATTGGGCATTATCACATGGAAAAATATGTCAGCACCCATTAAGAGATTTATTTCAGATGGAACTTCAAATTGATCATCTGCCAACACTATATTGGGAGGTAATTTCAATTGCCGAATATCAAGTTTTGTTTGTGGATGCTTGCAGGTAATTTTTTCGACTACATAAAAATTGACAGTCATATTAAAAGAAGAATTCACAGAGTGTATGTTTAATGGAATACAATATCTTGTATTATTGTGAGCATATACACCTATTATATTTGTATTGTGGGGTGTTGGAGTTAAACCCAATTGCTGGATTAACTTGCTCGTAGCGAGGGAGGCTTGTAACCTGTATCTAAAATCGCCTTCACTATTATCGTCTTTTTATCCTTTGTGAATAATTTCACTTTTACTGTGGGAAGCAAAACCTTAGAATCGTGGCCCTTGGATAATAAGGAAACAGGACCTTCGTCACATTCGTCATGATGAACTAGTGAGTTGTGTGCCTTTTTGCACTGATCGCATTTGAAATGAAATTTGCATTTTCCATTGTGCCTATTTAAACAAATCAGACATAACTTATTGTCTTTACAGAATTTATAGCGTTCCACAGAAGTTATTAATTTGAATGTATTACAGGAAAATAATTTATGATTGTTGGACTTACAGTAATGACACGTCACCGCCTTCTCACCAGTAGCCGCTACGTTGATTGATAAACCCTTGGCCTTTGTAGATGGCATCCTAGTTGACGGCGCAGCGTTCTCCAATGCAAGTGCCCTCTTCTCAAGATACTCGATGAAGTGCTTGACGCTGTGTTCCTCGGCAATATCTCTTTCCATTTGATACGACCGAGCCGTGTATGTATCTAACTTACGATTAAGAATACAAACAATTATTGGATCCCAAGTTTCAACCTTCACATCTAAATTTTGCAGAGCAGCCAAAGTCTGCTTAAGACTCGCTACAAAATTTCGAATGTTTTCAGGGGTTGATTTGACAAGCGCAGGTAAGTCTAGTAATTGACCAATATGTTCATTTACAATACGATACCTATTGTTATATCTCTCGTCTAATAATTGTCTAGCTTGATCATAGCTACTGGCTGTTAATGGTAAGTTCTTAATAAGATCATACGGTTCGTTTTTTAAATAAGACCTAAGATAATACAACTTCTGAACATTATCTAGTGTTAAGTCATTATGAATCAATGAAGTAAACAATGATTGAAACGCTACATATTCAACATAATTACCAGAAAATATGGACATTTGAATCACGGGCAACTTAGTTTTTGATCGTGCAATAGTACTAACATGACCTTTAGAGTCCTCTACACAAGAAGTCTTACGGCTAATCACTTCCTTAAGAACGGTAAGAGTATATAGATATTTATCTTCAACAGCTGCTACGTCCTTGTCATCATCTGGTCGCATTGAAAGAATCCGCATATTAAATCCTTCATATTCACGGAAGGCTGTGAGCAGTCTTTCTTTACGCGTTGTAAGGGCCTGTAAGGTACTTTCTTCTAATTCAGACTCGTTGCTAACAAAACTGTGAAGACGAGTAATCGCCCCTTTAACATAGCCTCGCGAGGCGCGTAGTGAAGTTTCACTATCAGTGGCCATTGCACGACGATTGCCACAAAATTAAAATATGTAGATGTAATGGAAAATGTTCAAATGTATTTATTGAATATAAAAATCGTAGTTCCCACCTCGTGTCATAAATGAATTTGCCGTTGTTCGATGTATATTTTTCTTGCAGGCCAACTGAGATAATCGCTTGTCGTCGTCTATATAAATCTCTTAATTGACAACTAAAGAAATTGTAGTTACCACTCGGAGAAATATATAATATTTACTTGTAGACTTCAACAAAATTGCAATCGCCTGTCGAACGCACGGAGGAGAATAGATTTCATATATGTTGTATTCTTGAAACAATGGCGCTTCTCGTATCCACGTATATTGAACTGAGATTTTTTGTAATTCGCTGTTTCTTGCCTTACGATGCTCGAAATGGACCAAATTTGTATTGTACTCAATATAGACACATGGATTAAATATATAAAAGGCCAAAGTTAATTAGCAATACAATTTTTTATTCTCCATTTTTATGACAATTTTATTTATTCTTTATTTGAAATTAAAAAATATAATAAAAAGTTTTTATGCCAGTATTAATTTTTGTTGGAGTTTCCAACAACGAATAAGTACTGTATGTACGTAGTATTAGTGTAACGCTGATGAAGACAAGAAATAACGCTTCTGTTGACACCAAAATACCGAGATACCTGAGATTGACTTCTTCCCGCTTGTAACATCCCTACAGCTCTTTGCATTTCATATGCGTTGAAATGACGTCGCTCCATGACGTAAAAAATGTCTCAAAATCCAAATTTGTTCAAAACTTTTTTAAAATTATTGTTTAAATCATAAATCATAATAAAATTGATACAGAAATAGTTTTTACGTACATTTATCTAAAAAAAATTTACACTAACCGGATCTTTATTGTAATAACCGCTATGTTCTAATTTTCCAATATAGTTAAGTCAAAATTACTATAATTTTAGTTTATGATGATCTGTGAATTAGTAGGTAATTTCGCAAAATTATTAGATTCAAATAGGTATTAAGTCTGCGTCATTTCTTACGACTGATGATCGGTCGTCTCTCGAATTGAGGACCAATAGACGGCAGAGGTCATCAGTTCGGAGGCCGATTACATACTGATTTGTTGCAACATCCGGCCGTTCATTTGCCCTCCTCATGCTCCTCAAATATTGCACCCACCATATCTTTTCTTGTATTCCGTCACCCGTATCCAATAGCGAGGACAGGATGCCTAAACATGATTTTTGAAAAGTCTTGTTTTATTCATATCACCCATCAAACCTTTTGAAACCTATACTGTGTATGTAAAATTACCTGGCTATATATTGCACTTTAACAAACATACTTTTGCATGCTACTATTTTTTTTCTCTTACCAACCCGTGGTATGTTACCTATACTATGTCTACGGTTTACAATCAAAATTTGCTATTTTTTTTTTTTTTTTTTTTTAGTAATACCAAAATGTAGACACAGCTTTACTTAAATGTCAGAACTGTCAAAAATGACAAGTTTTGAAATCTGAAAGTCTTATGTTGATATTGGCGCGCAAGTTTTCACAATTCACGTTTTTAATAAAATTCTTAAAAGTAATATCTTTCAATATAATTATTAAATATAATGGGTCTTTTGGAATTATGTAAAAAGTACTTTAATTCGACCAATCTCTATGAAGTGCTAGGAATTTCTGAAAAGTCTACAGACAAAGAAGGTACACATTGGATTTATTATATTCCATTAGCATTAATTTTAGAAAAAAACAAATACTTTTTACAATACAATTATATATTTAAATAATAATGTAGCTACTGTTATACAAATGCATTCTGTAGTGAGCTTGGAATTCGCAAAACACGAATAATTAGTTCCTGATATATTAATACTTGTACAGACATACGAAAACAAACTGCACTCTCTATTACTTTCTGTCACTAATTTGTATAAAAACTAACATTTTCCTTCTCTGGGTCAAACAAAATATTACACTACTAGTCTTTATATATCGAATTAATTTCCATTAGAAATTGTATAGAACATGAATCTGAATTTAACAATTAAAAAAATCATAATGTAACTTGCATATAGCAGCCCCTATCCTGTTTGCAACAGCACATGCAATTTTTTTAGTTGTGATAAACAATTCACTTAAAAATATATTTTATTATTGCTTTTTCATACTAAATTCTGTCTATTTACAATTGGGATCAAGAAATATAAAAATATCATAATTTTTATCATTCTTTGAGAAAATAACTATTTTGCTTCTAGTACTGGTTTGGGCACTACAACTTATGGTATCCATTTTTTAAAGGCATTAGTTACATTATGATCATGGTTTTATATCACTATAAATATTCCTATTATAAAAAATAACATTAATTTACATATTACAGTAAAAAAAGCATATCATAAATTATCATTAAAAGTACATCCTGATCGTGTTGAGGAAAATGAGAAACTGGAAGCAACTGAGAAATTTAAAGTTTTGGGTAGTATTCATGCTATTCTAACTGATCAAAATAAACGAGCTATATATGATGAAACTAAAAGTGTTGATGACGATGACTTCAATGAAATAGCAGAACGTGACTGGATGGTCTACTGGAGGTTATTATTCAAGAAAATAACATTAGAGGATATTAAAGCTTATGAGAAAGAGTATACTGGTAAGAACCTTTGTTTTTTTTCATCATAGATATATTTAGAGGTCGCCCAGGTGGTATATTATATACTTTTTAACAGGAGTCTGACTCTCCCTGGAAAATAATGTTAAAGGTATACAATGTTTGTCATCCTCAACACATTGTCAGTACTCCACACCTATGGTAGTTTTTGTAAGTTACCTGAATAGGTATATTTATTTCCATCATAAACAAGCCATTTTGTTTTTCAATTAAAGAGGAAAATAGTTGATGCAATCTCCTGACACATTGGTCTGGGGAGAAAGGGATTGTTAGTAATCTGAAAAAAGTTGTTAGTAAAGACTGAGAATCCCATTGCTAACAATATACTCAACCAGGTCAACCTCCTCGCAGTTCTCCCTGGAAACTATCATGGTTAATTCCTGATGAACTCATCATGATGGGCTAACTGGCCTGTTTTCATTCTCATCTATCACCCTTCACTAGTGCTCCGCCAGCATATCCCGTTAGCGCAGGCTGGGTTACCATACCAGTTTCACCCATAAAAAAGACTCATTGGTCTTCACACTGTAGGAACTAAGCTACTTATTATCTACAATCAGATATGAAGCTTTTAGTTATTTCTAATGATAAAAAATAAATAATATACATAGATGTAGAATCATATAAAATTAAAATTGCATTATGATTTAAATATTTTATTAATAGAAATTTAATAAATATCTTTTGTATCACTTCTTATGAATATTTACTGTATTTAATATTTTTTACTTGTTGCGATTAAGTATAAATAAATAATCATTTATATTTTAGTGATTTGCCTATTATGAACTTACTACATCAACTACATCACTATTTGAATCCAGGTTCTACACAAGAGCGAGAAGATCTTAAACAAGCATATATGGCAGGGAAGGGTGACATGGATTACATTGTGGATCATGTTCAGTTTGCTAGATCAGAAAATGAACCTCGCATCAGAGAAGTTCTGAATGTATGTACTTTTAAATAAAATATAAAATTATTAAAACTTTTGTGTAACCTTCTATTAACAGACACCAGATAAGTAGTAATTTATTATGAAGATTAACTCCAAATCAATTTTATCAATTGCTTAAGAATGAGCTTTTTATTTCCTGGGGAAACTCAACAAACAGAGATGGCATTTTAGATGCAAAAATGCTGCATACCATCTATGTTTGGACTAAAAATCACAGACTGTTGTAACTTATATATATATATATATATATATATATATATATATATATATATATATATATATATATATATATATATATATATATATATATATATATATATATATATGTAAGTCAACCTACATTTATTTCCTAAATTGTCTGACAGGCTTATTAGATATAGACAATTTAAGAATTGCTTATCTATACAACCAGCTTAAACAACATGTCTGCAGAGAAGTATTATGTGTATGACTCCAAAACTCTACAATAAAATTCCAGAGCAATAGAAATGTTTAAACAAATTTATTCAAGCAAAAATTAAAAAAAAAATGTTAAGGGTCAAATGTTATTAGAATATTAATGAATTTTTAAATGACATATTTTAATAAAACATATTTATAATTATATAAACATTACTCTATTTTTTTTTTTTACTTTACAACTAGTACTTAAATTTTGGACATTTATACTATACCATTATTGACATTATATAATTTGCAATATTTCTTTTTGTAATGCTACGATTCACCAAACAAAAATTTGCATACTAATCTTGGCAAAACATGTTGGAACTATAATTAAAATACCCAGTATGTATTTACTACACACAAATTTATCCAATATTTAAATTTATTGTCATCCTAGAAAATATATGCACATAAATTTTTTAATACAATAATGTTCTTCCAGGAAATGATAGAAAAAGGTGAAATTCCATCCTATAAAATTTTTACCCATGAGCCTGCAAAAAAACGCCAAAGAAGAATAGCCAAGGAAAATCGTGAAGCAAAAGAAGCAGAGGAAGAGAAACAGAAACTAGGAATGGGATCTGGTAGGTTTATTACTTCTGTACTTTTAAAAATTAGGTGCAGTAATACTTATGTGAAACAGAGTTAAGATTTTTTTAATTAGTAACTTATAATGTGATTAAAAAATGTAGGATATGCAGAGATTATAGTTGTTATATAATGATGTTAACTTTGTAAGAAGCATAATAAAGTAGCTCAACTTGTAAAAGCAGAACACTGAATACAGTATAGCATAGGTGCAGATTTAAATTATGCAATATTTATTAGAATTATATTTTCATTTTAATATTAACTAATTGTCCTTTATATTTTCAGAATCAAATAGTTTAGAACTTATGATAAAGCAAAAGCAGGAAGCTAGAGGACAACAATTGGATTCATTTCTTGATAATTTAGCAGCTAAGTATGGTGATAAAAAGACCAAGACAACTAAAAGAAAAGCAGCTTCTAAAACAGAGTCTGAATCAAAAACAAAACGGAAGAAGTAAATTTAGTTTTTATTAATCCAAAAGTAAAACTTGTAATTTATTAGAAATGTGAAAAACTGTTTTTTTTTTTTCTTTATATTATTTAACATTTTTGTGTATGTATATTTAATTTTCTACATGTATTATTAATAAACTAAAAATTTTCATTCAAAATTTTAATCTCCCTCTTCCATAGCTACTTCCATTATATTTTCTGAAAAGAATGGGCCCTGTTGTATATATGTTTGTATTCTATCAAGAGTGTCTTCATCAAAAGCAGCAGAACTGGCTAGTTTTTTAATTACATTATACTTTACTTCTTTTGCTTCATTTGTATAATCCACAGAACGATCTAAAAGATATTCAATAAAACCTGAAAATATATATAAATCACTATGTTAATAAAATTAATCAGAAAATATTTATAGTATGTGAAAAACATCATTGATTATAATGAAATTGTAATACCTATTGTACAAAAGTGAAGAAAGATTGAACCTATCTCCAAAATATAATTTCAATTAAATATAATAAAATCATGATTCTATGGACCAATATGAACTAAATTTGTAATAGATTTAAGTCAAAGTTCTTATATATTATATTTATATAGGTCATGATGGTCCATAAAATAGTAAATTATATAATTATAAACACTTATCTATTACAATATTAATTTCAGAATTAGATAATAGGAATGGCGCCTCAGAATCAACTCTAAATTATACATTTAGATAGTCAATAATCTAGACCTCAGAAAAAGTCAGGCATCAGAATAAATCAGAAAAATTTATATGGTAACAGTGTAAACTTATGTGAAGGAGCTCAATTGACAGGCTTGTTTAAAAGATTTCATGATTTGTCGACCTCTTTTGAGACATTTTAATTTCATAATCACAATGAATAATTAGTGTTAAATCTACCTTTTGCATTGTCTAGGTTTATTAGTTTTAAACTTACCACCAACTCTTGCCACCAATTCTTCTCCCCACTTGTGTTGACATACTGCATCCAATAAATTAAATGCAGCTAATCTTATGTCAGAGAATGGATTCTTACAAGTATCACACAAAAATTTCATTGAACTAGGATGTTCACTCAAACATCTGAACCATTCTCGAGTCATTAAAGTCACCCTATGATCAATTGGACCACTCTTTGGTATATTAGGGTCTTTATCCACACTTATTAGACTTGCAAAACAATTTAAGGCACGAACTTTAGTTTCAGTTGCACTATTTCTGATCAATTGTGCAACTTTATCGACAGTTTGCATATATTTCCGGCCTGAATAATAATAAAACTAAATATTTAAAACACAGTATAATTATTGTTATAATACTTTTATATTAAAAATTTCACCAAAAAATTTGACAATACTATTATAATTATATTCTTAGCCCTTAATACTGCTGCTGGGTACAAATCTCCTCTATTTTTTTAAAAAGTTCCTGTTCTGTGTGGCACACAGAACTACACTAATTCTAATCAATCCAAAATAGTTTTGACAGATTACAGATAATTGATATTACTTTTGAATTCCACTAAATTGCAGAATAATGTCATTAAATATAAGTTGTCTATTCAGGACATATTAAGAAACCACAGTTAAATGTTTAAACAAATATATAGTGAATATACATATTTATTACTTTTTACAGCTTTAATGGTCCAATGAACTAATAATCATAAAATTTAGTCTATACTGTTTGGAATGGAAAAGAACAAGCTATTTTTATCTCGATCAATAATTGAATCTCATTGAATCATGTGGTTATGCAGATGAAGTCACATGTCAATCTAGCATTACATAAAGTTAAAATAGTAAAACTTACCTAGAGATATTAAAGATAATTTTCCTTCTATGGTAACACCAATGAAGCCTAATACATCTAGAGCGACTAGCAAAAGTGTTTGATCACCAATATCAAAGGCTTCAAATAGTAAATCTAATATAGTAGGATACTTGTTAAATATTTCCTTAGGGTAATGATGAGCAATGCATCCAACAAATTTTATATAACCTGTAAAAATAAATGTATAACCTGTAAAAATTTATTACAAATGTAATTGTTAATAAATAAATTAAGGATTCTATATAGTGTCAACCAAACTTTTAGTCCTAATATAACTGATATTGTGTGTTACATCATATGAATGTTATTTTTCTATAAATTCTTACATACATATTTACCAGTATTATATAAGGATTTATACAAAAAAAATAATCTACTTATTTGTATAGAAGTTATTGACATACGAGGGACATTTCTTCTTCAAGTTCTTAGCCTAACATACTTAATGAAAACACACGATTTTGAGTTAATTTTATTTTCAACATACTCTCCTCCGAGCTCAAAACACTTTTTCCATCGACCCGGTAAGGCTTCGATACGCGTTTTAAAAAAATCTTCGTCTAACTCCTCAAAATAAGTGTCCACGGCGGCTATGACCTCTTCATTTGTAAAAAAATGTTTACCACCTAAAAATTTTTTCAGCTTTAGGAACAGATAAAAGTCGGATGGTGCTAAATCCGGTGAATATGGGGGATGAGGTAACAATTCAAAGCCACCTTGATGGATTTCTGCCATGGATTGCACAGAGGTGTGAACGCGCGCATTGTCCTGATGAAACAAGACTTTTCTTCTCAATAAACCTGGACGTTTTTCTTTGATTTCTTCTCTCAAACGACGCAACAGGTTACAATAGTAATCGGAGATTATTGTTTAACCCTTTTTTAAATAATCCACGAGAATTATACCCTTTGCATCCCAAAAAACAGATGCCATGGCTTTGCCCACCGATAAAACCACCTTTGCCTTCTTTGGGGTGGGTGATCCTGCTCTTTTCCATTGTTTCGACTGTTCTTTTGTCTCAGGTGTATTGTGGTGAACCCAGGTTTCATCCATGGTTATAAATCTTTCAACAAATTCTATTGGGTCAGCTTCATATAACTCTAAACAGTCGCGAGAAGTTGTGAGTCGGTTGCGTTTTTGTTCCACTGAAAGCAGTTGCGGTACCCACCGCGCAGACACCTTAAAGAATCCAAGTTCAGTAGTAATTACATAATGTATTCGCTCAGATGAGATGCCTACAGTCTTAGCTATCTCCTGGACAGTCCATCTTCGATCAGATAAAATTAAATCACAGATTTTTTTTTGTTTTGATCAGTGGAAGCAGACAAAGGCTGGCCACTACAGGGCTCATCTTGAATGGTCTCACGACCATGTTTAAACTGCCACCCAGTTTTTAACAGTTGCATACGAAGGAGCAGACTCACCCAAAGTAGCAGACATGTCTTCATGTATAGCTGTAGGAATTAAACCTTTTAAATTCAGGTATTTTATCACTGCACGATGTTCAATTTTATCCATTTTCAAAAATAGCTCTGACTTACAGTATCACATGTAAACGAACAATGAGTTACTGTAAATAAACTAAGCTGTACATACGTCTTGCTAAATAATGTAACTACATGTAAATGGTAGTTATAAAAAAAAACATGTTAGGCTAAGAACTTTTCAAATGACCCTTGTACTTTTAAAACTTTTTTGGAAAGCTACATTTAATGTTATTTCTTCAAATTATAATCAGGAATTTGTCTCCATTTGTGGTTGAAACAAAAATAATGTGGAAATATCTAATTAGTTGAATCACTACAAACTTCACTTGAAATTATTACATAAATATAAAAATTTATTACCAGGAATGAGTAAATTGCCAAGTGGATTGTTAGGCAAGTCTACAATTATTTCTGTTATCAGATTGAGGGCACCATTATTCATGAGGTAATTAATGCCTTGTGGTTTAACAGCTAAACGTGACAGAAGCTCAAGGACATTAAGCTGATAAAGTACATCATCTGATTGAAGTTGTGACATCATATGCTCTATGTACCCCAAATCTGCACATAATTTAAATAGTTCAAAAGACTTGCTTGAAATATTCACAACCACCTGAAATGAAATAAATACATGGTGTATTTATTTATGTAGATGATATGCTTATAAAACGATTATGACTTAATAAGAGCACTGTCATACCCCCTGATAAATTTATAATTGTTGAATAAGAATAAAATGTATTAATATTATTTACATAGAATAAAAGTACAACCTCATAAGCATTACACTTGCTGCTGACAGTGTATTCTAAAGCAATCTTCATTTCCTCTAAAACTTTAGGGTATGCTTCAAATGGTAAATTAGCAGTGATCAATATAGCCTTGTTAGCTACAGTGATATCTTGATCTGCAACTAATTGTGCTACTACAACAAATACATCAATATATTCAGGTATGGGTAGCAGCCCAGGATCTATGATAATACATTTATTTATCTGAAACAAAGAAGAAAAATAATTATTCCCATAAAACAACAAACAAAAGTGTATATATTAAAATAATGAAATATTTCTTGTTACCTCATCAATTGCGAGTCTACGAACACATTTTTTCTCGTGTCTTAACAAATACATAACATGGCCTGTATATTTTTTTACAATATCGCCAACTGGAAATTTGTCAAAACATATTTTTAAAACTTCGCATGTAAGATCAATTTGGGACCTGAAAAATGTAAAAATATTATGACTGTACTTTCTAATAATGTAAGACATAACCGTAGTTTTTATTGTGAAAGAATTATTATAACACTTAAATTTGAAACTTACTTATCACTAACATTAAGACAATGAATTATCCTAGCAATACCCCCATCTCTAATAATTGAGACGGCTTCACCTGCTGGTTTTAGTAGAAGTAGATTTTTAATCTCATTTAATGTTGTCTGCCTATTTTCTTCTCTCTGTAGCTTTTCTATAAACTGTCGATATTGTTCAGTATCCTGATTAGACATTGTTAAATAGAAATAAATATAGAAATGCCCAAACCACGGTTTAAAAAATGTGCAAACAAACAACAATGTAGATAAGTAAATAAAAATAGTCGAGTATGACTTGAAGAAATGAAATTAAAAATGTCAGGCTGTCAGTTCCAGACAGTCAATCAGTCTGAAGACAGTATCGCAAATCAGGGTGAATAGACACAAAGTCCACTTTAACACTTCAATTTCTTCTTTTTTTTTTATACACTTAGAATGGCCATTCCTGAGGACTGAGGTGTTATTCTTCTATACCCTATAAATTCACTGCCATATTCCTCCATTCAAACCGAAACACAGCCATGCAAACACGACTGCTTCACGGTAGTAACACGAATGTGACAGAGGTGCCCAAGCAAACGACTTTTGTACAAAGTCATCCTCAAGTGATATAGTAATCACTACATAGTATAAAACAAAGTCGCGGTCGCTGTCTGTCCATCCCTATGTAAGCTTATCTTTAAAACTACACAACTAATTTGAAGCGGTTTTTTTAATAGATAGAGTAACTCAAGAGGAAGGTTTATATGTATAATACATGCATAATATTGCAGAAAAACACTGATAATTTAGAGGTGTCTAATGTGATGTCGGTAATAAACATATTTTTTGCGCTTACATTGCAAACGCTGGCTGAACCCCACGAGATAAATCAAAATAATGTACTACAGTATTGTACACCTTAAAAAGGTCAACAAAAAAGTCAACACTTATACTTGAACTATTTGCATGACATAAAACATAATCATAGTGGATGTCTTGTTAGTTGCTCTAATAAATAAATGTAAAGACCATTAAATGAGATATATATGTCTTTATCTTTTTATGCCTTACGGTGGAGAAATATTATGGCGGGCTGCATGACCTTTAATTTGAGCCCAGATTAACTCTATGGCATTGTACTGGCAAAGGTATGAAGGGATTCGGAGAACGCGATGACCGTAATCGCGAGCCAGCTCATCTATTTAATATCGAACATTTGCCGGCTTATGGTCATTGACTAATAATTGACTTTAATCAGCTCTACATTTAGAATTGATATTTTTGCATCAACGCATTGCATTTCTTTACAGCTAAGCCACTAATTCCTCTTTTCTATTACCCAAGTAGGTAGGTATGTGCAGCAAATGATAAGAGGTGTTATCTATTAATATAACTGAAGGCTCTGGAAAGCTAGGTAGCAATACATCGTAGAAGTACTCCTTGAATGCAGCCGCATTCATTTCTTCGTGGTAGTAGTGATTTTTAACTCAAATGCTAATAAACCATTTTCCACAAAACCACCATATTTCGCACAACCAGCGTGGCTTATGAGTCGTGCTTTATTTTTTTTCATTTCTTTTTAATTCATCTGACTGATATCATAACAGTTATTTTCTTAAGTTTTGTTTGGGCGTACCTGTTTCGTATTATAAACTTTATTAAATATGTATTAAGTACATTATATATTATAAAATTATAACGTTTTATTTAACAATATACCGACTGACAGATTATATTAAATTTACAAAAATATTCAATTACAATTGCCTCGTTATTTTGTCTTATCACTACAAAAACAAACAGTTAACATAACATTGAAACAGCGGGGGAAAAGGGATTGTTAGTAATGGAAACTGAGAATCCCATTGCTAGCAATATACCCAACCAGGTCGACCTCCTCGCGGTTCGTCCTGGAAACTATCATGGTTAATTCCTGATAAATTCATCATGATGCGCTAACTCGCCTGTTTTCATTCTCATTAATCACCCTTCGCTGGTGCTCCGCCAGCGTATCCCGTTAGCGTAGTCAGGGTTACCATACCATTTTCACTCATGAAAAAAAACTTGAAACAGCGCAGTTTGACCTGGTTAGACTTTTAAAAACTATTGTTCTTATATTTGTTAATTAATTAATTGTTAATAATTTTATCTCGAAATAAATACATTTATTGTAAGTTGGCATAATTATTCAATTTTTAATATTATTACTCGTTATTAAGGTTAATTGAAAGATATTTAAACTATTGCCGTAAATTGTACGCCACTTCAAAATTACATCGCCCATTCGATTACGATCTGTCAGAAACGCAATCTCTAAGCGACCAGACATACCCACTCAACTCTCATTCGTCCATAATAATATGGTATGACGTTCCGATTCAAACCTGCGGCATGCCCATTCACCCCTTTTCAGTGCCTACTAACCTCCTAAATGCATTAAAATCACACTAAGATATTTTGAAATAAAACAAAAATTACTTAATATCTACTTTTTGTGAAGCTCCACAGTGAAGTTAAAATTTATTTAAAAATACCAAGTTTATCCGTAATTACAAAACGCAAAGAAAGTTTCTGAAGCACAAATTTTATCGTTTCATACACCTTTACTTTGAGGTAAGATTTAGACACCGTTAACTAACTTTAGAAGTATCTAATTTTTCTATTTTAAAAATTCTATATTCCACTAAACGTTGAAACGTTTTGCAATAATTGGTAGGTTGTTATGTTTTTTTCAATCAGTTTCAAATGTTCAAATCCATTTATGTCCCTATTCAGACCCCAATCTCTATTGATCTCATTTTACGGTACTTTTAGTTATTAATCTTAGTTGTAACAGTGTATAAAATGAAATAAAAATTAGCCATTTTTATTTCATTTTATACAAATAAAAATTGTTAAAAAAAAAAAACAATTATATAGTAACATTTTATTAAGTCCATCCAGACTATAATGGGTATGGTACTGCGTCACGACCATAAGCATATTTAGACGTGCCCACCTAAGAAGTATCTGGTGACTACATCTGAATAAACAGCAGTACTTTCAGCTTAACCAGAGACAGGTCTAAAAGCAGAGTATTACTCTCACTATAGCGAAAGAGAGAAAGTAGAAGAACAATATTTATTTTATAAAAGTAAAAGAACAGAGTTAAGAGTTAACTGTAAGATTTTTTCGCCCGCCAGTCCAAAAACTCATCTATATTATCATCTTCGTTGCCATCATCATCTTCAATATCTTCACTCATTTGTTCATCCATGTCTTGCTTTTTCTTTTTAGTTTCTTCTTTTTTCAATTCCAGATCGAGAACTCTAAAACAATCAAAATTATTAAGTATATATACTTATGTGAATTTTATTTCAAGACAAGCAATCCGACCCGGCTTTGCATGAGTAAACAGGATTTTTGAAAATCAATACATATAATAAAAAAAAGTTTTAGTTAATTCAACTAATCAGTTAATTTATAGCATTTTATATGTGATTATTTAGATTGATATATTTTTTTTATTTATAAACCAATGAAAACATTAAAAGAAGCAAACTGCAACACATTAGTCAAAAATGCATTCAAATCAGTTAAGCCGTTTCTGAGATTAGCATGCACAAACATACAAACAGACAAAAATTGTATAAATCATTATTTTTGGTTCATTTCAATCATTGCGTCATCAAAGCCCCCCTATAATACTTTTTTTATATATCTTCCATATATAAACAGCGACTAGTTATGATTTTATTATAAGTATAATAAAAAACCGTAAGTTACTGGTATACATGGACAGGATACTATCGAGTACTGATAGATGAGGATGAGATCCGGTAAACTAGCCCAATAAAAACTACTAATGGCATTGCTAGTCCTCACTATTAAAACCAATCAAATTTAATGGAAATCATCATCATCATCGTCGCCTCTTACGACACCCATGAGAGAGGAAGAGATGGCTCATTGTATGCGGGGACCACACTACTAAAATAGCTACATAGTCATAGAACAATAATTTTAATTGCGAATTTGTCTGTGTGGCTGAGATATTCTGATGAGATAAAATAAATCTCATGTCTTCATTTGTGATAAACACTGTATTTAACTTAATTTCATGGCGATAGGTTATTAAAGCACAAAGAATTACCTTGCGTTCATATTAATAACTTGTAGCTATATCTGTAACTTTATATATTTTTGTTCACGTAAATGAGGACAAAAGAACCCAAGTAGGACAATGTATTTTTAACATTTTTCAGTATTTTTAACCAAATTGAATTATAGCAAAACCAGTTTTTTTTTTTTTATTTTAATAATTTTAAAACTAAACTACTAAACCGATTTTAATAAGATTTCTATAGAATCTATCTGAAAGTTAGTTTTTTCATATTAAAGTTTACTTATCAGTTTGGAATATCTTTTCAGTTAAAGGAAAGAGTTTCCAAACCGGTTTATAACTGACAGAGTTATGAGGTAACAAACATGAAAAAAATACAATCGAATTGAGAACAGTTTCCTTTTTTTGAAGCCTGATAGAAACTGTTGTGGCCCTTCAAAAACCAAATCAATATTATTTCGGAAAATTAACACTTAACAAATTAACATTAATTAATGCCCATACATCTCACTAAATTTGTATTATATCCACAACCCATTGAGTAACGCTTCGCAACCCCCCCGCCCCCAGCATTGTTTGAAAAATACTCATTTAGGATTTGACAGCTATGTGTCATATTCCATTCAGCAAATTAAGCGTGAATGATATATATCCAAACATCTTACAAAATTATCAAGTTATTAAGTATGTACAACTGCCAAAAATTTATATTCGAGAGGACAAGTATGGTCATTATAATAATTTTATTATATTTATACCTAGACCAATTGCGTATCTGTTCATCGATTTCGTCAAGTTGTCGCTTTGCTGTTGCTTCCTCTTGCTCACCAGCTATAATTTCTGCAGACGCACTAGCTTCTTCTTTCATTTCCTTTTGAAATCTCTCCCACTCCTCTTCAACTGGATCTTTGTATTCGATATTTCTCATCTAATACATACATATTATTTGTATACATTAAAATAAGTTAATTGAATGACTAATTACATACCATACATAATATCACACATAATTATAGTTCGGCGGGGCACCAGTGAAGGATGATAGGTGAGGATGAAGTAGGTCAGTTAGCCTATCGTAACAAATTCAACAAGATTTGTTCACAATGGTTTCTAGGGGGACCCACGTGGAAGTTGACCTAATAGGGCATACTGCTAGCAATGGGGCTGTCAAATTCCATTGCTAACAATCCCTTTCCCCCTATTACATACCCAGTTGTTATTAGCAATAATAAAGAATTTTATATTTTTAATATTTCAGTCGTAGTTTGTTTATACTTATAAATTATGCACTTTCGCACAACAATTTTAAAAATAGTTTTCACCTTTACATAGATTAAAATATATTTGGCATTTAATACTTATTACCTTAAAAATAAAAATGTTTAGTAAAATATTCGTATTATACAGGAAAAATAGTAAAGTACAGACAAAGAAAAGGATTTAGTGTTATTTTAGATTTTATTTATATTAACCCCGCGAATTCTATTAACCCCGTTTTAAGGTAGCTACTACTACAGAGTACGATATAAAAAAAAAAAAGTCTGACTGATAAATGACTGACAGAGTATCTTATTAAAGTAAATAAATATTGAGACTGAAGATGTGACAAAATAAACTGGGAATAGTTTTAAGCCCTTTATTGCCAATGTTATTAACAAAACGAATCGGGAACAACTTAAAAACCCTAACTATTCATATAAGAAACATTATGGATAATTCGCATTCACGTCAGATTAAATTTATAACCGATTGTATACCAAAACTGGATGGTGCCAGTCACAAAGGTCAAGCGGGAAGGATAGGTGTAGTGGGAGGATCTTTAGAATATACAGGCGCTCCATATTTCGCAGGAATAAGTGCTTTAAAAGTACGTTGTTTAATGTAATTTTAATATGCCCCCATTTTAATTAATCGATCAAATATCTTGAAAACTTATGAGTGTGTAAGTGATGTCTATACTTATATACATAAATTCAAAATAAATAAATCCAATAATGTCCACAGGTAGGGGCCGATTTAGTGCATATTTTCTGCACCACAGCAGCGGCAACTGTCATAAAATCTTACAGTCCTGAATTAATTGTGCATCCATTACTGGATTCTGAAAATGCTGTTTCAGAAATATCACCATGGTTCAAAAGACTACATGCAATAGTAATTGGGCCTGGTTTGGGAAGGGCAACTGAAACATTTAATATAGTTTCTGATTTAATTAAAATAATCAGAGAGTTCAAAATACCTTTAGTTATTGATGCTGATGGATTGTTTCTTATAACAGAAAACCCTGAATTAATCAGAGATTTCTCATCTCCAGTTATATTGACTCCTAACAAAATAGAATTTGAAAGACTTAATAATAAATTCAATGGTTCTCAAAAATTAAGCCAGCAGCTTGAGAAAAATGTAATTATACTGAAGAAAGGTTCTACAGATGAAATATATAGTATGAATCCTGCAGTAGTTTGGAGCTCAAGCACAGGAGGATCTGGACGTAGATGTGGTGGCCAAGGAGATATTTTATCAGGATCTATTGCAACATTTTTAAATTGGACTTTACAGAACATTCATAAAACTGAATTGAAAACAGATGACAATGGTTTAGTTGCAGCTTCCCTAGCTTGCTATGCAGCTTGTCAGTTGGTGAGACGTAGTAATGAAAAGGCTTTTTCTGTAAAAGGCCGCAGTATGTTAGCTACAGATATGATTGAATGTATTCATGAATCATTTGAGGAATTATTTGGTCATTAAAATATGTAATTACAAAGAAACATACTACAACTATATTCATAAAATACTTTTAAGAAAAATTTTATAATTATATCTTTTTGAATGTAAAATTATTAATTATTTTTTATTACTTACCTTAGCATCCAATATTGGATCATCAAAGAATCCTTCTGGTATAGGCTGATCAGGTAACTGAGTTTTTAAATCTTGCTCTTGAGTCTCTGTTGATGTTTGGGGATCTGTGGAAGTTGTAATTCTTGGTTGGTTGTTACTTTATCACATCCATATTGTCTTATCATCAGTTTATATTAATAATTATGTCTATATTTTAACTAATTGTAAATATCACCATTGCAAAGACACTATTAGAAGGGGACCATGGGAAAACTGTCAGATAAGCTGGAAAATTAGCCTATTTATACATCACAACCATTGTAACATTTTAATACAGCAAAGCTAGCTTTTTGGCTCATATGGTAGTACTGCTACTGCTACTGATCTATATGAGCACAAAGATGCTTATTGACAAACAGCACCATAACCTAACATGAATTTAATAAACATACATTATATAAATACAGTGTTAATATGGTCAGTGTGCTAAGGGTGGTTTCTTTATCCATACTAACATTGTTTGGACTTTTTTTTGTTGTTACTATGCACCTTAACAGCTGGACCAATCGATGATGAAAATACTATTTGGGACAGAGAATAGAATAAGCTGTTAGTGTCTGTGAATCACACAATCAAACCATCCACATCTACCGTACCGCCAGTAGTTATGATGGCTGCGAGTAATAAAGAAAGTTTAATAAATATCATGTGTGACTTGTGGAGTGATTGGTCAATTGATTCCAGTTGTAGTTCACATAACTGGTTATTTCATTATAATAATAAAAGCTCTACAATTACTATTGGTAATAATGATAAAATGTGTAGTGATGGACAAGGTGATCTAAAAGTAATTTTAGATAATGCTTATACAAAATCTATAACAAATGTAACATATGTTCCAGGCATAGCTGCAAATTTGCTCTCTGTACATAGATTAATATAAAAAAAGTACATATTTGTATTTGATAATAAACAGTGCAGGACATATTTAGGTAAGCATAGGAGTTTTGGTTGTAATAATTTTGATTTTCTCAGCCTTTGAGTTGAATGTGTCTACAAGCTCAATCAGCAACCAGTTAATTGAGAAGATATAGCTTATTCTAAGGTATTTGTTGCCAGCCAATGTGGAGACTGTAATAGATAATAATATAGACAATTCTAAATTTATAGGTCCACCTGTATCAAATTTACAATATATAGATAAACCACTTAACAATTCATGTATTCAAAATAGTTCATTACAGCAAATTGAGCAGTCAACATATAATAATTTTGAGATTGTTATCCAGCATGATATAGATGAACATGCTGAAAGGGTTAGTTTAGATTCTTAAAAGCCTTTACTTGATGGTTCGTTGAATGAAAATTCTCACTGAAGTGAATCCTCTTTAGGTGTGGTTAGTATCTGTAATTTGTTGATGAGAACATTTCAAACAGACTAGTTTGTACTTAATGAGTACCAATTTGGAAGAATGATTATATTTTGAATGGAGATGAAGTAGAGGTCCTTAGCACAAAACCAGTCATATTCTGAAGCCATTTCTTGTAAAAATAATAATGAATGGAAATTGATTATGGACAAAGAATATGTTATATAAAAAGGATGTGTGGAAATTAGTTGACAGGCCTAAAGGCAAAAATGTAATAAAATGTAAGCAGGTTTTTAAAAAAAAGCTAGATGCAAGCGGTAATTTTAAGACATTTAAGGTCAGGTTGGTTGCACATAGTTTTAGTCAACATTATGGCTTGGATTATAATAGCATATTATCACCTGTGTTTTGTCATTCTACTTTATGGATGCTCTTTGCTGTTACTGTCAATCAGGACATGAATATAGAACATATAGGTGTTAGCAATGCATTTTTATATGGTTCTGACTGCTCCATATATCTTGATGAAACAATATATATGAAGCAACCAGAAGGATATGAAAATAATAGTAAACACAAAATATGTTCATCAAAGAAAAAAACATATGGTTTAAAACAAGCAAGTCAATTTTGGAATCTTAATATCAATAATTATGCATATTAATTTCATAAGGATATAATTGTTCAAAATATGAACCTTGTGTGTTATTACAAAGGACAAACTTATATTAATGGCTCTTTATGTAGATGATTTCTAATTGAACTGTCAAATCTTAAAATCATTAAACTAAATTTCTAATGTAAGTAGTATATTAATTTATTTTAACATTTATTATATAAGTATGTAGGTATTATATTTATTTATAGTGTATGTATTTATGTAATATTTTATTATATATTTTAATATTTTATTTAACTGTATATTTGTTTATGTATTAATAGTTCAGCTGCCTGCTAATGAAATATTTTCTCACTGTATTGGGTTGACCGGAAGAGATTTCTGTCAGAGATAAGTCTACCCTTACTCACAACATTTATAAATATATTATTTTATATGTAATTTACAAGCTGTTTAGGTATGAAAGTAGAGACCGTATATTCAGTCTCTATAGGTGTTTTAAAATTATCACAGGAAGAATTAGTAAAAAGTTTACTGTCAAAATATGGGATGTCACACTGTAAATCTTACTAAGAACTGATTGGTGGATTTATGCATCTTTGTATTAGCACTTGACCAGATATTGCATTTGCTTGCAGTAAACTCCATCAATTTAGTAATTGTTATAATGAAACATATTGGCAGGCAGCAAAGCATGTACTTAGATATCTCTCAGGGACTTTATCATATAGTTTAAATTACAAAAAAGGTAAACAACAAATTGAAATATATACTGATGCTATTTGGGCTAATGATGGACTAGACCATAGGTCTCAGTAAGTAACAGGGTATTGTGTAATGTATGGTGTTGGTACAATAAAATGTTGCATACTCTAGCACCAAAGCAGAGTACTATAGTTTAGGAGAGGCAATAAAGGAGAGTAAATATCTAAATAGTTTTTTCTCTGATATATTTGATTGTGATGTTGTACCAATTACCATTTATAATAATAATATGAGTACTCATAGAATTGTAGAAAATCATGTAAGCTACAGAAGAACCAAACATATTTATGTTTGCCATCATTTCATCTATAATGCAGTTAAAGAAAAAAATTATAATATTGAACATAAACACACTGATAAAATGACAGCAGATATATTTACCAAACTACTAGGTAAAGTAAAGGACAATTATTTTGTATACATTTAATTGAATTTCTTTTCTTTTCTTTATGAGTATTTTTTTTTAGTGAATTTAAATAATATTCGAGAAAAACAAGGATTAGTGTCTGTTAATCAGAACTACTCAAATATTTTTTGTTAGAATCCAAAGCTATGTTATATAAAAAATGGCTAATTTATTGAACTTTGTTTCATTTACAATACAAGCTGCATAATAAAACATCATAAGCTACATTTTATTTCAGTCTCATAGATAAAGCTGAGGATAAAATTTAGTTATTAATATTTCTGTAGCATTTAAGTAATATAAAAATGTATAGCTATGTACCTTGTTTTCTCTCAACAGGAAGTCCAGGAATAAGAGGTGATCTTTTGATTTCTTCATTGTGATACGATATTATATGTGGTACATTATTAGTAGATTTTGATACAATTGATGTAACTGCTTCACTAGCATTTTTTAATATGCCTTTTAACTTTTTTTCTACAGGGACATCTCTTGGAGGGCTTATTAGTTTGCGTTTTATCTTTCCAACAGTAAAATTATTCGTTAACTCTTTTAATTTTTTAGCTTTTTCAACATTTTCTCTATGCTGTTTACTATTTATATGTACTGTCCATACATTTTCAGATCTCACTATAGAGTTACAAAGTATGCATGTTAATTGTCCTGCATTGTTGTATTTAGCAAGAGGATTATCTATCTTAACGATTTTCGTATCTTTTTTTTTACGTTCAGCCATCAGTCGACGCATTTCCACTTGGGTCTTTTTCTTTTCCATTTGCATTCGTAAAGACATTTTTGATGGATTATTACGGAATTGTTTTGTGGATAAATAACTTGCCTAAAATAACCTCTTTATTAAAATTTAAGTATATCACAACGCCTTCTGCGATGTCTATCTTAAAAGTACTTTTTTATACGTAAAAACTATAATGTATTGTTAATTTTTATATATGTTTTTAGTCAATCAAAACAAATAACCAAGATAAGCATTAGCTAATAACCACTTTTAATGCAACACTTTTAATGGAACACAAACAAATGAAAATAAAAAAAAATAATTGCAATATAAAAATATCATTATAAATTAGACTATATACAAATAGGAACAAGGAAAAGTTCTAACTACTCTCTTTTTGCGACTAGAAATAATACACAGACTACTTAGAGAACTACGTTAAATAATAGATAAAAAAAATCAGCCAAGAACCATAGACTTTTTTATATTTATTAAAACTTTGGCTAGAACAGTCTTGCCATATAAAATGAGTCAGAGTTCGCCTAATATTGGCCCTTAGTAGCCTAAAATTACCTACATTCTTTTATTGCAATATAGCTTAACCTAAAATCGCCTTAATCTCCCCCATCCCCACCCCCACGTACTCAGCATATAACGTGTCTGTAAATAACTTATGATTGACTTCCACAAAAAACCAACTTCAATTGTGGCTAGTTATTTTGATTTTTAAACTTAAATTACTGAAATGATAAAATTTTTATGGAACTAAGCTGTAAGTATAGCCTTTTTGATAAAAATTACTCTTCCAATCATTTTATAACTGACGCATTTATGAGATAACAAATATAAAAACAAAAAATTCGTAACTTGAACAGCAGAGAACTTTTCAAGGATTGGTAGTATGAATAAGCAGATTTAGCCGTAAATGTCACTTTTACTATTTATAAAGTCCAAACAAATTATACAATATACACAAACGAACACACAATTTCACTTATAGTTTAAATAACACAATAAAAAATGTTTGGTTAGTCTTATATTAGGATAATTAGACTATGGTGTGGTGTAAGATATGAAATTCTTAATTTATTATTTAGGGGCATAATTTTTTTAACTTTATGAGTAATAGGACTATAATACTGAATTTGTTATTGGAAGTTATTTGGTAATTTCACAAAAACTGTATTATATATATATAGACATATTGTTTTATTTTGCTATATTATTCACATATACCTTTATAAACTGTAATTATTGTGAGTTTTTTCTACATAAACTTCGGAGATAAAGGTGGGATCATAAACTACATGGTATAAATAGAAAAGATTTTTTTAAAATGGTCAGATGAAGTAATTTCATATGGCGTCCTAGTTATTTTTAATTTTTGAATTCCCCTTTTGGATTGTAAAAGAGCTGGTCAATAACAAAAGCAAATAAAATAAAAAGATTTTTTTAATAATTTTTTTTTTATTCAAAATTTTTGTTAACTATACCTAAAACTTTAACAAATTTCAAGACGACAGCATTATTAGTTACCGAGTTAAATCACTGTGACAGACGGACAAATGCACATGTAACAAAAGGATTCCTTTGTGTCATTTTGGTATGAAAATTAAAAATGGGTTTTCATCATCATCATCATCATATCAGCTTTTAACTGTCCACTGCTGAATATAAGCCCTTAGGGAGGTTTTGCCAGTAGTTGCCATGCTTTACTTTTGTACAACTTTGTTAGTACACAATTAGATATATTATAAATTATGTTACACCATAATAATTATTTATTATTGAATTGTATCTAGGTCGGCAAGAGTCTACGTATATCTAAAATTAGAAAAATATTGATCAGTTGAGTTGCATGAATTATATATTCATGCAACTCAACTGATCAACATTTTTATAATAATCATATTGTCTAATATGATTATTATAAAAATGTTGTTATATTTGGATGTATATCATCATAATCATCATATTAGCCTTTATCTGTCCACTGCTGGATATAAGCCTCTCTCTTGGAAGGTTTTTGCCTGTAGTTGTTACGCTTGGCAGGCAGATTGGCAACCGCAGTTAGGCTTTGGAGATATTTTAAGAGGGATACTGATGCCCGTCCCTCGCCTTTCCTTAGTCGCCTCTTACGACACTTACGGGAAAGAAAGAGGTGGCCTATTCTATACCGGAACCACACGGGAATAATTTGTAGCACTAGCAAATGAATCCTTTTAATATATTATAATCCATGTAATATATTATTTATATTTCGAAAAACAAATTTAAAATTATATTTAATTAAAACTATTATTGAGGTTTAATTGGTTTTCACCTTCTCAACTTATGTCGGCTTAAAAACATACCCCGTCCTGTAACCCACAGGAAAAAAGGTACGTATGCCCCAGTTTTATTTTTTTTTATGTCCGTCTTCTACCTCGCCTTCTCTTTAGAGTGTATACTGAATTTGTGAGTGATTGTGTGTTTGGTGTATGAATTGTGTTGTATGAATCTGGTGTGTTTGTTGAGTGTTGTGTGTTAGTTGCCTGTTGGATGGTTGGTGACCGGTGTGTGTCTTGAGGGTGATGATTTTGTGTTTTTTGTACAAATACGGTATCTCCCAATACTTTGCTGAGTATGCTTGATGTGTGAATGGCTGCTTGTTTTTGCAAGATTGTGATGTCAATTTTGCCATTTAGCTTATTTATGTAGTTTATAATATTTTTAGCTACTATTCCTGTTGCGCCTATTACTATCGGGATGATAATCGTTTGTGTGTTCCACAAACGACTGACTTCAGTTTTGAGAAGGTGGTATTTACTTAGCTTTTCAATTTCCTTAGCTCCTATATTGTAATCAGATGGTACAGTTATATCTATTAAGTATGTTTTATTATTATTTTTATCTATATATATTAAATCTGGTCTATTGTGTGTAACGGTGACATCAGTTTGAACGGGCATTTCCCACAGGATCTTAACAGATTCGTTTTCTTTAACATGGGGTTGGGTGAGAGTTTCTTTCCACCAGAGATCAGAGACCTGTATATTGTGTTTTTTTGCCAGACACCAGTAGATATACTGAACAAGGTTATTGTGTCTTTTGACATAATAGGTCCCCGCCAATTTCTCGCACCCCGATATGATGTGTTGTGTTGTTTCATCTTTATGAACACATAAGCGACACTTTCCGTCTACTGGTTGTTTTAGTATGTCACGTTGATGTTGTCGTGTCATTACTATTATTAAAACTATTATTAAAACTATATTAAAGTAATATTAATATAAGTAAACTATATTTTTAGGTATTACTTATTAAAATTCTCATTTCATTTATCACTAACTTGTAGGTTATGTATTTATGTGGAAAATTAAAGAATAAATAAATGTCCTACACTGTGTTTGCCAATACTGGGTCACCACTCAAGAATTTTTGTGCCTCATTGTTTATCGGTTCTTCGAGCTATGTGATCAACCCATTGCCACTTCAACTTACTTATTTTTCGGGGTATGTAGGTTACATTGGTTCTTTTGCTAATATTTTTTTTTATACCACTGAGGTGGCAAACAAACATACGGCCCACCTGATGGTAAGCGGTTACCGTAGCCTATGAACGCCTGCAATACCAGAGATATTACGCGCGCGTTACCGACTCTGAAAAAACCTCTTTACCCTCTTTTAAAGAACCCCATGCTGTAGTGTCTTGGGAAAAACTCGGCAGGGAGTTCATTTCATAACTAGAGTGTTCGTGAGAGCAAACATCTCTGAAACCGCGTTGTATGGAACCATTTAAGCTGTAGGGTATGAGATCAACTCCCTGTCGATGGCGATCGTACGATGTAGATATTCTCGTTTCGAATTTTATCACGCAGACACTCTGAATATAGCCCACCGAGTAATTTAAAGTTTTTGCATACTCCTATCAAACTAGTCTTGATATTGTGCAACTTATTGACCTATTGGCTGTTTCTCATATAATCACATATAATTTATTATATTTTCTCTCTTTCATATTGCTAAATCTGTATACTTCATCTAAGGGCCCAATAATGTAGACGCTCGTGTGATTGAAGCTTAACGATAGTGGATATTTCAACGGTTATTTTTTTTCCAGATTTGAATTTTGTAATAGACAACGAAAAGTGGAGAGTTTTGTCAATTTCAGGTTAGTCTTTGGTACTTCAGTTGGTATTCACTAATTTTTTCGCATTTTAAAACACTAAAACCACTATTTTTTTGTAAATACTTCTGAATACTATTCAGTTTATTGGTTTATGAACTTGTGTCAATGCGACAATCAATAATTAGCTTTGTAAGGACTTCATACATTGTGTGTTGGAAATTTCTTATTTGTGATTGAGTAAGCTGTGTTTATCCCCTCATGCTGTGATATTTCACTATTATTTTAGTTCTACAATGGACATCGACGTTAGTAAAGAGAATATTCAACCACTAAGAGGTGGTAGAAACTTTATGCAATTGGGTACTGCATTGCAAGCACAATCAGACGTTGATGTTCAAAGACAGCTGCAATTACAAAAGGAGTGAGTTAAATATCATCTATTTCTCATTATTTTCTACTAGACATTATAATTGTGAAAGATATATAGAGATATTATGAAAATAGAGATTTATTTTCATAATTATATATTTTGTTTATGTGTGTATAAA
Source organism: Galleria mellonella (assembly GCF_026898425.1). NCBI lineage: Eukaryota > Metazoa > Arthropoda > Insecta > Lepidoptera > Pyralidae > Galleria > Galleria mellonella. The sequence continues at coordinate 7,792,489 of NW_026442016.1, forward strand.
ATACAAATTATCCTTTGACAATTCAAATAGTTTTAATGTCATTATCATTAACTATTAATAAAATTTTCAATTTTGCAAAATAGGGAACATGAAGCAGCTATTAGGCACTATCAGGGCCCGGATCCATTGGATCCATGGTTTAACTATATCCAGTGGGTAGAGCAATGCTATCCAAAACATGGTCATGAGGGACATATTGATAAGTTAATAAAGGATTGCCTGCAGATATTTGAAAAAGATACCAGATATTTTCAAGATAGAAGGCTTGTGAAGCTGTGGATTAAGTATGTAAGTAACCAGTATCTGTATGTTTTGATTGTATAAAATTGTATAAATATATAGATTATAATGACAGATGGATATATATTTTGGTTACTTCAATATCGTAGTTCTTTCAGATACTAAATTGTAGGCTAAATAATTTAATTACAGTCCAATTTAGTAAAAATCTGATTTTTTATTAAAATCAAATTATTTAAAATCAATGAATATTACTAAATATATACTATCGTTATTAATTTTTATCATTATTTATTTATTTATTTATTTATGCTTTATTGACCACATTACAAAAAAATGTCTGGTACAAAAGGCGGACTTAATACTATATAGCATTCTCTCCCAGTCAACCTTTGGCAAAACAGAAATTTTAATATGCGGTGAAAAAAATTACAACACATACAATAGAGATTATATAAATATACATACATGAATATATTAAACAAATATTACATAAATATACAAATATGTAATAAAAATACATATATACAAATATAAATATACATATATAAATATACCTACTTATAGATTATATACGATAACACAAATAAACAACGATAGAGATCAAAGTGATGATGATGAAGGTGAACTGCTTTCACAGTTTCATTATTCTTGCTTTGATAAATCTCTCTTGTTACATTATATTGTGATTAAAGAGATCAAGTTATAATTTATAATTAAATTTATTAAGGTAAACTAAAAGATGTAGTCTGAGGTGATAATCATAAAATATAGTTTTAATCTAAAAACATTTTTTAACTAACATTTTCTTATAAAAATATTTTAGGTGGATTGTCTTTCTAATCCTTTGGAGATATATCAAAGGTTGTATAATACTGGAATAGGAGTAGAATGCTCTGAGTTCTATCGTGCTTGGGCATGTTATTGTGAAGAGTCTGGAGACTATAAGAAAGCTAATCAAGTATATATGCTTGGTTTGCAAGCTAAAGCTCAACCATTGGATGAACTTGAGCAGGCTCATATGTGAGTCCATTTATTTTTACTTTTAACATGCTCCTTATTCTACATTAAACATTTCACTTTGATATTTGTTTAAGAATTAATGGGCAATTTGCATTTATTTTATGGAAATGTTTAATGTTGATGAGATTATAATGTGACATTTACACTTTATAAAAATTACTGCTTTGACACCATTCAGTGACACATTTTCTTAGTTATTATGTTTATTTTTCGTACTATTTCAATGACAAGCTGTTGCCTGTGGTTCTGAATGTGTAATATTGTGTTGATTTATTTTTGAATATGTATAGAGTTTCAGATTTAATAATACAACTGTTTTTGTTTAATGTATTTCATAATGTTAGAATTTGTAGGTTACATAATATTTATATATATATAATATGTGTGTACTGTAGATCTTGTTTAACATATCATTTTTAATTTTTAAGCATATTCATAACTGAGGAAATTCTATATAAATAGACTGAATATTTTTTTCGTGTATGTTATGCAATATCTTTATAAATATCATATCTTTCTGAAAAGATATTGTTGAATTTTTTTTCTCAATATTGTCTCAATTTAATTTGGTATTATTTGCGGAAATTTTTTTTTAATTATATCTAATACAAATAAAGAGTTTTATAGACTTCTTGCAACAATTACAGCCATGGTTTGTTTTCAATATTACTATATAGAGGTGTCTACTCTACATAGTAATAATTTGTTTAAATCATGGATATACACAGAATGATACATAGTCTGTCTCTATATTTCATTTTAATAATTTTTTAGTAGGCTTGTGAGTACATGTTTTTAATCTAAATAAAAATATGATCTTGTGAAGAAATATTAGGATTGATTTTTTTATTTAGTTAAGAGTATCTATTTATTATTATTATTATTTATTATGCACAAAATTATAGTAGGTATTTAGAATAGCAAACGATCTCCCACAAAAATTATGGACACCACGGATGGCACCATGGACATTACTAAAATACATTATGATACCCTTAAATTGTAAAGTATATAGCTTATAGCTGATTTAGCAGAAGTATAAACAAATTATTTTGAAATTTTCAAACTTAATTATTTTTCAATGAATATAGTTGATTATAGATAAATGTGTTGTTCCTGGATCACTGAACATCATCATCATCATATTACCAATTCAGTGCTGAACACAGGCTTCTCCCTATTGGGGAATATAACACAAATTAGGTAAAATAATCACAAAATTGTACATTATTCACATAATGCTGTAAACATTTATTACTTTAAATGCAATATTATAGAACATTCAGAAATATTTTGTACAAGAATTGAATAGAGGTGACTCTCAATGTAACACCTCTAGATCTGCACATTCAACAGGAAGCAGCCTTTTCCACTATCCAATTAATGCATCTCGATCTATGGGATAAAAGTCCTCACATTTTTATTCTGAATCAAACAATCCATTTTGAAACACTGATTGCGATTCCATGTAATAGGATTTATAATCATTATATATTGAACAAAAAAATATCAAATAAAAATAAACAAGGATCTATATGCAGTATATGAATTACGCATATACACGGAAGACTCCAAAACTGAGTATGATTCAGGAGCCGTAGTCTTTTTCATAGACCTTAATATAAACATACATATACCGCTTGGCTAACATAGCTCGGTATTCCAATGCGAATGCGTAGTAATAACTGAGGCTGCTATAGCTGTACATAAGTTAGGTATAAATGACATTCATATTAGATACTTATTTGATAGCTCAGTGGTACTAAAAGCACTGTGAAACAACGAGACAAATAAATTAATAATCCGATGTCAACAAGTACTAGATAAGATATCTTCCAATAATCAAGTTGTCCTCCAATGGATAAGGGGACACAGTGGACCTTATGGTACCGATGCCGCAAATTAGCTAGCCAGAAGAGCTTCTGGAATGAAAGTGACAGACCTGTATCCACTTTTTCTTCCATGCTAATAGTTTCGAACACGGATTCGTCAATGATCCACTGACATACAAAATTAAAAATGGACATAATCTACTGATTGCAGACAATCAAAATTGGCGGTACCGTTGTTGGTTCAACCACTGTCAAAACGTTCATATTTAGACCTATCTAGAAACCTTAAAAAATATTATAGGGACAATAAAAGGCCATTGCCCATTAAATAAACATTTATATTATTTATCCTCTGTGAAGCCTGTGAATTTCCCAAGAAGCTTCTGTACTTCTGAGCGGAGCTTGGCTGGCTGTACTAATAATAAATAAATAATATACAATAAACTTATAAAGCAAATAAAAATAAGTTGAATTCGATCATTAATAAAATATCACACATAATAATCTGTTTAAATATGTTTTGTAGGAACTTCCAACTGTTCTTTGCTCAAAGAATGCTTCATGATGACTCCCCAACGAAAAGGAAGGCAGCATCAGCTTTAGCTGAAACTAGAATGGCTCTAACATCCTTGAAGTCATTTAAAAGGCGTAATATTGCCAGTGTTCCTGTACAAAGAGTAGGAGAAAGTATCCGAAGTGTACATCCTGGTGTAGTAAGGCAGCAGCAGCAACACCTTAACAAGCCAAGTTCCAATATTATAGTCAATGTTTTTGAGGTAGGATATCTTTTTTAAAAGTAGGCATTATAATATATAGTTTTTCTTATAGAGCTTAACAGGTTTGATTGTGTTAATACATTACTGAAGTATCTGAAGGTTATCCCAATAACAAATCTATTTTTTTTAAAGAATGAATGACAGTTTCTGTATTATAAAGTACAGTAAAATACCTTGAGCATATTACCTGCTACTGTCTAATCGTGTGGTCCGTGTATAGTGGGTTGTTTAAGGGGAGGATTAGATTCTTGCAGTTATTGACGATATATTACCTGAGAAGAACCTGATCTGTCATTCTATAATGATACAACATTCAGGAATAATATCAAAGAATGAAGGTATGTGTAAGAACTCTTGAGTTGAAGTTTAGTATAAAATGAATATATGACATGAAGTAATTTCAATTTTATCATTACTGCAAGTATTGCCCCTATTTTTGGGATTATAAGTCCAAGTATGGGACTTTATACCACCACACTATCTGTATAAATCCTCTGTGGCATGGGTGCTTCTGTCACATACATTGCTGCTAAGCAGTTTGAAGTGGTCTGTTTCGTAGATGTTGCAAGTTCATGGGTTATAATGGCCACTAATTGCATGCCCCTATTATTTATTTATATTTTACAAATAAAATATTTTACGTTTTTAACAGGATGCTCCATCAACATCACATGCATCACATGGTATTCCTGTGGCCGAAGATGCTGGGCCTGCTTCATTAGTGCAGGCTTGTAGTAATCTTGAAAATGAGAAGGAAGTTGGTATCTGGACAAATCCTAAAACCAAAATGGTACATACAAATGTTGTACCACACCAGCCTTTACCCTTTACACGTATGTATCAATTTTATTAACAGATTTTTTATTTAAATTAAAAATAGTTTTGTTTTATTAAATTATTTAATACTTGTCTAATAAAATCAACCATATTATTTATTTTGTAATACATAGTTTTACTTTTAATAAATAATTATAAATACAATCCAACTTAAATTTTCATATATGTGTATTGGGGAAGATATTATTTTCCTTTTTTTTAAGTCCATTCTCTAATAATTTGGAGATAGTGTAACAACATAACATGTAAATTTTTTCTGTCAGCATATGAAGACGAAGATGATGTACTAAGGTTGCCTGAAAACCATATGGCGTATTGTGCAGATGATTTATCATTTACTGTGCCTCTATGTGTACCTGATCCTCCAGATACTACAAAAATCCCATGTTATAACAAATCACAGGTAAATGAAAAACTATATATTTATTTGTGGTCAATTTTATACCGTTAATTACAAAGTTGTATAATATTCCAATATATATTTTAGGTATATGTTAATGATCAAGAATATAGTTTAGAGGAAATCAGATCAAAAAAATATAATTTAATTAAAAAAGTTAAGACTGAAAAACCTGCAAATGTAGAAGTGCCGCCACGTTATGGCAGCATAAATGAAACTCTGGCTCAATGCAGTGCATTGGAAACCTTAGCAAATTGTGCCCTAGACACTGAACAAGATCATTTAGGACAACTTATGCCATTAACAATGCCTACTTTACAAAATATTACGAAAGTAACAAATATGCATTCGCCGGGAGAGCCAAAAGTGTTGGTCAACTTAGATTCTAAAGAATTTAGTGAATTAAGTGCAAAAAAGAATGATGAAAATCAAAAACCATCTCATTATGGTTCAGATAAGGAAAATCAAATGGACAAACTTGCAAACACTAGCAACTATGCTAATGAAAATAGTCCAGCTCCTTATGTTAAAAATAATCTAATGGAAGAATTCAACAGAAGCTTAATGGGTAATCTCCTTGGAGATTCTGTCACAGTTAACACTAAGGAAGCTCGATGGGAGCTTAGAAACTTATTTAATGACAATGGTAAATATTGCATTGTGATTGATTTGTCTATATCAATTATAATATTTCTTATTAATGTATCAAGTAAAAAAAAATTACAAACATGTAATAAAATTATCATGATGTATGTTAACATTTATAATATTATTCTATAAAGATATTAAAATTAAAATTCATTATTTTTGTATTTATAATATTTTTCATTTTATAGAACCATCTATGGTACAGCCAGTAGTGCAACAGTTTGAAGTACCAAATTTTGATATACATGAAGATAGATCTATGACAATAGCTATTAATACAAAAAAGAAACAAGAAATTGTTGATGTGAGAACATTACCAGAAGACAAAGAGAATGCAAATAAATTTGCAGCACCTGTAATTGCACCGCAAAATGTATGTATACTTCTGACATTTTACTATCATATTATTGTAAGTTTTTGAACTGTATAATGCATTATATTCTGTTCAATTTATATGTTGTAATATGATGTTTAATTTTTACCATAACTATAAACATTAAAGAACTGACCATATTAACTATTAAAATTAAATTTTCATTATAATTCTGTTATTTATATCATGTCGGCATTCAATAGAAATTTTGTTTTCATAAATAATAAATATATTTTATAAACGTGATTTATGATTTATAGTCATAGAAATATTTGTAAAAAACTTCATGCTCAAGTCTTTAATTTTTATTACAGGTTAACAAAACTGCCTTTTATGAGGAGCCATCATGCACTCAAGTCTTCAATTTCAACATCAAAGATGCTAGTACCCCAAACATGTCTCAGTTTAAAAAGCCTACAAATTGTGTAGACCCATCTACCAAGTTTCCCTCTGTACCAAAATTTTGTATTGACGAGAGTGTTATAGAACATGCTGATCCAGGTGTAGGTAAGAGGGAAGAGAGTTCTAGGCAACATGCGACAGATCAACATGCTACGGTGGAAAATCAAGGCGCGGGACTTTCAGTTATTATGGAAGCTACGCGGGAATACAACAGGTATATTTACCATAAGGAAATTAATTCCATAAAATAGTGTAATATGGTCTATTATTCCCAGTATATTCGCGCTAATCATGTTTTAAAGGTATACTAATTAACTTTTATGCGCACTCTAGTCTGTACGAATAATGATATTCTTTTTGTATGAAGTTTAGTATTGTATTTCAAAACAAAATCACTAATATTTATTTTTCGAGTTGAAATAAAGTAGTGCACAAAGTTGACAACTCAATTCTTTTTTATTATCTATTTAGATTATACAGAAATCCTGAGGTGCGCGCACTTATCGAGTTATCTTAACTCTTTAGGCATGTCGTAAGTTTTGATTATTTATTTTTATGTATTTCAGTAAATCTGGTTCCAGTTCATCTGGCCAGTCAACAAGGACAAATTTCACTGGATACACTACAAATTTTGATTCAATGTATAATAATCCCAATGATCCATCCCAACAACCTACTTCATCCAAACGAAGTTCATTATCTACACAGCCAAGAATGCCCAATGGAACATTTGCAAGGGTTTACCCCCAAAAGCGAGAGCAGCCAGAAAACAAACCGGTTGCACCGTCCACATCAGTGCCTTATCTTTCTCATGATCATCAGTATCAAAAACCGATGCCTCCAAATTACAATGGATACTCACCTCAAAGGTCTATGCATTCCCACTATCAACAGAACTTTAGCTATCAACAAGGTTATACTGGTAATCAAGTTATGAATCAACAACAGCAGCAGCAGCAACAGGGATATGCAAGTCCAAGCCCAAGTGCTTATCACAGCCCACAACATCCGGGTATGCAAAGCCCTCATGCTATTAATCAAGCAGTTCCTCCTGGTTTTCAAAGTCCTACTTATTCAACTCAAGTAGGGTATCATAGTCCTGGACATGTAATGATGAGTCCCCAACAACAGCAACAACAACAATTTAGTGGACGTCAAGAATATCAATATTCTAGTCAAACAGATAGGCAACATATTTATGTGAATCAGCAGCAACAACAGGCTGCAGCTGTTTTTCAAAGTCCTCCACATCAAACCCAGTATCAAAATAATCAATATTATCAACGCACCAGTGCGGCAGCAACGAGTCCAAGTTATAATCAACAAAACTATCTCAATATGCACAATCAATATAATAATACTAATATGTATTCAAATGTCAATTCCCATACGAACAACCAAAGTTTTAATGCTATGCAAAGTCCTTATAGACAGCCTCCTAAACAGGCGGTTGAAAGCACATCTGGTTATGGTGCCCAAAATAATCAGTCATTTCAAGTCTACCAAAGTCCACAATTATCTCAAAATAATTATCGTAATGCACCACATAGTACAAATGTTCCTACAGAGAATACAGATTCTCATATCAGGCAAGAACCTCATATGAATGCGTCATTAAAACCACAAGAAAGAGACATAAAAGAGCAAACTGCGACGAATAAAGTCACAACTCAATCGAAACCCGTAGCTCATCATAAAAATCAGACTTCCGCTTTACGAACTATTAGACATGATCAACCTAATGTAAAGATCGGCCAAAATTCTCCTGATATTGGTTTCTCAAACCAATTTCTTAATTTTATATCTAATAGAAATGAACCTAAAGACAATGCAAATACCCCGAAATTTTCAAATAGCCCAAGTATTTCTCAAAAAATGCATAAAAATCTTTATGTATCAAGTCCTGAGCAAGCCCAAGTACCTCCATCTTCCGGTCTTTCCGATTCGGATAGTAAAGACGGAATGACGGCGCAAACAGTGATGCCAATACAATCTGCTAAAATATCACACAGTGTTGAAAAACAAAAAGATATATCTAAAAGACAATTGGATTTCGAACATCGTGTTGAAATTCAATCAGAGGATAGTAGAGACTCTGTTAGCAAAGAAAGCAGAATTTCATCTGTTTATTCAAGGCAGTCTGATTTCCAATCTGATGGTTATGGAATGGATGTGGACAGTGAGAATTCTATGGAGTGTGGTGCATTCAAATCAACTCACTCTATATCTCTGGTGGAAACGAGTGACATACCAAGACCTGCTGATATTGATTTTCCAAAAGTAATTGATCCATTCAATAAAAAGATTTTAAGCTCACTGCTAGAGTATGTTAAATTTCCCAATAAAACTCACGCTGATGGCTATGTGGAAGTAAGGTCTGTTCCAAAACTACAACCTACTACTACGATTAGCATTGGAAATAACAGATTTTCCATAGAAAAACAATTAGGGAAAGGAAATTATGGTGCTGTGTTTCTTTGTCTTGATATCCACAGCAATAAAACTGTGGCTGTTAAATATCAAAAGCCTAGTAGACCTTGGGAGTTTTATATTTGTCAAGAAATAAAAGCTAGAATAAAGGATCCGTTTATGGTAAGTAATTTATTCATGTGTAATTACTTCTAAAACATTATGATAGCAATTGTTGCCTTTTGTATAAAAGAAAAAAGTAATTGTGTTACAAGCTTTTTTATAAAGAAGATTGAAAAATATATCGTTATAATAAAAACATGAAGTTGTTATTCAATAAAAACAATAGATATACCAGAGGGAGCTTATGTACAAAAATTGTTTGCTTGGGTACCTCTGTCCCATTCGTGTTTCTACAGTGAAGCAGTTGTGTTTGCATGGCTTTTTTGGTTTGAAGGAAAGGATATGACAGTGAATTTACAGGGTACAGAGGAATAAAACCTTAGTCCTCAGGAATGGCAACGCATAAAGGGTATCATGGGCGAAACAATATACTCTGTTATATCCATGATACTGCTTATATCTATAGGCGACGGTTACCACTTTCCATCAGGTGGGCCGTCAGCTTGTTTGCCATTCTAAGTTGCATAAAAAAAGATATATTTATCAAAGTAATATTTGCGTCATTATTATCATATCAGCCTTTAACTGTCCACTGCTGAACATAAGCCTCCCCATTGGGGGTTTTCCTAGTAGTTGCCACGCTTGGCAGATGGATTGGCAACCGCAGTCAGGCTTTGAAGATGTTTTAAGAGGGACGTTGTTGCCCATTCCTCACCCTCCCTTAATTGTCTCTTATGACACCCACGGGAAAAAAAGAGGTTATCTATTCTACTCTGGGACCACATGGCCTAATATGTGTATTTGACATAAAATAATATATTCATCTATATTTTTTCAGCTTCCAGGATACATGGATATAACTACAGCATTTTTAGGAGATAATGCTAGTTTATTCGTATCTGAATACTCTAAGTATGGATCTCTTTTAGATGTTGCAAACAAAGTAAGAGTTGCAACTTCGAAATGTATCAATGAATTTATAGTAATTCTATTGACGTCTGAAATGCTATCTATAGTTCACTACTTGCACAAGGCACAAATCATTCACGCGGATATTAAACCAGACAACTTTTTGTTAATGAAGATGTGAGTGTCTTATATCTAAAGTAATTTGAGTCTATTTTTCGTATTTAAATTGATTATCGATTATAGGGTAAATACTGTTCAGTGGACTGATTATCTTATTTTTACAGCCCTGCACAAGAATGGCGAACACCATCTTTGCAGCTGATTGACTTGGGGTGTGCCATAGACATGTCCTTGTTCCCAGAAGGAACCACATTTAATGAAGTAAGTTGTTATGTTCATATAACGTAGGTTGTGGCAGACGTTAGCATCTAAAATTGGCTGATGCTCGATACATATGTCTATAGGAAACTTCTAATATTAAAAATTTAAATATTTAGTTCTTTATCAGTTTGAAACCAATTGTTTGCCTATAGACATGAACAGCACTATGAATATCACAGAAAATATATAATGCAACACCCATAGTTTCCCTTATTATTATATACCTGAAGACTAGTTATCTCCTGTAACCAGTAGTTTTACAGCTACTAATAATAGATTTTGAAAATGTTATGATCAGATAAACCAATTTTTATTCTAATCATCACACACACACACATACACACGCACACAGAACACTCATACACACGCACACAGAACACTCATACACACACTCACATACACTCGCGTACTAGCACACGCACACGCACACGCCCACACAAACTATGCACCTACGTGTACCCAAACTCACATGAAACATTATATGATTAGATTAACCCTGTTCGCCGCATCATAAATGTAAAATGACTTGCTTTGACTTCCACGAGACAGGCTTTGCCTAGTGTGGGGTCATAGCTATATTGTACCATAGGCATATTTGTTCAAGGAAATAAAGATATTCTATTCTAATTAAACAATAATTGCAGGATTCAGCAAGTATGAAACTATTTTAACATTCTATACATGTCTTGCGGTCATGTGATCTATTTCAATATTATTTAATTTGTATTGTTAGTTTCTTGCTTTAGGCTTTCCTTAATGATTATTGTTGAAATATTACAGTTGATTGCTACTGAAGGTTTCACATGCACTGAGATGCGAGAAGGGAAACCGTGGACATATCAAACTGATTTGTATTGCTTGGCTGGTACAATACATGTCATTCTAATGGGTAGCTACATGAAAGTAGCCAATCGTCTAGGTCAATGGAATATAGACAAGAAATTGCCCAGGTAACTAACTGTGTGGTCAATTTAGGGGCGCCATTTTTCTATCTCTGAATAAAAATTCCAATTTGATATCACAGGGAAATCTTTATGTTTATCATCAATATGAACTAAATTTATAATAGTTTTGAATCATATTATAAATTTAGTTTATAGTGGTCCTTAAAGTAGTAATTCAGGGAAATTATCAAATTAAAAGATTAGGTTAAGAGATTACAAAAATGACACCTCAGAATCGAGTCCAATGTTTAATTTTCTCACACCTTTTCTTCAAGTAGTGTAATTTATATTAAATAAAAAGAAGTGAAATATGAAATTAATTTTTGGCCGACATATATGTGCCTTTATGTTATTAAAAAATTATAACAACTAAATGAAGTATAATAGTGATATGAAAGCGAAAAATAAACTTTGTTTGAGGACTTGTAGTTCATCTTCTATGTATGTAGAAGTGAAACGCCATCATTGGTTAATCATGTAATCTCCAGGCTTTTTTTTTAAGGAATGATAATAAAAAGGTAACCCCGCCTATACTATCGGTAAATACTGGCGGGGCACCAGTGAGGGATGATTGGTGAGAATGAAAAGGCAGGTTAGTTAGTCCATCATGATGAATTTAACGATAAATTAGTCACGATGGTTTCCAAGGGGACCCACGTGGAGGTCGATCTGATAGGGTATATTGATAGCTATAGGGATTAACCCTATTACTAACAATCCCCTTCCCCACTCCGAAATCTCCAGGGTAGGTTTACAGTATATACGCAAACTTTTTATTGATGTTTACATGTCACATGAGGAAACTGTGACAAGTACCTAAATAATTTTGGTTTATTATATTATATTAATTAAATTAATTTATGGTTTAAAATATTTTCAGGTACATGAAAGTTAGCTTATGGGACAAGATATTCACAACACTACTAAATGTTCCTGATTGTAATAACTTACCTGATCTAATGGATCTCAAGAATGAAGTAGATAGCGTCTTGAGCGAAATCGACAACCTTGGCTCTCAACTCCGTAACTTTGCTAATGTGCTTAAATCTAGATAAATGTGTGAATGGTCCTGATGTATTTATTGCATTTAGATTCTATGGTGACTGTAAAAACAAGTACCTAACATGTATTATTATTAACAATATAAATACAAATTATGTCCTATATTGATGAATCCTGATCTATCTCTAAGTTAATTTTATTGCTTTTTCATTATAAAGCAATAACTATAAGATATCAGAATCTACAATCTACTTTACAATATGCCTTGTTGTGTTTAGTTAAAAATGTGATATTGTGATTTTTAGTTCGTTTTAGTTTAGAACGAAAACATGGCTTAGATATTAACTTGTTAGCTTAATAAATGTTGAAAGATTATTTAGGTTTCATTTATTTTTGTACAACCTAATAAGACATGCACATCACCCATTTCTTGTTTGAACTGTAATTATAATTAATAAACAATTACCTGGTTGACACTTTTTTTTATTTTGTAACATCCACTACCAATACATCCAATGTACCCGAAATATAAAAAGAAGCATTTTATAAAATGTTTTCTGGGAACATCAATTTTTCTGAAGGCTTGAGAACAAAAATCATTGAAACTAGACAGAATTGGCATGTGTTGAAAATCACCCACATTTTGCTATAAAATGTTTAAAATTTAGATTAATGACTGTACACTGTGTAGATACACAGCACAAATAGACGACAATCATTGTAATGTAGCTTAAAAAAAAATTAGACAATTACTTTTTTAATATAAAATTATATGCTCTTATCTTTCTTTGCATGTATGGTGTTAAATGTTAGAGTAGATAGAATTAAAAATCCATTTTTATGAAAAAAATATTTATTGTGAAGATTTTTCCAATCTTTGTCTTTTTCGTTCTTGATATTCTTGTACATTGTCAAACTTTCTTTTATATAATACCTTAATAAAATCAAAGTTCTCTTTAACTTCACTTGTGGTAATATTATTTTCAAATACATTAATAGTTTTATACAATTCCAGTGATATCTTACCATCACAATATAAAACATTATATATTGTAATATTAGAATTACTATCATTATAAAGAACAATAGAGGAATTGTGAAATTTAACAGCATCAGGGAAACTATGTAATTTAAGTTTTTGTTCCAATTTATGAATAAATTTGGCATTTATAGTTTGTAAACTATAAAACAATAAAACATTATAAGTATATACAGCAACTGCCAGCAAACTGCTTGTTTCATTGAGTTTACAGATAGCATAATGTACTATTGGTAATGTATTCACTTCTATACCTTCATCATCCATTATTTTACAGAATTGTTCCTGTAGATGTGTTTCATTAACATCAAAGGAAGTATCAATGCTATAGCAAAGTAAACCATTTACATAGTCCCAACACTTAATAGTTCCATCGCCAGATGTACTTGTTAAATATTTATTGTCATGGGGCAAAATTTCAATGTGATTTACAAATTCTTTATGTCCTAGGCAGAATGTTTGAATGTTATAAGTGTTAGGATAATTTGAAACCCTTATTTTTTCATCTCTGTCACATGATATGATGTATTTGCCATCATAGGTTTGTAACACATCCAATAATAAACTTAGATGTCCTAAGAGTTTAGTGCCAGAACTCTCAATCTTTATATTAAATATTAATACGTCACCACTTTTATCTGCTATTAAGATTTGATGGTTATCAGTTGCAAATCTTATTTTACTAGAACTTCTTGGAAGTACTATATTTTTCAATATTTCCCCAAGTGGTAAAGAATATATTATTAATTGTTTAGATGCTGATGTTGATACAGCTAAATACTTTGAATCTGAAGAAATTGCTATATCAGAAATATAATCAGTTTCTTTTGATTTATTTTGACTTGTTATTTCTATGCATTTGTCGAGTGAAAAATCATAATAATTAATATACAGGCCTTTTGCTATTGCAATAAAATTGTCACTGGTTGCTATTGAAACCATTTCTTATTTCGTATAAGAATAAAATTTATAAAATGACTGTTTAATAATTTATTTTAAATAAATTTAATAGGTAAATGAAACATGTGGGAAATCACAGATTTGTGTTTTGACATTAGTGACAGTGACAGTACACATAGTTCAATTTATGGATATTTATGGTTTTTATATTACATTACTCACTATCTATGGCATTACTCAGATATGTACATAGGTATAATCTTAAAAACAAGGATTAAATATAAGGAATGATAAAATAAAAACTGTATATCATATAGTTGCCTGCTTTCTTCTTAAGCAAATATAATTAGTAAAAAGAGAATGAAAAATACACCATCAGTTGTTTTTTTCTCAATTCATAGCAGGTTAGTGTATAGCTTGCTATGAATTGATAAAAATGCCTTGAAAGTGTACCTTTCGTCCTCTTTTTACTAATTGTATTTGCATAAGAAAAAGGGAGGCAACCATACGATTTACAGTTTTTATTGTATCATTCCTTTATGTAATTTCTTTTCTTAGAGTATAACATATTTATTTTCTGAAATGGATGTGTTGAAGAATAACAAGATAAGAAATGAGTACCTACTATATGCAATAAGTCTAAAAAAATTGGACCAGTAACGGAGAAGTTGTAAAGCTTAGTTACTAAGTAAAAGATTGCCTTGGTATGGTTATATTTATGCACAGAAATGAAAGCTATGTTTTAAAGGAAATATTAAATGTAAAGTGGACAAATGTAAATAAAGGGGAGGATTGTAGAAAAAGTAGATAGACTGTGTGAAAAATTATATGCATTAAAGAGGAGTGAGCATGGAAATGGTAGTTGACAGGGATTTATGGATGAGGAAGACATTCTGCGTTGATTCGAAATAAATGGGAAAAATCAATTAATGATGATGATTATATCTATTTTATTGAGATTCATTGATGAGGCCTACAGGTATAGATAAAGAATAGTAAGGCCCTTAGATTGCATACAGTCAAATTTACAGACATATTCAAATTACAGATTAGATATTATAATAGTACCTGTTGTTAATTACTTTATGCAAGTGATTGCCACGGGTGATGAATGATGCCATGTCGTACAGATTTGACACTGTCAAAGAGTATATAACCAAGGGATAAGAGAACGCACTTTATACAAAATTACGTAAAACGCCTTGGTCAGTAATATCTCACAAAATCCTCGTTTTCTCGTTATGTTGGCTACCTTGATGTTTAAAATGGAAATGAATAGGTTATATAATATGTATATAAGAAATATATAAGTTTATGCCAAATAGTATGTTCCAATGGACATTTTTTTGCAAAATTAAAACAAAAGTACATTTTTAAATATATTTATCATCACTACATAGTATAAAACAAAATCGCTTTCCGTCTGTCTGTCCCTATGTATGCAAGATCTTTCAAATTATCTAACGGATTTTGATGGTTTTTTTTGAGGCATTTTTTTTTAATTCATGATTCAAGAGGTTCAAGTGATTCAAAAGGAAAGTTATACATATATTTAATACATGCATAATATAGTAGATAAATCAATAATTTTAGTTAATGTCAATGTCATAAATAAACACATTTTTTTGGAATTATATTGCAACTTGAATCCTACGGGATAGATCAAAATAATATACTACAGTATTATACACCTTAAGAGGGTCTAGGAAAAAATCCGCTATGGTATATGCCTGTTTCTTACAAATAACACACAATAACACCTTTTCATACTTTACTTTTTACGGCAAAATAATGACTTTTTTACGAAGCGATTTTAAGCAATACAGCATTAATTCTTATTCAAATATGTACCTTAAATGTATTATATATTGAATATAGGTCAATATATAATATTTACAGTTATAGATCAATATAAAAAAGCATGTAATTTAAATGAATATTTTCGACGATATTATAGATTTAAAATAGCGGTTGTGACAGTATCGGCCGGGTGCCGGCGGCACTATTTAGTATCACCATTGCACCCATGTAAAGCCGGGGTCGATCGTTAGTATAAGCGTAATTCCTACGTCAAATAAATAAAAATATGAAATACAAAGCTAAAACTATTCCACAAATAATTTAAATACCAGCCATTTAGATCAGATTTCACAGTATTTTGTTAATTGGCATTATTGCGATTTCATCATTTACTAAATATTGGCATGTTGATTCCTGACCAAATCCATACATTAAAACTAGTACGATATAGACTGGTCACTGTGACAGATTAAGGTACTGTTACCTACATTACGTATCTTATATTTAAGTAGTTTAAGGTAGACAATTAGAAACTTATCTTTTACTCATTTTATTATTCAGACAGTTATTAAATAAGAAAGGTTCATTAATATGGTTTCTTCTTGGAGTCCAGATAAGAAACATAGTGATGTGGAAAGGTAGGAAATGAATCCTAGTCAATTTATGAATTCTAATTGATATATATTTAATATTTAAATTGCTTTTATCATCAACTTTAAGAGAACAAAAATATCGTTTTCATACCTACATACAGAATTAATAAACCCTAACTAAATTGTTTTCAGATGGATCTGTATTTATCCTGCTTATATGAATAGTAAAAAAACACTTGCAGAAGGCCGTAAACTATCAAAAGCTTACTGTGTCGAAAATCCGACTCATCAGGAGATCAGAGATGTTCTTTTAGCCACAGGTCTACATGTTGGTGTGGAAAATAAACTGTATCCACGAGAAAGAAGTAAGGTAAATGTTTTTACATGAATATAAAGTTTTTCTTTCTGAATATGTACTGTCTACAATGTGTTTCAATATGTATTTTTTTATAGTACTGAGGTGGCAATCAAGTATACGCTTATGCTTGTTACCATAAGGTAAGTGGTGGTTACTGTAGGAACATGTACATGTATATATAAAATAAGAATTAGTATAGTTTCCCAGTATAATTTAAATATTTTTTTAAATGTTTTAGTAAATGTTCAGTAAATCAATAACATTGTTGAGTCAGCATATTCTACTCTATAGCAACTTAATTGGCATAATTATAGAAGATATTCATATGGTTAGGGCTTAAGGTTGGATGTAATACTTAAATATAAAACTCATTCTGTCATCATTCTGTTTTATATTATTTTATTTTATTTTTGTCTGTTGAATATTGCAGGAAATGCAGTATAGAGGCAGGATTCGAGTGCAATTGAAAAATGATGATGGCACACCAATTAAACCAGAATTTCCTACTAGGGAATCGGTTATGAAATTCATTGGTGAATCAATACCAAAACTGAAAACTCGTCAGAATAGGTGTGTATTATTTTAACTTTTGAAAATACAACATATTGAAAATGATGCTGAATACTGCCATACATTGCTGTAAAATATTCTAATTCACCTTATTATCACAATAGATAGGTTATCTATCTATACTTATAATAAGTCTGTAGAGAGGTCAATTCTATACATGAAATATATTTCCAAAATATCTATCAGGGAGTGATTAGTGATTGATACTGATGCCAAAAACACAAAGAGTAAAATTTTTGTCTGTCTGTATGTTCCTTATAGAAACAAAAACTAGATGACGGATTTTAACGAAACTTGGTACAATTATTCTTCATACTGCTGGGTAGGTTATAGTTTTTATCACGCTACGATTAATAGGAGCAGAGCAGTGAAGGGAAATGTTGGGTAAACGGGAGAAGTTACTCCATCTTACGTACTTAAGAATTTTTTTTATATACCACTGAGGTGGCAAATAAGCATATGGCCCACCTGATGGTAAGTGGTTACCATAGCCTAAGAACGCCTGCAATACCAGAGGTATTACGTGCGTGTTGCCGACCCTGAAGAAACCTCTTTACCCCTCTTTTGAATTATTTATTACTCACAATTGTACAAGGTATAGCATGGGTATTTCAATATAATAATCTGTGACATCAATTTTTTTTAATGGAAAATAATGGTATGGTAACCCCACCTGTGCTAATGGTATAAGCTGGCGGGACACCAGTGAGGGATGATAGGTGAGAATGGAAAGGTAGGTCAGTTAGCCCATTATGATGAATACACCTGGAATTCAGCACAATCATTTCCAAGAGGGACCACATGTAAGTCGACCTGACTCCTACCGGTTTCTAAGCCGAGTGCACCCGGCCCTTGCGTGAGGGGGGCGGGGGGGCGGGGGGAAGGGAAGTCGACCTGACAGAGTATATTGCTAGTAATGGGACTGTTAGTATTATTAACAATCTTCCCCTCCCTCCTTTCTGTGTTTCATCTATTTATTTTGTTCATGTCTAAACTGACAATGAAATTTGTTAACATACTATATGGGCATACTGGATCATTATCTATCTATATTACTCTAAAGGATTTTTTATGTCTTTTTGGAAAGAAATCTTTTATTGAAGAAAAAAAAACGCCTTTTATTGTTACAATAATAAAAATATTTAAAAATTGAATTTGTTGTGTTCTCGTCTCATGTTACTCATTGTTTATGAAAAAAAAAAAAACTGAGAGCCTTTTGTACAATGAAAGGATTTATGAAAAGTTTTAAAAAGAACAGGCGATAAGCTTTGCTTAGGCAAATTCATAGAAATGTATTTAGTCTTTTTCACTTTTGGGCAAAAATTTGATTTAGTGATAATATGTAAAGGTAGGTAATTAATTTTATTTTAATTTTAGGCCTGCTGATCAACAACCTCAAACAACAAGTCAATCTAGCAGCAAGAGTAAGGGCAAGAAAGGCCGTAGATAATATATTACAAACAAGTTATTCTTTATTTTATTAAAAGTCTTATAATAAACATATAAGTTAAAATAGGTGCTATTATTTATCAATTATAATAAATACTAAGTGCAAAAGTAATTTATATTATTTTGAATGTATATGAATAGACTGTTCTGATATTCTATTTTGACCATTTATATCTCTTGCAACACTGTATCCATCAAAAATAGTAACTGCTGGTAATTTGCCTTCAGGTGCACTCTGTAGAGCTAATGTTAAATTAGATAAATCTTTTATTGATATTACTGTTTCATGTTCTGTATAAGTTTCTTCAACATCTGTGGTAGGTGCGCCATTTCCGTTAGGGACTCGTTTATAACTGGTGTGATTGTGTGTGACATGGTACTTGCTTTTTTCATTATTTTCTTCGGATTGTAATTGCTCTGAGTTATCGTTGACAATAATCTTGGATGGAAATCCTCGTAATCCTCTATCATGTTCTGATAAAGTGTTTGAGCTTTCTGTTTCGTTTCCTCTAACTTCGTGTTTATAATATTTTTTATATTCATCGACGACTCTAATGAGTTCATTGGAGTTTTTAACTTTTTTTTCGAATTTTTCGGTTGTCTCTGCTCCATCAATTCCTGTATTTCTGGTATGGTTTTCATTTCTTCTTCGGAATTCATGGCTACTTGCATTGTTTCGTGTAGTACAGTCGGTATTTTCTTCATTACTTTTTGAATAGGACTCATTTTCTCGGATTCTGGTATTATATTCACTATCTCCATTATTCCTGGGGATATTTCTCTCAGTGCTTCTGTGAAATGTGGAGCTGCTTCTTTCACTGTATCCATTATTGTCTCGCTTACCGCTAGAGGTATCTCTTGAAAGTAGTAAGGATATGTTCTTATTCTGTCTGACAATGCCGATGTCACCCATGGTAGTATTAATGGCTGTCTTGGCGGTAGTCTTGGCAGTATCTTTCGTGATCTGAGTGGGGACAGTATGGGGTGTAATAATTGCCGTTTCTTCCGGCACAGGCTCTTCTTCGGAATCGGATATGAGTCTGCATGTACATACCATTCTGCGTTTATTAACGGCACGTAATTTGCTTGACTTATTTGTTTCTGAGATCTCAATGGTTTCGCTTGCGTCCGATTTAACAAGAGTATCGTATAACATGCCGAGATTTCTAAGTAAAGGAATATATTTTTGATTAGTTTCGCCATTTTCATTTACTTCTCTACTGATTAATTGATCTTTGCGTTTGTTACGTGATTTCTGTTTCAGTTTTTTTGGTCTTAGTGGACTTTTGTTTTGAAAAGTTTTCTTGTTTTTGATTGGATAAATATTTAAGATTCCAGGAATCTTGTTGACTGTAAAGAAGCAATAATTGAAATTCTTTTTACCTGTACCTTCCTAAATTGTCGATTTATTAGATTTTTAAGTTAAGTGTGAAGGAATAGAATATTTATTACCTTTTGCCTTAATTCTTGACTTTATCCAAGAAGTTGGGGCAATTACTTTGTTTAAAGAGAACAGTTCAGCTCTACTTTCTGAAAAGAAAAAATGAAACTTGTTAAACATCTTTTAGATTTCTGTGTAATGATGGTATCAACGTAATGTCAGCACAGTGTAATAAAATTATAAATTAAATATGGCGATACCAATTTGCTAACAATTGCTAACAATGAGTACTAATAACACTGTACTAACATTCCTTTGACTAGAATTTTTATTACGTGCCAGATAATACCTAGGTATATTATACAAACTTAAATATAGAAAAGTTTATTAAAAATATCGTCACGTAGAATGAAAAATAATCTGGTGAACATTTGATACTTCCATACGGATTAATATGAAACACCTAACTATGGAAGTTCTAGTTTATTCATATTAATTTACGTATTGTTGGAATCGGATTAAACGTATTTACCTAATAAACCTCGATTTTAATTAACAATGCTATCATTGTGTAATAAGTTATGAGGTTGATGTACTTTATATATATAGGCATGATTTAACATATTGAAATACTTTAAATAAAGATTATTTCATATGCCAGAGGTAATCCTTATTCTTATGGTAGAAAGTAACATATATAATCTCGTTGGGCTGAAGTCCATAAACTTTCATCTATCCTATGATCCTATTAATATTATAAATGCGAAAGTTTGTAAATCTAGATGGATGTTTATTTCTCTTTCACGTAAAAACTGAACGGATTTGAATGTAATTTGGTACATTGGTAAATTATATCCTATCTTAGCACATAGGTTATTTTATATACTGATTCATATGCGTGAAGCCGCGGTGTATAATTAGTACAAAAGAAATGTAACATCAGACAGTTGGCACTCGAAATTTAATTGTGAATTATAAAAGGGGAATGAAATATAAACGTATATAACAAGTCGCATACTGAAATGCGAGTACTTTAAGTGGATAGGTTTTATGCAATTTAGAATGCCAAGCATGTTGATGGCTCACCTGATGGAAAGTGGTAACCGTCGCCTATAGACTTGATACCTATAAGTCAGAATAGAGGTATACAATTGTTATGTAACAAATTTTAATAATTCAGTGTAGTTTCTTGCATTTTTACTAGATACTTAACTATATATACTAACCGGAATTTTTTGACTTTGTTATTTTGTTTAGAGTTTGGTTTTTCTTCAACTCTGCATTAATTAAGTCGTTTAGTGAAATTGGTTTTACAATCGAATCTGAAAAAAGGCGATAAAGTGTAAAAAATTAATAATTTGCACCTGTAGGTATTTTAGAAAATATTTAGTAATAGTATTATCCTGAGTATGATAGAAATATTTCCAAATATTAATATTTATACAATTCGATATTAATTAGTATAAACTAAGAATAACAATTATATAGTATATAACGGATATAATACCTTTTTTGCATGAAAACTGTTCAGTAGCAACCTACGTGCTCTCTCGGTGTGCTTAATAGAGCGAAGCATTACTTCACGCCGGATCAGCGATTAATGCTCTACAAATCGCAAATCCGACCCCATATGGAGTATTGCTGTCACTTATGGGCGGGAGCACCAAGATATTCAAGGTATCTAACCTTGAATATCTTGAACCCTTCGACTCAGTACAACGACGAGCTTTGAGAATTGTCGATGATTCCAGGCTTGCAATCGGTATTGAACCCTTAAGTCTTAGGAGAGATTTTGCCTCACTCTGCGTGTTCTACCGCTTATACAACGGATTGTGCTCAGAGGAATTATTCAATATGATGCCTACGGCCACTTTTTACCATCGTACGGCTCGCCATTGACAGGGAGTTCACCCTCATACCTTACAGCCTAAATGGTCGCGTACAATATGGTTTCAGAGATGTTTTCTCCCACGAACACTCAGGTTATGGAATGAGCTCCCTGCCGAGGGACTACAGCATGGGGTTTTTCAAAAGGGGGGTAAAGAGGTTTTTTCAGGGTCGGCAACACGCGCGTAATACCTCTGGTATTGCAGGCGTTCATAGGCTACGGTAACCGCTTACCATCAGATGGGCCGTATGCTTGTTTGCCAACTCAGTGGTATAAAAAAAATACGTATATTTTTACTATATTTCTTATACGACTCATTTTTTTGACATTTTATTTTTGGTGTCTATTTAACTATTTTATTATATTTGGACTACCTTTACAAATCCAATAACTATTAAAAATAGCCATTGGGATGGTATGAGGGATTAAAGGATATTTATTGGTTGCTATCTAGAATCTGCCAACCATATTTCATGAGTATATTTTCACTATCTAAGTAGGCATATACAACATAATAGGTTTATGATATACAAGCTTTTACCCGAGACTTTGTCTTCGTGTTCACTGACCGGGATAAAAGTAACGTACATTCTTCTCCATCCCCTATAGCAGGGGTGGCCAAATATTTTGATAATCGGGCCACATTGCAGATGAAAATTTGACTCCGGGCCAAACAGTTTATTTTTCTAATTGTAAGTTTAATTTTTGCTAAGGATGTCAATTAATGAATTTAAAAAACCAACATTTTTGAATCAAAATATTTATTAAGCGCTGAAAAGAGCGGTTGTCCGGGAGGAAATTTTGGCTCCCACCGGCCCTCATAATGTGCATAAGTATTGCTTAATATTATATTTTATCTAAAATTTTTTATGCACTAATTTATGTTAGACAAAAACTAATATTTGTGTTTTTAATAATAATATATACAATGCTTCAGGGGCCAGATTAAATGGTGGGCCTGGGCCGCCTTTTGTCCAGGTCTGCCCTATAGTACGTAAATATATACAAAATTTCATATTTGTTAAGTTAAACAAATAAATAAACTTTGTTTCAAATTTATAATACTAGTAATATAGAAAGTCATTAAGTATAATCCATCAAGTTTATTAGGATTCTCTCGATAAAATAAATGTGTAATACTAGTGGACTAGTTTACTAGTCCAGCTTCATTGGTGGGTTATATAACATAAAAAATATACGCGACGAACATTAATTTTCTGTTTTTTAAAGTCAGTTAAACCATTGTAATTGCGAACATGATTCAATACCTACCGCTGTCTTTACTAATATTATAAATAAAAAATTAGTTTGTCATATTATAGTGTTCTAAAGACTATTAAAATATTTTCATAAGGTATTTTTTACACATCTTCAGTTTTATTGAATTTCAAAATTATTAAATGATACAATTGTTTCAAAACCATGTTAAAAGAGGTCAAAATGTCTTTTGTTAAAAAAAATTATTAGATAACGTATAACTTGTTTATTGAATTTAAATAAAATGTGAAAGTATTTACTTAAATTTGTAAAAAAAATATGGTACTCCGTAACAATGCTATTCCATATAATTACAGTTACTTTTTTACAAATCGCTAACAAATTTCATCGCTCTCTTACCTTAATGCCATGGCTTGTCTTGTGTAAATTTTCAAATTGCATTTAATATTTAGATAGTTGTATAGGTATGTTTGTTACTAACCTGTACGTTTTGGTTTCGTTACCTTGCTTAGCGTTTGATTTTTCTTCAATTCTGCATTAATTAAATCGTTTAGTGAAACTGGTTTTGCAATCAAATCTGTAACAAATAGACGGGTTAATCTGATAATAAATCTATTCCAAACTCAAATAAATAAATGACTAGTATTCTATAAATATATTGTCTCGGGTACTTTTGATTTTGTCTATTTTTTTATAGTTCAATACCAACTAGTAGGAAGGAACCTTCTAGACGCGACTTTGTACGTTCGTTCGACATTCACAGCGCTATTTCTCATCATCTTCTTATAAGAATAAATACATGCCAAAATGTCAGGAATTGAAACCGTAACTCTAAATACATCGAATTGTTTGGAAGTTTCTACAAACTGAACTAGAAGTTGCTGGTACACTACAGGTTAATATATAACTTATCATTACAAATAGATTACACAAACATATTATTAGTATATAAGTTTATACAAAAAGAAAAGCACACAGTTATACAATTGGCTTAGGCCCGTGTATACTTGTAAAACCGGTTTTAAGCCGAGATTAAATATAAAATAATAATAATAATAAATTCTTTATGCAGGTTACCAGGACCCACACAATTTTTATACAAATTATTACAATGATGTTACGATTATATTATAATATCAAATAGATTAATACAAAAAAAAAACAAACAACCCAACTTACTTTTTTTTTGTATATTGGCCAGCATGTTATCGATTTGAAGTATGGAATAATTTGAAATATAAAATATTCTGTAATAATATAATCTTTATGAAAGTGAGGTTACTTGTTCGTTCCTTCCTAGTGCTTTAACGGCTTAATTAATCACTATGAAATATGATACACACGTATTATATGGGATGGAGAAGAACAATAAACTATTTTTTATTTCGATCAGTGAACATATCCTGGACATGCGGAGGAAGTTGCTGGTAAGAGCTAATAGTTTAAAAATGGTGTTGTTAATAAACTGTTATAAAGGTGAACAATATTTTAAAATAACGAAATAAAATTATTAATCCAATTACAATATAAAGTTACCTATTTAAATCAATCGCTAAGGGTGCGGAAATGTCTATTAACCCAAAAAGTTAATTTTTATTCTGTCGGTAAAAGATAAATATAAATATAATATAAACACACTATAAATAAACACACTATATAACTTAACAAACCACTTATATTTTTCACACTCAAAATTCACAGTATGAAACTCTTTAATCATAATTGCTTTAAATGTGTTATTAGATACTTACAAGGGATCAAGACGGCACAGTTAATGACTATGTAGCATTGCCATCTGGGGATTTTCATCTTCTTTCATTTTTGCCTCAAATAAGGTCGTCAGACTGATTGTTAATTATGCAAATCGCGACGAGCGTGTTAATTTGTATTTATAACCTTCGTAGTTGCTGAGCAAGCTGAATCGGTAGCGCGTTTCCATAACACGTACGTAATTTGCAATTTTATTATTAACGTTTTTGTCCATACATACAAACATCTGTCTGTCAGATATGTATATATGTACGCCTGTTATCCTAATTAATATGTATTTTTTTACCATTTAAATAGCGGACCTGGTAAATGTTGTTTTGCTCCTAGATAGAATTATAATATTAGATAAGAATACCAAATTTAATGAAAATCACGTGTAATTAAGTACATAATTAAGATTGTATTCCATAAAAAAAATCAACTTCAATTGTGGAAAAACCAGATATTTTTATTTAAAAATAAAACTACAGAGCCGATTTTGATAAAATTTCTGTGGGATCAATTTGTAAGTATATCCTTTTAGATAAAAAAGCAATTCCAAATCAGTTTGCAATTTGCGAAGTTATGAGGTAATAAACATAAAAAATACAACCGAATTGATAACCTCCTTTTTGAAGTCGGTTAAAAAGTAATATTATTTTCCATTCGCTTACCTCGTATGTGTGATAAAATCTAGAGCTGGGAAATACTATTAGGTACATCTCTTCGTACACGTAATATGACTGTGTAATATCAGTCTATCGTAGGATTATATTATTCTCTGGTATCATTTCGTTAAACAAGAACATACAAGAATAATGTAAACCCAATACTAACATAAAGATATGATCGACGGAATTGACGGCAATATTCGTTGTACCGATACGGTACGCTACTCTACGGTACAGTAATATAATTCTGGGTTAATGCTACACTAGACAGTAATTAAAATGTATGGAATGAATCGGGAATGGAGGATAATTGTGACTATGTTTCTCTAGCTTTTAGGGACAAAATAGACAAGCTATAATAACATTAACATAATAAAACGGTAACGACTACTTTTGATATATATATTTATGTCTATGTCCGTCGGTAATAAAGGAAATAAAAACTTCGTAAATGGTTAAATTCTTATTTATCCTCACTAATATTGTAAATGTGAAAATGAGTTCTTTTGTTACCTTTTACCGCCTTAACTGCTTTACAAATTGCTATGAAATTTGTAATAAACATAATATACCGTTCACGCGGACGATATCGCGGGTAAAAAAAGGTAAAAAGTATGTAAAAGTAAAAGCTAGTAATATTATAAATATGTGAGTGGCTTTGCTTGTTTGTTAGCGTTTGGCGGATTAACAGTTCAACCAATCGTGAGATTTGGTATACCAAACTTTACGACGATTGTTTGAAATGTATCTACGTTATTTAACGTTACTAAAGAAAAAAAAATTTAACGTTACTTAGTCATGATATAGATTTTTCTAAATTATTTTAGGTATTTTGGGTTGTTCTGTGAGATATTTTACTACTTTATTTTAAACTAGGGTTTTTAATGGGAAGCTGATAGATAAATATATAGGTCCTATTTATATTAAGAATATGAAAATTACCTTTTGTTGAAAATGGTAGACTACCAAAGGAAATATAAGCTCGTACAATTAACATTTTAGGTATATTTAGACGGTAGTTAATAAATAAGATAAAGGCTGTCCTTTTTTGACAATAGGTATCGGTGATTACGTCTGGAATTGTAACTAAAAATAGAAAACTTGAAAGAAAACTCAAGAAAAGTTGAATGAAAACTGAGGAATTGCAATTAAGATGGAAGAATAGTAATGGCGGTTCGTTGTAAAGTTAAAAATACAGCAACAGTGTGATACATTCATTCATTGTGAATTCGAATACACAACAAGTTGGCAAATAAGTACCCACATACGACTTAAGAGCAGTTACCGTTTGCAGTAAATGGACACTTATCGTGCTCAACGATCAATCTTATTATCGGTAACGTAAACATTGTATTCTTTGAGTCATAAATAATATTCACGTACTCATTCTTTTCACATGGTATTTTATTCTCGAGGCACGTATTTGCCTTATACTCGTATGTGTACCTATATGTTTCAAACTAGCATAGTTTGAAAATGGATCGTGTTAAATTTGTATCTCTTTACTAACATTTATAGATGTCAAAGTATATTTGTTACGTCTTGACGTCATAACGGTTAAACCAATCGTTTTAAAATTTGGTATGCACGGAGTATTTGGAATGGAGAAAGATGCGAGCATAGCTAGTATATACGAGTAAATATAAATAGATATGCTCATGACTGTAACCCGAGATGGTGTAGTCAAAGGTTCTGTAGTGGACTGTTGCCGTTAATTGCGGTGGACTTCGCTCTTGAGTTGTCCACATTGTGGGCGAATAAATTCAATATGAAAGTGACCACCTTTTAGATTAATTTAACGGCGTCTGTGTTTACTAATTCGTATACTATATTCGTATACCTTTAGAGGATAAAGTGAATAGGATATCTTGTTTGCTTGTAACATAACAAATATTGTGATCAAATACGAATAAATTTAATATATCTATGTACAACAAAATCATCCTACTGATGACTATTGTGAAATTTAAAATTCTTTGTAATCAGCCATATTTGATCTTGCCAGTCGCTATCAATGAGTACAGCTCAATGGGTAGATTACTAATTATCTAAACTCTGATGCATTTTTTTATTATTCTACCGAGGAGTTTAGTTGTTTTTGTCGAACTATAAATAAAACTTTGTTGGGACAAATATGTAGAATCGGTTGTAGATATCTCGAACAGATTAGTCCTTTCATGTGGAATACCTCCAAGATTGTGACAAATGAGCTAGCCATCGTTGTATTCAATTTATCATCCAGTATTCTAAATAATAATGTTATAGTAAATTAATTAATTTAGTAATTAGTACAAGTACATACATTTACTAATACTAAAAGTATTTTCTCCCACTCATCCTTAGAGAAGTGTTAGAATACTCGAATGCGGTACTAGTAATAATTGATATACATACCTATATACTAATATTGATAAGATATATATATATATATATTCCCAACACCCGACCGAAAGAATTTTTTTAAATTAGTGCTGTGTAATAGTTCCAGTGGCCAATTAAAATCTAATTTTAAGTTTAAGAAACACTTAATTTTAAGATTATTTTTTCATACATTATGATTTAGTTTTACTTGTATAGGTAAATATACTTGAAAGAACAGTATTAAATACCTATAACTAAATTTTTGCTTACCTACATTTACTTATTTGCTTTCAGTCGCGAAAAACATAATTAAACAATGAAGAAGACTGATACAACAAAGGGAACAAAGACAATTATAATAAAACAATGAATAAATTATTATATAATACAGATGGGTTTTAGAGCCCGTCTTATTGCTTACAAGCGTTTTCTTTTAAACTGACAACTTAAATTCTATAGAGACTGAAAGGGTTCTACATAAAGAGAATAGAATAAAATAAAGCACAAATAAAATTAAATAAATAAATCTGCACTAGTTAATATTATATATATATATATATATATATATATATATATATATATATATATATATATATATATATATATATAGGTTTATATATATCTAAATCTTCTGTAATTAATAAGGATTATAAACATATTATTGTTATATTAATCTGCCGGGCCTGCCATTTGATGTATGATACAAAGTAACATTGGTAGGTTACATTTGGTGCGGGTAATAAATTATCACATAAAATTGCAGATAATGGTACTTTTATATCAAATGTTTCGATAAATAATAAAATAAGAGCAGTAAAACAAAGGAGTTGCTACAGGGCTGGGGCGTCGTTAAAATATTACGATCGTCCAATATCGGAGGATGAAATCTTTAATCGTAGAGAAGCGAGTTTTACGTGGAAGTAAAGTGGGCTCTGCGGGCCCGGACAAATAGTGAGATAAGCCACACGATTGATGGACAACAAAATTATATACCGTAAAACCAATTGTGCGTGTATGGGAAATGAGGCTATGAATTGGTGCTCAAAGAATCAATTCATTTATTACAATAAATTTTAAATATTACGTTGTTCCAAATACCTATTCCGCTTTTTCAAGCGTGTAAATTATTACCTAACATAATATTATCGTAATCTTTAATTTCCATAGTGCTGTTTAGTTGTATATGTTAGGTACTGTTTCTATTTGAAGTTGTTACTTGTTGAAGTGGGCAGTCAATTTGTTAGCTGATTCAAGTTTGAGATTAAAATGTAACCTTCGGTTTGTCATTTTGAATTTTTTTTATACAACTTAGAATGATAAACAAGCTGACGACCCACCTGATGGAAAGTAGCAATCGTCGCCTATAGATATGAGCAGTACCATGGACATAACAGAGTATACTGTTTCGCCCATGATACCCCCTATGCGTTGCCATTCCTGAGGATTCAGGTGTTATTCATCTGTACCCTGTAAATTCACGCCATATCCCACCCTTCAAACTGAGACATAGCCATGCAAACAGAACTGCTTTACGGTTGAAACACGAATGGGACAGAGGTACCCAAGCAAACGACTTTTGTACAAAGTCTCCCTCTGCTTAAAAAAATTAGGTTACAATTGTGTGTTAATCCAAAATATGGGCTATCTGTTTACGAAATTTTATTCAAATCCATTAAGTCGTTTACGTTTGAACCCTACAAATATGTTTGCAAAGTTTTATATCTTTACTCAATAGTAGCAGGTAAGTAATATAAATTTGTAGGTTTCCTTTTAAAAATTGTACTTTATTTATAAATAGTCTATATACAAATTATTACTACAGTACAGCGCTTAATAATAATAGCTTATTACGTTTAATTAGTTCTTCTAAGATGGCATTTGTAAACGACAAGGCTACAGAGTGAGATTAATAAGCTCTTAAGCGTACCGTTGGATTTATGGGCCTTGAAACACCGAACAGAATTCATAGTGAAAGTTTCATACTTTTCAGATTGCTACTTTCGCGCCTTGTTTCCGTTAGGTCAGCATTTTATTTTCCGGTTGATAAAGTACCCATTTTATTTGTACGCAAATCCGGAGGTCGGCCGCGGACCGAATGCTAGTGCTCGGTTGGTTCCCCAATTTACGAGCGGCCATAGTCAGGAGTTAGTATCGCTGTCGTCACGCCTCGTATACCGTCGATTTATATTTTCACCGATATACCACTGCTAGTTCAAATTTATCGATAAAAGTGGAATAACTTGAATCGCTACTATTTTTACATTCCTATGTTACGGTATTTTTTATATTGAAATAGGACAGTGATAACGACAAATAGATTTTGCTTAACCAAAAAGCAATTTTAATCGTGACAAAATGTATTAGCAATCTCACTATATTCTAAATTAGTTTTTGCCTGCAACTATGTATATGTCAAGTAACAATTTCTAGATGGTGTAATAAGATAAACATACACCCAATTCCTTTTTATAAGTAAAGAAAAATGGCGATTTCTATTATTGTAAATTATTAATATGGGACCAATCATCATGGGAGTAAACCCATCGATTGGAACAAGTATTATCAGAAATTTTCCAGAATTGGTGGATATATTGCGCAACCTAAATGGGCAACATTTACACAAAAAAATATAGATGTACTGAGCATATGTATGGAAGACGTTTAAAAATATGTGAACAGAATTTGCGGATCAAATCCTTACTATAGAACCACGTAAGTAAACATAACGTCCTGTCCAGTGTTGCTTTAATATTTTGTATATATTATGCATCTAGACATTTCTTAATATTTTTTTTATTATTTAGTGAATGTTCTTAAAGTGATAATTAATAGTTTTTAATGAATCTATATATTAGCTGCTGGTCCCGATTCTGCACGAGTGTACTTGTTTTTCATTTTCTGCACGATTTTTAAACATTTTTTTCATATAAACCTTGTTCTGATAATTACAAAAACATCAAAAAAAAAATAGCGAAATAAGCTTACGAACATTTCGCAACCGATTTTTATTTATAAGAGAATATAGTTGTAAAATGTGATTTTATATAGATGATAAAATTTTGTTTTCTTTTATATTGCATTTATATGAATAACAAATTACTATTGTTTATTTGTTTTAGATTCCAATTCTATTTAGGGGTGCATTTCATTTTACGACTAAATCTCACACGTCCTGTAGGTAAGTACGTCGTGCATAACAACAGTGAATCGTGTTTCTCTGTTGCGCCGAGTTATTTTGTTTTTATGTTGTTGGAATGCCCCTACAAAATTGTACAAAGGGAGGCGAAAACGCTATTTGAGCGAAGTATATCGAGTGCAATGTATCTAAACAGGCCGAAACGCCTCCCAGTGAGTCTTACCACTGAGGCGATAAACGGATTTGGGAGGGACGGTATTATTCCCCCGTAATAGAGTGATACTTCTTTAGGACCATTCGGGAAACTGATGACACTATTTGGTTTTGCCATAAAAAGTTATGATATTATATTTGTGGTATCAAAATATTACGAACGCATAATGTCGCTGAGGCCTGTTGTCAATTTGTTTTTTTCCATATAGCATAACAAGTGACGAGTAACCTAAAATTACAATAATTGACTATCAACTAATAAAATAATTCAAACGGAAATTATGTATATATTTGTGCATAAAAGATACAGCCTATATCTAATTTATAAATTCGGTACAATTTTTTTGTTTGTCACCCGATGGAACGTGGTTAACGTTACTTATAAACATTAGTAGGATTATGGGGTCCATCCATATATTATAGAATATACTGTTGAATTGGGATAAAGTACGAGTACTATACCGTGTGGTCCCGGCATTTCTTTTCTCGTGGGTGTCGTAAGAGACGACTAAAGAACTTAATAGTCGAAGGATGGGTAGCAGGATCTCTCTTAAAGCATCATTAAAGTCTAAATGTGGTTGTCAATCCGCCTGTCAATCGTGGCAACTACTGGCAAAACCCCCTTTATGAGACAGGACTATGTTCAGCAGTGGACAGTTAGCGGCTGATATATTATAATAACTGTCACGTATATTGTGCGTTTAACATACTTATATAATCGTGTATCAATTTTAATTGTTAAAACAAAAATAAAAAAATTGGTAATACATCAAAAGACTGCGTCCATAACCCATAAACTATAGGTACTACTTATAAAAAATATGTATACTCGTATTCCTGTTTTTAACACATCCATAAATATTATTATGTTGTTTGTTTTGAAAGCAGCGATTTGTTGAGAGTGAAATTGTATTAGTTATTTTATTTTGTGGTTGTATAGACATTGTTATCCTCCTATTCGGTTTAAAACAAAGCAGGGCCGGCAGTAGGGAGCTGGCATATTGCCTCAGTTCCAAGTTTTACTGCCGCTATCTCAGGGTTTATGCCTTATAAAATCTCCTGCCGCGGCCACGCAGAATCGCTGTCGGGCAAAAAGTACGACTGAGAGTAGATATCATCGTAACTGGTACGTAATACCGTTCAATAGAGGTATCATTGTATAGCCAAATTATATTTAAATCTTGTATTAAACAAAACACATATGTACTTTCAATTGCTTTTTAATCTATAAATTTATGATCAGTTTTATTCCTAACAACAGTTTACAACGCTGACATGACAACTATTTTGTCAATACCGTTTCTCCAATAAATATGTTTATTTATCATACATAAAATATATATTAATTGTGGATATAGATACATACATAAAATATATATTAATTGTGGATATAGATACATACATAAAATATATATTAATAATTTATGGGTTCTAAATATATGAATTACGTCTGTAGAATAGAACTAAATACATGCATATTTTGTAGTCGTTTTATGTCTTTATTTTTTATTTTTGAATTCCTTAAGAGTATATTTCTATCGATTTATAAAAAAATATAAATACAATTCATTATCATAATATCAATGAAAATAATATATACTCACTATTGAAATTTTGGATGGGTAGTTCGAGGTTCCCCTACTGGTGAACGATTCTAATACGAGTAGATCGCCGAGGGTTGATGTTAGTGGGTTTTTTTTTAAATGGGTTAGAATGGAATGGTAGCCTCGCCTGCGCTATTGGTATACGCTGACGGGGCACTAGTAAGGGATGATAGCTGAGGATAAAACTAGGTCAGTTAGCCCATTGTGACAGATCCGACACGAATTAATCACGATGGTTTCCTGGGGGAACCGCGAGGAGGTCGACCTGACAGGGTATATTGCTAGAAATGGGGCTTAATGTTCCCGTTACCAATAATTCCTCTCCCTCCAATCTCAGTGGGGTTAAAATAGTTAAAAATATTGCCCAAGTGGATTACAATGAAAATTATTATTTATTTCATTTTACACTTTATTATACTAAGTAAAAAAATAATAAATACAGTTATTAATGAAAACTAATACAGAAGGCGGATTTATCGCTAAGCAATTTCTTCCAGATAACCTTTTATCTTACGTATTAAATCTGGACATGAGCCAGTTCTATACAAAATTGATTTCATTAAAAAAATTCAAAAATTCAAACAGCTTTACAATTTCTCACATTTATAATGTTAAAAGGAAGTAAAATAGTAGGACCACTGAAACGTTGGTGAACATTTTTCATTTTCACAAAATATTTAAGACATCAACAGAGTTTAAATCCGGCTTATACTGCATTTAAACTTACGATTTTTGGTGTCTTAAAAGTTGGGGTGGTAAACCACTAGGCCACGACGTTGTCACGTGATCCCACTCGTAATATTATTATTGTACAGGAATGTGTATATACACACGTATACAATCTTGAGCAGGAAATGACTTGGGCGAATTCACATTTTATCCATTCCACTTTACGAAGTCCCTTGGGGAGTCTACATAGTTTGTTTTCGGACAAAACCTCATGTTATTTGTAGGCAAATTCAAAAAATCGTAACGTCGAAGCATGATGTTTGGTATGTAACGAATCGGTCACTATTTGAGGGAACTTATGACTTTCATTTCCTCTAGCGCTCGTGAGGTAGGATCGACAACGCTTCCTGTCATAAAGAATAGGTTGCGCTGGAAGTTTTTTTGTAATTGATTTTAGTTCTAAAAACAAACGTACCTGTATTGTAATTTTAACCTTATATTTGAAATATATGGTTAAATACTTGGATACTTCGGTCATATTGCTCGACGATAGTCCGACAATCTGGACAAACTAATGGTTGTAGGCAAGATAGAGGGAAAAAGACTACGCGGACGATCGCCTAATCGATGGTCGGACCAAGTAACCGCCGTTACGGGACTGTCAATTGCAGCTGACCTTCGAGAAACTGAAGACCGTGCATAATGGAATAACATCATAAGAGAGGCAACAGACACCTTTCAAGGACACGACCTTCAGTAATGAAGAGGACAAAGAGAGAGAGAGAGATTTGAAATATATTGCTAGTGTTATGAATAAATATTTTCGTTATAAATCTAAGGCTATTTGATGTTCATTTAAAATTAGTTAATATTATGTTTTGTTCTAGACAGTTATTTTTTTTTACTTCTATGAGGCTGTGAGTACATTACTAACATAATAATCCTTAATATGTACGTTAGAAAAAAGAGTAATTGTAGTGTAATATTCTCCTGTTATGGAATTATACTATTATTATTAAAAACACAAAACTAAACAAGTTTGAGAGAAAATTGGTATAGAGATAGGTTATATCCTAAATTAATATATAGGGTACTTTATGTACTGTTCGACACGGGCAAAGTCACGAGATACAGCTAGTATTATGATACTAAAGTAAGTTCAGTAAATACAGTCAAGTTTTTATTTATCCACTAGCTTTTTTAGCCGCGATTTCGTCCGCGTGACCGTGATATTATTATTTACAGACTGGGATAAAAAGTAGTCTGTATCCTTGTCCATCCTATATAGAACGTGTATGTCAAATTTCATAGTGATTAGTTAAGTCGTTAAGCTATAAGGCAACAAATAAACTTACTATTTGGTGAACTGTATGATTTTTTGCCCCGTGTTATAAAAAAAAACGTTCACACTTATAATATTCGTAAGGATGATAAATAAAGACAGTGACTAAGTTATTATGATCATTTATCTACAATTTTAATGTAATAACTACAGATTTAACTTGAGTGTAATTAGATCGAAAGAGCTCGACTAGTTTCG
Organism: Galleria mellonella; assembly: GCF_026898425.1. Taxonomy (NCBI): domain Eukaryota; kingdom Metazoa; phylum Arthropoda; class Insecta; order Lepidoptera; family Pyralidae; genus Galleria; species Galleria mellonella. The sequence goes on from NW_026442016.1 coordinate 7,827,927, forward strand.
AAATCACTTCGTGATCCTTAGTCATGAGTGACTAAGAATCAATCTAATTACATGTAAGTTATATCGGTAGTTTTACATTAAAATATATTATGTGACGAATATATATGAAACTTAACAATAAAATTTATCTAGAGTGGTAAATATTCACAACAACTGTATGGTGGTACAAATGAACGCATACTGTGTTCCAAGGTATCCAACTCCTTCGTATGTAACAGAGTTTTAGGACATTCAATAATAAGTAGTATGCGAGAGGATTCATAGATAGCCAAACAAAGACAAGAAACAATACAATAGGAAGTGCTTTCAGTTCATTTTCCTTATTTTTGGTTTGAGACATGACTTTGTAACTGATACATATTTTCTCGAAATAAGGAAATAAAAATCTGTGTCAAATTGAATGCCGGTAAATTAGGTGATATATTTGTATTGTTGTATATTTATACTCATTTATCCCGGGAATTTTCAATTATATCAAGAAATAATATGTATTTAATATACCTATAACTATATCTTTATAAGAGATGCGTGAAAAACCAATATTTTTTCCCGTTTATATATACAATGAATATAAGCGTAATATTAGTTAGTTAATTTTTATATGTAAAAACATCTGGATATTTGAATTTTTAGAATCTATATTTGTACCTAAGTTATGTAATATACCCACTTTAGCATCTATCTCATTTCGTAAAATAGTTTCAAAGTTTAATATTATTAAATTAATTTCTATAGTTTGATACCTCTAGACTATCTCAATTTCATCAGGGTAATATATATTGATTGTGACATATTAATGTGTACATACATAGAGGTTATTTCTACGTTTACTTCATATAGGTACCTTCCGCGCTGAGAGCCTTATCTCCAGGTTTATGGCTTTTAACATCCGTTCGCGAGGCAAGAATCGACCGTTACAACGTAGTTAGAGCAAATATTCGCCACCTATTTAAATATTCGTGGAAAATGCGATCGGCGCCTTATCTCTAGCGCTACAATATTCAAGATTTATGTTAAGTAGGTGTTGAAACATTTAATTAGTTATTTGTGGTTTTATAATTTAGAAAAGCGAGTTAGTGTTTCTCTAAATAATAAAATAGCTATTGTATTAATTAATAACCAGTGTGTTTAGTTATAACATAATGCACATTTACACCGTTCAATTAGATTTTATATTTTATATATCTATAAATAATATATAAAATGAGTCGTGCTGCTGGATCTGCTTATGGATATGGTGGCTTTAGTTGTTAGTTGTTAAGCATTTAATAATAGATGTAAGTTATATATATATATATTTCTCCGTACTTATTGTTATACATGTATCAATATGTGTTGTGTTTGCCTATAAAAAATTGTTACACTTAGTTTTAAGCTCCATAATTGTATATATATTTACATTATTTTGTGGAAACAATTATATATATATATACATACTTTTAGTATATATACTTTTAGTAAACTATTTAACTATTCGACGGAAATAAAAAAACTGGTTTCGAAATTATTATAAAGCCACTGTGTTCGATTAACACTAATTTCCAATCAAATACGATAATATGTATCGAAGACGAGTATTTAACACGTATTTATTACGGTACGAGCATCTGCTTTATGGGGCTCGGAATCGGTACATAGGTGCTTAATATTTCATGTGCGAGTGCGGCCGGAATGCGAACGGAACAATTTGCCAATAATCCTATCCCCAGGCAATAACTGAGGTGCCGCCCAGCAGAAATGGGTGTTATTGCCCATGAATGATTTCTGCGCAACTCATAAGACCGACTTGAATTCTCTTTGTATTGAAATTGCCTATTCTGTTTGTTGTTTTACTCGCTTGATAAGTTTTAGTCTCTGTTTGCCATCACTGTTAAATTGATCGAGATACTGGTACTATTTGTTTATTAGTTTTTTTGTGTGTTTGTCCAGAAGAATGGTGTTTTTATTTAGCTAATTTAAGGTATAGTATAATAGTGTTGGTATCTTTCGCAAATTTCAATTTATTTTATTATTTTATTTTGGATAATAAAGATTATTTTATAGATTTTAGAATTTAGATCGGTACCTATGTGCTGATATTCTGGTAGGTTGATATTTCGATCTCAATTGCAGGCAGGTTAATAAATCAATTTGTCGAGCACAAACGGGTTCCACTGAAGTCCTGCTGAGGACAATATGCTCGCACCATTGTGCCAGCAAATTCAATTTATATTCAGATCCACACTGAAATAGAATTGAAACTTAGATTGCGGGTAGATTGCTACCAGATTTATACGACAAATTGCAGGATTGCTGTTTAATTCTCATATTTTGATGTCACTCAATAGGGGTTAACAGCTTATATTTGGCTTGGTTCTCTAAATGGGTAGTACCTATTATATATTTATTTGGTAGTAAAATGGACCTCACATTGCACTTGTACTCAATATTTTGTTGTAGGGGACCCTCTTATCATTATTCTATGGGGCTGTTAAGTTTTCTTATTATGTTATGATAATATATTGAAATAATATTCCAATCTATTTTTTTGACGAATATTTATGTATATTAAAATAAGAATGTAATATGGAAAATTGTAATTATTATAAACATGTTTATGTCTGAATAATCGATACGGTGATGAGAGTAATATTTGTGGTAAAAAAAGTCGTCTATTGGTTATTGTAAGCACAAAACTTACAATAAACAAAATTGTGACTATGTTTGTGATATAGTTTGGGAATAAAATTGTTGCTGAACTGAGTTTGTATTACTAATTACATATCACGGCTTTGCCTTTGTGAATTAGGATAAAAAGTGTCCTAAAGATTACAATTGAGATGTGGTTAATTTATGTATCAATTTTAATTCAATCCAATTCATCCGTTTGCGTAACAATGATATAAACAACTTTATAAACTTTCACACTTATTACATTAGTAGGATTGTTATTAGCATTATGTTGTAACATATATTTTCATTTCAATAAAATCCAAAGCTACAATATAGTTAGGTAATTATCAGATATAACTAAGTTTGCAATGGTTGACTAAGTTACTACAGTAAAACCATATCGTAATATATATAGGCCGCAGGACCCCTAAAATGGCTCGTAATTAACAGAGCTCGAGATTGGAATCGAGTCAAATGACTGGAACGCACAATTACCGACTTTTTTCGAAGTATCTAGTAATGTTATTTGTCGGGTGAACATTAAATAAATTAGAAAAGAAAGGACAGGAGATGTTTTATAGGCGGAAGTCGGTGACGTACGAGGGTAGTATAGTGGCTCTCTCATAAGTGGTTACTAAACTTTATTGTACTGTTTACGACCAAACGTTTCTACTTTTGTAGACATTTTGGGCGCGTGTACCTACTCGCGATTTGTTTGACTCGGCACTCTTTTACGCGGAAATACAATCAAACAAGCAGTTCTCTAATGCATTATACTCCAATGTTTATGAGAATGAAGTTCACATTGTTGCCTATTTTTAATTCAAATTGTAAATTATTTCTTAAGTAATAAAAAAGGAAAGGTTTCCTATATTTATTAAGTCAGAACAGAGTGACACAGCGGTTTGTATCTAAAATAAAATCTTAATACAAAATTTGTTAATTTTAAATGTTGTAAAATTACGTAAAAACAAAATTACCAAGTATAATATTGAATGTCTGATAAAAAAATAAAAAAGTATATAAGTATGCGAATATCCAAGATAAAAGACAAGATCCTTTATTTATAAAAAAATAACACTATTATATAAAAATATAACAATATTAAAATCAACTACATATCGTCTATCCATCTTGTTCCCCTTTTATATCATGATAGTGAATTCGTACATCGTTCTGAGATAAATTATAAAAACATCCAATACTAATAAATTCAATGCACTTTGCTTTACTATTGTACTCGTATAATGGTGTGCTATGTTTTAGGTGCCTCTTAGGTTCTTGCTGTGAGGTCCTAGGATCTCTTTTTTTTCTGTGGGTATCGTAAGAGGCGACTAAGGGAGGGTCAGGGATGGGCAGCAACGTCCATCTTAAAACATCTTCAACGTCTAACTGCAGTTGCTAATCCGTCTGCTAAGCGTGGCAACTACTGGCATAACCCTACAAAGGGGAGACTTATATTCAGCAGTGAACAGTTAAAGGCTGACATGATGATGATGTCTTAGATACAAAATTTCACTCATGAGTCATTCAATGCATTATATACTCATAGTTTATTTGAGAAGTTAGTCGCAGTTTATTTTTATTTAATATTTAACTCCCAAAGCAAAAAGAGGGGTATTTAAAGTGTTATTTTGTGTTTACACAGAGTTATAATGACTGACAAACGTCTATGGTATTGTAGCTACAATCAAATCAAAATTGGTTCATCGGTTCGGGAACTTCCGAACGAATTTTGAAGCGTCATTTTCATTTGAAATCTGTAAATATAGAGATGGTTCTTAGTTATAATTTACGAAGATATCTTCAGGCATTTGAAGACTAAACTTATTTTCTACTTGACGAAGGGATTACACCAACCTCCATAAATCCGATTCATTTGAAATTGAGTTGTGCCGGTACTTCAATAGTATTTTTATTATGGAAAACTTGATGCTGCAGTATTAAGTAGTTTGTAGGATATACGTACTCCTTCCTTCTCCACCTCTTCAGCACCTTATAGATTTAGCGTGTTTGACCTCATTAGAATAGTTTCAATGAGTAGGTGTTAGATAATGATTGAAGTCTTTAATAGGTTTGTTTTTTTCGGAGGTTTAAATTTTTAATGAACTTATTTTACTAATATATAACGGCATTTAATTTATTTTTTAGCTCTTTGTAGTTTGCGAAGACACTTTCATTTCACGAAACAACATTAACGACACTATTTCACAGTCTTTGGTGTGTAAATTTAAATATGTCGTCCGTTTCTCCTACGCTGTCGAATAAAGAACGAAATGACTCGTCTGTTTCATTCGTACATAATTCATGTCCTTTAGTTTAAACTCTATTCCTTTGTATATTCCATTGCTCTGTGTGTTAGAACTGGCGCTAACAGTTTGTTAATTTGACGTACGAGTATGTGAGATTACTAATTCTATGTATGTACTATCGTTATATTTATATTGATATTGTTTTAATATAATTGAGATTTTGTAATTTATTTCATATTTGCCGTGTGAGATCGGCAAAGAATGGGCCTCTTCTTCGTTTCTCTTGAGTGAGGGACGGGCAGCAGCGTCTCTTTTAAAACACCAAAGCCCAATTACGGTCGCTAACCTGCTTGCAAAGCGTAGCCGCTACTGGCAAAACCCTTCTTATGGGGGAGACCTATGTTCAACATTAGACAGTTAAAGGCTGATACGATGATGATGATGATGATGATGAATATGTAATTTGATGTTGAAATTATACTCGTAGTAATAACTGGAGTGCTAACTATTGTACATACGTTATATACTATTTCTCCTATAGTATCTCTCATATGTTGTCATTTCATAGGATTTGGCTTTTATACCTCATCGTTTCGTAAATACATGGGAATATTTTATATTTAATTAAAAAGTAGCAATGCAATTTAGATAGGTACGGAATTTATAATTTCAATATCCGTACAGGTTACCGTTATGATATTTTTGAAATCATATATTATTAACTCTGCTTTAAAAAGTTAAAAGCACTATAATTTTATCGCTTTTTAAATATTATACCGAGTAAGTTCCTCTTAGAGAATATTTAAAGAGGATAAATAAAGTTATTTCTGTAGACACTTAGTGAACGTAAGCTTCTTTACTCTTTACAGTTTTTGTGCTTATAATAGCGAGATGGTATTAATTTTATAATCCGACTAGTTGATATATATTTATATGTTTGTGTTACAAAAGCCTGAAAAGATCCACGCGGTATCCGATAAAGAAAAATGTACTGGTTAAAGTATCCAAGATAAAGATAGAGGGCCTAGATTTTCCGCTGACGCAGTGTCGGGGCGTCCCGCGAAGCCACCGTTTTGTATATTATCTCGTGCTACAAATCACACCGGATGTCCCGCCGAGGGGAAATGAAAATTGAGATACCGGGAAGGCATTGTTCCGTGAAAATATATCTTCTTGATATTCTCAGGGCGCGGGACAGCCGACGACGCACGAATATTGCGATAATGTTACGTCATCTCGCGAGATAAAAGCGCTTTTGATATCGCCGGATAAATTTTCACTTTCGTATAACGACGTCTCCTCGCGTCGGATGCTGGTGCTGGCCGAGATTGTCTCAAACGATTTACTCTCGTGACTTTAATAGGTGCCGTGCTCTTGTTATATACCTACTTACGTAAATAATTGTGGTGTCGCGTCACATCGCGGCCCGCGTTGGTTATGCTAATAATCTCGTGTATTAGCGATAAAAGAGAAGAAACAATTTAATTGTACTCACTATATTGTATAATACCAGTACAGTAGGTAGATAATATTGAATTATTGCTTCAAAAATTTGTATCTATTAGTTTACTTAATATGTAAGAGTAAATATCACCATCGGTGTTTAGAATTTGTTCGTAGGTATTACATATACAGAGAACAGCTTTCGTAAGGAAATTTATATCGCCATTTATTATGTGAAACCTTAGCGGTTTTAACAGTTTCATATTCACGTAAGAAATACAGGTAAAACAGGAGGTAGGTGTAATAATTTATCATTAGTTACAAAGCGTGATGATAAGAGGGCTTGTTCGCTCTAAGCGCAGGACAAAGGGTGCGCGGCGGCGCGGCGTGTGCTTCATTGGCGGCGAGCAAAAACCCTCAGGATTACAGAGTTTAGCTAAATATTTATCCAACACTTGCTTTTGCCAGTTAAAACGATAGCGATAAGAGTCCAGTTTAAACTATGATAAATAAATAATGAGATTAAAATTTTCAACATTAATGTTAATGAAGTGATCTCCGAAAGCAGGAGTACAAATATTTTAAATATTTATCAACGTTATTAAAAAAAACAGGCTCTCATTATTATTTTATAGGTATATAATGTACTTCTTAAGATTATTTATATGTAACGTAGATTAAAGATTATCCTATTAGGGATTATAGCGTGATTATGTCGTAATGACAATGGTAATTTAGTGAATACAGGATTTAGTAGGCACTCGTGGCATAGGCTGTGGTTTTATTTTATTCGCTGTGGTGAATTACAATTGTTACATACATTATTGTTTTTCGCGGCATTTACCTATGAACCGATTCTCAAAATTTTGTTATGGTTTTTTTAATGGGTAGTAATGAAATGGTAACCCCGCCTGTGCTATCGGTATACGCTGGCGGGGTTTTTTAATGAATGATAATGAAATGGTAACCCCGCCTGCGCTAACGGTGTACGCTGGCTGTGCACCAGTGAGAGTTAGCCCATCGTGACGAGTACAACAAGAATTGTGCACGATGGTTTCCAGGGGGAACCACGTGGAGGTCGACCTAATAGGGCATATTGCTAGCAATAGGACTGTCAAACTCCACTGCTAACAATCCCTTTCCCCCCACGCTGGCGGGTTATCTGTGAGAGTTGAGATAGATGAAGACGAAATAGGCCCATAATGACAAATTCATAAAGAATTAATCAAGATGGTCTCCAGGGGGAACCACATGGAGGTCGATCAGATGAGGTATATTGTTAGTAATTGGTCTGTTAGATCCCATTACTGATCCCCTTCCTCCCATTTGCTTTTGGGTGTGCGTTAAAAGAAAGTGAATGTAATCTTTCTACATTCAACAAGTTACAAAAATACTGCATTGGTTTAAAATAAAAAAAAAGAATCCAGTGAAATTTACTTAGTCTTTGCCTATTGGTGCCGATCGATTTTCGTTTCGTATATCTAAAAGTAATTTTAAACAAATTCCCATCCCGGTTTGTGAACGCAGGGTGGTGGTCGCATGTAACATATCCACAATCTGGTAAGTGCACAGAATGAGCAGAAGTTAATTGAAACGTGGACGTATTTAGCGCTCACTCTGTGATTCTGTTTGTAATGCAGTAAGCAGCTGCGCAGAAAATGATCCGCGTTTGACTCGTACCGATGTTAATTATGCATAAATACGTTTTTGTAAAATATTTTTAAGATTTACTATCAACTTTGTTACTACACAATTAGGTTTATTATAAATTATATTATGCAATAATAATTATTTATTATTGGATTGTATCTATTTGGGCAAGAGTTTACGTATACCCAAAATTAAAAATATTGATCGGTTGAGCTGCATGAATGGACAATATGATTATTATAAAAATGTTGTCTACTGCTGGACATAAGCCTTAGGAGGGTTTTGCCAGTAGTTCTCATGTTTGGCAGGCGGGTTGGCAATCGTAGTTAGGCTTTGGAAATATTTTAAAAGCGACGCTGTTGCCTTCCCTCGCCCTACCTTAGTCGCCTCTTACGACACGCACGGAAAAGAAAGGGTCTCAATGTATATTACACACAATTACAGACTAACAATTTTAATCATTTCTCATCAAAATTAATTGTATTTACTATTTTATAAATGGTGCAATAAAGTGTAAAATAAATAATGATGTTTGCTTCAAAGGCATTGGTATTTGTCTTACTCGTCTTTCTGCGGTCAGTAAGATTTCATTATTGAGTTTTTAGGAATAATAATTATTACTTGCCATCTGTCAGGTCACAAATTGTTTGCTATGTATACACAATTGTAGATATAAAGAAACACAATTATTTGAAAATTTATAGTATATGCGATATATAGATAGATAAATGCGGAATTGTAGAAAGTTTTAAACGAAATTAGTTTTGATTGATTGGATTGGGTTAATCGGACAACAAAATTATTCTCTATTATCGAATTTCAATGGCGGTGAATATCTAACAGCGGAAAGTGGGTAATTTACTGAGCGGTGTGAAATGGACCGACTCATTCTCGCACAAAGCACTGCTAATACGCACCCGTCGGATGCACCAGCCCGCAATTATATTTGCATACCTACGGCCACCTCCTGCAGACACAGTGATACGTATAGCACAAAAGGTAAAGGCAATTGTGTCGAGAGCGATGCCCACAAAGGGGTCGTGCAATCGGCAAATTTGATAATTGATTAGCAAATACGAAGGTTTGTTAATTAAATTATTAGATATCTATATTATTCATTAACAATATTTATTTAAATTATTTTTTAAATTACAGTGTACGAAGGCATAATATAAAATAGTGTAAGTCCTGAAAACTTGAATAAAGAATTAATTATTACTTAAGGAAGAGTACTTATAATAGGAACATCATAGTCCTTAGTAATAGTGATGTATGCGGGGTACCATGAGTATTATTATTATATCCTCTGTGGTGCCGTACATAACGTCACGGTACATAGTGCCGTTCATGTCTATAGACTAAGCTTATCACTTTCTTTAAAGTGAATAATCAGCTTGTATCATAAAAAATATTTTAAGGTAAGAAATAAAAAAATATATATATATATATATATAATTTATATGTCATGGAAAGTAAAATAAGTGGATAGAAAGCGTTAGCGACAGACATTTTGGTCATATAATGCTGTGACGCTAATGAGACCAATCACGTGAAATATAAATAATACGCACAAATAAAATCAATAATATTATAAAAAGCGTAATATTCCTATCCAATATTACCTATTTATATTTAATTGTCTTATTTTTAAATTACCAATTTCCAAAAAAGAGTTACTGAGATAGTTTAATACCTAAATATGCCAAGAATAAAAAACAGGTTATACTTTTAGTCATAAATAAACAAAGCATTTGAAACAAGCAAGTGTTAAAAAATAAAGATAATTATCATGGAGACAAAGGGAATGAAACTAGACTACCTACAGCTTTATAGTGCAGCGCTGTGCATCCGCTGCATTAGTTCATTCTTACTTAGTGTTTGTGGCATAATTTATAAAGTCATCTCGATTCAACGAATGTTTCTCGACAGTACATGAAGATTGGAATCTTAATTAACAATAAAAATATTTACAAATAAAATCAACATAATTTCGCAGTTTCAATGTATAAGATTGCATTTATTTGCTCTTATAAAGTACGATTATGTACTTAGTTATCTACTACTGTTCGCATCGTTTATTCATTTATTGATCACTTTGTTAACAATGGCAGAATAAATACATGTAGGCCGCAGCGATGTAACTTAATTAGCGGAGTGAACCGCAATTATTGTCTATGTCCGCGATCGTAAACAATTTGATATAGCAATGATAGCAACTAATATACACATCGTAAACATCTATTATCCTTTATTCATTCTACTAACATAATAAATGCGAAATAGATGGATGGATGGATGTTCTCTTTCACACAAAAACTATTGTATGGATTTGAATTAAATTTATGTACGCGGGTACGTTATATCCTAACAGCATATAGGATACTTTATGTACTGATTCATGCGGATAAAGCCACGGGATAAAGCTAGTATTTATATAAAAGATATTATAAAAGAAACTGACTGACAATAATAATAGCTTGATGCAGAATAAAAACATGCGTTGATATATCATCGACGCATGTTTTCATTCTGCATACGTTATACGTTATTTACAACTACCTGAGGCTACTCGTAGTGACAAATGATTTTGATATTTTTTTCAATCGATAACGTTTGTTATCGTATTGGTTTTAAATTAATTTAGTCAAAACTGAAGTCGATGTTTTTTATGCGGAGTAAAATTTTAAATAATTTATCAAGTGAATCCTCAGTTTATTGAATAATCAGACGTTTGGAGAAACCTTTTCCGAAATGGAGTTATGAACTGCGCCATGCCTTAAAATTATAATAATAAATTTATAGTGTGTACTATATAGGTAGGTAAAAAATGTTAACTCATGATCTAAACATATTTATAAAGTCTCACATAATTTATTACATATAAAATATTACACGGTAACTATGCTGAATACATGAAACTTATTATGTTTGTATATTACGTATTAGGTTAATATTACAAGATACTTTATTATATTTTGGTGCCAGCGTCATAATTTACTTACTCTTCTTTATAATCATATATACTCGTATTTGTATATCATTCAATTTTATGGGTAATAATCCTTATTAACATTATTATGATGAAAATGAGAAAATGAGTTTGTTTGTTTATCTCTTAACTTAAAATTTGGTAGGTATACAGATTTGGGATGAATAAATATACAGTCTTCATATCTCAATTACTCGAACGAAGTCGCGCGTAAGAGTTAGTAAAGTAATATAATGGTTATTAAAGTGTTTATAACTTGCGTCTTTTTACGTACATACGTGAAACAAAACATATAAAACATAAACAAACTACCAAAAAAGAATATTTTGTTATGTACATATCCATTATCCCCAAAACTCGGGGTGAATAGGTACCTATACCGATACCGATAATCGGAAAGCTTCTCAAGGGACCATCTGCCCCGTGATTTTAATTCTTCAAGTGAAACTTATTTGAGACTCCATCGAGAACGACGTTTATATTATAACTTGCCTTTTACATTAGCAGTTTTATTTCGATTCAATAGAAATTTTCCTAGAGTTCTTTTAGCGTTTATAGTTTTAAATTTCCTTTGGGATATGATATTTATTACGTACTCGTAGCTATATGGTTTTCTAATTAGCAGAATTCATTATTAATGTTAATAGGCTGTAACTACTACTATATAATAGAAAGTAGTTATGTATATTTTTTAATATTGCAATGGAATCGTAATCACGGCAAAGTCATTAGGTAGAATCTGGCAGAATGCATTAACAACAGAATTATGACAAACTACAGGATACATAGTTTGTGTTTTAATTCAGTAATAGATTATTATCTACTAATTTACTGTAGATAATATACATATTATATTCATGAAAATATAGAATAGAAAATGATAAACATATAAAGTACTTTATAAGCATGTCACAGAGGTCGATGTAAAGCAATACAGCTGTGTCTAGGACGTTACGTGTTCCGATTTCTGAGAGGTTTGCTCCTTCCAACTGTTATGTCTCTCTCTTTAGTATGTCTCTATTTGTACCGACTACGACAGATGGTGCGTCATTTATAATTAAAATGTTCAAAATAGATTAATCCTCTGTCCATTCTGCGTTGTGATGTCACGACTTTAGATAAATAAGTTACTGAAAGGTTTATTTAGATATGCTGTTTAAATTGCAAGATAATGATGTTTTTTTTGTAAATTTATTATTAGTTTAGTAGCGATATACCTCCGTTTATTTTGCATATTTATTTTTATGTTTCGTGGTATACATTTTTTATATAAGAAATAGTAATTTAAAAAAAATTGAAAGATACATTTAACTTGCTAACAGTTTTCTACCAGCAAACTCAAGAGTGGAAAAGAGCAATTACAATCAGATAGTGTGTGGTTTATTTATTTAATTGTAATAAATTACATGATTGATGATACAGAGCGTGCAATAAATTCTGCAGTCGGTTTAACTGTATACGAGTATACCGTGGATTCACTGTACTTGTATTCTTTTTCATAATTTTCCCGTTGTCATGTTCTTACAGGTTTTGCATAGAACCTATTAGAATTGCTAGTAACGGGGTTTAGCAGCCTCATTGTAGTAATATACGCAATAGGGTACATGGTTAAACTTCTCTTGTTCGTCCCTGGAAACTATCATTATAAATTTCTGGTGAAATAAATATATTACCCTACTGACTTGACTTTATTCTCATTATCCCTCACTAGTAACTTGCTAGCATAAAACAATAGTGCAAGCTGTTTACTATTTTATTTTTGTGAATTAAAAAAGTAGGAATCGCGTGACTTATGCATTATCTGAGGATGTACTTCATATTCCTTTTTAAAATAAAACTCTGATAAATTCTGGCTCAGTACTTTAGATAACTAAGGGTCCCCAATTTATACTAATTGAATTACCAGAAGAACACTTTGTATCAAGGTCGTCTAAATGGATGTACTCGTGTTATTGCTACCAGCAGCTCTGTGTTCAATGGGTAGGCTACGGTTCTGAAATTACAGTGAGCAGAAGAATAACACCATAATTCTTAGGTCAATATGCGGGGCGTGATGTGTTGTGAGCATCACAGTATATTCTATAATATCGATCATGTCTATAGGTGACAGTTATCTACTTTTCATTAACATGTATATTTTATTTCTTTACATATGGCAAAATAAAAATTAGCAAACTCACTATTTTAACTTCAAAACGAATAAAACGCACCAATGAACTAATAGATTAGCTTTACCAACCGTCCAGTGTTTCACGAGACATCCCGTATTGCTTGCATACAATATCTCGCTAGGATAGGTTATGACCCGTATTTAAGAAAATTTGTATGATTTTTTCATTTGGTAATCTGACTGATGATCATTGAAGTAGAATTGCTAATTATGTTTAACTGCGATATTGTTTTTCTTTTTATAAACATGTCAAAAATTAAAAAAAAAAAAATTTAAGGGCAAATATATCATTGCAAACTATTTAAAAATTTTAAATTGTAAACATATTCAAGTTTATATTTATGTGTGAACACAAGGTATTAGTGGTAAAATAGAGTACAAACTTATTATACAAGTAACACAGTTGCGTAAGTACATTTCATGAAAATAAATGTAAATTGGATCACTTTGAGAACAGTCTATAAGTAAGGTTGAGGGCTATAAAAACAATCAATACACCGTTACGTTAATACAAAATTTATTGTAATTCGTCGTAAGTCATTATTGATAACAGATCCGTGGCGTGGCGCCGAGTCCGCTCGGATGATACTAATAAATATGCTAATGTCGGCGTCCCTGAAGGATTTTCTCGGATTTTCATCTTCCCTATACCTACCGATGACGCAGGCAAAATAAAACTGCTCGCTTCGAGTATCTTGAAATATGGCCTTACCTGTTAACGTACTGTTAGCGAATACCTGATTTTGCATAGTAAGTAGCTTCTCAAATTTCTAAGACGGTAACATATGAGGTTGATACATATTACATAGGTAATTAGGTGAATCAAAATACGGACGGAACGAATTCCGCATACATTGCGGGAGTAAAAATCAAATTAAGAAGATATAACTGGAAATCCTTCTGTTTGTGCAGTAAATATTGTTAAAATTCATACAAGATACAATAACAAGCTTTCTGATTATATTTAAAAGTCAAATTTATTTTGAAGGGATAGGTAATTGTATCTAAGATTATATCATTATTGTAAATAATGACATAATCTTAGATTATATAGATAGTGTCTCCATACAAATGCATCGAGAAAAGTGGGTTAAAAGTTTCATACAATTTTGCTTAATTTTCATTTTCTTTTATAATTTTTGCGTTGCTTTAATGCGTAAAAACTAATTTTATTTATTAAATAATTAAATATAGATACGTCAAGATATATTATGTGCGTAAGTACATATATAGAATACTGATAAAAAAACGAGTCAGCTAATTTGACAAAAAATTGGTCCGTTTTTGAGACTCGATATCTATATAATCTACGGATATAACATTTATTTACTTATTTTTTTTTTTATAATGTAACGTAAAGTTTATAATTGTAGTTAGATAAAAACGATATTTCATTACAGTTTGGAAATCATGTAATTAGATATTCTTATACATTTACCAGGCGGATACTTTGTATAAGTCGGGAGGTTTGGATATCTGAGCTTTACCAATTTCCGCCAACAAGCTGCTTGCGAGTAAAAGCAACAAAGTTAGAACTTCTGCTACAGAATATCTTACTAGTATAGTATTCTATACTGAGTTCTGGTATGATATGATATATGATATCATATTATATAATATATGATGAGATATGATAATGAACAAACAAACAAACAAATTGATGGTGTATCCACCTGATGGAAAATTGCAACCGTCGTGTCGCGTCGAAGAAAATGAACATTTCAAAATTGGTTTGGAACTAGATGTTCAAGGCTGTATTTACAGATGTTCTTTGTTAACTTTTCATAATGTCTTAAGAACAAGGATTAATCGTAATAAAAAAAAAACTGCAACAGATATAAACATCTTATTAAAATGATATAATCATACAACATTTTTAATTGAAAATATTATTACTATATTATAAATGTATGTACTAGTAAATGAAAATATTATTTACATTGTGTAATTTAATCTTGTACTCTGTCAGATTAAATTTTTAATACTTTAATAGACATTAATATTTTCTAAATAGGCATAATAAAAAATATAAATTATTAATATTCAGTAATAAATATTCAGTATAAATGCTAAATATTATATCAAGAGGTAGATACTACCTACAATAAAATTTAAGGGAAAATATATTTTTATGGAAATTGGTTAGATATATGATGAAGTATGTATATATAAGAACTTACATTAAATATTCTCTTGACTGTAATCTGTTATTGGGATAGACGCATTTATTGGTTATTATCGTTGTGGTAAACGTAACACGCGCGTATTTAATAACAATGCGATATACTTATTTGTTAATGACGTTTTCTATCACCGAAAAGTTAAGTCAGTTGCTTAGCTTAACCCTGGTATTGTGGTTAAATACATTTCATCTAAAAAATGTGTAGACGCGTTATGATATCTATATTTTATGTGAGCCCGCAGAAACTATGTACATTGTAAAAATAAAACTCAAGCAAATCTGTACGTTCCTACTGTTATTACAAGATTCATAGTGTAATAGAATAGAATAGTTTTATAAATGGATGTGTACATTTTATGTGGATACCTAATAATTATGACAACGTGTAAAAGGTAAAACTTCTCACGATAACAAAAGCAATTTGCAGTAAAGTGTGTATTTGATAATAAAAGTGCAGCACCATAAAAATGTTACGGTGTGAGCATCTTAAAAGATTTTTGATTCGAGGTTCGGTATAAGTGGTTTTACCCTATAGTCAATGCTGAAAATTTCCCATTTACGACGTACGAAAAAAGGGATTTGGCAACCCTCGCAAAAGAGAAGTACCTATTAGATTATATAGTCGAACATATGCTAGTCATGTTACTGTGATGACAGCTTAATGAGGCTTTGTGGGGGGAAGAGTACACGTTACCGTTGTTCAATGTCATTTGCATGATGCCACCGCGATTCGACGATTATAGACTTGTAAAGTCACATCGTCTGTTATTACCTAATTGTATCTATCGTATACCATAGCATACATATAGAAGAGCACACAGACAAGGTATTACACATAACCAATAACAGCACAGTTCTTATTACATCTACATGGGTACTTTGCTCCCATTCGCTCATAATTGTTTCATTATTAATACATATAACCACTCCTTTCAGTTTTCAAATATATAATACACCAGTAAATCTCAGTTCACGACAAAAATGGAAATTGCACTGATGGTTTTATTTTTTCCGAAAACAATTATTCCATAGCTATTTTATTTCTATAATTTGACAATGTTTTATTATTATATATTATTTATAATTAAATATATTAGACTGGGAGTGTCGGTGAATTTTTAAAGTTTCTTTATTCATACATATATAAACACATGTGTCCTTACGCACGTGATATTTTAAAGACTGAAAGAGCATTTCTTTTTCAAATTTAAAAAGTAATAAAGACTACATATGGTCGAATTGGTGTTGTGGCGTATTACTGGCCATCAAAATACGCCTATTATAATTTTCTATCATCTTTTGTTTTTATGTTTTCTTACCAATGAAAATAATATATATTCTCAATTGCACATATTTTTTATTGTTTGTTCCTGCTGCTCCTACCCCTCTTAAATACCCTTATGCTCGCGCTTTTAATTTGGCTTCTGTTGGTGTAAAAACAAAGTAAAAGCGGTTAATGTATGCAATGCAATTTAAATTATAAAAGATACACCCATACTAGGGACGGGGGGGAGAGTGTTTGTTAGTAATCGACACTAAGAATCCCATTGCTTGCAATATATCCAACCAGGTCGACCTCCTCGTTATTCCCCCTGAAAACTATCATGGTTAATTCCAGATGAATTCATCATGATGGGCTACTATAATAAAAAAAGGATGAAAACAGGGCAGCTGTTTTTATTCTCATCGATCACCCTTCATTGGTGTCCTGCCTGCGTATACCGTTAGCGCAGGCAGGGCTGCTATTCCATTTTCACCTAAAAAACCTGCCTCTGTATAGTTCCCCTTGGAAACCATCGTGGTTAATACCCGGCGAATTCGTCATGTTGGGCCAACTGGCTCTGATTTTATCTTCAACTATCGTCGCTAATTAGTACCTTGTCAGCGTATACCAATAATACAGGTTGAGATACGATTTTATTTTCGCTCTTTAAAAATACAACATTTATTTATTATAGGTATATTATATAGCGTGGTATAAGAGTCTGGATATTATGACGCTTTTTATATTATTATATATGTTTGAGAATTAATAATATTCACATTTAAGAACCCTTCAAACATGGAAATGGCATATTTAACGTTTAAAGGAATTTAATATGACATAAAAATGTTATTTATATGTCGTTTACGCGACACCCTCGGGTGTTACGGAGTTTCATCGCTCAGCCAGCCGCCCCAGTTTGCGCTCACTAACGAATTAACTTTAAAAATCCTATTGTTGCAAAAATATTATATAAAAACTTTGTAGAAAAAATATATAATTCCAAAAAAAAAAAGGAATCCTTGATTTATCTTTATGTTTTGTGGCTGTTACGTGATTACGTCATCAATTTGAAACTAAATTAATAATTTGATGATTATTTTTTCTATTGATAAGGTTCAATAATACAGGTTTGTAATACAGAAGTTACAAATATACGATTGTTGTTACCGTTTTTCTTTGTTTATTGCTAAAAACATATTTGTAGGTACGATACGATAAGGTGTTCTAAATGAAAATATTTTCAATCTAATGTGTATGTTTGAATTATATAATTCATTCAAAATACACCGCTGAATTTGAAG
Organism: Galleria mellonella; assembly: GCF_026898425.1. Taxonomy (NCBI): domain Eukaryota; kingdom Metazoa; phylum Arthropoda; class Insecta; order Lepidoptera; family Pyralidae; genus Galleria; species Galleria mellonella. The sequence continues at coordinate 7,845,833 of NW_026442016.1, forward strand.
AAGATGAAATTAAAATCGTTGGTTTTTACAAAACAAAATGAATTTATTAATTAAAATTATTAGTTGATTTGAATTTGATAGTCAGCATCATCATTAATAATAAAAAAATCATTAGAAGGTAATTAATGACATATACGTGATATGTATATGTCATTAATTACCTACTGATTACCTCTAAAATTAGCTCATGATTTTTACATAATTAAAACAAATCTGAAGAAATTTGTTAAGTGCTATATTTTTTAACAATTATTGAGCCAATTAGGTTACACATTTGCCAAAGTTTATATACATGTATATTTCTATATAGACATGCATTATATTCGTTGGTTCCGGCATACAATGGGCCAAACCCCTTCCTGTACCGTGGGTGTCATAAAAGGCGACTAAGGGAACTTAATGGTCGAGATTTGAGCAACAGCGTCCTTCTTAAAATATTATCAAAACCATAACTATGACTGTCATGCCGTCTGCCAAGCGTGGCAACTTGCAAAATTCCACAATAAGTTAATGCTAATATTTAGAAGTGGACAGTTAACGACTGATATGAAAATGATGATGATATGATATCTGTTGGCGTAATTAACATTATTGTCTAGGGGGGGGGGGACGACCCTATAAAATAGGTGCACATGTACTGCCTTTGTACATAGCTCCGCTCCTGATTCTAAAGGGGGCGCTAAACACTTCAATAAAAAAACTTCAAATATTAGTAAATAATTATAATCGTAGGAATAATGAATAAAATAAATAATGAAAAAAAGATGAATACAGCCTACCTGGCCTGAAAGTGAGTTTGTTTGTTACCTCATAGTACTTTAACGGCTGAATAAATCACTATCAAATTTGGTACACATACTATATGGGATGGAGAATGACATATAACACTTTTTATCCCAGTCAGGGAACATATCCAACATTCATATCACGCGGTTGAAAGTCGCGGGTAAAAGCTAGTAATTATATCACTTGTAAAACTTTACCCTTCTATCTTTTGAAATAAATGTTTATTCGTTTTTTGAATATAAGTATTTTCATGTTGAATAGCTTCCAATGAAGAACACGAGAATTTGTATTCTGTAATAAAACGTTGAAATATTGCGGTCCTTTGAGGTTTTCTCTTAACACTGGGAATATTCAATGAATGGAATTATTTAAAGAATTGACTGAATTTTTGCTATCGAATTAACATGTAAAAATGAAGAAGATTCAATATTTATGAGAAGTTACAATATGAAAGAATATTATATGATTTCTTCCTTATGTTGGTTGATGTTGCTTTATACGATTTAATCTATCTATAAAGCTAGATCTAGCTTTATAGATTCGATTCTAGGTTTATTTAATAAGATGAACATTTGATATCGGTACGGGGTATATTTATATTATTATCTTACTATAATGTGTTTCTGTTCCTTAGCCAAATGGTATAATATTATGAAATTGCCAAGTGTTTTTGTAAAAATAAAAGAAAAAAAAAATATGTGAGCTATATATTTTTTACTAAATAAAAGCGTAATTTTTATAAAGACACGATAAGATCTTAGTGGTATGTAATATATAATAACATTTTTATAATAACACATTCTCCTTCATTTCATTTTCTTAGATGCGCGGTTTATGGTTTTTCCTCTGGAATTTCCTAGTTAGAAACGAAATAAGAGCACACAAAGGCAATGTGGCGTGTATAAGTTTGACAAATGATATAAACGGCGTATCTACTATACCCCAAATATCATTGAGACGTTATCTTTCTCAAGAAAGTGTATTAAAAACCATCTCAATTGGTTACCAGAGAAGCTTGATCTCGTTTTTGCTACTCGCCGTCTTTACATATTTACTTATTTTCATATCCATCGCTGAATGGAAATAGTAATAATGTTCCAATATTACCAAGATTGTCTTAAAACATATTTTAATTGAAATAAAATTCTGTTAATAATACAAATATGAAAATTATACGTGCATCTGTTTGATAAAAGTATCGTTTGACTTATCTTTTTATATCTTCACATGCGGTTTTTAGAAACGAAATTGTTTTGTCAAGGCTTCCAATATATTATAAAAAGAAGGAGATTCTAATTGGATTATATTTCGATCTTTGCGTATTACGTTTTGACTCATGACGTCTGGCCAAAAAAATTGTGTATATTTATTTATTTCATTAGCATGCAAATACATACAAAAAAACTTAAGAATTTTTAGTACCACTTAAACCTCTTGGTCTTGTGCGTAGCATTTTACATTTCGTTCTCAAAAAATAAGTAATATATTACGGTATATTGCTCGTGTGGTCCCAGCATAGAATAGACCACCACTTCCTTCCCCGTGGGTGTCGTAAGAGGCGACTAAGGGACATTAACATATTTGACATTCTTTTGCCATAAATGACTGTTATACGCTTTAACATATCTAATAGCAAGGAATTAAACCGGCTCCCTGTCAGCATTGGTTCACGTTGCAACCACGGATCTCCCAGGCGACTAAGGGAGTGCGAGGGATGGGCAGTAGCGTCCTTCTTAAAACATCTCCAAAGCCTAACTGCGGTTGCCAATCCGCCTGCCAACTACTGACAAAACCCCCCAAGGGGGAGATTTATGTTCAACAGTGGACAATTAAAGGCTGATATGATGATGATGATGATGATTGTCATCAAATTGTGAATATTTCTAGATATGATATGTACTTTTTTAAATATAGAATATATAATCTCAGGGCAAAATCTCTTAAATAATTTAAAAAGAATATGGCCATATACTCATTAACAATAATGATAATTAACTAAGCGTATTTTTTAAAATAATTGCTATGTATAGATAAATCTGTCTAAGAGAAGTTTTTGTTATTATAATAACATATTAATTGGATATATCAAACCTAAGTATATTGAATTAATTTTCAGTAAAAAAATCGCACAAAATTTATAGGTTATTTTTTTATAACACTTATAAATCAACGGTTATTTCGTAAATATTACGTTATTTATATGACATAATAAATAAATAATGGCACAAAGGCATTCTCCTGGTCGAAATTGTTTGAACGCAGTGGGAGGTAAAACAATTTACCCGATGTGTTTTGTTATGTATGACGTGCAAGTCCACTGAACCGAATCGACAATAAATCTGGAATCGACGGAGCGTATACTAAATTTTGTAAACTTAATCCAAAGTAAGGCGCCGTGATGCCGATGAATTGTGTACAACTTCAAGTTTCTGACAATTCTGTCGAGGAATCACCCAGCGTTTGCTGTTCCCCTTATACCAGCCTTGCCAGATTGAGTATTTTCTCCGCAATTTCGGGTAAAGATTTGTAGTGGTGAAATTTTGAAGAAATTAAATTGTTGGAAAAATTTGGGTAATTAGTATAGAAACCTCTAAAGAAAAAACGAAACCTTCAAGAATTATTTTATTGTCTAGACAGACAGACATCTGTCCACCTGTTAAGACCCTTTTTTTTTAAAGAACGCGTGGAGTTATTAAATTGAAATTAGTATTTAATACTCAAATTTAAAATTTCTTAAAGCTGTAAAAAAAGAACTCAATTTTCTCAGATAAAGATACGGCTGTTTTTAGTGTATATTTTAACATTTACAAGGAAATCAAATCCTATATGACTATCCGTTGACCTAAAATTATGAAATTTGACAAGAGAACATGCCGTAAAGCACAAGGGAAAAATATGAAAATTGTTAATTTAAAGTTACATCACAAAAAATACATCTCTTGCAAAATATTTTCTCTCTCTCTCTCGGTGCACCAGTCCAACTTGAAGTGGTTGGTTTTTATGCAAGGTTTGGTATTATGTAAATATTTATAAAATATACTAGTGAAGGTAGGTGAAGAAGTTGACCTTCTTTTTCGTCATTTGCATAGTAGTAATATGATAGCATAGTGAAATCTGACACATTGTTATTAAGTAAAAGTAAAGAAAATTGTATCAATTTGGGAAAAATATTTGAAATTTGGGTAAACATAAAAAAGTGCATGTGGCAACCCAGCCGTATATTTTTGTACAGGAAAAGTGAGCAACTGACTGTAAAATATCTTGAACATAATACATAATAAACTGGAGTCTTCAGGAACATTCCAACAACTTTTTTCTTATTTAGATAACAGAAATTGTCACTAACTTGCCTTAACTAGCTACTCGGCGGATGACTCGAATAACAAGTGCTGCAGAGAAAAGTATATTCAATGCAAAACGAACCTGCTTATCGCTTGAATGGAAAACTTACTTTGTTAAAAATACATCTGTGTAACAACTTCTCTTATACTAACATTTCTTAGTAAACTTTGTATTTCAGTTAAGTTTAAGGTATACCTACGTATATTCTTTTTATAGACATAAAATTAAATATACATTAATTTGAATTTATTAAAAAGTACTAATTACAATTGTGATTATTTTAGTATAAATGTTTTTACTAATAGAATTAGTTAATACAATTACATAAAAGTTTCATCATTATTTTAGTTGTTAACTGTTCAATGTTTCTCTATAAGGAGAGCTTTGCCAGTATTTGCTACCTTTGGCAGGCAGGTTGGCAACCGTTGGCTTTTAGAGATGTTTAATGAGCGACGCTGCTGCCTATTCTTCTACGTTTTAAGTTTCTTTAGTTGCAGTAATATATTGTCTGTCATTCTTTCTTATTATTCTAGAATAATTAATAATTGTTTATATCTAGTAACAACAAGTTGGGATTCTCTAATTATTTTGTTATACCTAACTATATTATTTTAACTTGTAAACTTCGTGTGTACTTAGAAGTATTTTTATAAATATTTATTTAATTTTTAATTCTTACTAATATTATATGTGTGAAAATGTATTTGTTTGTTTATTATCTCTTGGCGATTTAATAGCGCAAGCAATCTTTATATAATTTAGTATACGCACAGTATTTAGTATAGAAAATAAAAGGCTACTTTTTATCCCTGTAGCTTACAAAGTTATAGCGGCAGCTAGTTTGTATATAAACGTTAAAAAGATATATTTTTTTAAATTTGTATTGTATAATATTGTGTAATACAAAACTTAAAACTCCCAAGGGGGAGGATTATGTTCAGCAGTGGAGAGTTGAAGGCTGATATGATGATGATGATGAAAATAAAACTTGAAAGATGAAGAATGTCTATAATTAATGCTAACGGTTTTTTTGATATATTTTTCCTTCTAATTTTATTATGTTTTACTTCCTATAACTCGACTGTTACCATAAACAAATGTGTAAATTTTTATATTATCAACAAACTTTGAAACCAGGTTTTCAATTTGGTTGCATTTGTATTTTTTTATAATTATAATATCATAATTTCGTCTATTCGTCGATATACTTACGTTCTATAAAAAATTTTTCAAAATAGGTTTAGTAGTTTAGTTTTTAATTTAAAAAAAATTGCCACAATAGAAGTCGTTTTTTTAGGAAACAAAATCTTAATAATTTAAAATGGATAGCAGAAAAAATTGTACGGCTCATGAGAAGCGAACAAGAGAATTGTTAATATAGACACACACTTGTAGAAAATTATATAAATAATGTAATAAAACATTTCGTGTTTTTATTACTCAACAATAAAGGTACTTTTATGCAACTTTTCTAAGTTGTGATTCTTCATAAACAAGCTGATGGCCCATGAATCATGGAAAGTGGTAACCGTCGCCTATAGACATGTTATTATGATTATAATCACTATTATTATTATATATATATATATATATATATATATATATATATATATATATATATATATATATATATATATATATATATATATATATATATATATATATATATATTTATCTACAGTATTAACGTAATCGGTAAAGATATAAAGCAAGTACAGTGCTGTGGTTACCATTACTAGTATTCAGAGCCGATATCTGTGAGCTCAAATTTCGCATCGCCAATCTGATCACGTCACTACCATTGAGACTCATTCGATTCCCATTTATTACGCTATAAGGGTTTGTATTTTTTATCGAAACAACACATTGTTACCAATTTCACCCGAGGCGCGATATAAAAACGTCCACTTAAACACACTCCGTGAAAATATTGTCGATAATATATGATATTTATGCTATAAGTGTAAGCTGTTCAGTATTTCTCTTGGATTTACGAGCTTAAGAAGTAGAAAGATTTTTGTGTGCACGTCACAATCATTCCCTTCAAGGGGTTAGTGTTCATTGGGTGGAAATAACAAAGACGATAAAACTGTTCGCTTGGAAAAAGGATATTGAATGAGGTCAGACGCAGATATATTCCGTATTCAAGGCAAATGTCGAGGCGTGTTGGGGACAGCCGTTTGCGCACTGTTTTTACAGTCCCGTCAATGTGCCCTATCGTTTCCAACTTGTATTACTCTCGTAACATTTTGGATCCATCGTGCTCTCGTTCTGTTATTATCTATAGCTGACTTGTACAGAATATGTGTGGTGACAAAACAAATATCATTGAATTCTCTCATAGTATAATAAAATGGTCACAATTTTTTCGGCACTTGAAAATGCTTTTATTTTCAAGTGCTGAAAGTTTTATTTACATTAGGCATTATGACGAAATTAATATTTTTAACGAGATTATTTTGTAAAATTTACTAAATTAATGTACAAATGTTTTCAGTTAATTATTTTACTTAAAAACAATTAATTTTCCAAATAATTTACTTTAAAATATAAATAACAAGATATAAATAAAATTTTAAGAACGATTAGATAAATCTGTACGGATATAGAATAAATTATATAAAAGTATTTTTGACATTGCAAACTTATGTGTTTTTATATTCGATATTATAACATCTTTTATAAATAAGTAAGTCAAAGGAAGTTATTTAACTACCCATTGAGATACAGGCTCGGCCTAGTTCGGTGGCTAGTAGATTTACCTATATGTAATTTATTATTCAATAAAGATAGTTATACCTATATATATTGAATACACGAGCTAATTTAAGGATGAATATGTAAAAACTGATGTTCTTAAATTTACTTGGTTATTTATAATATTAGCACAAAATTGAAAATTGCTTCATAAACTATTTTTATACTACATCTCGATATTAGGAAATAATAGGTCTTTGTATGTCAGACGTTAGGTCAGACATAGGGTATTGATAATTTATAAATAGGCCAGCGCTTGCTTATTTTATCCTGTCTTAACAGCAAGTAGCCTCCATTCGATATCTAGACTAAAATTCATTGTAATGTGTACAATATGAGGTAAAGATTTAACTAAAATGTGTAAAATATGTATATAATATGTAAAATAGGCATCTACTTTTTGTATTTTTTTTTTATATTATAGATAGAATAATAATAAACTCTATCAGCAAAGAATTGGTAAAGATATTGCATTACATACTTGAATATAGTAATGTAATATATACTGATATATTAATCGTATTAATTTTGCATATATGTTATGCTTATAATCCAAGGTTATGCTTTATATTCAAACCCTATAGACCCTTTCTCCTTTCGGTTTCTTAAGGTTGACTGGAAGAAATCCCTTCAAGGGATAAGTCTGTCTATATATATTTTTGTATATATAATCTAACATCTCTACTATAAGTGAATGTACAAAAGTATATAAATAAATAAACAAATAAATATATCTATATAAAAAAATTACAAGCAAATTGCGAAATTTAGTTATTTGATAGCTGTTTTAAAAGCATTGTGTATTTTAGTTTCAAGAGTGTAAAAGCCGATGTTTATATACATATATAACAAGAAATTAATGAACTTACTGTATTTGCCGTTTTCGACAAGTGATTCAACTTCATCTGGAAGTCTTTTTTAGAGGGCGTACATTGTTTTACGTCACAGCGTCTAGCCACGCTGACACAATTTTAATCAAATTATTATTAATAATTTTATATCATTTCAAATTATATTAAACTTAAAATGTTAATAGATATTTGACTAAAATTATGTTCAATTAAATTGTTTTAACTGATTTATTATATATTTTATGTGACTTGAAAGTGTATGAATGGTATCTGCTTTGGTAATTTTATTTTCTTATTCAAAGTGAAAAAGAGGACATATATGGTATGTGATTAGCTGTAACGAACTAGATTGTGCTGCGTAGTGGTACCACTTTTCTTGTGTGGGAATCACTGTATCTTCAGAGGGAGACTGGATTTGTCCACAATGCATGAGAAGAAAAAAAAAACTTGAAAGGCAGTACGGCATCATGCAGTTATTTCATATAATTTTCTGTTTATGTACTAATGATATTGTATATGTAGTTTTATTAATATTAAATATAGACAGTAAGATTTATTTAGATTAAGTATATTGACTTTGAGTCTTTTGTTTTAATTGTTTTTTATGTGTAGTTAAGTTTGTGTTTTGTATATAAAAGCAATATTAACAGTGATTGTATTTTTTTAAAGGATATCTCACTTTATTTTGTATAATACTTAGTATAAGTGTCCAATATAGATTGAAATAAATACAATTTTTTCATATGTACTTTACACCTTTCATTTAATTGGCGTCTCTATGTTAAAAAATGGGCATTTTTCAGTCGTCTTTGTCACCACTTCGGAAGCCAGATGGTAATTTGGCCTACAGCGCTAAAGAGAAAACCTGCCTCAATCAAAATCTCTCAAAGAGATTCTCTTTGCCTCTAATTCGATTATGGACGAAGGAAATTCTGTACTACCTACCATCTTGTGTTGCGAAAGTATTATACCAGAAATAACCATAACACAACGCAAAATCCGGCGGGAGTTACTCTCTTTAGATATTAATAAGTCGAGTGGGCCAGACAGAGTACAGAGCAGTGTGCTCCGGAATCATGTCTTGCGATTTCTTTCTTTCTGTTTAAGGCGGTGTTTCCCAACGTGGGACCCACGCCTCACTGGGGGGAAATTTGATAGTTAAGGAGGGCAATTAAAAATGGACTCGAAGCTATTTTAACCCTATTGCTCCAGGCCATTTAAATGCCTTATCGGTGCCAAATTTAACAAAAAAGTACATTAAAAAATGCTGTAAATATTTATTAGGTAATATTTCGTTTGACATTAAATTTTAAATATGGGCAGCAATTTTATACATAATTAATAAATGTTTAAATATGGGCAGTTTCCCGAATTTATGGAAAATCGCCAAAATTGTACATATTTATTAGACAGGGGATAAAACAGATATTAAAAACTATAGACCTATTAGCATACTTAACTGCTTAGCTAAAATTTTTGAAAGTATAATTCATAAACATATTTATTTTCACTTGAAACCAGTTATAAGTAGCAAACAGCATGGTTTTGTTACAAGCCGTTCAACAACCACCAACCTCTTGACATATATACATGACATCAATAATAGTTTTAATAAACATGTGCAGGTTGATTCGCTTTACACAGATTTCGCGAAGGCCTTCGATAAAGTTGACCACAATAATCTGTGCCGTAAGGCATATCATCTTAGTATCCACGGAGATCTTCTAAGATGGTTAAATTCTTATATTTCTAATCAAACACGACTAGTAACGGTTTAAGGTTATGTCATAAGGTATCAGGCATTCTAAAAAATTCTTAAACAACAAGGCTGAGGGATGGGATAAATTCAACTACAGTAGTGGTATATAATAGGCAAGATTCATAATGGGCGCCTTAACTGGACATACATATGCCAGTAATGTATATATAATTGGATGCACTGTGTTTGTGCAGTGAGAAATCGGATTCTATGGAACGCTTGACGTGCAACTGTGATTTCTTCGCAAGTATGTGTATGAGTTTACTGGGAACGGTTTATCCACAGCCAGGAGACTATAGATATCTTAAATCGCGGTATCGCAAAGACAACACATAGGCTCCATAAAATGATACTCGTAGTAAAAGGTAGGAGAAAGCACAAAAAATCGCAATGGATTGAAGTGCAATGGCTTAGCTGACCTCATACGCAAATAATAGACAAGATGTTGAAAGTTGAAAAACTCTGAAGATTGCTTCAACTTTCGCAGAGCATCTTATTTCGAATCAACAAACAGGGAGAAAGAGATTGTTAATAATGAGATTTAACAATCCCATTGCTAGCAATATATCCTATTAGGTCGACCTCCACGCAGTTCACCCTGGAAATCATAGTGGTTAATTCTTGTTCAATTGATCACTATGGGTCAACTGATCTGCCTTCATCCTGTCTCCTTTCACTGGTACCTTGCCAGCGTATACCGATAGCGCAGGCAAGGTTACCATTCCATCTTCACCCATAAAAAAAGAACCAACACACATTTGACCTAGAAAAAGAGCTCAGGCTGTAAATTGGATGTACTAGAAACATTAGTAATAAAAGTACAAACAATAAGTAACCCTATTGTAAAGACTGTATTCTTCACTGCATACCTGACGATAAAAGATTTTATAATAAAATGATTTAAATTAGTATTTTGTAATTAATGTGTAGTTTAAAAATAATAATAATAATAGTTTGTATAATTAATAATGTAAAATTGTAATCAATTAAAAGGAAATTTTAATCATAATAACTGTAAACTATGGGTATATACCTGAAAATAAAAGATTTATTTATTATTATTATTATTAGAGATAAATAGAATAAAATACGCACGATATTACTTCCTTCTATATAACCATACTAATATCTCAAATTCTTCCCTTCTTAGATATTTTACATTTAATTAATAATTAACCTTTAAGAGATTGCATAATTTTCATCAAAACCTGTTATAGGAGTATATTCGAACCCATTTTATTGTATAATATACTGTATAATTTATATTCATTAACAATTTATTCTCTAGTACATGTAACATAAACATTTCTGATAAAGTTCATTATTTTTTTGTATCGTAATTTTTAGATAAAAAAAATACCTTTTACATACATGAATTTTATTTATAATTTAAAGCGTAATTTTTAGAATTTTATTTATTTTTACTTTGCGGTAAGTGCACTACTGTCCCATTTTATTAGTTTGAGATGTTTCTGTTAAATTTGTTGCTTTGAGCACTTTGATTTGCAGAAGTACCCCATTTTTTATTTTAAAAAATACTTTTGAAGATGAAGTTTCAAAACCGGTAGCGGGTATAAATAATAAAAACAAAAACGTTATAAACACAATGTGTATAAACAAAACATAAACAAAAATAAGTATTTTAAATAATATTAATCTATGAAGTTATTCACATCTGTAGGAAATAGATTGGGTATTTGTTGTATTCCTGTTTATGTGTCACTAATTATTTATCATTTATATAGAATTGACGTATTATAGATACTATGATATCAAATATAGTTGATATAGTGAATTTAAATTAAATTATGCACTCTTAATAAAATATCAATTTAACTTAAAACTGGTACAATATATTTAGTGAAATACTAATTAAACATTTTTTTTTCGTTGGGTTATTATGTTTTCTAATCTAAAAGTTTTTTTTTAAACTGATTTTGCAAGTTTTGAGTTTGATCGATATTTTAATCAGTTTGAATATGTATTACAATTACAGTTTTATACATTTTATACTTAGTACAGATTTTCTTTTGTATATGAAAGTGTTCATATACAAATTACAGTATTTTGTAGGTTTTCTAATGATATTTTCTGTTACATTATATGGATAAAATATTTTTTCAAACATGCTTGGAAATTTGAGTATTATTTTGGCAACCTTCTTCGAGATAAATCGAACTCGCTGTACTGGTCGAGCAGCGGTTGGCAACAGTTGTATGAAAATCCATATCTGTTGTGTTTAGCGGGCAAATAAATTACTATGTAAAATCATATTTGTCGTGTAATTTAAAAATGGAACGATCTTCTATTCCACAACATGGCGACCAAAGTGGTAACTTATCAAAGGTTTAATTTAAATTTTGAACTGGTTTGCAAATAGAAAAAAAAAAAAAATACTTTGGCGCGTAAAAAACTATTGTTTTTAGTTGTTCGTCAACTTCGTCATCGGTTTTAAATACTTTTATATTTGACAAAATGAGTTCAAGTGAAGACAATGAGTGAAGACAAAGAGCCATAGTAGAAAATTTGTTACCGCCAAAATCTAAAGAAAAATATTTGAAAAAACCTATGAAAATTTTGTTCAATGGAAGAATGAAAGAAAATCGAAATCGTTATCCGAAAATGTTTTTCTGGCTTATTTCGGCAAACTGGCTAAGAAAGTGAAGCCTACAACGCTTTGGGTCATCTATTTAATGCTAAAATGCACAGTTTTAATGAAACATAACGTGAATTTGAAACAGTATGCAAACCTATTTAATACTCAAAAGACAGTCGGATGGATACAAATGTAAAAAGTCAAAAGTTTTCACCGCATCAAACGTAAAAACGTTTTTGTTTGAAGTACCAGACCAGACAGTATTTGGACGTCAAAGTAAGTTTTACTGTTGATAAATATTAACCTCTAATAGGAAAATTACTTTATGTGAATATAGGCTATAACGTCTTTTGTTTTTGTTACAGGTTATTCTTACTTTCGGTATTTTGGTGCATTTCGATCTAACGAAATTACAAATATTACAATAAAAGACGTAGAAAATCACGACGATGTAATAATTGTAACCCTGCGTGATACGAAAACTAAGGTCGATTGCACGTTTGTGATCAGAGATGAATCAGCTGAAATTGTAAGAAAATACGTCCCACAGATGTAATTTCAGATTGATTATTTCTAATTTACATAAATAACAAATGCACAAACCAGGAAATTGGAAGACACAAGATTGCCGCAACGCCAAAGGCGATTGCTACGTATTTAAACCTGCCAAACCCAGAACATTACACTGGACATTGCTTACGCCGATCTTCAGCTACTCTTCTTGCTGACACAGGTGTTAATTTAATTACCCTTAAACGGCATGGCGGGTGAAAGTCTGACGGGGTAGCAGATAGCTACATAGAAGAGTTCATTGAAAATAAAAATAGTATTACACGTAAAATTAACGAAAGCATCTTATCTCGACCATCGACTTCCCATCAAAACTTTGAAATTCAGAATCACGCTGAAGACACTAGTATACAACAAACTTCAATCTCGTTAGAATTATCTCAAATTAACATAATTCCCGGAAAATCCATATAAAATTTTAAGAATTGTACATTCAATAATTGTATTTTCAAATAAAAGTTCTGAATTGTATTACTTAGTTTAATTTCCGCGCATTATTTGAGAAAAGTACTATAGTATATGTGTGCCTCGGCTTCGCCTTGGCCCACATTCACACGTTCGTCCATCAATGCCTCTCTTGCCGGCCGCTGCAGTAATGTACTATTTAGTATTCATATTCCATTTTTATATTCTACACTGAATTCTTAATTTGCACCCTTTATTTGACGCAAAAATGTTTGAATGTTACACAAGGAGATTTTGTTTACATGTTGATAATGGATTTGGTAATAGATTGTACATTTACTTGTACATAACCACGGTAATATCTTTCTTATATATTAGGATATTGTACTTTAATAATACAAAGGACTTGTTCTAAGATTACTCTCAGATACTACTAAAAAGTTGCTATTTCTATTTATGTTCTCAGCAACTACCAATTATAACTGTGTACAATGTCTTGAAATTAAGTACTGTCTTATCAAACCATTTTTATAATGATTTAATATAAATAAAACAGAAATTAAGGAGTTATTAAAACAACCATTATAAATAAAACACCAATTGTACGTTGCTGATATATTTGATTAAATTTAATTATAAAATTAAATAAGTACAATTATTTCTATTGATTATAAGGGAATATTAACAAGCATCCTTTTCTCTTCTTAACGTATGAAAGAAACAGTTTTCAATATTTATGATTCACTTAATAAATAATTTTGTTAGTTTTCAATAATAAGTTCTATTGTGCGGAATTACAGTTCTTGTAAATTTAGCGGTTATTGTCTAATGAATAAATAATTTGTTTTTTTTTTACAGAAACGAGAATATTCGCCAAAGATGACGTTTGACCCTCCTGGTTACAAGTGTGGGTTTTGCGCCGTTTGGTATTATGACTTGAAATAACTGGTCGAGCATTTGTACGTGGAACTGAAAATTATTGCTGCCAAAAGTGAAATAGAGATGCAGTTTTGTAAAACATATGTATAATATTCTACTTACAGAGGAAATCCAATAAGAGAAAGAGACAGCGTCGCCATTTCTGAAATACATTCAGACAAAGACGAAGACAGCAGATAATGACATCTTTGTCAATAATATGTGGAGGTCACAGATGTGATTGGGTGTGATGATTCAGACTATGTTGTACAATTTTTCTTGTGTGGGTATCACTATACCTCTATTTTTAAATGTAAAATATGTACAAATAGAAACGAATATATCGATGACTTTGTCTGTCATATCAATCTCCGTAAAACTATATTTATTTGTATATATATAATAATGTGTAAGTATAGTTTAAGTTAGTTATATTTCATATTTCATACAAGTAGAGATAATTTAATATTTATGTATAAATTACATTGTGTATATAGTTATAGGAATATTATATTTTGGTAAATTTAAATGTAGTTAGATACCATAAACCTAGATCAAGTAGATATATTTGTATACTTGTACATTTTAATGTGTACATTTAGTTTTTTCCTTTCTATATAAAAGTAAAAAAATAATATATTATTTTGTATATCTTATTTATGTCTAATAAAAATTGAAATTAGTAAAATATTTTAATTAAAAATTATTATTAAATGGTTGCATGCAGCGCGGTTTCAGAGATGTTTTCTCTCACGAACACTCAGGTTATGAAATGAGCTCTTTGCAGGTTTTCCCAAGAGACTACAGCATGGGGTTCTTCAAAAGGTGGGTAAAAAAGTTTCTTCATGGTCGGCAACGCGCGCGTAATAACTCAGGCGGTCATAGGCTACGGTAACTGCTTACCATCAGGTGGGCTGTATGCTTATTTGCCACCTCAGTGGTAAAAAAAATATGTAGGTACTAGTTTTCACCCGTAATTCTATCCACATGACCGGGATATGTTCGCTGACCGTGATATGTGTGGTCGATGACCTTCTCCATTCGTAATTATATCATCATAGTGATTCGTTGTTATGTTATATAATAAAGACGAAGTCGGTTTTGATTCGATTTTAATATTTTTTTTGTGCAATCAATAGGATAGGTTTAGCTATGTACGAATACTATATTAACTTCATAATGATTGCTTTTTTAAAAATTGAGTTTGTTATTTACACCTAGTTCAAATTTACATTAGAATATTTCAATGTCTCAATAATTACCTACGAAATTGTTTCTCCGAACTGATTTCAAAGAGATGATTAACTTCATTGAAATTACGTGTTTGTACCTATGTGTTTTAATTATGTTAATTTGTTGGAAATAATGTACACATCAAAGTCTACACTGGAAGTGTGTCTTATTAACTTATAATTGTAATTAAAGTTTGTTGCATTTTATGTTTATTGCTTTACTAGCTGCATTCCGTGGCTTTGTCTGGGTGAATTATAATAAAAGTATCATATGTATTAATTCAGAAAGAAGCCCATCGGTTTATCAAAAAAAGGAAGAAATTTCATCCCAATAATTTGGACGAGTGGTCTTCCACTGTGCGTCTTACAAGGCACTTTCTTCCATGCACTCGTTTCCAAGTGTGGGATTTAAAGAATTTGGTAGCATGACTAAATATAAAATAAACAACTGGTTAGCACTTTCAATGGGAATTTGTGAATTTTGTAGTAATCATCATGAATAAATAATTCATTATTACACAGAAATGAGAACAATGGAGAAACAGAACCAAACTATATCAAACTTTGGGTACAAGTGTGGGATTTGTAACATTTTATATCATAATAATTTAAAAAAAACTGGTCGAGCATTTGTACTGAAGACATGATATCGAAAATTATTGCTGTCGAATGTGTCGTCTCAGGAGATGGAGTTTTGCGGAACATGTTTGCAGTATTCTATGTATAGACGACAATCAATTTGAAGAGGATATGACGAGCACCGTTATTTTTTCTTTCAAAACAAACACTATGGTAAATAACGTAGAGAGATCCGATTAAATTATTTATGCCCAAATAAAATGATATTATGATAAAAAAATTTGTATCGTAAAGATTTTGACATTTAAACTATTCAAATACATTTATCTCATACGATATTTAAAACAAATTATATGCTATTTGTTAGTTATTAGTTTTATTGTAATTAGAATATACACTCTTATTATAAGGTCTGAAATTACCTAAAATGTATTCACGTAAATAAAACTTTACATTTTGCATGCCATTGAAACAATGTGACTGAATATGTGATTCTATAACACTAATTAAGATTATTTTAACCATATTTATGCAAATAAATGATTATTGTTATATAGTAATAGTAGTAGTAAAAAGGATATTTTAACGGGTCGTTGCATCGGTGAAATTGAATATATTAATTTAATATATTTTCCTACGACGACATATCGTACTTTTCAATAACAACTGGTCAAGCATCTTTAAAGGAAACATGCTACCGAAAATGTCGTCTTAAGAGGTGGACTTTTGCAAAACATATATGTAATATCCTAATCATAGACTAGAGCCAATATGAGGAGGAGATTAATACGAATGCTGTTATTTCTGAAATTCATTTTATACAACTACTACGGAAAATGGTGAAACGACATACTGTATTTGTCGACAAAATGTGAAGGATATAAATATCATTGGGTGCGATGATTCCGTATTGTACAGTGGTACCATTTTTTCTGTGTGGGAAACACACAAACACACTTCTAAAGAAAGACTGGTACATTGCACAGTGTAAGAGAAAAAAGAAAAAAGTAAATCTGTGTAGACCTTGTATATATATTGACTGAAATAAAAATAGTCGCAAAAGAGAAATAAGATACGTCAAACCTCGGTTACAAGTGTGGGATTTGCAATATTTGTTATAATGGCTATAAACAACTGGTTAAGCATCTTTACTAGAGATAAGATATCAAATTTGTTTTCTCGAGAAATGAATTTTTGCAAGTCATATATGAAATGTTCTACCCATAGAGGAGAGTCAACATAAGAAGGAGAACAATACGAGCGCTGTTGTTTCTGAATATTTATTCAGAAATAAAGACTACGGCAAATGGCGAAATGATATACTGTATTTGTCGTTAAAATGTGGAGGACGCAAATATTTGTACCATTTGGTATGATAATTATAAACATGCCAAGTATATGTATTGGCGACATGGTACTTTAGAGTTACTGCTATCGAAAGTGTCGTTTCGAGAGATGGACTGTTGAAAAACATATGTACAATATCCTAAATATGGGGGATAACCAGTATGAGGAGGATGCGAATACGAGCATCGTAATTTCTGAAACGAATTTAGAAAAAAAATATCATGACACATGGCGAATCGATAGATTGCATCAATGATGAACTAGTTTATGTTTTATACAATAATATGTATTTCCTTTTACTACATACGCGGATGGAGATGGGATCTGTTCATAGGGCATAAAATTAAGAGGAAAATGGAAAAAATGAATCTATATAGTCATTGTACAGATAATGTGCCAAGGGTTATTGCTCCCAGAAGTATTGTTTCATACGATAGACTTGCTACGCATGCATGTTTATTATGACTTCCATAAAACAGAATCAATATATAGATATCAACACGAGATCATTGCTTGTGACAAGCATACAGAAAACACTCTTTTTTACAACACATGGGGCAAACGTGCATGCGGCTCACCTGATGGTAAGTGACTATCGCCGCCCATGATCACCCACAACACCAATGGCATTGCAGATGTGCTGCCAGCCTCTAAAAAAAGAATATGCTCTTTTCTTGAAGCTTATGATATCGTATTGGTTCGGAAATACTGCTGCTGGAAGTTGATTCCAGAGTCGTTGTGTGTGGAAAAAAGTGCCTTGAAAAACGCACGGTGGAAGACACTCGACCAGACGGTTGGGATGAAACTTTAGTTTATGGCGGGTTGTACGGTGGTGAAAATCAGCAGCAGGTATCGATCCGAACAATTCCTCAGAGCACTCCCCATGATAAATTCGGTGGAAGATGCATAGAGATGCAACATCTCTGTGCAGTTTCAGTGGATTGAGGCTGAAATTGTCAGGAATACGTGAATATATATATATATATAGTTGGCTGCTATGATTCAAATTATGCTATATAATAGCATCACTTTTTCTGTGTGAGTGTTGATATACCCCTAGAATAGACCCTTATAGTCATTGTATAGATGTTTTATATAAGTAATAATAGAGATTTTACGTAATAATAGAGAGAGACGTTTAGTTTAATAAAATTGAATATATTAAAATAAATTGAAATGTAGTTACTCGTAAATATAGTATGTTTAAATTAAAATTTCTTAGTATATATTTTTTTTTGTTTATAATTTGTTTTTGGTACATAAAAGTTGTATCAACTGCGATAGTATTTTGTACTTTTTAAATTTGAAGTTACTTTTTGATATATAAACAATGTTTTTTAAGTATAAGAGAAGATTTAAAATCTATCGTCATTGCATATGTTTATATTTCACATAAGTAGAGATAGTTTATTATTTTCATAGAGATAGGTAAAAAAGTATATAAAAGTATTATTAACGGTAATAGTGTATTGTATTGAAACCAATATTATTTCTTATAATATTGATTGTATATACAATAAGAATAAAATAAATATTTTTTTAATAATAGAATAGGCTTGTCTGAGATGTTCTTTATTTTAACCAGGGTAAATTACTTGGATAGTTCTATATTAGTGTATTGTAGTTAGCCTTTCATTTAACTACGTCAAGTCTGACCTTTAACAGAACTTGATGAGCTGCGTAGAAATTTATTTATGAGACGAAAAATTACATTTTAAAAGAAAGTTTATGTTTATATGTGGGATTGTTAGAAATTTATAAGAAACGAATAAATTAAAAATGTAAAGAAGGAATGTTACTCATTAATTAATTTTAGTGCCATTTACTTCGATTACAGCGCCATCTATTAGCAGATTATGATAACCGGACGTTAATATTGTTATCATGTGGTATTATCCACATCTAATTCGAGTACAACGCATTAATCGATGAATAAGTTATACACTATATTTTTAGTTAATTTTATTTTGACTTGCCCAATAGCTTAAGACTTACTATAGCAATTGACCTATGGCGCCCGCACTACCGCCGGAATTGCCTGTATACCGATGTATACCGATCAGGTTACGTATATTGGTTTTATACTAATCTACTGATAGAGCTGTCAAAGTGTATTATTTATACAGCTGTCGCGCTATTGTTGTAATAGTCGCGGCGGAGGAAATCCAAAAGTTGACCAGAAATCTTGTTGATATTCAGGAGTCTGGGGCTGTTAATTTTCAAGCAACAATTGAGAACCGTTGCCACCTCATGACTAAGGAAATTATTGAAGGAGTCCATTACAAACTTAACAAGTTCAGATAAGAGTTTTACACTCTGTCCATTGCCTCTTCTATCTCTTACACGGCAGTGGTTTTCAAATTGAAACTTGTACCTGCACCCAAAGTCAAATATAATCCGGCACTGATAGTTAGTTCTACAGAAGAGGGGCTAATTCCCAAAAGGAGTTAAGTGAAAGGTATTTCCGTCTATTTACAGGTTACACCCAGTGCAACATTTCTATCATCCATCCAGCCCATCTCTAAAGGTAGAGTGGGAGTCGAGTTTTATAGTCCATAACACTGCAAAAAAATTGTTGAACGAACTAAATTGGTTTAGAAAATTGTTGAAGCTTAAACACCCATTGCTTATACTCAAGGGCATCAGCAAATCCATTGCTCGTGAAAAACTTATGGAAATAGCTTGCTCGTAGAATTATATTCAGGAAAGTAGCATCATATTAGTAATCGCAACAGTAATTTATACCGTGGTTGAGATATCCTCTTACGTTAGTATTACTATTTTCTCTCAGGGACATGTTTTTTTTTAATGGGTGATAATGGAATGGTAACCCCACCTGCACTAACGGTATACATCGGCGGGGCACCAGTGAAGGATGATAGGTGAGGATGAAGCAGGTCAGTTAGCCCATTGTGACGAATTCAATAAGAATTGTTCACGATAGTTTCCAGGGGGAACCACGTGGAGGTCGACGTAATAGGGCAAATTGCTAATAATGGGGCTATCAAACTCCATTGCTAACAATCCCTTTCCCCCTCTCAGGGACATGTTAACGTCGAGCATCAGAGAGTTCACGCGGATTTCTCTAAGTTCCTGCAGCGTTTTCTTTGTCCCTAGTTCGGCGACATTCAGGTTAAGTGCACAGCTATAGTTTATCCCTACGTCCATTGCGCTATTTTGGACCACTATCTGCCAGACTGCCCCTACAAAAAAGAAAATTCCAAACCGCGAATTATGAAAAAAAAATATACAATATATGAAATCGAAATAATTGCCATCCTTTTAAGAAAATATTCTGTTTACTTAATTAATTACTGTTTACAATAACTATTTGAATACTAACTAAACTACAAACTAAAACTAAGAAATATATTTTGCTAAGAAATATTTTAAGCTTTCCATACTAACATCATAACTTACACGACTGAGTACGTTCTTAGTATGAAAGCATAAACTTTTTTGTTTATTTTGATTTGATATTTTTTCCCAAACAAGCATTTTTGAAAAGAAATATTTATCTAACAGATTGCCAGGTTTAAATTGATTAAAAAGTACATTTAATGGTTATTCCCATAAAATTAGAAAGTATGACCTTTTTGACTAAGCGATGCATCGTATGGTATTCAAAACTTATATTTATATCTAGAATTCAGCATGCATTTTTTTAAAGGAAGATGATGGAATGATGCAGTTTCCATGTTAATGATATGCAATGGCGGGCCCCAATGGTGGATAAAACAATGAGAATGAAGTCAGATTAGTTGGTGATGGTGAAATTTGTAGGAATTAACCACGAGGGTTTCCAGGGGTGACTGCACAGAGACTGATACTGACAGCGTATATTGTTAGTGATGGTGACTAGTATCCCCATTATTAACAATACCTACCCCCCTATTATGTATACTGAGATCGAAAATTTTAAATATAATAGAAGATACCAGCACACATTATATATACGTATAGTAAATAAATAGTACGATATTATAATATTATTATTATAATATATATACGATAATAATAAATATACGATATTATAAACTTACTGAGCTAAGTTTAACAAATATTAAACAAAGTCTTCACACAATTTCGTACAGATCATATTTTTAATAGTATTTATTATGGATACACCATATTAGTATTGTGCATCGTATGATACTGAAGTTTAGAAATATTTTTATTTATTTGGTGTTGTATCGCATAGAGATGTTGAATTATACTATTTTTACTAGGTTACTCTCCTGTTAGATTTTAAATATGAGATGCTTTCACAGTAATGAATGCTGTATTTTATGCCCTAATGCGAAGCTAACGAGCTCCAAGTAAATGTGTTTACAAAAAGCACTTTTTACGTGTTAAAGTACCAAATGTATATGTTCATGATTTGGTAGAATTATTGTTAGTTGGGTATACTGTCTAAATAAATGATAGTGTAGCGATGATATACATATACTAGATTAAGTTAGCTGGCATATATTATGTAAACTTAGTGTGAAAATAATAACCACCTAGTTATGAGTATAATTCCATGAATGTTATATTTTTTAAGTCATATCTAAAAGTAGGAAGTTGTCAATTCGTTTGTATTTTTTTGTATATTATGTGATGACGTCACAGCTTATAATTGACTAGCGATCAGCTCTGGTTTTACACGGGTAGATAGATAAATCAGTATTTTATGTTAGCTTTAATAGGTTTAGCTTAGGGTTAGCTTTAATAATTTTTTAGTACCTTGAGCTACATTATTGCAATTTATGTAAGGATTTCTAATTTTTTTAAAATAAAGTAGATATATCATATTTGCTGATAATATAGGTTTCAATAGGTTTTTGAGTTTATCTATTACAAACAAACGAACAAGAAATCAAATCACTCCTCTTTATAATATTAGTACAGGTATAGATTATGATTTATAAGCATTTATATATCTATACAGTAATATGTAGTTCTTATCAAAAAGTCATACAACGCACCATACTAAGGGAGCATACCAAAAGATTACTGGCAGCATTATCGTTTGGAATGTTATACTCATTAATTGTACAAAGTAGCTATCAGCTCTTGAGCGGTCAGTAACTTCGATAGGCTGAGCTGCAATCGTCTACTATAATAAGAAAATAGCGAGATCAATATTAATTTTATAATGAAAAAAGTTGGTATTTTTTGAAAATTAAATAAATTTGTGTTATTTAAAAAACTAAGAAACATAAGAAATAAAAAAGAGTTGAATAACCAGATAACATATATTTGCAGCTGTGACTGATAATACAATATTAGTATAATATCTATTATCTATTTCATTACGTGTAAAATAACAAAAATAATTTATTGTAAAATATGCACGTCTTTCATAAAGTTTCCTTTGCTACAGTTATTTAATAATTTTCCCTCCTTTGAACGAACTTACTATCTACAGCAAAGACTAAACTTATAACAAGTGCGACGAGTTTACGGCTACAAAAAGTTACTTAATAAATACTTTTGAGTAGTTTTATAAGACATTTAATTACTCACCGTTTATGTCTTAATTTAAGTATCATTATATTTTTTTGTGCACACTTTAAGCGCAAATTCTTTTTGGTTTTGTGACTAAATTACTGATTAAATTTTGATGACGTATTGA
This sequence comes from Galleria mellonella, assembly GCF_026898425.1. Taxonomy (NCBI): domain Eukaryota; kingdom Metazoa; phylum Arthropoda; class Insecta; order Lepidoptera; family Pyralidae; genus Galleria; species Galleria mellonella. The sequence continues at coordinate 7,868,595 of NW_026442016.1, forward strand.
TTTTGATAAAAATTTAAGTTTATTATTATATTCTTAGCCTTATATAACTTTTTCATTGATAAAAAATAATTTATTTCTAATGAATATAACAGGTACAAGGAGCGTCACGGTATTTTCTATGACTCCTATGGTGTTGCTTATGTTTATAGGAAATAATTATCAGTTTTCATCAGGTAGACTGTCAGCCTGGAAATCCACATTAATAATAAAATTGACACTGGATAATATCTGTTTATGATATGATATTATTATTATCAGTATGAATATTTCTTTATTAGTCTGAGATGTTTATTTTTAGTGTATGTGTAATACGTGTGCATTATTAGGGTGATTTGTAGAAGTAACCACTTACAATTTAATATATAATATAAATACGTTTCAGGCATAAGTCTTTTCGTAACCGTTCGCTAGTGATTACTTAAGTAATAACTGAACAATATTAAGTAATTATTTAATAAAATATTTTATAATATAGTCGAGCTAAGTTTAAATAATATCGTAAGAAGTTCTACCAAGAAGACATAACACAAACAATAAATTTATTAGACTTTATTTCAGTTCAATATTTTATCATATATCTAGATTTACACAGTTGGCTTTATGTTACACACATACTAGGCCGTGAAATCTAAATTTATTTTTCTATGCGACATTGATAATATTAAAATAAATACTGTAGTTAATGTTTAAAATGTTTTACAATACTATATCACAGATTTTCCTTAGAAAACCAACTCTTTGTTTAAAAGCCTTAGAGACTAGCAATGGATGGCAAGGGTGTGCGGCGTTCATTGTACGTTTCAAGGACGTACAATCGCGGACTTTAAATTACCATTCCGTGGGGTTTGGTCTTATTCTTGTTGATGCTGATGCGAGATTTGGATAGCAGTTCGAGATACGGATATAAAACGTCGAATAAAATCACATTGTAAATGTTCTATGAGTCACACTGACGTTGTGTATTATGGAATAACATGCCGTTCTCCTCTCTTCGAATACCTTTCGCATTTCAGGAGGTAAAGTGCAATATTATTACTGTGTAATCTAATGAAATTTTCCGAATTATAAATTTGACAAACATTAAATAATTCAAAGAGGTACTCCCTTACACTTAAAGCGTTTTTTGGAAAGTGTTATAGGATTAAGATAAAGCGGTTGTCGAGCGTACGTAAATAGTCGTATTTTAATTATTTAATTTTTGATATTATGGTTGTCATGATAATAATAATTATTATAATTCTATAAAAATCAGACAGACCGAGATCGAATCGAAAGCGGTATTATAGTGTAAATCTGGCCTAATATTGTTTCCAATCAAAGCGACAATCCCGTACTGAACAACTTATATACATTTAGATAGTGTCTCTCTCCAAATGTTTCGATAAAAATAGCCAATAAAAATGGTACGCTTTTCGAATAATTTACACTATAATTGCTAACACTATATTTTCCGAATTCTGTGCATTAAAAAAAAGTAGATCTTTTTAGTCCATAGATGGTGTGCCTTTTTTGTGAGATATTTGACATTTAACAATCTGTCTAAACTAGTTCCTTAATATTATAAATTGTTTGTTTATTTGTTCTTTCGATTGTTTGTTGCATTTTGGCACATTGACGGCTCAGCTAGTCCATATGAAATTTAGTAGACACGTAATACTTGTAATGAAGAAGGATATAGGCTACTTGTTATTCCGGTTAATCAACATATCCCGGCCATACGGATAAAGTCGCGGTTAAAAACTAGTTAGATATATATATAGAATAAATGATCAATAGAACAATAAACAATACACACCTATATACTTTGTGATAATTTTAATAAGATTATTAAAGTTTCTCGTGATTTAAGTCATATTTGTGGTCTTTGAAAAATCAGAAATTGAAAAGAGAATAGTAGGTATATTTATAAATACGAGGGTTGAAGGTTATTATTTTTAGATCGGTTTTCCTTATTTCCGTAAAGACTTTTTTCTTCTCGATTAACCATATAATTTTTTTCCTAGTCAAGCGAACCTTTTTATATGTTTGTTATATTTATTATCTTACCATAATATTCATTACGACAGAAAATTTGAGACATTGGAATGTTTTAAAATAACTAAAATTAACCTACTTGTCATTATAGTTCTATTAGTATAATGATAGTTCGTTAATATTTTTTTATGCTTTTAGAATTTAATAAAAAATTAAGCAAAATACAGTTTTTTGACTTTATTATTAACTATTATTGTTCCGTCCATCGATTCTATGCCGGGATTCTGAATTTTAATATTATAGATTGTGATTGGGATTGTTACGTCAGGTTTAACGATTACTTCGTGTGGTCCCAGCATACCATAGGCCGCCCCTTCCTTTCCTGCGGGTGGTAAGAGGCGAATAAAAGAACTTAATGGTCGAGGGATGGACAGCAGCGTTCTTCTTAAACCATCTCTAAAAGCCTAACTGCGGTTGCTAACCTGCCTACCAAGCGTGGCAACTACTGGCAAAAATTCTCTTATGGGGAAGGCTTATATTCAGCAGAGGACGGTTAACGGCTGAAATAATGATGATTAACTATTTTTGTAATACAAATAATAATAGTTCATTATAAACATAGTCTATAAGAATTATTTCTGAATCACATTAGGTGGTACGAGTATTTGTAGTTTCAGATTCATTTAAAATTGCTTGTATTGAACGTCTAATATGGTTTCACGAGGTTCTTATTTACAATTGTTTGGCCTATAGATATATAAAAGGACTTCTTTTTGAAACAGTAACAAACATCTTTGCCACTTATCTGATACACTAATGACACATACCTTAATTATTTACATACAAAGGTCTATTAGGTACAAATATAATGACACACCCAAAATTTAAGAAATACAATTAAAAATATGCTTATAAACTAATAAAATAATTATAGTTCACTGTATGCACAACATGAATAAACATAATATTTGCATAATATTGCATAATATGCAAAATTTACTAACATTTATTACGTATAAGTATATTATTATTGATAATTGGAATACTGCTCTCACCTATGGACAGGAGCGCTATAGTGCCAGCTTCTTCTTCATTTAAAGTTGGGCGGTTCGAATTATTGATGATTAGCGCCTTACTATCCAGCTCGACATCCTAATATTGCGTAGGGTCGTTGCATCTCTGAATATGCCATGAGGAATGTTCTGAAGAATTGTTGGGGTTAATACCAGTTGCTGATTTTATAACCACAAAATAAAGTTCAATTTCAACCATCTAGATGTGTGGTGGTTCTCTGTGTGTTTTTCATGGCACTTTCTTTCTTTCTTCCAATGTACAGCCACGATTGAAAATCAACTTCCAGCAGCAATATTTATGAACCGATACGACATCGTAATCTTCAAGAAAAGAGCATATTTCTTTTTAAAAGGCCGGCAGCATACTTGCAATGCCTCTGGAGTTGCGAGTGCTCATGGGCGGCAGTAGTCATAAATAATAAATTTATATAAATTTAATCGTTAGTTAAATTTACTACTTTTAAATTTTTAATATTAACTTGAAATGAATATTTAGGGCATATTCGTAATATTATGTAAAAATATACATACTTAATTTAAACTTCATCTCCAGTAGAAGAATGTAAAATTTAAAAAAGTCTCAAAGAAGAAAACTTAGTTTACTTGTTCAACATATAATCAACATGTATGAATTATTAATAATGAGAGGGTCGCTTTTTCTCGTCACCATGGCGTCAATCATGAATACTTTCCTTTTTTTTAACTGATTTAAAAAATAGGAGGTTCTTAATTCGTGTGCTTTTTATGAGTATTTTACGTGAAATCTTCGTCAATTGATACATTGAGTTATTGATAATAATTATTCCTTATTGAAGAAGCCTACTTTATTTCTTGTAAACTATTATTTTGGCATCAATGTTGTCATCAAGTGTATATGCCCTTCTTCATTCTAAATACGTGAATTAGGAGTATACTTTCATAATGATTGGTTGAGTTGTTAAAGGGTTCAGGGATCAAACGGATTCCCTTTTACGTTTATAAGGATAACATCAATTTTTGAGCCTTAAATATATATATTCACATATAATTCTTAATCTAGTTTAATCTGGATTTGTATTATATAGGTAAAGTATGTCAGAAATTATGCTTCTTTTTTAAACGTTTGTAATCGACGAATGTAAAACAAAATTCTAACGAATATTTATGCTACAAATATTGGTCCCGTTTTGGGAATCGAACTCCCAGACCGACATATTTCATGATTTGGTCTGACGGGCTTGAGACGGGTTTATGCTTGGAGTACCCGTGCTTAGAATTTTTACCGCGTATAAAGTATCTCTTATGTAATGTAGGAGCAAGTGATTATATAGAGCAAGATTTGCAATGTCAGTATATTTTCAAATTTCAACGTGGATCACATTCACATTGAGTAAAATAATAAGTACTTATTCTAGGTATTAGTGTAATAATGACGATAAAGTTTAAGAAAGTATTAATTTGAAAGATGAAGGGAAGGAGGGACGTGTAGATGTTCATTATAAAAAACAGTGATTTCAATCGTGATTAGATTGAAAGTTTAAAATAATTTGAATTTAGAACGTGAATTAAATGATCTATAAGTAGATTTTGCTGTATAACAAGCAGTTTTTTATTCATCAATGATCATCTCAAGTTGAATTGATTATAGTTGATTGCAAAAAGAATTACTAAAGTTGATATTTATCAAATCGTCTAATTTTTAAATCAGTATTGGCACGCCGCTAATTCGCCATAAAGATATCTCATCTTTAAATAAGGTTCAGAGGAAAAAAACAAAAAAAAAACTTCTTGTCTCGCTCTCTATCGCCAATGATTAATTGAAAATAAATAACTGAATAAGTATTTGTGAAAAAGTTACCAATCATGCAACTGTCAAGTTGTGACGACAGTCTGAAAGGAGAGGATGAAAAGGAACTGGTGAAATAAAAATGTTTTCATCTATTCACAATTTCATTATAACCTCTGTATTTTCACATTACTAACTTTATTATTTATATAAGAATATAAGTAATTTGTTTTGGATAATTTATAATTTTAGAAATTATAAGATACAGTCAGATTGGTTTTTTTTTTATATATTTATTAATAGCCTATAAAAATATTATAATATCTCCATTGAGTTCGAAACAACAAAAAGTTTTTATAAGGTTAATGAAGATCCAGCGATTAGGAAAAAAAATGTAGAAAGATTTAGAGATTTGCCGTGGAATCTATGTTGCGAGTTTTAATTCCCAATTTATGGGTACTGATCGATGGGTATCGTAAAAGCGATTTTTATTAATTAAAATTCCCTTAATGACAAAAAAGATTAGTAAAGATAAACCTATAAGATAATGGATATGTAATTACTTCCTTTTTCGAATTAATTATTGAAAATTGTTAATTTGTATCGAATTTATTTCTTTTATTTAATTATGAACATTTAATTACAATTAGACACTACTCGATTTCTCAAGAATGGTTAATTTATTATTATTAGTTAGCTAACCAAGAGTATTTAACTTCTTTACTAATATTATAAATGTGAAAGTGCGTTTGTTTATTATCTCTTAGCGTCTTAACATTTTAATCTATATTTAGTATATATATATGCACTATTTGGTATAGAGAAGAATTTAGGTTACTTTATACCCTGGTCAATGAACATATCCCGGTTATGCGGACGAAGTTGCGGGAAAAAGCAAGTATTTTAATAATTTAATTAGAATGAACTTAGGTACCAACAAATTGCAGGGAATCTACTTTAGTTGAAATTAGTACAAATTAGCAACTACTTCCCAATACCGTAGCATAACTGGTACTTAACTTTGATGTTCGTGGCTCGAACGAAACCTCAAGGGGATTGTACCTACGATCTTTGTGGAATACGTTATGATCTTTTTATGCTCTTAAATTTCATATCGTGAATCTCATATTTAGGTGGTGGATTAAAGATTGTTGGTTCTCAAAGGGGCATTGAAATGGGAAAGGGAGTGTTGTAGTCTGTTGTCACATTGTGGAATGTTATTAGTCTTTCCGTTAAACCTCTGTCCCAGTCCATCAGTATCATTAGCAAGAAGTATATGTTCCGGGTGTTGTATCCAAAGAATATATGTATATTGATGTTGGATATGGTTGTTGCAACCATGTATTATGTCACACTTTTGAATACCGGTTGAAATTGGAATATTGATGATTATAAAATAATTATAAAATAAGGTAGCATCAAAATAAAAATCGATTAACCAATGTTTATTAAAATAATTAAATAAAATAATGAATTATTTTATACTAATCGGTGAACGTTACAATGCGAACGTTTAAAAATCGGTGATAAGGAGTGAATATATTTTATCCGTGTTTATTCGTATATTCTATAATAACAAGCTAATATCATGCTTTCATCAGACTTCCTTAATAATATATTAAGGACGTCTGACAATGCAATGACAAATATATAAATATAAAATATTAGAAAAAAATATTTAAAAATAATTGCTATTATTATTATTAATAAAAGTTTTGTTACTAGACTATGGTATAAAAGTATTTTTACGAATGGTTTATGGAGCAATTTCAATATGCTAATATTGCTTGATAGGTTCTTAGTCCCGAGGGCGAGAGCACGGTGTCTTAGTTGGGGGATCTTAAGCCGTTTTTTTTTTCTCATAAAATATTGTGACTGTATAGAATATTTTATAAGATGACATAAAGCTTTTGTTACAGATGGCCAAACTATGTTACAATAAAGCAATAACTCCCAATACAATATATAAGCAATGCGTGAGCATAGCATAAGAGTACATATTTTAATAATATTATGTTACCTAAATAAGTTAAAACTAAATTTGCGGATTTTTGGGTTAATTTCAGGTAACCCTAGGTAGGAAATTGTTATATTGCAGGCGTAACGGGGTAGTCTAGACTTTAAAAATACTGATGATTAATATACGAGAAAGTAGATAATTATATAGTTATTACAATTGAATTATAACCTGAATGCCATTGGTTAGCGAAAATTCTGAATTGCTGCATTAAAGTTATTATACGAATAATTATGCCAGGTCTCATGTAGCAGTCTAGAGGCTGTAACAATATTAATGAGAAAATTAGCTTACTATAAAATTTATAATTATTATAACTAAATTATAATTTAGGTGTCAACTTACCTTTGAATGTCATCGCGTAGCGAAGATTGTGACCTATTTATTACGTTGCAATTTCTCATTGGAAGAATTTCATACAAGGTTTAACGGTGCAGTCCAGAGCCTAAACAATATTAATGAGACAATTAGTTTACTATAAAGAAGATAATTGTGTTATTATTATAACCGAGACATAACTTGGGTATTAACTGGCCACTGGCTAGCAAAGATTCTGAATTTTAATACAGCAGATTGTGATTGGGATAGTTACGTTAGGTTTAACGATTACTTCGTGTGGTTCCGGCGTAGAATAGGCCACTCTTCCTTTACCGTGGATGTCGTAAGAGGTGAATGAGGGAGGGCGAGGGATAGGTAGCAGCGTCCCTCTTAAAACATCATCAAAGCCTAACTGCGGTTGCCAACCCGCCTGCCAAGTATGACAACTAATGGTACTCCCCTCCTAGAGGCAGGCTTTATTCAGCAGTGGACAGTTAAAGGCTGATATGATGATGATGATTACGATTACATTGTTAATCCAGAGCTTATTATAAAGCAGATAATTATGTAATTGTTGTAATTGTATCATAACTTAGGTATCAAGTGAATGGCACCAGTTAGCGAAGGTTCTGAATTGTTACATTGTAGATTGGAATAATTACATCAGGACCAAAGGGTAATCCAGAGGCTATAATTATATTACTGATACAATTAGCCTAATATAAAGCGGATAATTATGTCACTGTTATAATTGAAGCATAGATATTAACTTACCCCTTCCGTGAACTTATTATACGCACAAAACAAATCGATAATTCCATAATACTTAGTAAACAGATTTAATAAATTTGAACAAACTTTCCTAATTAAATGAAAGAAATAATTGTGGTATAATTAATTCCCAAAATTATTTCATTGAACCGAATATTTTCACATTCTCGTATTATTTATATGTACCCGCTAAACATTGATAAAGTGACATTTATGCGGTAACAATTTACCTATACTATAACAGTTTAATAAAAAAAAAACTGTAAATAGGTTTCAAAAAATTATTAGATACCTATAGCTATGTCATTCAGATAACTATTATGTCCATAAATGTTTTGCCTAAATATCATTTTAATACTTAAATATAAATTTAGTTTAAAAAATTTAAATAAACAAATTAATTTTCATTTCTACCTATATTTGCAATATACCTACTATATCTACGAATTAGTAAATATTAACCGTGGAGTATTTATTATTTAACTGGTAATTTGAAATAATTACCTCTAGAAACAACGTTAAACTGCACTTTGTAAAATACAGGTTACTATTTACAAAGTTTGAGTGTACTTTTGGTTATCGTTTAAATGGTCAGTTCACGGCAAATTCTATAAAGTGTTATCTTGAAATTAAAATAAATTTATAAGTGCAATAATTAAGCAGTTATGCTTGTAAGAATGAGTTTCGGTTTGAAGGGTAAAATGTGGTAATGAACGTGTAGGTGTAATATTATAGTCCTTAGGAATGGCAACGTATGAAGGGCACCTTGGACATTAAAATTTATTCTGCGACGTCTATGGTATGTTTATAGACGATGATTACCATTTTCTATCAGGTGAATCGTCAACTTGTTGAAAGAAGTCTATTACAAGAACAGAATATTTACACAAAACAGCAATTAAAAAGCTAATAAGACAAAATAATCAATTGTTATGAAATTATAAGTCATAAATGATCTTGTTTGTTTATTTTGTCTTAAGAAGATCATAAAATACGTTTTCACATCATTTGCCTTCGGGTCTAAAGTGGTATTTCTGTCGTTTTGTGGCTGAACGAAATGGCTTGGATATCCTCCAAATATGCCATCTAGATAAGCAATGAGAACTTTTACTGTTATTATTTGGGGTCTTATTAACAGGGGTTGGTCTTAAGCAAGCTCTTACTTTACAGAACTTACAATGAGTAGGCCATTGTAGGGATTTTGTTGTAAGTTGGTGGCCTTAATTAATTTAAAACCATGGGCGTTGTAGTTATAACCAAGGATAAATTGTATCTTCATTAATCTATAAGTTTAATTACTCAAAATATAAAATTATCAAAGTTGTATACACTCATATACCAAGAGATATCCAAATACATATGTATAGTAATATACAAAAACAGTCTTTTATTTTTTTTTAATAGAATAGTGTATTCGCCTATTGTAATGGCATACGATGGCGGAGTACCCGTATGTGTTGATACAGACCGTACTGGTTAGTTGGTTTATTGTGGCCAGTTATTATGTATTGCAGAATTATTATGGATTTCAAAAATTATGTAGAAGTCGGCTTGATAGGATATCATCTCCTTCCAACTAAGTACTATCAGGAGTAACTCCCCCAACATATCTATAGAAGCAATGCGGGCTTGATTCCGTTTATATTATTCATTACACTACAGTGACACTATCCAATTTTTATATGTGCTATAGAAAATTCAACCATATTCAAAGAGCATTCAGGAATACTATAAAATCAAAGTAGCATAGAAAATAATTATTTCCTGAAAAGGTTGTTTCTAATATATAGGACAGAAATGAATAAATAATTCAATGTCGGTTAGTATTCCGAATACGCGCTCACGTGCAGCTGTACATGACATAAAAGGATCAGTGGTTTCCTTTTTCTGGATCTCCGAGTGCACTTTACATATAGTGTTTTTAACAAAACACATATATTCCCAACTTTAAATTGAGTATTTAAATATTATTTTTAAGTGGACAGAGAAGATTTTCAATTTACCGATTCTGAACCGATTTTGATAATATTTTTTTTAATGGATACGAGTGCATAAGCTTTACACTTGTTTTAGTGCGATATTATTTCCGTGACTATTTAAACTCACAAACTGCTTTTTATGAAGAAAAATCTACTTCATTTTGTATTGAAAATGAAAATATTTTCAGTGTTTATAAAATTTTCGTCGTTCGTAATAGGTCGTCGTCGTCTCGTGTGAAGTGTGCTTTTGTTCTCTTTTTTTTTTATAATATCTATGATCCTAAAGTACTTTCTTATGAACATACATGATTAAGTATAACTATAATAATTTTGAGGGAAAATTTTGTTCAGTTAATATTATGTCAGCTACTGAGTTAGTGCTAAATCCGTATATTCCCGCATTAATAATGTGCTATTGTGATACGCGTTTCGTCTTTATACAAGGTATTATAAGAGGTTTGTTACCTTCAAGGTTTACCTTATACAAGGTAGTGAAGTATGAAAATAAATCGAATAAAAATATTTATTCGTTCATATTGAAAAAAATTATATATTTTTGTTTGACAGTAAGTACCTGTAGTAGTTTAAGTTATAAGTAAAATTTTATAAAATATTGTCTAAATATCTTTCGAGTTTACTGGTTGAATAAAAATCACAATTAGTCAATTATTTGAAATCTCGTTACAAACATAAAATGTTCTAATCAAATTGTTATAAATTTCTGGTACGTTTTTCTTAGATATTATAGTATAGGATAGTTCTTTTTGTTTGTAAATTGACACAGTATTGTACACTGCTTTACGCGCTAACATTGATACTCCTCTCCACTTTAGGTTTGCTCAGAAAGAACTCTTGTATATTTATTTATGTATTATTCGTGTGTATTAAAAAGTATAAATACATAAAAATATAGGACAGTGTCAATAACATACGTTACGCCTCTAGGAATAAGTACACATACGTAGGTTACGATGATTGTTTAGTATTAGATAGTCTATTACTTGTTTGTCATCTTCTTAGTATAACAAAATCGTATCTTATATTCTTATAATATTTTATATATTTTTTTATACAACTTAGAATGGCAAACAAGCTGACGGCCCACCTGATGGAAAGTGGTAACGGTCGCCTATAGATATGAGCAGTACCATGGACATAACAGAGTATACTGTTTCGCCCATGATACCCCCCATGCGTTGCCATTCCTGAGGACTCAGGTGTTATTCCTCTGTACCCTGTAAATTTACGCCATATTCCACCCTTCAAACCGAAACACAGCCATGCAAACACAATATTATTATATAACTAAATTACTATAAAATATACATATCTTTTTCGTACAGTAAGAATATGATTGGATATTATATTTGGTATGAAAATAAGATGATATATTCATGTCTTTTAGTGGCACAATTAGAGAAAAGTAGTGAAAATTTATTACTTTTTTCTTAAGGATGATGAGCTAATTACACTCAAACAATGAATTGATAAATTTCTGTGATATGTATCCAAATAATAATTATTTAAGTACAAGGTGAACATTGATAAAATCAGTGGACAATATATATATATATATATATATATATATATATATATATATATATATAGAATTAGCGATGAAAGATGAGCGATAAATAATAATAATTCTCCATTTACTCGTATGTTTATAACAGTAAGCAAATATTTTTCACTAACGACAACTAAACATTGAAAGAACATTGGTATGTGACGACAGGCCGAATATTTTATTATTGAGCTATAAATATAAAATAGCGACCATACTATATCCATACATTTCATAATTAGCAGAAGTCAGCCGGAAGTATAAAGAGAAAACAAACATATTACCTATCAAGTTTGATAATGGCAGTGAAGTTAGGGTACGAGCACACTCTAACTTAATTAGTCGATCGACATTATAGCCGATGGGTTAATATGAATGGGGGAGTACGATTAACCCAATTTTAATAGAGGGCCTATCGACTGATGATGCCTTACTTAATTATAGAATATTTATATACCTTCTTATTCATTGAAACCTCTTATAAACCTATTTTGGCTATTGAACAGTTTTGTTTTTTTTTTTGTGTTAAATTCTCAGTTTGAAAGAGAGTGACAAAATGCATTAGTTAAATAGGTGTGTAGGTTTTAATTTTTATAAACAAGGCTAATATATCCTACTTACACAAGGTATTCTAAAAATACTAGTATATATTAGTATTTTTAGAATACATTGTGTAAATAAGATTAAAATAAGTTGTTGTTATCGTTAATAGGTATTAAGTGATATCACATGTAACACGTACTCTAATAAAAGTATTAGCTGGATTCTGGGGTTTTGGCCGCATGTGCAATTATGTAAAGTATCCTATGTTTTAAGTTAGGCTATAATCTTACAAAGTTTCGCATTTATAATATTAGAAATATTTCACAGATTAGTTATATACACATCCTTTTTTAATACCCACGTGTTTATAACTGTTTTATTTATTTGTAATATTTCTTATAATTATAAAATCAGACAATGTGTCAGCACATAAAACTACGAAATGTTATTATTATTTTTATAATTTTTACTGTTTTTAGAGTTGCGTAGTTAAATTATCTTTGGGGGTATACGGAGAAAATATAATATAATTTCGTTTCTGATATTTCAGCTGTTGTCTCTGTATCTAAGTATTCAAATACATAAATTATAAATATTTTTATTTTATAACAATGACAGACCAATGAGTATTTATTATATAAATACTCATTGATCTTCATCTTTCTTTTCCTTAACTCAAAATTAAATTATGCTTTATTAAAATTGACTGATTCTACACCTACAACGTACCCACACTTCATTACCTATACAAATAAGGCCGTGATCCATATCTGTCATGTCACTACTACCTACACAAACAAATGACGTATGTAAATGTGCCAATATATGTGCGTGTTACAATATATTATATACATATGTGTATGTATTTGTGTGTATATGAGTATGTGCCGAATGTGGTGCATTCTTTTCAACCGACTGCAAGAAGAAGGTTTTCAATTCGGTTGTATATTTTTTATGTATGTTATCCTATAACTTTCATCAGTTGTAAAATCATTTGGAAAATTCTTTTTTTTTTTAACTGAAAAGATATATTTATAGATTGGCCCCATAGAAATTTTATAAAAATCGGTTCAGTAGTTTAATGCAACATGGAATGGCAAAGTAAACGACTGGTCATTTGATAAAAAATGGCAACCGTCACCTATAAATGTCAATAGAGCCATTGACGTAGAATACATTGTAATGCCCATGGTACCCTACATACGTTTCTATTTCTGAGATCTAAGGTGTTGTCTCCTTCTAACATAGTTGCTTAGCAGTACAAACATAAGTTGGAATAAAGGAGGTATCTTAGCAGATAATTTTGTGATCGTAAGTGGCAACCCCTTACGGGCAAACGCAGTGTGGGACGATTCCCAATAGATGGAGTGACGACCTTAAATGTATTGCAGGGAGTTAATGGATGCAGGTGGCTGAGGATCTTTCCTTATGGCAGTCTATCGAGGAGGCTTATGCCCAGCAGTGGACGAATAAGGCTTGAAATGATGATGATGATCTTATTGCAAAATTAATGCTCATACCCAGAACCTTTATACAATTGACTCTTATTTATGTATTCTTTTGGAATATCTGAAAATGTTTGTATTGTATATAAAGAGCTGTGGCTTCTGTTTTATCACAATATGAATATTCTGTTAATTCAACAATAAGCAAAATCATAAATAAACGTTTGTATCTACCCAGACGATGCTTAAGTTATTATTTTTGTATAAATATTTGAAATTGTTTAATAAACAAACAACGGCAGTTTGTTTTCACGGCCCATTGCTCTATTCTCGTTGAATATAATCATTCAAATACTTATCGTTGAAGTTTGAAGTTACTCGATTGAAGTCCTATTCAGAGTTGTTATTCATGGACTATATTTCTCAATTGGCTTGTTAATAATGAAACAAAAAAGATGTTATTTTATATTTGGCCGATTTTATACGAACAGTGGCCTGAGTAAGGGGCTAAGTGCGGAAAAAGAGTCCAATTTACATTACATTGGTCCGATTTTTTTAAATAAATACATAGTAAAATAAAGATCATTATTATCCTGTTGAGTGAAAGAGTGAGAGATCTACATTGAATATTTTTCCAAAAGAAACGAGTTTAGAGCTTTTAGTATTGATTTGATAATTAAGGCATCGTTTTAGTGTTGGTGGCTCCAAATTTTAATTAGACTTATTATTACGATTTTTGAACTTTTTATAACAAATTTTGTAACTGTGAGACAAAAGACTTTTTTGGTAATAGATCTCTACTAAATTAATTTTGGGAAAGTTTTTTAATTCACAAGTTTACGGTTTATTATAATTTAATTTCTTTCCTTTTTTTTTTAGCAGAGGATAGTTATGGAATTAGTGACACGTTGCTAGCAATATTGATAGAGTATAGGTATTTTTAATAATGGAGCGTGTGTAACTTGCTGGTGGTCTCTTTAGAAATCATCGAGGTGAATTCACGACAACGGGACGACTAACCTAACATCCTCACCTGGGGGAAAGGGATTGTTAGTAACGGAGTCTAACATCTTCATTGCTAACAATGGACCCTATTAGGTCGACCTCCATGCGATTCCCCCTGGAAACCATCGTAGTTAATTCTCGTGGAATTCTTCACAACTGGGCTAACTGACCTGTTCTCATCCTCACCTGTCACCTCTCACTGGTGCCCTGTCAGTGTATACTGATAGCGCAGACGGGGTTAAAATTCCATTTTTACCCATTAAAAAAAAATAAGAAAAAACATTCTTACCTATAATTTCCTTTTAGTTCTCCGCTAGCATACATCAATGATGTAAGCGGTGTTATCTTTCTATTTCTATGAACAAGTACATTTTGATCTGCTAATTAATGTAAAAAAGACGAATTGACTACAAAACGGACTATTTTCAAAATCATTACAACTAATGTCTCTCAGGATGATATATTCATGCATCTAAACCTGTTCAGGCGTTTAGATGTTATTCTGGAATAAAGGAACATACATATATAAATGAACCCTGAAAATGTTACCTTTTTAGACCATCGTGTAAAAAAATCTTCTAGACTTTCCTGTCTATATTACATTTTTGTGATCCTGGTGTGCATATAAGTTAAATTGCGTTATATCACTATAACTTAATATTACAGATCTTAAGTTAAGGGGACACAACGCATTGATGTGTTTGCGCGATATGAGAGCAGTGGTGCGTAATCGCTGGTGGCAACAGAACCATTCCAATTGATGCGGACGTTGACGTATCGCGACTGAGAAAACTCGGATCCAATTTGAGGACCGAAGCCGATGAGTGCCCCACGGGACGCAGCTTTATTCATGGAACGAATTTAAAGGGAAAGGAAAATTCGATTTTATCGTAAATACATTATCTACATACATATTAGAAGGAACGTATGAACGTACGAATGGAAAATATCGGAATGTTATGGTCATATTATACTATTTGTTGCATTAATCGATTGTCATTTAGAAATATATAAATAGTACAATATATACCTGTGTATACTCTAAAAATAGAAGTTAAATTTTTAGTTTTTCTTTGTTATCAATATACTTGTGGTATGTATCTATTATATGAGTATTTGTACTAAAGGGAGAGTTTGTACAAAAGTCGTCTGCGTATGTGTTTTTGCCCAATTCATGTTTCTTATGTATCTTCTTTTATGTAAGCATGGCTGTGTTTTGGTTTGATGGGTCGAATGGATGGAATGTGCAAATTTTACGGTACGGTGGCATTACAACTATAGGCATCAGAATATTTTTTGTTCATAGTGCTGTTCATGTCTGTATGTGGCGGTTACGACATACTATCAGTTCTTATGCAATTTCAAGTTGAATAAAAATAATAAATTTTTTGGGTTTGACTTTTTCTTAAAGGAATTACCAGAGGGAGACTTTGTACAAAAGTCGATTGCTTGGGTACCTCTTTCCCATTCATGTTTCAACCGTCAAGCAGTTGTGTTAACATGACTGTGTTTCGGTTTGAAGGGTGGGATATGGTGTGAATTTACTGGGTACAAAAAAATAACAACTGAGTCCTCGGGAATGGCAATGCATGGAGGGTATCATGCGTGAAACAGTATACTCTGTTATGTCCATGGTACTGCTCATGTCTATAGGTGACGGTTACTACTTTCCATCAGGTGGGCCGTCAGCTTGTTTGCTATTCTAAGTTGTATAAAAAAAAATATAATTAAAAAATACACACATTACATATAATATATCGTGTAGGATTTCATTATACATAATTATTTTGTTCCTATCTACATTATTGGTTCAATAAAATGGCTTTAAGTTATGTAGATTTTTGCTTAATATGTATGAGCTATGAGTGAATGTCAAAAAATATATCCCACAATTTTGAGTTCAAATGATAAATATGCAAAGCGTTTCCGCTCTGGTCGAGGGGAAAATCAACTGGCAAAGTACAGGCCATTTCGCGCAATGATGCGAGAGTGACTGATAAGTTGTGAAAAATTTTCAACAAAAATATTTTAGACAGTTTTAAAATTGTTTCTTTTTTACATTATTACTCACTTAATTGTTAAATACAAAACGTTACACATTTTGAACGTTACCAGGTTGCACGTGGGTATTATGTTGTATGTTACTAAATAAATACTGTCAGTTTCTTTTTAATGAAGTGGCCATTATAAAGATGTAAGTAATTTTATAATTTAACTATTAAGACAACGGTCTGCAAATAATTATGCTTATCTGACTGTTATTTCTGAGAAAATGTTACATAGAAGTTCAAAACGACCAAGAACAATTCGAACATTGTCTCTATCGTAAGAAAATGGCTCAACACTGATGAAATTAAAGCGAAAGCCGCTATTGTCTAGCAAGCTACATACGAAATAACCCAGGCAAAGTTCGTGGAGCTCATCGCTCCATGGCTACACACTATGTAAGTTCGGCTAAACGTTGTGTAAGTTTAATTAGAATTCCTACATGGCGGGGCGCTTGCGCGTCCCTATCTGACAAATGAGTCTATCTAACATCTTCCCGAACTAACCCTCTCGTGTCTAATGAGAAAATAATGCCCGTCGCCAATAATGCAAAAATAATGTTGACGGTAAACGGTCGCCGAATCTTCCTCGTGGAAATTCCAAACTGCCGAGCGATGGACTTGTAATGACCTCTTCTAAGCAATATTACCTAAGAAAAAAGTAAAGGGACTTTTTTGTTATTTATTTTATAAACCTATAGGAAAATATCCCTTTGTCGTTAGGTAAATATTTTTATACAAAGAATGAATATAATGAGTTTAGAGAAGAAATTTTATGTTGTTGTTGTTTTTTTTAAGATAGATTAATAAAATTGGATTCTATCCCTTTTAGTCATTTATTACTTATTTAGGGTAATTGAAATGTTTGAGTCAATTTAGTTAGTTTAGATTACAAGGTATATAGATTGGTAATGTCAAAAAAAGAAAACCTAATATCATATATGTAAGAGCGAAGTAGAAAAGTAGGACACTCGTTTACACAATATAAGCATTAAGCTGATTTGTCGGGAGTATAAACAAAATTAATTATAATTATTTTTTAATTTTAAATCGTAATATATTTAAGTAAATATAGTTGATTAGAGTTAAATATGATATAATACAAATTAGGAAAATAAACTATAAAATTGTACATTTTGTCACGTAATAACGATGTAAACGCAATATTATAGAAATTTCTAATTTAAATCAAATAAAGTTTTGAATGTCCATGATTTCAAATTCAAATTATAGCATTTGCGTAAATTTTCGTCATTTTTGTAACTTCAATTCCATATAAATTCATATCTGTCATATGCACACATTTACAAAACGTTACTAGTGTAACAAATTTCTTATCTCGTTTTTGTGATTGCATTGCCAGCCTGTCAGTATATAGTACGTTATAATACAATGTTACTTACAGTGTTTTTTTTTTTATGAAAAATTGGATTAGATTGTTGTAAAATTTTGGATATCTATCAAAGTAATAATTAAAAAAAAATACTTACTTTGATTTGTATATACATTTTTTTTTATTTTGCTCGGTATAATACAGGATTAGTTTCAAATTAAATAAGTCGGAAAAACCTACAGTTCAATTGCTACTTCGGACTACTTTTAATAGATGGCGTTGTAGGCGATACCAAGTTTACAGGGTCATCTAGTTTAAAATATATTTGAATGAATAATATTATTATAACAATATTCTATTAATAATTGTGAAATCAACCTAAGAAAACAACGTATCAGTATGATTACTTTGACCCTAGACGCTAATACAATATTTATTTAAGTTTAATGAAATTTGGATTTGTAAAACAGAACACGGCGATGTTTAAACATGGAATACGGTACCGGATCTTTTCGACTACGGACGAATATTTATATAGGTATCTAGCAGATATGTGTCAAAATAAAAAAAAAAAAACAAGTTTGAAAATTAAAAGACCAATAATAGTATAAAATATATATCAATAAAAATCAGGCAGGTCAAGAATATCTTTTAAGTTCATTATCAACAATTTCCTATTGGAAGCTGTAATCCTGATATTATAACACAAAGCCGCATGCAATTAAATTGCAGGTGGCAAAATCATTCTTTGGTTCTCGCCCCGCTACACCTAATTGACTATTTTAGTAATGTTGTTTTGCTTTATATTACTTTTGTTTTGTTATTATATATCAAGCTAAAAGATGTCTCATCAAAATTTATAACTTTTTAATTATTATAGATGTGTGTATGTATGCGTGTGTATGTGTATGTGCGTGTGTGTGTGTATATGTATATATGTGTATGTGTATGTATATATATGTGTATGAATGTATGTATGTATGTGTATGTATGTATTTTGCATATATAAAAACCGATCATTGTCATCACGCAAATGTGAAAACGATTCATGGCTTAACATAGATATAAATTTGATTATGTATTGACTGTAATTCAGCTGTACGTTTTCCAAAAAAATAAATAAATAAATAAATAAATGTAAAAGTGAGTTTGTTTGTTTGTAGGTGCAAACTAGGTGCTTTAGAGTACCTACTATTGGAATAGAGAAGAACATATACTGCTTTTTAACGCGACTAAAATATCCTGGTTATATGAATGAAAAATATTTCGGAGCGTCATTTCACAATGCATAAGTAGTAAAAGTGAGTAATATTTTTGTAGTAGTAAACCAAAAGTTAATATGACACAAACGAAGCGGAAGGACCTTAAAATTCTATGTGCATTCTTAGCATCCGAGCTGTCTGAAAAATATAAAAGCTTTTCTTATGCAGCACAGTGTACAAGACGAGTGTACATTTTTACTGCGGTTGCAATTCTAACGTCACACGCAAACGTGCGACTTTTTATATAACCACAAAGAACACTAGATTGTTCGTATAAAGATTTCTTTAAAATGTGCTTAAGTTGTATAAAGTTTTATCGATGATATTCTTGACACGTTTTTTTAATTTGATTGTCGTGGGTTGATTTTATAAAATTAATAAAAAACCTATATTTTTTTTATACAATTTAGAATGGCAAACAAGCTGACGGCCCACCTGATGGAAAGTGGCACCATGGAAATAACAGAGTATACTATTTCGCTCATGATACCCCCTATGCGTCGCCATTCCTGAGGACTCAGGTGTTATTCCTCTGTACCCTTCAAATCGAAACACAGCCATGCAAACACAACTGCTTCACGGTTGAAACACAAATGGGACAGATGTACCCAAGCAATCGACTTTTGTGCATATATATGCATTTTAGCAACATTTGTATATGATTTTGAACTATATTTGCCTTTTAAAAACCTATTGATTCATTTTCTAATTTATATAATACATTTTGTTTTAAATATTCACTTCAACTGTTACAATATCTGAGTTCAGCTCATTTAGTTTGAGTATATTAAATTACTTTGATTGGAGAAAGTTGGTTTCTGAGTTAGGTAGGTAACCTGTGTAATTACCACGTATCCTCCCACACATTCTAAGGAAATATAATAGTAGGAGTTGCTACCTTTATAAATAACTTGAACAGAACGCAAAATACTTAAAAGACTAACTTCTATAGGTAGAACAGGTATATCGAGAACGTTGAATAATTTCAGGGTCTTCATTATAAAGTCATCACATCGCTATTATTACAAGTTTGAAATCGTTTGCTGTGTTCCGAAATCATTTAATGTATGTATTCTGTTAGTTCGTTATTGATCAATTGAATAGTTCCCATGGATTGGGGGAAAGGGATTGTTAGTAATGGAGACTGAGAATCCCATTGCTAGCAATATACCCAACCAGGTCGACATCCTCGCGGTTCTCCCTAGAAACTATCATGGTTAATTCCTGATGAATTCATCATGATAGGCTGACTGACGTGTTTTCATTCTCATCTATCACCCTTCACTGGTGCTCCGCTAGCGTTTTCCGTTAGCGCAGGCGAGGTTACCATACCATATTCACCTATCAAAAATAAAAAAATAAAAAGTTCCCATGGATTTAGGTCTTTTGTTAAAGTACATTAATGAATAATAAACAATGCGTCCCAGTTTATTTTTTCTCCTTAAATGTAAATCACCTGTCATATTGCATTTTTGTGACTGTAGCTAAAAATAGCAAGTCTGTATCTCTATACCTCCAGCCGGTTAGTTGTGGCAGGGTTAACAAATATATACAAATTTTTATTTATTTATATAATTTTGTGCATTCACTTTTTATATAGACTTTTTATCACAATACAATATCAAAAAGGTGGCAAACAAGAATACAGTCCGTCTGGTGGTAAACGGTAACTGTAGCCTACCTGTAGCCTTTTTGAAGAACCCCATACTGCAGTTTCTAGGGAAAATCTCCGCAGGGAGCAGTGGCATGACACTGCTTGAGCGTGCACGGAAGGTTTATTTGACACCGCATTGTACGTGACCATTTAAATTTAAGCGTGTGAGGATGAATTTCCTATAGATGGCGAGCGGTGCGATGTTAAAAGATAGCTATGGGAGTCATTTCAAACAATCCTTTAGAACACTATCCGTTATACAAGCGGTAGAACACAGTTTGGGTTATAACAAAAATGCACACAGGTAGATTTATCTTTTGAATCTTTCTTCCAGTCAACCTTTAAAACCCGAAAGGAGAACGTACGTATATTTGTTTATATATTTCAAATAATTTTATTTGTTTATTAATAATTTATTATGAAATATATTTAATTGTATATATTATCCGCGACTTCTTCCACGTCACCAAGATGTGTCAATTGATCAGATCATATAGTAGCCTATGTTGTTCTTCATCTCATATAATATGTGTAGGTATATCAAATTCCATGATAACTGGTTGCAACAAGACAGTAAAAGTTACAAATAAAATAATAAATTCATTCAATTTCACATTTATAATATTGGTAAGAATGTGATAAATAAATAAAATATATCTATTGTTATAATTATCGTAATGTGAAAGATTTTTTTTTGTACCACTGAGGTGGCAAACAAGCATACGGCCCACCTGATGGTAAGTGGTTACCGTAGCCTATGAACACCTGCAATACCAGAGGTATTACGCGTGCGTTGCCGACCTGAAGAAACCTCTTTACCCCCCTTTTGAAGAACCCCATGCTGTAGTCTCTTGGAAAAACCTCGACAGGGAGCTCATTCCACAACCTAAGTGTTCGTGGGAGGAAACATCTCTGAAACCGCGCAGTACGCGACCATTAAGGCTGTAGTACATGAGGATGAACTCCCTGTCGTTGGCGAGCCGTACGATGGTAGAAAGTGGCTGTGGGCATTATATTGAACAATTCCTCTGAGCACAATCCATTGTACAGGCGGTAGAACACGCAGAGTGAGGCAAAATCTCTCCTAAGATTTAAGGGTTTAAAGATTATTGACATGTTATTTATCTCATTAAATCTATTTCCTGCACCTGAATAAAGTATAAAGTTTGCTTAATGAAATAAAATCAATGAGAGATAATATATAAACATGTTTAATAAATGACTTTGTTTGTCACAAGTTTTTAAAAAGATAACGATTCGTAGAATTGTTCAGCAAAGAGGTAACGAAATAAGTAAACACTCACTTTCACGGTTATAATATTAGTACAAGTTTATTTCATTAAACTGTGATTGTAAGAAGAAGATATCAACGTTTGTTACAATCGACTACTAAAGTACACATGTTATTCTAGTTGATGCGAGACATTTTATACGAAGCGGTCTAAAAATAAAAATACAAGTTGCAGAAACTAGGATTATCCTCGATATTGCACTGGAAATAAAACGTTCGAGGACTACCATGTTTCTCAGTGCCGCAAAGGTGAATTGTATATTGCAGAGTACTTATGTATATTACAAGTAAATATGGGCGGTGTGCATGTATATTGAAGATAGATGCATTTTTAATAGATTAAATATCTAATTTCTATATATGTGACGACGAAGGCAATTATTTTCCATCAAGTGGCCCGTTAGATAGATTGCTGTTCAT
This sequence comes from Galleria mellonella, assembly GCF_026898425.1. Lineage (NCBI taxonomy): Eukaryota > Metazoa > Arthropoda > Insecta > Lepidoptera > Pyralidae > Galleria > Galleria mellonella. The sequence goes on from NW_026442016.1 coordinate 7,891,054, forward strand.
AGTAACACTGTAAAAGATGTGTTATGATTATTTCCTAAATATGTAGAGTAAAAAAGTAGTTTGTAGTATTTTGTGGATAGTACCCGTATGATTGTAAGTTAAAAAATGTGGATTGATTGAATGACTAAAGAATACCTCATTAGCTAATTCTAATTTATTTTTTGTGTAGCTATATTTTATTACCGTCAATTCGATTATTTAATTCTATATTAATATTATTAAGTTAAAACTTTGTAAACATGTTTGTACATCAAACATCTAGATAAAATTTTATAGACTACGACAAGTAGGAATTAAAATTTCTTAAAATAATTTAGTACCAATAATAGTATAGTAAAAATGGCATTACTCTTTTAAGTCAGTTTGGCAACGTGATAGGGAATTAATATTAAATTAATAAATTTTCCTAGTTCTTATATCATCGTATTAGGATGAAAATAAATGACACTTAATTTTTATGAAGATTGATTGAGGATTGATTTAGGTAGAAACTAAAGATTGCAATTCAGAAGGATAAAGCTCTCAGTATCTTGGATATTCTACCTCGATGTAGTGCATTAGAAGATTACATGGCTTGATTACGAATACTACTAGGCATGGTAGGGTATTGTTAACTGATGCCAAGAGATTTGTTGTACATGAAGGCTTCTAACTCGACTTTTGACTAGACTCGACTCGAAGAGGACACCTTTTATCCTCCTTTAAAGCAAGCGGTTTTGGATTTTTTTTTATCTGAAAGTATATACTTACAGATTAGTCACATATTTTATCAAAATTCGTTCAGTATTTTTGTTTTTAAATCAAAATCACTGGTTTTGCCACAACTGAGGCCGGTTTTTGTTTGTCGAACAAAATTTTAAAGTATTAAATGATCTAAATAAGAATTTGAAAAGTTTAAGCTGGGATTTGATCCTCAAATTCTCGGATTGTCTAATTGATTTATACAAATAACAATAAAAAAAAATATTTAAGTGATGGGGATAAATATTTAAATTTACATTTGTCATATTGCTGATTTTCGTGTACAGCAAAGTAACGTTAATGAGTTATTTAGGTTAAGGAAAAGATAAAAATAAGAACTAAATTTATAAAAAAATACAGTCAACAGAATGTAAAAGTAATTTTGAATTGTAATTAGTTAGTTTCGTGGAGTAACGCGACTTACTACTCAGCGTAGTGCTGTGTGTTAGGTACAACGTTATTTATAATTGCATTAAAACAAAAAGAGATTAGCAGTTTTATATAAGCAAAGGTTGATAAAACGTTTTCCTTGAATTAGCTCTCTCTAAGAAAGAAGATTTGGGAAGAAAACACGTAGAACATATAATTTCACTTAACCGCACTTGTCGGAAGACGGCATTGCAACGCTGAGATGACTCTACGTTGTCTACGATGTTTATGAAAACAAAAGCGACGTAGTAAACAGATAAAGGGTAATAATATGATAATTCCAGATAAGAGAAAATTATATCGTTGTCTTTAATAACGTAAAAGAAATCTTTGGGATCTGCTGCTGTAATCAAATATTAATTCGACTAATAGGTGTCTAACCTATTAATCGAATTAATAATTCTCCAAGATCTTCACAATATTCGTATAAGAATTAAATTACATTAAAAAAAATATTTTTTTTTATACACAAAAGTCTTCTTTACTGTTTTCTGTTTGTATTTTACATATACTTTAAATAATAAAAATAACTAACATCATTTTTACTAGAGCCTTAAAATAAAATTTATTAAAATAAATGTAGTAAACATTTTCTCAGCTAAGCTCAGTGGCAGATTATTTATCAAGCAGACTAGAAAACTGCTTGGGGATTAAAAAAATATAAATTTAAATATAAATTTCAGGTACTTAACTAGTAATCCTTTTTAATGAGGTGACGTATTAATCATTAAAAGTGTACTCATATTATATAGTTATACATAAATATGCTCTATAAATCTAAGGCTTTAGATTATAATCCTAGGTATTCCATCTCAGGTAAATGTAATTTCAAACATTTTAATATGTTTAATTTTCCAGACAGTGAGGTCAGACCAAACAGACAAAGTCATAAGGGGAAGTTTTGCCAGTAGTTGTCACGCCTCATAGGCGGGTTGGTAATCGCAGTTAGACTTTGGTGATATTATAAGTGGAATGCTGTTGTCAATCCTTAAGTTCCCTTAGTTGCTTCTTACGACACCTGCGGGAAAGGAAGGGGTAGCCCGTTCTTTGCTGAGACCGCACGGCAGCAATAAGTAACTAAAAATAAATATTTTGTATGTTAGTCAGTGATATTTATTAATCATAATATCAGCTAATAACTGTTCACTACTGAACATGGGCTTCCCTCGTAGACTGTCATAAGGAACGGTCTCGAGCTATCTGCATCCACTTACTCCCTGGTATGCATTTGAGATTCAAAATAATTCGCCAAAACAAGCTTTTTCGCAAACTTTTTCAAAGTTAAATTAAACCATTTGTCTGTTAATCATAGTTAATAAATATTTTCATACACTTTCATATTTATAGTAATAGTAGGTTATATGAAAATAATATATGATAAAAATCTATGCTTGTTTTTTATCGGGCAACCACCAAAAACTATATTTTACAACTTTGGTCTTTCGCTAGTACTCGCTGTCAGAAACAAGCAGGGCTCTCGGTTTACACTTTACATGTAACGGAAGTGGGGCATCGTTGGATAAATTCTGCATAATTTTCACGTTTATAATTCTTTCTATTTAAACTTTAACAAATAACTAAATATGTCAATCTTATTATAATAGCAATAATAATAATTCGGGTTAAATATAAGTTAGAAATTTTTAGTAATAATCACAAATTTTTAATTTAATTATAAATATAAAGTAAGAAACAGTGTGATTAGAGAGAAGGGTGGACTGAAAGGCGATGGTTTGGCCATTTGCAGAGGATGGATGAAGAAGAATTACGAAAGAGATATATCGAGCAAGAATGAATGGAAATGTCGGTAGGGGCCACCCTAGATGGACGTATGTCGACTAAATAGGTGACGTGCTGAAGAAGGGTCAAATTAAATGTATCCGTAATAGATGAGCGTGTATGAAAATATTGAATAATATGGAAGAAACGAAAGAGGTTTGTTTGAATTAAAGTATTTAGTGTTTCATTTGCCTACCCTAATGGGAGACAGGCGAGACAGATATGTTAGTATGATATGTATAAAATTTTTATTAATTAATAAAAATAATTTTTTAATTAAGTTTAATAATTAATAAAAATTTTAAATTAATAATATTATAGATTCGTTATAATTATAAGAGTATAATATATAAGTTACATAATGACATTTTTATTTATACTATTGTTCACTTAAGATGTAATAATTGTATGGCAACATTCTCGATAATTTTAAAAACATTTTATTCTTGTATGTGGCAATTAATAGTTTTGATTGGAGGTAGAAAGATAAAAAAGGTGGTTAGTGTCAGCTCTTAAAAACAGAAAAAGAACAGTTTTGTCGTTGTCGCTCTTAAAAATATTTAATAAGTAAAAGATTTAATTTCACAATCGTGAGACTTTAATTTTAGAATTTAATATTTTGTTTTATTAAATAAACTACGCAAAAAATAATTTTTCGTGTCGCTTAAAAGACAATTTCAAGGTAATCTCAGGTAACTTTAGCATGCTTTAGAGAACTGAGTGATCTGAGTACGTTACAAAAGGAATTTTCGCTAATCAAAGAGTAAGTCAATGCAACTAAGTTTGAATCTAAGTAGCTTATTAGTACTTTTAAAACAACTTGTCGGTTATCGCATTCTCGGATCTATATAAAAAACTTGTCGTACATATAGTCCACTTATATTCTTGCACAACTATGCTAATATTATAAAATATGTGAATATGACTGTGTTTGTTACCTCTTGTCGCCTTAATCGCTTAATCAAATATCATGAAAATCCATAGTACTCAGGATGAAAAAGGATATACGATACCTTTTCTCTAGGTCAATCGACATATCTCAGTTACCCGGAGGAAGCGTTAGGTAGAAACGAGTTATAAAATAAATATGACCACTGTCAGAATCTTATTTCACAGTTGAGCTCTTTTTACAAATTACTCACACGTTTCAGCGTGTTAAAAATTTATAAAAACTTAAAATTTGAAATTGTATATTTAAAAGCAAACATTTGTATAGAAATTGTACCCGGCCTTTCGCTTGCATTCAGTGTCAGTAACAGCCCGCCGTCAGACGTCACTTTACATATGAGGGGCGCAGAGCAAGCACGGGATAAATCCCAGATAACTTTATCTCACAAACGCTTCTTGCGTCGCCGATTTTTAAATTCGAGTGTACGCTACGTGTATTATGTAAATTGATTCAGATATAAGCATGTTCGCTCGACTTTTTATTTTATGAATCCGAATTTTGTTTTCGAAAATGGCTTTCTATAATGGCTTTCATTTCTTTATTATGGTATTTAATTTACTATTTAAATATTTTAATTTTTAGTATTTTCATACCTTTATAAAAAAATATATAGTATATGTTTGTTTAGGATTATCAACATTAAAATAACAATGGTATTTTATGGTATAGTTGAGTGTAATGGATATTTTCAAAGAATTCTGAATTGTGAGATTACATTAGGTAGCTACATACATATAATGCATTCAAGCATAATTATTTTCAGCCGATTTCATTTTCATAATTGGTTTTTTCATGATTTATTTTTTCCTTATTAGAAGAATACTTATTGTATAAGCTAACGGAACATTTTCTAAAAGCGAGTGATTTAATTGATATAGTCTAATTACGGTATTAAGTTTATCCCCTGCCATATTGAATTAAAATATTCAGAGCGAAATGTGTTATAATCACATAACCACAACGGGAACAATCGATAAAATTATGCGTCAGATTATCCCATCAGGAATTACGGTTATGAGCGAGATTATGATATATTGTTATTAATTACTCAATATTATTATTAATAATTAAACAATTATTTTGATAATAAGAAAATATTGCAATTAATTGGGAATTTCGTAATTTTGTTGTTAATTATATTATCTATTAGGACTGTGATGAGGTGATAAGTAATGAAGGCACGGATTTTAGTAGAGAATTGTTTTAAATAGCGACCAAGCAAGAAAAAAAAAATTGTCGAAAGACACAAAATCGAAATTATAAATTAAAACATTTCAAAAGTAAATCCGTATAAAAAAGTGTCATAGTAACATAGTCCTTGACATTATCCATTAGGTTAATATGATTGTAGATGTTCTATTTAGCACTAGTAGTTTTGCGTCGAGGTTCGAGGATTTTTCACATTTTTGCTCACCTTTTATGTTTGGTTATTCGATACATGGAAACTGGTTTGACTTAAATACAGTCAATGATGTATCATGGAGGAGAGAGCATGGAATGCTCTTCAGATAATACTTAGTGATGTTTCATAGCATTTAGAAAATATTGCTGATTCTTAAATATGTCAGAAAGTATTATCACACATAATAATATTAGCAAGGTTTAGCAATTTATTGCATGATGCATACATGATTATGATAAATAAGAATCAGCAGATAGACGTAAATCGTAACAAAAGACGTACTTGATAAGCATGCACAATTTATTGCATGCATCAGGAAGCCGTGTCAACTAACAGGCTTTACTCTTTATGCTTCACCTTATCGTAATAGGTATTTATCGATATCGCATACGTGTCTTGTGTAAATAATATTTTTGATTGATTGGGAGATTTAATTGTAATTAGATAGATACATATATTTAAATTAATAACCGGTAACCATATTAACAGTTATTTTTATATATTTCATGGGATACAAGCTGGAGGTCTGATAAGAAGTAGTTATCGTTTCCTATATAATTGAAAATTATCATTAATTATAGAATATACCATGACACCCATGGTTATCCTAATGCTATGACATTATTAAGGACTAGCTTGTTATTTATTTATTTCATCAACTAGACGAGCTTTACAGTTTATCAATACGCTCACCTAGGAAAATATCAGTAAAATAACACACATAAAAAAGTAATACACATAATTAAAAGGAATAATATTAAAAAGATTTAACTCAAATATAAATAACATTAGATCCTAAATCTTTAACCACAAACACTCTGTGGTCATCCGATGAAACTCCAGCAAGTTGGAGGCAAATGTGTCTAATTGTGGATACTGGCTTAAAATAAAATAGAGTAGTTTCAATGTGATAGGGGAGCTTGCTTAGCCAACTCTTTTCTTCTTAAGGGAACATCAAATAAGTGCCTCTGTGTACTCAATTTCAGAGTCACATCTCATCTGTCAAACGAAAACAACCATACAAGTACAGCTGCTTGAAGGCAGAAACTAAGAATTGTGTTTGAACAAAACAATTCGCTACAGTTGAAACATAAAACTAAAATACTACAAATATTTAAGAGTGGTTTGTAGTAAGTGGGCACTTCGCTGTCTGACTTAACGTGTGCTCGACGGAGAGGCAGCTAAGTGCTTGCAATAAATTGTCCATGAGCCTTACTACAGGTGCTTATTCATTAGTCAGCTTTTATAGCGGTTAACTGCTCCTTAACATTAACTGCGTCCTTATTTTTCCAGGGTATTACATAGTATACCTAACTTTAAAAGTTTTATAGTCTACTTTTATTTATAGATCTAGTTCATAATTAGGTTATATTTTGTGTTTTGTATAGTTTGATAAGGAATAATTTTTATAAGCGATATTTGTTGGTAATTATGTTGTCGTAATAATTTATTTGTAATGTTATAGTGTAGATTTTCTAAAGAAATGCATTTGTGAGAATATAGAATAGTAAAGTTAAAAAAAACCATGAAATGTGCTTATTTACATTTCAAAACAAAATCAAATGTGATTTTTTTATTGCCTAATAGACAGAAGGCCTTGACCTTTCAAATGGCTAATAATCATGTGCAATATAAGTATAAATAGATTGAGCGCGAAGCAGTCTGTTTGCATAGCTGTGAGGTATAATTGATTTAGATCATTATTTATAATATTAAGCTGGAATTTTCTCCAGTCTGCTCAACTAATCACTTTGTTGATATTTGTGCCTTATTTTGTTACCAGTAAAGAATAATTTCAAAACTTCTGCTCTGTTGACGTTAAATGAATATCGATCGTCGCGTTTTCTTACCATTTGATAGATGTACAATATTTGTCAGTGTTCGTAACTCGAATAGCGGCTTTTGAAAGCAAACTTCAATAGCTTTGCGCGCAAAATGAATGTTAATTCGTTTGGGTCTTGAGTCTTTGAAGACTGTAGCTGGACTATCCAAGATCTTTGTGATATTTTTGTTTTAAGATATTTAATAATTATTATTAAAGTTAAATATTATTTAAATATGATCAAATTATTTAAAATTTTTTTTTTATGTAATTTGGAATGGTAAATAAACTATCGGCCTACATGATCATAAGTGATATCCATTCCCTTCTAGACAAAAACAATACCATGGATATCTTGAAATAGTCATTTGTATTGTTGTCATTTTAATTTATTAATAATATAGTCAATTAAACATATTGAAAATAATATTTAGGTATAGACATAAATGTCTGATATAAATATGGCTAAATATAGAATTAATTTTATTATAAAGAGTTACTTTGTCATAACTTTGTAATGACTGTTTCTTATCAGTAATGACCAAATGTGTGAAAGCAACTTTTGTAATATAATATATAATAGCAATAAATTTCATTCATTCATTCATAGTCTGTGGAACCCTTGGTACTCTCCATGCAACTCCATACCATAGTGGTATTATGCCTCCGAACCCTGTTATTTCACTGCTATATTTCACTATTCAAACTGAAACACAGTTATGCAATCATTGTTAATTTGAATGAAGAGAAAATGATTTTTGTACAATGTCTCTTTCTGGTAAAAATAAATCTTTAAGTTACACTCTCAGATGATAGTTTTAGAAAATAATTATGGATCTCCTATACTGTAATCAATAAGCATAAAGCTAGCCTAATAAACTTGAATCTTCGAGAAAGAGTTGTCACATATGATATCGGTGATTATTTACTTAGAAGAAACCTTTAACATATTCAAATCTACACGCGTAGGTATTTTTCTTGATGAATTATGAAATTCAACACTAAGGAAGATATTATACCTACATTAATTATCTGAAAATGTTAATTACTAAACTTGTGTGAAATTATTTCCGTAGATAATAGGTATATGAATTTAATATTCGCAATAATATTTGTAATATTAACGTAATTAAAGTAATTAAAAATATAAAAATCACTGATTGAAATTCTGTTAGTTTATAAAACACTTTTTTCTGAAAAGATTACACTTATCTGGATGCAGATATCCTTCACTAGATTTCAAGTTCTACGTTTCATCCATAGAAAAAAAAAAAACTTTAGTGTCACATTCTGTTACAAAACATATCTAAAAGTGATCCAAATTTAAATAAAAACAATAGAGTAGTTACTGCAGTATGAGTTGATGTAGTTGAGAGAGTTAATCATTTACCGTAAATATGATATGTGTAGATGTCATATATTTACGAAATTTATGGAAATATTATGGAATTTTTGGCTTTAAAATCACTGGATGATTAGATATAAGTACCTACACAATTTTGATGAATACGCTCTCTATATTTACTTAGTTTCTAATCTCCGGTTTTTGATGATTCTATACGACTTATGGTATATCAATCTATTTATTTTAAATAAACATCTGGAACATTACATTCACCGTCCGCATACTTAAAAGACAAGAACAAACGCGAACAAATATACCACGGCCATAGTACATTTTGTAGATAACTTATATATCAGAAATCTATTCGATCCAATATCTTGGATCAAGTTCGAAGAACACAAGAATGGCTTATCCAAGTCACAAAATTAAGTAAAGTTAAACTTTGTAACGTAATTTAGTTAGAATATATAGCAAGATAGATCTTGCAGAAAATTATTAGGTAACTGTGGCGTGTGGAGTGTTATGTTTGTTATCAAAAGTTAGGTATCAATCCTCTACTAGAGAGCCGCCTACAATTTATATGTTATAATGAACTTTACCTGACTAACTTTTACTAACTTGAATCTTTTTAATATAAGATCAATCCTATTGATTTCTTCATTTAGTAAGCATGTACTATTATTTTCAAATGGATGTAATAAGATACGTGTGTACGTACTATACCAATGCATTTGCAACTACACAGTTGCAAATGGTATCATTCATGTTTTGATATTCTTGAAGATTCGAATATTATTTCCCCTGTACTGTGTAATTTTATTGCTATATTTCACTTTTTAAATTGAAATACAGCTGTGGAATCTGCTTAACGGCAGAAATATAAGCAAAACAAATGTACTCGAGCAGACGATATTAAAAGTACGTATGTACTAAGAATCATTTGCGTACATCTTGTGATTAATTGCTTAGTAATTAATCCCTATATGGCAAAAGGTAAATTAGCTTTACATGTTTATGATGATAATTTCGTGATGGGTAGGTATAAGTATTAACATGTATAACGTATAAATTAATATATTCAGACGAATTATGAAAGTGGACGCCATTAGTACTTATATATTTGATTCCCTCTGTCTATCAATAAGGAAAGAATCTCACGTGACTAAAGTTTTATTTTGAACTAGCTGTATCTTATAGTTTCGCCTGCGAAAAATTTATAATTACATAAGTATGTACTAACTAAGGATATATCCTAATATATCCTAACCGTGTATCAAATGTTAATCAAGTTCATTTATTAGTTTTTGTGTGAAAAAGTAACAAACATCCATCCATCTATTGTTGCAAACTTTCGCATTTATAATATTAATAGGATTAATGGAATGAATCAGACCAGTTAATACAATTAATTAATTGTGTAAGGTGATGCCCTTTTGTGTTAAGATTATCTAGGTTACATTTGCCTATTATAAGAATGTCTTTAATATGGTTTTATATTTCGTACGAAGCAAGTCTTATTAATTTTTTAATGATTTGAAAATGAATTAATGAAACTGGTATTTAGGATTAAAATTTGCCCGATTGAGATGTCTACGCCTAGATTAATTAATGAAATAATATTTTATTGTTTCTGAATACAATTTTTAAAGATTGTTTCCATAAAATAGAATTCTATAGTTTTTCATATTTATAAGGTTCTTTTTTCAAAGTTAATTAATAATGATCATTGTTTTCATCGTTATTTCTTAGCCTATACATATCTCAATAAAGACCGTATCCAAATTTGTTTACATTGTCGATTTCTATACCATAGTTTATCAGTTTAAGCTATGTGGTTAGCTGGCTTATTACCACTTTAGCTAATTGATTTGGATTGGTTTTTTGTATAGATTGAATTTACGATTCGAGTTATTTATAATATATATATTAATACTTATAATATAACACTTTTATACTACTGCAAGGGAACGAAAAATATGCTAACAACCTACCTAATGATAAAAGTAGGTAACTATGGTTTATTGCAATATGATCTGAATTACAACATGGACTCAGATTATACTATGCTATCCATGCCACTACTTTCAAAGATTGCTTTGACTGTTTTACTCTTTAAACAACATCCATTTATAAATTGTTGTATTATGGTAGAAATATTGGTATTTTATAACCAGATTAGACCAGACAAGACCATACAAAATTCTACAATTAGGAATGTGTAATTATAATAATCAGATTGTTATTGTTTCAACATTATTCTATTATTATTATACTATGTGTTAGTTTACAATATTCATAGTTGAGTCGATCTTAATACATCAGCATTGACAAGTAATTAATATAATTACATACTCTATCAATTTGTAATTTGCTTGATTGAATATTCATAGGTAGATTCATACACGATATTCGCGATCCGCATCTCAGTTCCAACATTTTACATAAAAAATAGAGGTATATATTTATCTTAAGAAAATAAATTGTATATAAAATGTGTGGCAACTACATAAAAGTCATAAAATAGTTGTATAAGAAACATAAAATAAATGTGCATTTAACTGTAGTCTATATCATATAGTATCAGGAACTTCTTACTTAATAGTTACAAGTTTATTACTATAATCCTATTGTTTTTATTTTACAAACAAATAGATATAGAAAAAATGTATATTACATGTATATTATTTCTGATAATGTAGTTTTCAATTAAATAAAGAATTTTTCAATTCGGTTGAGTAGTTTTTGACTATATCCATTACAAACAAAGTATAAAATGTAAATATATATATATATATATATATATATATATATATATATATATATATATATATATATATATATATATATATATATATATATATATATATATATATATTTAATTTTCATATTAATTTTATCGTGTTCAAATTAAATCTAATATAATAAGTTATTTTGAAAAATATAGGTTGATAATTACATAAATATAAATTGCTTACACTTTATACAACTATTTTGCTTATCATGACATGCAAAATTTTTAAATATTATTACATTACATAATATTTGGAATACAATGTATGCCAATTATTATGTTTTCTATTAGAAATAAGAGACAAATGCTAAGATAGTAGTAATCGTTCAGGTTATTTATATAGATTAGTTCTATATTTTAAATTTTTGTCTATTTGTATTGATTTCTATACATTTTTTAATTACAGACTATGTATTTCTAGGGATTTATCTTAATGTTACAAAAGTTTTGTACCTATTCTAGCTTTAGTTCTTTTGCTAATCTACAATAAATATAACTTTTCTTGACCTATCGAAATGAATTCATTTATATTATCAATTTTCGAAGATTTTTAGCACTACCATTTTATTAACTATTCAACGTAATATAAGAAATTGAAAATAACGTCGGGGAGTCGGACAGATTTGTTTGATCCGATAATCTTTAATAAACTTTAACTTATGTAAATAAATAATGCATATAATAAATACAGTGATTGGGTAAAAAATAAGGGAAAAGATATTTATTATCAATGATTAAGTGTTGCTGACCATGAAGATGAATAGGTTGTTTTATCCTTATTAATGCGTTAAATTTGAAGTATTATTAATATTATAAACCTCAATGAGGGAGACAGAAAAGACTTAATATTATTCACTCGTATCCTGATATTATCTCTTTTTCTTCATATTTCCTCATATTATTAGAAGTTTATCAGTTTCTGGTTATGATTTCATGATATTTCTTCACGATATAGCCGATTTGATCGATGTTCATCAGATCAGTATGCTGTCAAGTCAGATTACTGATATGACTAGGGGTGGATAATTAATTATTATCCGCTGTCCAACTGCACAGACTAATGGAAGAAAAACAATAGCCGTTATCAGACAAATTGATTGTATCAAGGGTGTGTTATATTAGTCATTGACCCACTGACATACTCGTATGTGAGTAATATAAGATCCAAAGATATGATATATTCAAAACGTTTGAGTGGTTGCGACGCAGAAACAAAACAAACAATACAAATGGACCTACTTGCGTGCGACTGTCTGCCTATTTGTTACGATTCTACGGTTTCCAAAGTATACATAAATATTAAGTTACGTTAAAACTTCCATCTCGGTACCGAACTTAATGTTTCCAAAACAACGTTTGTTGTTTTATTATGCAACCATGTTTATTCGTGAATAGTTTATTATATAATATTCTATTTGTTTACGAGGGTCGGCATTATATTTGGGCATTTACAGTTACAATTGGTTTGCGCGGAAATTTAATCAGAAAGTTTTCCGAAGCATTATCGCGTTCTGTCGGTTGGTGGTCAATGGCGGTTAGGTGGCGTATACACTGTACCGAAACTTAGGTGGTTAGATTAGGTATGGGTAATATAGGTAGCGCTCCGATATCTATATATTGGATATCTCTAGACATTGATGTTGAAAAGGTCATTATTTTCAACATAATTTCAATATTGCCCGTACCAGTTGGATATCTATATTTACTTTAGGTTCTTAACTTCTAATAATATGTATTATATTGGTGTATTATGTATTATCAATCATGTATTATATTGTATATATTATTATTATAGTTACAATATATGGCTTTTTTATATATTACCCATCCCTAGGTTAGACTTCAAAAAATTTTTATATTAATAGGTAAAGGTTTATGTAATAACAATAGATGTTGCAAATGAAATTAATACTTATATGGTCAATTAAATTGTCGTGTGGTCCTCGCTTATACCGTCTATAAGTCTATTATAGAATAGCCACCCCTTCCTTTCCCATGGCTGTCGTAAGAAGTGGTTAAGGGAACTTAATGGTAGAGGTATGGGTAGCAGCGTCATTCTTAAAATGTCTCTAAGACCTAACTGCGGTTACCAACCCGTCTGCCAAGAATAGCAACTACTGGTAAAAACCGCCAACAAAGGGAGATCTATGTTTAGCAATGAAAAATTAATGGCTAATATGGTATGGTAGGGTTAATTAAAATACACTTTATTGTTTGTATTGACTAGAATAGAAAAATGTCTAATGAGATCTTATTATCAGTATACTATTAAAGCACTTCTAAACATAATAAAATTAGATTAATACAAGATTATGTTATTATGACCAAGTTGAAGTTGAATACATCGATTGATAAGATGTTATAAAATATAAATTTTATATATTTTTTACGTTCACAACACAAAAATATAATGTGCAGGTGTCTTTATACTAGACGGTGTAATTAATTACGAACAGTTTCCGCCAACTCACGCGCAACGAGCCAACTGTCCGAACCTTTCGCAAGCCTCTCTATTAGTGACTATTACCGTTTTAATGTTCTACGAATTTGCGGTTCAGTCCTTACTCTAATTAATAAAGACAAATACACATTACAAATGGGTTAGTTGTTTGTCCATTTTCATTAGCAACGCTGCTAGTGTGAAAGACTTATTGTTGCTACATGACATCACAGTATTTTTATTTTCTTTAAAATTATTGCTAGATGCCTATTTTCCCATATATCTACTGGAAATACGAAGTCTTCAAAATTTGCGGTGTATATTGTATTATATTGCATATTTTGAATATTGGGATTATCCAAAATGTTATTTGATTTTATTTCATTGTATAGAAACTAGTCGTATGAGGGTATTTCCTACTCTCCCTTGATAGTATTTCCTACTCTCCCTTGATAGTACTTCCTTTGGAATTAAAACTTTTAAAAGGCTGCGTTTGTTGTAGAAATTCTTCAACGTAGTTTACGTGTCTTCTGAAGCATGAACTGTCACAGTCATTTTCAAATGATTTAAACATGAAATTTGAAAAATATTGATTTTGCTTGTAATTTGTGGTTCTACAGCGATTTGAATGTTAAAGAATGATAAAAAAATAAGATCATATTGTGATGGTAATCAATTCGAAGGCGTCGAGATTTTCATATAATGCCATTTTGATATTCCGTTCTATATAACCCTTTTTTTTCCTCCTATCTTCGTGTACGATTTGATTTTCTAGTTCCCCATGACGTGTCCTCCTGTTTGACGAAATCTCTTATCCTCAAAATCGCTTCACATTCATCTACGCGATACAGTAGATCTTTTACCGTCCATGCTGCTAGATAGTGGAATTCTCTTCCCATATCTAAATATTTTTAAGAGTAGACTTAAAGAGCATCTTCTATCTCTATGAACATATATTTATTTATCTATATATGTAGGTATATATTTATGTATATGTATATGTGTATTTATACGAGTAAATATAATGTAGTTAATTTAATTTTGTCTAGTTTAAAAATTGTTACAATATTGTACACCTCATTGACATTGATGATATTTTCCACTGTGGTTTTGCTGGAAGAAAACTCTATTAGAGTTAAGTTTGCCTTTGTACATTTAATTACCTCTGTCATATTCTTATAACTGGTGTTTACAATAAAAAATTAAATAAATAAATAATATGTCTTGTGTATTGATTACTGGTATAGGTGTATCTAAGCTAGATACGAATTTAAAGTTAGATTTTATTGTCTATTTAGTTTAATAATTTTATTATTCTCTTGTATTGTTATAGACATTTGAAGTTGAACCCTTGTTTCTAAGAACATAAAAAGTTTTGATAATATAACTTCTCTATTATCAAATTTGTAAATACTATTTTAACTTGTTACTTACAATACTAGTCGCAATATACACAAATAAAGGCTTTGTCTGAAAAAAAAAAACAATACAAATAATATAGAATTTATTTTTAATTGATATGACGTAAATCTTGTTTTTACTACCTTTACTACCTACATAGTACGATTTAGTTCGTTAGATCGGGTGTACCACTCACTTAAGTTGTCGCCAGATACATAAAAATATAGAATGATAATTGAACAATTCAAGTGAAATACAGTAACATAAAATACAGAATAAAATATGTACATAAAGGTACAAAAGGCGGTCTTATTGCTAGGGTAATCGATAGCCTTTGGTAAAACGAAAACAGATGGAAATGAGTAGTTGGTGCAAGAGTGAATTTTTACGTGCATAAAATACAAAAACTTATATTGCACAGAAGTATTAAAAACATAAAATTCATAAACTACTTACTATACATACACATACATATCTGTCACTCCTGTCTCCCATTAGGGTAGGCAGAAACAATGGAACGCTAAATGCTTCGATTCAAACAAACCTCTTTCTCTTCTTCCACATTCATCAATCTTTTCATACGCGCTCGCCGGTTATGGGTACTTTTAATTTGGCCCTTATTTAGCACGTCGCCTATTTGGTCAACATACGTCCGTTTAGGGCAGCCCCTACCGACATTTCCATTCATTCTTGCTCGATAAATTTCTTTCGTAATTCTTCTTTAATTCATTCTCTCCAAGTGACCAAACCAACGCAACATTCCTTTTTCGATTACTACTATATATATATATATATATATATATATATATATATATATATATATATATACATACATATATATATATATACATATACATATATTACATATATATTACATAAACATAAATATTAGCTTTTTGGGCTATGGCTATTTAACGGCTTATCATTTCATATAATTTCAATTTGCTACGCAATTTATCATTTCTACTATGAATTAAATAAAAATTAGTGAAAAAATTTTTGTACATTATCTTATACTTAATTTTTACATTTGTTTCGTAGTTATTGATAAATATTTTATTGTAGCTTATATCTATTACTAGCACATATGTAAATTTGCAGGAGTGTAATCAATCTTGCCATATCCTGGCTTTTATAAGAAAAGTGAGTACCCTGTTATTACTCTCGACAAAGTGAAACCTGTCCGGAAAATAATAACAGATCATTTTAATCTGGCCCGGCGGGCCGGCGTTTGGCGGCCTCAAGCCATGAGCCGCCAACATTAAGACGTGATCAATTATCCACGTTCGTCCTTTCTCCCTTCTTCTTTCTACCTTGGGGTAGGTTGGCCAAGTTAAAAATATGAAAAGTAGGACTATTTCAAATATGGCCTAGTATCTTCAGTATCAATACTGGTACTGCATGTCAGTATAATAAAGAATATAATTAATTATCAAAATTCTTCCTTTTTTCTCTTTGTCTTCTTATCTAAGATCTAAGTAGGTCGGCAAACTAAAAACAAAAAATAGAACTAGATTTCTAGCTATTGTTATCTGTTCTAGATTATATGAGAACAGTCATAAATTTATTCAATAAAAATATGATGAAGTAAGCAATTTGTCTGTTAATACTCTGTTTTACCTTCAGGTAGGTTATTTTAAAACAACAATCATGTAACTATGTAATTTTTAAATTAAATCCATTATACTAGTGCTATGCTATCTGGCATGGAATGTAATAAAAAGTAATAAAAAATAAAGAATTTCGAGCCGCGAAAGGTAAAGACATGATTAATTATAAATATTCGTCTGTTGTCCCTTTACCTTTGTGCATAAAAAGCCCTTCTAAATAAGAATTTAATTCGCTTCCTGTGAATTTTGTGACTTTTCATTACTATGATCGATTTTTATTGGTTAGTCGATTAGAATTATTTTGTTTTATTCTGCTTCCATTAGTAGGTATGTACTATCTACGTTTGTGAATCAACTATTTATTATTAGAGGCTATATCCTTCCCATATATATATACTCGTATATAGGCATATAGTCTCCCTATTAGTAATCAATTTCTGACCGTTATTTAATCTACTAAATATAACCTAAACTGGACACTAAATATAATCTAAACTGGATACTAAGACTTAATTTTTATTGTTGCGGAGAGTCGATGAAAACAATGTTATTCAAGACCATATTTTAGTCGTGGCGTGATATTGAGGAACCCTTATGTACATACCATATCAAGTAAAACAATTATTTTTTTATAATATCTATATCTCTAAAAATTATCTATAAAAATAATAAACTATTGTGAGTCCTACTATATGTTCATTACAATTTTTTTAAAGTATATTTATTTTTAACGATGCGTACCTACACACATGCGCAATGGGAATTTTAAGAGCTATATTCTACTATGATTTCATCCGGAAATCCATCTTTTTCAGGGGAATAAGGTGCTTTGTGTCATAGTATATCGTCTTGCATTGCGAGCTGTAGCTCGTAGAATCGTGAAGACTTTGGTGTGGGCGGGGGCGGAAGCGGAGGTAGCATTATCAAGAGAGAATGGTATTGACGGGGATTGTAGTTGATAGGGAGTCGTAGCAGACTGTGAAGGATTCTCGTCTTTGCTGCAGCTATCTTTTGAGCTATAAAGCTAGCTGTATGTTCATTAAATTCTAGTTGTGCATGTGTGTAGACACATATAGTAATTATTTACGTTAGTTTACTCAGGTTTTAAAATTTAGGGATGCCCAACTAGTTTAGAACTTAATAGGAGATCTTATTTACTAGCGTGCTGGTCGCGCAGTGATGCTCGCGACGAAGGCCATGAATCACATGAGTGTGCGATTCATGGCTTTCTTATTGAGTTCGTACTCTCCTATTGAGTTCATAACTGGCCGAGCATCCCTGCACTTTAAATGTGAGTAAAGACTATATAAATAACTACAATTATGTAGTGATGAACATTATTTCTAGTTTCTACCTTAAATCGTAATGATTTCCCATTATATTTGAAATGAGTATTTTATAACAATTTACCACTGCATGTATATGTTATTTGAATAAATATAAGAAGCTAAAATAAAACTTTAAATTTAGCTACCCTACTCATGCATGACTGTTATAGATGTTGGTATAGATTATGCCCAGTTTTTTTTTCATTTATCTTCGAATATTCCTTTAATTTATTTATACATCTACCTTACCATGGACAAAGTACGATGACAGTTTCAAAAGCATTTTTGTTGTCTCTACATGATTTCATTAGAGACCTTGAAATGGATGAAAACGCGTAGGTAGACAAGTAGGTAAGTAAGACAAAGAAAGTCAACAGGTCGGATGGTGTTTTCGAAATTATTTAATGTTATATATTCGAAGTGACCTTTACAAGATTAATAGCTTTATTGGACATAAATGTAATGAGTGCTGAAAGCACTACGAAACTTTAGAAATACGGACCGATTCAATGGTTAACTACCTCACGAATACTATATTGGTCTAGTTTAGTTAGTTAAAAAAAAAAAAAAAAAAAGTTTGCAGTTCAAACCTCGACTTATCTTAATATTATCGGCAATCGTATTTCTTAGGTATGCTGTATATCTAATAAACTCAAAAATAGTAAAGGAATATGCCCAGGACTACTGTTGGTCGTATTCCTTGCTTTATTACGTTTTTTTACCTACATAGTGTCAAAAAAGCGAAGTAGCTACATAAGCTTCACGTTTTGAAACTTTTCCTTTTGATAGTTATGAGATGAAAATTTTAAATTTACATACGAAATATAAAGATCTCAACGGTGGCCGACTTCCGTGTTTTCATTGTTGTGAAAGGCTATTAAGGATAAAAGAAAAGTCGAAGTTTACGGCTATTTTATAGCACATTGACAGTTGAAGTTTTTATAGCAGTTTTTACTAGAATGCTATAAAACCCTATGTAATTTAGATACCCGCTAAGAACACATTATAAGAAAAGTGAAAATATTGTGAATTGTATTTTATAACCTATAAGAATTTTTAAGCACTTAATCAAAATATTAGCAATTAGGTATATATCTATTTTATTTTTAATGGATTAAAGCATGGAAAAAGCTTTTGACTTTTTAAAACTTTAGATAGAACTTAATCGTTTAATTAAAATGAAGCCAAAAATTTTTAATATTCAGTACTTAAATGAGAGAGAATAAAGTGAACTTGAAAAACATTTTAAAACTAATATTAAATTTATTCAGTGAGTAGTGTGAGTACCTAACAAATATTATTCTTGAACAATTAACTATTATCAAAGCAGTATAGTTTTGATCGTAAATTGACAGATAAGTTATGATTTATGTTATCTCATTATATAAAAATTCCGTGTCATGATGTTTGTTCGAAACTGCTTTATCAATTTTAATTAAATATTCTAAATGCGCTGCAATTGTATAACTTGAGAAATAGATTTTTTTTTATCTAGGTAAGAAAATAAGGCTCGACGGCTAGCGGTAAAACAACGTTAGTCGCATTAGCTAGTTGCTTTATAAAAATATATGTATCATACACAATCACAGACCAATATGGAGTAAAGTACTGTATATATAGAAATAAAATACGCTTTTCACTTGGTGACCTCTTGAATGTAAAGTAATAGTCATGTCGCAACCATTGACATGGTCTATTCAAGAGAACGTTATGTAAATTCGAACCAAATTCTTTCTGTTACTTTTGAATTTAGACTTCTCTCCAAACAGAATCGTTTTAGAATATATATTATTATTTTTTCAAAACAAAAATGTCGACTACTTTTTGATACTTTTATGTTTTAGTAATGTTATAAAGTTATGATAGAATAAAGTTTGTTAATGTAGATTGGAACTTGATTGTTTGAAACACAATTACGCATATATATATATATATATATATATATATATATATATATATATATATATATATATATATATATATATATATATATATATATATATATGTGTGTGTGTGTGTGTGTGAAAGTGGTAACCGTCGCCTATAGACACGAGCAGTACCATGGACATAACAGAGTCTACTGTTTCGTCCATGATACCCCCCATGCGTTGCCATTTCTGAGGACTCAAGTGTTATTCCTCTGTTATTACGTAAAACTAGCTTTTATTTACGATTTTGTCCATGTGATCTAGTGAAAAACTAGCATTTATCCTTCTCTATCCCATATAGTACGTGAATACCAAATTTCTTTGCTTCAAAAAGCTTTTTAATTTAAAATCCTGGTTAGAAGTAAGATTAGTAAGAACGTTACTATTACTATTATTATATTGATATAGCATATTACTAGAGCTAGTAGGTTTAAGTACGCTTCTTCTCTTTAAAGCATGTCATATATCGTTAAAAGAAACATCATTATTCTTTTGCGATACTCCATTATTTAGTATCGATGCAGTGTGGTTTCCTCTGTATATAGTTCGATTTTCAGTGAGTTAGTTTAGAAAACAAACTTTTCTAGCTTAGATTTAGTTAAAGTATTTCTAGTGGGCACCAGTAGAAATACTTTTGCTAAATCTAAGATGTTTGTTTGGTTGTCTATAGAAAATGGTATAATTGTAAATTAAATTAATTAACAAAAACAATTACACCATTGTTTTGTTATTGAATTTAATTTACTATGTAATTTCTTATTAGATAAGAAATAAAATATATTTGAGCATTAAATTTGTGATGGAAACTTAATACTGAACAGCATTTTCTTACAATGAAACTTACAGAAAAATATAAATTTTGACACGAGTTGTGAAGAATTACAAAACTGAAAAAAGTTAACATTGAGCACTGAAATTTATCAAATTAAATAATATGAATAATTATATATGCATATGTGACGTGTGGTTCCGTCGTAAAATGGACCATCCCATTCCTTTCCTTTCCTTTCCCGTGGGTGTTGTAAGAGGTGTTAAAGGGAACAATAGTCGAGGAATGGGCTCCAGTATTCCATTTTAAAAGCTTAATTGTGGTTGCCAACCGTAGCAAATATGTTTTATACAACTTAGAATGACAACATAACCTTCAAGAAAAGAGTATATTCCTTTTTAAAAGGCCCGCAGCACACCTGCCAATGCCGCTGGTGTTGTGGGTGATCATGGGCGGCGGTGATCAGGTGAGCCGCATGCTCGTTTGCCCCCTGTGTTGTAAAAAAAACAAGCTGACGGCCCACCTGATGGAAAGTGGTAACCGTCGCCTATAGACATGAGCAGTACCATGGACATAACAGAGTATACTGTTTCGCAAAGCCCCTCTTATGGGGAAGGCCTATATTCAATAGTGACAATTAACGGCTGATATGATGATAATGATGATGACGAATAATTTTATTTAACAGAAATAATATCGATCTTCCTATAGTACCTAGGTAGTATTAACTTGTTAAAATTAGACAATACATAATATGTGTTAGAAGGGGGAAAGAGATTGTTAGTAATGGGATCAAATAACCCCATTACTAGCAATATACCCTGTCAGGTCGACCTCCACGCGGTTCCCCCTGGAAACTATCGTGGCTAATTCTAGTTGAATTCGTCAGCATGAGCTAACTGGCCTGCTTTCATTCTCACCTATCATCTATTACTGTGTATACCGATAGCGCAGACGGGGTTACCATATCATTATCACTCATAAAAAAAAAATGTGTTAGAAGAGTTATGGCACTAAAATTACAGGATGAATACCTGAGAAGTACCACTAGTATCACAGTGTATTTTGTGATTTGTATGCTATTGTTCATGCCATACTATGCATTTTTTTTTTTATTATTTTATTCAATGTTGATAACACGTTATTATCAGGTAGGCTGTCAGCTTGTTTGTCGTTTTGTTTTATTTTCCACTAAAGTGGTAAACAAGCATACAATCCGTCTGATGATAACACGTCTCAAGGGGTATCACATGCGTACTGCCGACCCTGAAGAAACTGTAATATACCCTTTTTGAAGAACTCCGTCTCTAGGGAAAACCTTGGCAGGGAGCTCATTCCACAGCCTGAGCGTTTACGGGAGAAAATTCCTTTAAAACTGCATTGTACGTGACCATTTAGGTTCAAGCATGTGAGGATTATATTCCATACATTACAATGAGATACCGATTACGTAGATTATTTTAGATATCTACATTATCAGTGTCTCATTTTAATTAATCAATACTATTTCAATATTAATACTTACATTTCATTTTACTTACGTAAGGGTTGCTGCAGGATATTTCTAGCAATATAATAATATATATATATATATATATATATATATATATATATATATATAAATATACAAGATTATTTATGTTTATTTTGTTAAAAATAGTAAGAGCATGTGTATTGTCATGACAAATAAGATTCTTTTTCTTTTTTTATTTATTTTAATATTTAAGATATTAAGATCTAGCTATTTAAGATCTGTTTAAATAAATCAACATGTTCAATTTGACAACATAGGTATTAATTTTGAATGACTTATTCTATTTTTGTGATGTTTGTCATTTACCTTACCCATTAATGATGTAAAATCTGATGGTGGAGCTTACAGAATATCACAAATATTAAAAATTCATACGAAAGGTCTTTTTTTAATAAATATTCATCGCTTCTCTGTTTCTAATCATTAACTTGTTTAGGTTATAGATAAATAAATAAAATTCTATTCTAATTTATCTAATTTCTGAGTCTTATATTTTTGAGTCTCTACCTACTATAATAAGTCTATAAATAGGCTATAATAGATAATCTGTTCATAAATATATAAAGTACTCCTACTTATAAGTGTCTACATTTTATGTTTTACTAATTACCATATATAATTAAATATATTATTATACCTAACAAGAGCTTAAGTCTTGTAATAATACATTGTTATTTATTTATTATTATTATTGTGATGTATGAGATTTTTTGTCAATATGGTGTTACATAACTACGTTACTGAAAGCAATTCCCGTTTCAACATCCATGTCACGTGCTAAAGCGCCTAGTTGGCGCAGTTTCATTCGTTGCTTCGACATCCTTATTAACTCATATGGCACCTATATTTTGTTCGCGAGTAGTATACGCACAAATTAAGCTTATATAGTATAACAAACGTAATGGTGTAATGTACTTATGTGTAAACCAAAATAACACGTGCCAATAAATTCATTACGTACTCATCTGTGCATCCGATTATGGGGCATGTTTGTGCAGGAAATTGAGATTTTCACCAAATAAAATTCGTTCGTGTATTAATTAACATAGGCACTCGAACAAACATGAAGCATGCGTCATCCACTCCGGGGTGTTATATCGTAAAATTGGCTTTATTTTTTAACGCCAGCTTTACGAGTGTGTTTATGTATTCTAATCAAATTTGGAATACATGAGCTAACCTGGAATGAGATTGTTTCTTAAAATCGCAGATATATATCTAATAAATCCATTTTAATCAATTGTAAAAGAAAATTCTGAGAAATATCTATAAATAGGTATTTATCGATATTACTTATTAACGTAAATGGTATTGCTGTATTAAGAACCATAGACATTGTTAAAGTCATTAGAAACAATTCAATTAAACTTATTTAATCAATCACCTTTTTAGTGCGTAATACGAGACAATGAAGCAAAATATAGATCGATGATACCAAGAAAAATCGGCAAAAAATAGAATATTCGAATCGTTTACGTCGAGCTTACTTAATTCCTAATGACGTTCAAAAAATAGATTGAAGATTTGCCAACTGATAGTAGGTGCATTTCCGTGGCGTAATTGGAAACACTCACTCTGTTGGCATTCAGCCTGAATAGCTGAGAAATACGGGTTCGGGTCATTTCGGAAATTTAAATTTTTTGATTTGCATATAATTATAATTATGTAATTAAAGAAAAGCTTTTAATTATAAAGCGACAGAGAGTTATAATTATGAAAACATTCATTAAATGTGTGTAAAAAAATTAACTTATAAAACAAAATATAATGACCTGGATATATGATACAGTTTATTATGACTATAAAATTAAAGAAACCTCAAAACATAATGAAGACTTTTATTAATTCAAAATAGCTAGAAACTAGCTTTTAAATAAACAATGGGTTAGAATTGGCCCGTATTCGAGTATAACAAGGCTGCTGAAGGTACTTATAATCTCCCTCTTTTTGCGTTAGATGATTACAATTTCAGTTAGTTGATTGTTGTAAATATATTGATTTTGCGTTTGCTCTAGAAGATCAATTAAAAAAATAGTATTCGCTCGTTCAATTTCACAATGTCATTTTGACAGCTGCCTTAATCTCCGCGTAATAGCTATAGGCGTTTACGTAACAAAGGTGCTGATACATTAAACCATTAACGGCAATAAGGGATCGTGGAGGAAACCCTGATAATTGATTGTTCGTAAATCTGTCAAGTCATTGATATTAGAAGGCGCTCTTACCTAACGACTTGTGTATCTTGGTATTAAAGTAATAATAATATATTATTATTATAATTATATACTATTCGTTTCATATTGTTTTCAAAATAAACATATAAGTACTCACTTGTACATTTATTGCTGTTTGCGACAAAGGAAATCAGGAGAATTGATAACTATTATTATATTTAGAAAGGATATTAAAAAAATTAGAACAGTAAACGGCAGTTGAAAAGAGAATAAAAGGAAGATTTATGAATTTTGAATTTAGTAAATATAATAATGCAGAAAAAAACAATGTACATAAATAATATAAGTTGCTAATATTTGGTAATTACTTTTTACATAGTTTCGATACAATTTGTATTATATATATATATATATATATATATATATATATATATATATATATATATATATATATATATTATCAATTATAACAATAGAATCTATACATAAAGGTGGGTCGTTTGCTATATAAAAAAATAAATAATAATAAATTACTTTTAAAAATTTTAGGAAGAAGGAGGTTTAATCCTTAAAGATATCCGGATGAAGAAAAAACAATTGGCGCAAATGACAAAGTAAATTCACATTGTCTACTTTTAAATATAAAATTTAAAAGAGTCTAAGATAGCCCTATATTTATCACTGAATAATAAATACCTGGAAAAAATATTTAATTATAATCAGCAATAGATCTAAGCTATAATAGGTGGTATGTTAAACTTACAATTTTTTTTATAATTTCTATTCTATCTACTATGTTATTCTAAAGAAAAAGCACTATAAACTAAAACAGCTATATCCCAGGGTAGTAGTGGAGGCCAAAGATTTAATAATATCGATAACGGGATACCTATTGCGTTGTAGTTTATTGGTTAAAAGCATCGTATCGGAATCGATTTTCGTACGTCTTAATACTGTTCATTGTATTTTTCACTGGTGGTTTCATATGAAAAAGCTTAACGCCACTAGCATAAAATTTAACTAGAAATGTCATTCTAGGAAAATAATAAATTTTGCAGATTTATCGATTTTGTTGAATTCTTAAATAACAAAATCGCTATCTATGTCTGTTTTTTCTCCTCTCACTTTGAAGTTTCAAGTATGTAAAAATATCCTAATTTGCTTTTCCAAGAGGAAGCGGCGGGTTGTTAGTATGAAATAAATTATCCATTTTCTCATAAATTATCCATTTAGTCATCCGTAAAGTAAAATAATAAATGTATTTATTATTTTACACTTTTAGAAATCCTTAATATATTACCTGACTTATTTACTTAGTTACCCTAGTGTTGCAGGCGTCCATGGGCTACAGGGACCATTTATTTACCATTAGACGGGCTGTATACTTGTTGCTACTTTTGTGGTATAAAAAAAAACCTACATCTATGTATATTATTCAGATTATTAAAAAAACGTTTAATTTTTATATATATATCTGCACTAGATTTAACACCTATTTCAATTTAGTTTTATGCAACTGTTCATATAATGGAAAGTGGCAACAGTTGCTTATAGACATAAACAGTAACGATGTATTATGAAGAATACTTTATGGTGGTGGTTATTTTAGAATCGGGGTTCTTCAAAAAAGTGGTAAAAAGGTTTTTGCAGCATCGGCAACGCGCATGTAATGCCTTCGGTATTGCAAGCGCTTATAAGCTACCGTAACCGCTCACCATCAGGTGGGCCGTATGTTTGTTTGCCACTACAATGGTCTAAAAAATCTTGGATTCTAATATTGTTATTGAAATATGGGCATTATTATGTTCACTACAACAGTAACATCCAACAAAATACTCTACTATTAGTGACTCTCCTATTAGTGTTTATAGTCGTGAACAAATTTTTCATATTATCGAATTTTTTTTATACAACTTAGAATGGCAAACAAGCTGGCGGCCCACCTGATGGAAAGTGGTAACCGTCGCCTATAGACATGAGCAGTACCATGGACATAATAGGAACTTGAGGGTAGAAACACGAATGGTAACAATACAGGTAGGAATGGTACAATGTCTCCCTCTGGTGAACGCAAATAAATAAATATTTTTTTTATCCAAGTAAACTTAATTAAGTATAAGCATAGTCGAGTAGTCATTTTTATGAGTCTACTGCCCAGTTCGGTATACAATTTAAGCTAAGAAGAACAGGCAAATAACTCAAAGACTGTTGTTTTTTATAAATATAAATTAAGTTCCTAAGTTATTAAAATCTAGTAGATGTAATGATTATCACCAACTTCATTGATATAACTGCAATCGATAGCAGTATGAATAATAAATTGTATTTTTATCTCTTCTAGAATACTTTTCGATTTGATATTCTGCACTGAAAATCCGGGCGCGAGTGGGAGCTTGTACTCGTATAGACTATTTACTACATCCCCGGTCGTAGGGGTAGCCTTGCTTTGATTAAACCCTTTCGGCACCCCAACTGTAGACGCCCATTTTACTTTTATCTACTTTACTACTCCACTCGTAAAAAGACCCAACCAAATATTTTTTTGGTAGATAAAAATTACAACGCCTTTTAGTGTGTAAAATGAGATTGTTGGTAAATTCATTTAATGTAGTACCTCGATTTAAGTACCTAATATGACTGCCATTCTACATATCCAATTTTTAGTCGACAAGTAATTTTTATTCTTCAATTATAAACGGCAGCTTCAATGTGATTTCAATACGAGAGTAAATCCTACCAATTGTAAAAGAATTATCAAAATCAGATCAGAATTGGCGACTTAATCGCTTCACATGAAATACGATTTAAGAACTTCTCTTGGATATTTTCTCTATCTCTCTCTCTCTTGGTAAGTCTCTTAATAATTACGATAATCGAACTAAAGTTCTAAATAATGTCATTATAAATTTGACGTGGCTTATTTAATATTTAGATGAAGGTGACAAAAAGTAATTATTCATTAAAATTAATAGAGGTCAGTATTGAATTAAGGATAAATGATGGTACTTATGACAGAGACCGTCGTTAATATTTAGTTACAGAATTAATTTGCTAGGGTTATGATTTAAACCAGTGCAATATTTTTTTGTATCTATGATTTTTTTCTTATAATATACATATGTATATAGACATCAGATAAAAATGAACACAAATCTAAAAAATAATCTTACAGTATTATAAATATGAAAGTTTGTTTAGTTCGTATGGTGACGAACTGACGAAGTAGAAATACCATGTTTTACCATTTCCTTTTATTTATATACATAGTACTAGCTGTTTATATACTATGCATGAGTCAATATATAAAGTAACTTATGTGCTAAGTTAGCATATAATATACTCTTTTATCAAATTTTATTCAAATCCGTTCAGTAGTTTTTGCGAAAAAGAATAACATTGCTTAGAATAGTGTACTCACATGTTGTGTTATAAATAAAAAAGAAGAAAAAACAGCTTATAGCTTGTTACAAAAATTAATTGACTGTTATCATTTAATACTTTTGATTTTTTTATGCATCTTTGGCAAACAAGTTGATTGACCACCTGATGGAAAGTGGTAACCGTCGCCTATAGACATGAATGGACATAAGAAAGTATATTGTGTCATCCATGATATTCTTCATGCGTTACTATTCCTGAGGATTAAGGTGTTACGTTTCTGTACCCACTGTAATTTCATTGCCATATCCTACCGTTCAATCCGAAACACAGCTAGACGACATTTATAAAAAGTCTCCTTCTGGTGAATCATTGAGTATTAATTTAATATTTGTTATTTTAAAATACATTAAGACTTTATAATAAATTAAAAAATAAATTTTATATTTAGCTAACTTTATCCTGCAGATTTTCCTGCGGGAATTTCTAGAATATGCCAAAAGTACTTACCTACTTATTCACAAAAATATTATGACCGTTAGGAAATTTGTGAATATAGCTTTGGTCAAGTTTATAGAATTATGGTATTCATCTTATTACCAAATAGACAACGAATTCAATATTATGTTGGGACACAGTCAATTTCACGGTAGTGGGACTGATTGATCAAAATTGATATTTTGTTTCCTCTATCAAAACCTTCTGTTTATAAGTACGACTGATATTTCATAATGTTATTATGATGTCTCTGAAAATTAATTTGAATGACAACTTATTTTGTTTATTGATTTATTTTTCTGTTATAATTATTATATATTATATTAAGATTGTTTCTTGGATAATATGTTAATCAATACATGTACAAGTAGTTAAGGCTGATAGACCTACAGAGTAAGATTTAAAATTAATAATAAAATAATCGAATTATTAAAATGTAGTCAAAAATATATATACTAAAATTATAAGGAGGATAGATTTTATTTTTTTACAAATATAAATGTCTTTATTGTGGATTATAGGTCAGGTTAAGGTATTACATCAATTGAACAGTATTTCTATGTCCTGCTATATAAGCAAATAATATATTATATAAAATAATTATAAATCAGCTACATGCATTTATGATTGTTTGAT
The DNA here is from genome assembly GCF_026898425.1 of Galleria mellonella. Lineage (NCBI taxonomy): Eukaryota > Metazoa > Arthropoda > Insecta > Lepidoptera > Pyralidae > Galleria > Galleria mellonella. The sequence goes on from NW_026442016.1 coordinate 7,920,008, forward strand.
TGTAATGGTGAAGTCAAAATCGATCGATCAAACTCAGTGTTCCTCCTAAAACATCATTAAATGTCTAACTGCGGTTGCCAACCCGCCTACAAGCGTGGCAACTACTGGCAAAACCCTCAATAATTGTACCATATAACATATCTATTGATGCTATTGTAATGTATTTTGTACCTTTTATTGTATGCTACTAATAACACTTACCTGATTTTAATTACAGAATTGGAAATGCATCATAATTAACTGCATACGAGTAGTACAATGCATATAATCGATCCCACCATCACCACCACCTCTGCCGCGCTCATTAATAAGGGTTCCTATTGAGTTCGCAACTAGTCGGGCATCCCTGAATTTAAAACATGAATAAAGCCGATATATATAATTACAATGCATCATAATATGCTATAATACAATAGTGTATATATAATAATACGTACATCAGTTCATTTCAATTCAATTTATTCGTAATAATATTACATCGTAATAAATATTTTTTATAAGTTATGAGAAGACATCATAAGAATTTTACAGTAAATAGAAAAGTATAAAAGAATAATTATTAATAATAATTGTCCAAAAATTATAAAATTCACAAATGTCATTGTACTTTAATTGTATCATGTCCTTACTGTGTGCCGTGTGGTCCTGGCATAGAATAGGCTACCCCTTCCTCTCTCGTGGGTGGTGTCGTCTAAGGGAGGGCGAGGAATGGGCGTCCCTCTTAAAACATTTCTAAAGTCTAACTGTGGTTGCCAACCCGCCTGCCAAGCGTGGCTACAACTGGCAAAACCCCCAAGGGGGGAGACTTATGTTCAGCAGTAGATAGGTAAAGGCTGATATGATGATGTGTCATGTCATTGTACTTAAATGTGTAACAAATGTCATTGTACTTAAATGTGTAACAATGTCATTGTATTTCAATGTACTTACAGAGTTGTAATTTGTATAATGTGTATATTCAACCTACGATATTGATACGTATCGATATTTAGTAACATTAGTTATAATGTTACTAAATATCGATATTTTAGTATTATTGCTATAAGAAAATTATGAGTTATTAAGATTTTCAAAGAGTATTGCAGTATTAGATGTTGCGAATATGATTCTTTTGATTTTCAAACTTAGAAATTAAGTTATTTCTGCTATAGTGGTTCCATTAAAACCTCATAAAGTGTATAGGTACCTAACTTTCCAACCTACCGAGAAAACCAACCGTTGTGAATGGCCAAGACTTTTCAGGATTCCTTTTTCTTGCCGCAGAGAAAGTCAGATTCATTTAACGAACGGCCTTTTAAGAGAGAAAGTTCTTTGAAGCTTATTAAAGAATCGTTTTAAAGGATTATATCCCTTAAGGCAATGCAAATATTGTTATATTTAATAATAATGAGCTAATATTTAGTACTATAGTACGAAAAAATTTTTTTTTTATGAAGGAGAAAAACATATGTACAGCCCGACTGATGGTAAATTGTTAGAAGATACTTTTCAATAGTACCACCAGAGACATTATCGTGTGCATTGTATCCTGTATTGTGATTTTTGTGAAATAAATAACGAGATTTTATATTATTTACTCGATAAATCTTAAGTTTTAATTTTAACATTAAATGTAGAAAAAGATTTTATAGAACTGCAAATAGTATGTAAGTTGAATATACCGAACTAATTTAGTATACTGTAATAATGAATATTAAATTATTTTATGCCTTATTTATTTCACAGAATAATTAGAATTCAATATTTTCACAATTTTTTGTTTGTATTTGGTGATACGATATTTTGTTTATTAAAATAAAAATCTGACTTCATAATAATTTCGTTTATTGTTTGAGGACAATAAATGTCATTTTTTAAATCAGAGCTCAAAAATCACAAGTAGCTCTATCATTGAATTGTTCCGATTTCATAATTTATCGAGTGAACTAGTGTGTAGGCAAAATGAAAATCCGATTTAACTCGCTCTTACCTGGCCGCAATCGGCGTCCGACTCGCTTCCCCGCTGCGCCGCCTTGAACGGGAATTGGATTTGCAGTTCTGCAGAGCTATGCATTACATACTATTTTAGATATCTAACAAATCACTTATTCTGCTCGAATTGAATAACGGATCAAGACAGAATTTAAAGAAGTGAATGAATTATGTGATTTTGTGATATTATAAAATCATTGGAGGTGAATTTTGATGTATTAAGTAAATAGGTAGTAGATATAAATACTTACGTTCGCATCGAAAACAATCAACTTATTTTCTTGGTCATTAATGTATGATTATCTTGATGTTACTGCGTTGTTTTATTAGTTTCTCGAGTTAAAAATTAGTGTTAAATGAAAAGATAAAGATTTCTAAACGAATATATAGCCTATGTAGCAAATTAGGCCGGATCCCCGCTATAATGTCAGTCTCAGTCCGCTCTTGGTCCGCTCTGGATATGGTCAATAAAATAGCACGAGATTGATGGTAACTGAAATGGATCGGGATTGGATTGTATGAGAATACATTCATTATTTTTTAAGTAATAATATTTTACCAGACCGAGCTCGGATCGAGAGCGGTTTGAGAATGAACCGAGACCGGTGTTAGTGTGAATTCGGGCTAACTCTTATTTTTATAGTCGTATCGTTTAATGATAGAGCATTTGTTTTAGTATGGCAGATCTTCGTGCTCCGTATAACACCCGAGTCCTCAGGAATGGCAACGCATGGGGGGTATTATGGGTGAAAGAGTATACTCTGTTATGTTCATGGTACTGCTCATGTCTATAGGCGACAGTTACCACTTTCCATCAGTTGGGCCGTCAGCTTGTTTGTCATTCTACGTTGCATAAAAAAAGTTTTCACTTACGGTCATAATATGGTACATCTCTCCGCGAAAAAAATATTCAAACCCATCCATATAAAAAAATGCTGATTGAGTAAAAATATTTTGTGATAAGTATAAAAATATATCAAGAGAATTAAAAAAAATTATCTCAATATCTAAATTCGTGATGGTATTATTCGGTAAATATTGAACAAATTTTTTGTTCCCAATGTGGCACGCGTCAATCACGCAACACATGCGGGCGACACGTTCACAATTGTTACTCAGAGATCAGAGAGAAATATTAAATGACATATTTTAATATCCCTTATATTTCACTGATAGGCACCCACTGTGCCGTAACACGTATTAATAATACATGCAATGCTACAGAATTTTTTCTCTATTTACCTACCTAAGTATTTCAAACAACGTCAATTAATGAATATGTTAGTATAATATTAGGTACATATTTCAGTGGGTTTTCTTAAGCGAATATGAAGAAGGAGTCCCCTATGATATTACCCGTCGTACATTTCTTTAATTCTTGTATAAAGGTACTTCTGAAAGGAAGATTTTCTCAATTCATATGTATTTTCTTTGAATACATATTACGCAATTATGTCATCAATTCTTAGTAGATTTTGATAACAATTATTTATAAAAATTATGCATTACAAAGAAAAAAATATTTTTAGGCACCTGATAATGTAATTTAAATGCTTTTTTTTTTTGGAAAATAAGTCTATTTTCTTTATTATTCATTTGGCTAAAAGTTCTTTCTGAGACGTTGATTTAAGGAAACGATGCTAAATATAAAGTATTAAAAACAAGCGGTATATACATTCAAAAACTTTAAATATGGTACTTGTTATATTAAACACTGGATCCCAACTTTTTATAGACAACAGCTGTTATTTTTACTGTTTCCTGCGGCTTCACTCTCATAAATCCGTTCTGTTCCCATAGGTATTTCTAAAAGTTCTTTTTGCTAGGTGTACAAATAACAATAGGTATCACAGAAGAATCTCAGATTACAATTTCCGTATTTCTATTTTCTAATTCCAGTAGATGTCTTCTTCCATCTGAGTCCTTAGGTCCCGAGGAAGGCAGGGGAAGTATCATGGGCGCTTGCGCGTTGACACTTATTACATTCATATTATATGTAAGTAATGTCATATTACAGTAGTTACTTTTTTTATACTGACGTGACAAATTGACACCATTGGTATTTTGATGGGAAATGGTTATGAAATCCATCTATGTGAACCGAAGGTATAATGTTACTACCTATTGTAAATCAAAGTGAATATTTGATTCTAGTAATATAGAATGTTGTGCGCTACATTAGTTCTTATTGTTAAGTTGTTAACTACATTTAATTTTTAAATATAAAGTTATATTTACTTAATTGAAATGACCTAATTCTTTATTTTTTAATTGGTATCAAGTATATTAGTTTGCACTTTAAACAATGAAGAATATGAGTCAACTTTATTACTAATATTAGGTATTAATTAGTATTTCCCTGAAATATACATATATAGGTACATTATATTTATATATTATATAACAATGTAAAATATATTCTTAGGAATTAATTTTTATTTTAATATATATATATAATCTAATATCACAGTAATATCTGAACAAATAGGAAAAGAGATATATATATATATATATATATATATATATATATATATATATAATATATAGTTATATAAGAAAAGAAAGATTACTGCTAAAAGTGGACCCTTCGTATGCAATTGAGTAAGAATAAGTAATCGCAATGCGATAGTGATAAGGATTAATGTTGTAGAATGGATATTTTTACCTAATCGTGCGCCATTTATAGGTAAATAAATTAAATATTTTTCTTCTTCAATCTATATTAGTTGAATCCAAATCAGAATTTTTTACATCTCTGTAAATTATTGATACCCATTAATTCCTCTCTTTCCGTGAGAGAAAGTAGATAAAATCTTAACCGAAAAATCAGTTCAGGGTGCGATAAGGCTGATATAGCTGCAGAAGGAAAAAAAGTTTTTAAAAATTAAAAAGAAAAAATCTTTAAAGGCGTTTATTCAATAAAGTATGACAACGTCGAAATTATTTGTCAATTTTCGTCAAAATAATTTAACATTTTTCAGTGTTCTCTATTTGATAATTTAAAATATGTTTTACTAGCGAACTAAAACGTTAATCATAGAATACGTTGCATATAAATCTGCTACTAAAAATTTTGAATTTATATTTTACTCCGGAATTTTTAAAATACTTTTGCCATCAAAATCTATATTTTTAGTTGATGGCAGAAATAGCTGTAGTGGAATTACAAGACACGGAAAAATAGTACTTTAGTACTCAGGAATAATTACGTATAATATTACAGAGTAATCTATGATATCCGTTATGCTGTTCATGCAATTCTTAATATCTATTGGCGACTGTTTCCTGTCACTTTGAGTCAGGTGATCTGTCAGATTCTTTGCCATTTCAAGTCGTAAAAAATGCACGATTCAAATTATTCTCGTATCTACGAACCTTTTAATAGTGGAAACAGATTACATGAAAATCACATTTCGCTCGTTCCATCAGTTCCCATAAAAAGCAATCACATTTGTACGAGTGGAGATTTATCGATAATTTTATTGGTCTTGACAGGACAATTTTAATGATGGCAGCAACGCAACTGAAAATGCGTTCGGAACAGCAAATGTATGAAGCTTTTAACCAAATGAAACCCATATATTACTGAATAACGCACTCGTAACTCGGTGATATGAGCTGCGCGGAAAATTGCCTGGCACAAAGTAACGGTGATAAGCATCGTAGCTACTCATAACTTGTTTGCTTTAAGCAATTTAGTGTAAGATGAACTAATTCATTCACTCTGAAAGTAGTCCAGTTAGCACTCAATTATCTTAATGCCCCTACGACAGTAAAATGCGACCAGTTAATGTTATTGTACGGACGCCAACACAGTTAGCGACACTGCGATCTCATTTCATAGGGGATCGTAAATCGGCGACTTACGGAAACTTTAACAGAATGCCTCATAATAAAATTTCGTTCCGGCTAACACGACGAAAGTTTTGAAGGCAATTTGGAATTATGTGATAAAAAGTTGCATTATCAATCATATAGGTATTATCCAAGTTTATAATAAGAATCGCAGTTATTATGAAGTTTAAATTATATTAATATTATTAGCCGTGGTGACGCGGTAAGAATACAATATGTCGCCTTTCCTTTTCATTCCCAGGATGCCGTAAGAAGCTACTAAGGGAACAAAGTACAACGAAAAGTACAATATATCAAAGTACGAGAAGGAAAACTCAAAGTAAAATTCTATACAAAGCGGACTGATCATCGTGTTATTAGTTGGCTAGTAGTATATTCTCCTTTAGAAAAAGCGCCATGCTCATCAGTGGGTCGTCAATAATATGTTAAGATGATATTAAATTTTCTCACTATTAAAATAAAATACCACTAGATGATGTCTGTATATGAGAGATGTTAAGGAAAAATAATATGAGGTTTCATAATAAAATCAATAGAAAATAAAGCAATAATTTATGGAGTTTATGTTTGTCTGTCTGTCTATCTGTATGTTTGTTCCGCCATCACGTAAAAACTACTGCACCAAATTGTAATATTTTTTTATTGTTATCATTCTGAAGGTGTAAATTAAAATCTGGTGTATGATACGTTGATACGTTATCTAACAGTAGTCTATTTTATTTGTTTTCCTACTTTTGGAAACGTATAAAGTAGTGGACAAAAAATTACTTCGGAATAAAATATAAAATCGCAGATATAACCTTTTCATATCTAAGCATAATATGAAAATATTTCAAGTCTTGGTAATATCGAGGTCGATTCTGACGTAAAATTTAAATTTATCTTTAAAATTAGAATTTTAATTTGCAAGTTTAGCAAAACTATTATGGATTATTCAAATATTGTAGTCGAGAATTAAATTGTTATTAACCGTTAAGTCTTCACTGCAGAATATTTGCCGTAGTTGCCATACTTGGCAGGCAAGTCGGCAACCGCAGTTAGGCTTTGGTGATGTTTTAAGAGGATCTTTGCTGCCTATACCTCGACCATTAAGTTCCCTTAGTCACTTCGTACGAGACCCACGGGAAAGGAAGCGATGGCCCATTCTGTGCTGGGGTCACAAAGCCACGCGAGAATTAATTGTAAAGCAGTTATTACGCAATTTTCTTAGAAATATACCAAGGAGGATTATTCCAAGGACCAGTATAAATTTATTGATACTGGTCCTTGGAATAATCATTTCGCTGTAATATAAAATTTAGTTTTGGATTTAAAGATAGAGAGATTGGTGCTTCAGAATTAACTTCATTGTCTCTGACCTTAGCTTGTTCTTCTGAAGAATAAATATACAAAAATAAAGAAACTGAGATTAAATCTTTACTAATATTACTCGTATAAAGATTTGATTGTTGGTTTGTAATGTATAAAATCAAAAATTACCCAACCGATGTTAAAAATTCTTTCGTTTATAGATAGTTACGTTATTTGTAAGTAATATGGGCTATAAGTTATTATCGAAAATCTTATCTATTTGTGTGAAGCCGGGTCGGATCGCTAGGTGAATAATAAATAAACTATCTGTGCTGTCCTCCTGGTATGGTAGGTAGGTGTAGGAAATAATAAACAATAATATGTCACAATGCGACTCACACGACCACCCGCCCGGACGTCACCCAGAGGAGTGGCCGGAGCGGGGGGACTTGCAGTCTCAACTTTAATGAGTACATCACATCTCTCCCTTTTCAAAATATTTTAAATTAATAATAGAATATGAATATTTTTACTCTAGGAAACTTAATTATTATTTTTTAAGCATTTTTGAATAGTCATTTTTTTTATAAATCTACCGCCCATTCGGAATGCAATTTCAGCTAAGAAGAACGGGCAAGAAACTTAGCTGTTGCTTTTTTCAAACAAAATTGAGTTTACAACAAAATGTGAAAGGATACAATTACTCACAAATTTCATATAGATACAACTACACCAATATAGTTTTACATTACAGTCATAAGTAACTAAAATAATATCATGATACTACCATATATATTATGTTACAAAATATAACTTAGGCAACTAAATATAATAAGACTGGTTTGTATAAAAATAACTATATGACTATTTCCTCTCGAAGTCCATCGAGATCTTTCGTTTCATCATCCTTATAATTTCTTACTGATCTTCCATCTTCTTAAGTATATTATTGTGTATATATTTTATCTCAATTCTTGTCTAGTCCCATATTTTCTTATAGATATAGCGCCAATAAATATATGTATACAGGGATTGAAGTATCGCATATATATTTTCTTTAATTATATTCCGAATACACTTTCTCCTATTTTCAATATCTATGTCACTATATCTTTCCCTTCCAATTTTAAAATGTTCTTTTATTGATTTGTCTCTGCCATTCTAAATAAATCTCATTATTCTTAGCATTTACAATAGAAGAGATTTTATCTCTAATGACAAATCAATAATGTGGCATGATATTGTAACTTATGAGGTATAGCAGGAGTTTATCCCTCCAGTCAGATTTTGGGTTTTAATTTATTTGTACACGTATTATAATGTCACATTTTTGTATTCTACTTGCTTCGTTCTACTGCGGTCAATATGGTGTCGAATAGTATAGTTTAATACCAAATTCTAAGCAGTTATCCAATGTTGTGCTGAATAAAGTGTCAAGTCTTGTAAAATTTCTTTTATTTATGTACTTTTAAGAAGATTTATGGTCTTATACTAAGTATATCAGAATTCCAATTAATAATTCCTACAATACATATACTGACAATATTTGAGACGTTACTATTTATAATCTCAATATTTACATAAGTATGTCACATTTATTATAGTTTAGACATCGATTAATTTTAGGAATGTTACATAATATATTGTTTTAGATCAGATGTCATGTAGACAAAATTTTATTTCTTCATGAACATTGATTACAACATCTATTATATGTACCGAGACTGGTATCAATCCTTTGTACCTTGATACATAATCTACTGTTTATGGCAACAGTGCCGGGGTGCCAGAATAATTATCATGAGTCGTAGCGAATGCTCGTTTACGCTATCTCAAATGAAATAAAAATAGAAAACCATTAATAAAGGACTCAGAATTCGTATTTAAAGAGTTTGTAATGATTGACTTTAAGGTTCAGTTTTCCTGGGAGCATCTAACTACTAATTGCATGGCTTATAAAACTTAAGTGTCCACAATTTACTAACTCTTTTTGCTTTGAAATTACGAATTACTGTAAATGTTTGCTTTTCTTTCCAGAACTCTGAACACAGTATATTTAGCGAGCTTACGCCTTAACATTTTACGTATTTGTTCAGTCATTGTAGCCAAATTTTGAGTCCATTTTCTTTTATTGTGTACCAATAAATTGATAAAGATAGATAAGTGTGACTGTGTACAACTTATAATTTAAGATATTGATAATATAGAGTTTTATACATATATCTAAAATATTTAAACATAAAATCTAAATATTATTATAACACATTATCATATTTATTTCTCAATATAGGTTACTAGTTTTATAACTTTAAAATTTTCCAAAAAAATTGGTTTTCTAAGTGATTCTATAGTCTTTAGGGACTTACAAGTAATACTTTCTGAGATTAGCTCATGCCCTAAAAATTCTACTTACGATTGATTAAACATGAACATAAATCCTTTATTAATACATTACTTGTACCTATGTACGGATATGTAGGTATATTATTTTGCCTTACAAAGTTAAAATACGTTGAACACATTTTTAAACTTTCGCGTTGTGAATCGCGAATTTAAATAGATGTAGGACATGTTTTAGCCTTACATCATTTGTTCGAAATTAAAATATTAACAAACAAACAGTTAATCTTGTGTAAGATATTCAATACATGTTTAGGTGTTTTATTCATTTCCTTTATTTGGGATTATTTCCAATTGTTACATTTAAAACATTCATGTGTATATTATAATATACCTATTAGTTGGTGGTTTTCATGTCTTGCTACAAAACCGTGACCAATATTTGTTTATATTTAAACTAAGGTAAGTCTCTGTTATTAAAAATAAAGATACTTAAAGTAATAAATTATATTTATATAATTTATAGATTTTGACACGTTAAATTACAAGTACCATTGTTACACAGACTAAATAATATAATATTTAGTCACTTTAAACAGAGATTTAAATAAACAGAGTTTTAATTATTTATTGTAGTAGGTTCGTAATCGAAACGAAATAACCACTTGCTTGTTATAAAAAAGTTAAGTACATTCTCTCTAATCTCAATTTGATAAAAAGCATCTTTTAAGCCAGGTTTAGATAAAGATAAATTTATTTGCATAAACAAATAAATTTATCTTGTTGTGTGTGTGCAGTAAATACATATTAGGTATTTTAATTATGTAGTAATTGTAACATGTTTTTTACCAAGATTAGCATGCACATTTTTTGTTTAGGACTTTTCCCTTGACAGACAGATTTATATTCCTTTTTTCTATTCTTTAAAATAAGTATGACTAAGAAACTCAATTCGCAGCTTTGTCTACAAGTTCGATTATATTTTCTGTTTATTTGAGCTATACTATTTTATTTTACTAAATACTTGATTTTATGATCAATATCTAACTGATGTTCATTTAGATATTGAATTTGAATTTTGGATTTTTTTGTTTGTTTTGTGTTTAGTAAATTAATATACAACTTAATTGTAATATATAAAGAATCATAGCAGTCTCTTAGGTACACAATAAGCTACGAGTACAATTTTTCTCTACTTCTTCCAAATCCAACCAAGACTGACATTTTAAATGGGCCCAGTACATCAGCGAGTCTTTAGGACTATATGTCCTAGAATTTTGTCAGATTTTTCTTGGTTAGTTTTTTTTTTAAGTAGTCCTAGGTTTTGTCGACTATTATTATTATTGTTACTTTTGTACCCCAATTGAAGGGTATATAATATTATATCATTATTATGTTAGTTTTGTACCCGAATTGATGGGTATATAATATTATATCAATTATTATGTTAGTTTTGTACCCGAATTGATGGGTATGTTAGTTTTGTACCCGAATTGATGGGTATGTTAGTTTTGTATCCGAATTGATGGGTATGTTACTTTTGTACCCGAATTGATGGGTATGTTACTTTTGTACCCGAATTAATGGGTATGTTAGTTTTGTACCCGAATTGATGGGTATGTTAGTTTTGTACCCGAATTTATGGGTATACTAGTTTTGTATCAAATCAATGGGTATGTTTAATGTAACTCCATCACTTTGGCAAGATATATATTTTATAGTGGAATAGAGGATGGTTAACATTTAGTTCCACCATTTTGACAAGATATTTTATAATAGAATAGAGTTACACTTAGTTCCACAATTTTGGCAAGATATTTTATAATGGAATAGAGTATGGTTAACATTTAGTTCCACAATTTTGGCAAGATATTTTATAATGGAATAGAGTATGGTTAACATTTAGTTCCACAATTTTGGCAAGATATTTTATAATGGAATAGAGTATGGTTAACATTTAGTTCCACTATTTTGGCAAGATATTTTATAGTGGAATAGAGTATAGTTAATATTTGGTTTCACCATTTTGGCAAGATATTTTATAATGGAATAAAGTATGTTCAACATTCAGTATGAATGTAGTTATAGGAGAGTTGAATGATTGTTTGGTAACTTTATTTATTTTTTACTTGATGGATTATTTGGTTTATACTATTTATTTCGCCATATAACTAGCGCTAGCACATTCATGCACTTATTTCGATTAGTGCGATATTGCTTATGACCTAAATGGCTTATAAATCCACACTTTTAGAAGAAGTTATTTCTTGCAACACATTAAATAACTATTTTGATATGTACTCTCGCATTTCATACACCGTATATTCTTTTCGTTTGAAATCTCTTTACAAGATTTGGTTTCTTTGGTGTCCTTTTACTGATCTTTCATCAGTCTCTATTGAATTGCTTCCACAATATTTATTTCTATTTTAGTAGAATTATCTTTTAACTTAAGATCTGAGGAAATGCATTTTTCTACGATTTGACAATTGAGATGTCATAATAAGACAATTTGCAAAACGGGAATTTTATGGGTGGTACATTATTTATACGTATTTATATAAATACTGTCAACTAATGATAATCGACAAATAACCAATTATGTTACCATTATTAACAAATATATTAACCGTATATCGTAGTCAACAAATGCGTCTGACTACCCCGTCAAGGATTGAATCTGAATAAAATATTATAAGTTATTATTATTATATTTTTTTTTTCCGAGAATTTTGTGTTTATAAATGATTATACTAAAATGGTTGTTCTAAAACAACCTGAAAAATAAGATGTTGCTGATGTCAACATTAATTATTTACACATATTTACAATTTAAAAAAAAGAATCTGTAATTCAGGAATAAAGACTATTTTTATTTTATTTTTTATTAAATGATTATATACCTACCTACCGTAATAATGTATGCTATTATAATTGTAGGCAACAATATTGTAAATGCGAATACTTGTACTTGTTGTACAGGTGGATAAATGGATTATTCTCAGTTACAAACACAGCCTTTTGAACTTATAAACCAACATAAATACGTAGGTAAATTTATGTGCCCCAACGGCGAAAGGGTAACCAACTCAGAATTAAGCAGAGAACTACCGGCAACGCTAATATTCTGCTGGTTCCTTGTAAGAAAAATAAAATCGTAACCTCAACTCTTACCAAATATCTGTCAAATAATGAAGTTAATGTGAAGTGTTTGAATATATCATAATTATCTTACGATAATACATTTGTATTAGGTTTATACCTACATACAAATCTATTTATTATGGAAGCAACCTCTATAATCGGAACCACCAATTGCATAAACTTGTATCTAAATAGATTACAGTTTATGTGGAATTATGTATTTGATGGGCTTTGCTCATTCGGATTGTACGGTGTATTTTATTTGTCAGAATAATTACTCCGACTCGGCTAATACATGCAGGCACATTTTGTTGTATGTATAGTCAGTATTCGCTGGTATCCCCGAACCACTTATCTTAAAAATTCAACTGTTATAATCACTTATACTGTGATGTAAATATAAACAGAAAGTATGCGGTACGGTATACCTAGACATCAACAAACGCCGACCATTTGTTTAGGCATGTATTAAAGTTATTGTACGACTATGATGCGCAAACGCGTTAAAATCAGTCACAGTGTGTCGCTAAATTACAAAACGTACTATGCACCGTAATATGTTTTATCAATATTTTGCTTTCTCTATACAATTTATAGAATCAAGTCTTTATTTCTTTTTGAAATTGCTTTTAGTCTTTTCTATATTTAATAAATTGATTAAGAATTAATAAATTATCTTCTCTCTTCCTTGTGAATTTAGAAATTTAACAGTTTAATGTTATTCGTGTCAAGTTACATTAAAATAACAACGCGATAGTTACACACTCTTTGGACTGATTAGAACAGGTAATTTTGTAGTCGTATGACATATATATATATATATATATTTTTTTACTTACAAATTTTCACCTCGTCGCCAATTTTGTGCTGTCCTCCTGGTATGGTAGGTAGGTGTAGGAAATAATAAACAATAATATGTCACAATGCGACTCACACGACCACCCGCCCGGACGTCACCCAGAGGAGTGGCCGGAGCGGGGGGACTTGCAGTCTCAACTTTAATGAGTACATCACACTATCTATCTTTGCGGCTTCACTTGCGTATAATTATATGTATTTATTACAAGCAATCCAGAATTTTCGAAAATAACATGTAGCCTGTTTTATTCGCTAATGTTATTGCTTTTTATTGATATAAGAATTTTAAAAATCGGTTGCGTAATTTTTGATTTCATTTGTTACAAATAAACAATCAAATAATTTTTCTTTATGATATTAGTATGGATTTATGGAATCGTATTGATTAAGTGTAATTTTTTAGCAGATGAAAATGGAATGGTCACCCCGCCCACGCTATCAGTATACACTGGCGGGGCACCAGTGAAAGTAGATAGGTGAGAATGAAAGCAGGTCAGTTGGTTTACTATGATGAATTCGACAAAAATTAACAGTGATGGTTTCCAGGGGGGAACCGCGTGGAGATCGACCTGAGAGCTATCAATCGGCCTGATTGCTAGCGAGGGGTCTATTAGACCTCATTACTAACAATCCCTTTCCCACTGATTGAGTGTAATAAAAAGTACTTAGTCTCTATCGTTTTTCATGTTAAATAATACGCATATACTAAACTTTACGATAGTTCAAAGTATTATATTATCTGTGGTTCAAAGAACTAACATACAAACCCACTTTCACATATATAATATGAGTAAAACTAAAAAATAAAGTTTATAAACTTTTGAAACTCAGTGTACCTACTTACATGTTGTCACTCGTTAGTACCTACTAAATTTCACTGTCCCAAAGTAAAATAAATAAAATCGCGGCCTTGGTCGTTAGGTTTGTTGGATTCCGACAAAATATCGTGATCACATCCATCAAGCTGTCTTATTGTATCGACAGGGGATCGCTCTACCGAATAAAGTAGACGGATTTTTATTATGCGAAAATACTCTTAAATCTTGGTAAAGAATTACTGAAAGTTTCATTTTAGTATCCCATTCAATAGACGTTAAATAGATTCAGGACATTTTTTTACATTATGGGCTTATTATTATTTACTGATGTATAGGTATATTTTATGCCTAAAAGTTTTTTGCTGTATATATTGTTTAGCTTTTATTTATTACGCTACAAGCTTTTACCCGCGACTTCGACTACGTTACCGGGATACGATTACTGATCATAAAAAGTAGCCATATATCCTTCTCTGTCCCTTACACTACGAGTATACTAAATTTCATAGTAATTAGTTAAGCTGTTATGGCACTAAGAGGTAATAAAAAAACCAAGATCACTTTCACATTTCTAATATTAGTCAGGATCATAAGGATTTATTTAAATTCTTGTGAAGTTTATCTACGATTATTATTATATTACTGATTTATTACGAGTATAGTTATGTTATTTTTCTCTGTTTATCCCGTAAAGGTGTTTTTTAGAACAATTTCCATAATTTTACCAATTAAACTTAATGCTCCTCATACGAGTAGATCTCTTCTTATGCGAAAAAACATAACCTTCCATGACTACGCCAATACGTGGAAATAGCTTAACTTTATATATGTTGAACATACTAAAACTACCTTTATAGAAAGCTCGAACGAAATATTTTACCTATTATTTGTATTCGTATTATTATTGCGACTTCTTGGCGAAATTTCTGATAGTGTTTGGATCAACATATTGAATACTTTTTATATAAATAATGGATAGATGTCTTTTGTTCATAATTATTTTACATTTTACTCCGTAAAAAATAGGAACTTGGATTATAACCGAATTAATATTAAATTAAGAAGGGAGTAAAACGTATTGAAAACAAACGAAATCGGTTCAAAATTGCTAAAGATGTTGCATAATAAACACAAAAACTCCCTTATTAATAAAAATGTCAAACTTCTCAATTCTTAATTTGAAAAAAGTGAGAAAATACTTCAATAGCTAAAATAGGTCATAGTTTTTATGAATAACGAGGAAACAATATAGGTGAACCTCCACTTCTTTGATATTTCTTTTTTTTAACAACATTTGTCTGGACGAATGACGTCGCGAGAATAGCCGGTATCGAATAATAATACTATTTACACCATAATGTAGTTGAATGTACCTAATATACATGTTATAATATTTTATAATTTAAATGAAAGTTTTAGAATAAATCACCATAATAACCCATTAACGTCCAATTGATGAGCATGGGGCCGCTCCCATAAGACGGACGTACCTCCTCTTTAAAATAATTAATGTTATCTATATAAATGAATTTAAATATAAAATTCTAAAATAACATTAACTAGGTCTAATTCTTTATCAACATAACTTTAACAAAAGCTCATAGTAATTTTACGATATTACTTCGCAAGTCGGTTGAGTTGTTGGTTTGTTCGATAAGAAAGTTTAGTTCGTTAAGTAGGCACATTAGGGGGAAACAGGAAAACATTAGGGTTGTAGACGGGAGAGGCGCGACGCCAGATGCTATTAAAATATGCTGTCCAATTGGACGCACTCACTTCATTCCAAGTCGTTCCCTTAAGGGCTCGACAGAGCTTGTTTCTTGTTTTGCAAAGATTTTATAATGTTTTACATTGCTTTAAAACAGAAGTTTATAATTTAATAATAAATGACCGTACGGGTATAATCAAATAGATCCACGGGTATAACACGTCAGCAAATCTATTTTTAAATAAACTTTTTTATTCATGATTAGTCACTTGGCAATTTGTTAATGTGTTATCGAAAAATTATTATTATTAGTAATTCAAATTCAGATCAAATAAACCAATCAGTCTCAAATTACATTACATGTAAAAAAAAATAACTTAAAATTATTTTTAAATAAATAGTATAAATTTATTATAAATATAAATATATTTTAAATTCTAGAATTTTACGGTAATTCTAGAAATATATAATGGTTAAATAAAATATTCACCGGGTTTTACGACAGCCAGTATTATGTAGAATATTTATTCCTATTAAATCAGTACGACCCTTAATTTCAAAAGACCGAATTCTTAAGGCAATGGTGTAATTTGCAGAGTATAATATTGAATCTTGAACAGCCATTTGCACTTCTTTCGTTAATTCTGGAATTTCTATTTGTTTTGTACTTCATTTTGTTTGATTCCTCCTATTTCTCGTCGTTTTGGAAATTAAAACAACATTACTTATTACTTAAGCGTGCAGTATTAGTGCAGTGGTAGGTATTAAACGTTGGCAATGAACGAATTGTTCCAATTCTTTTGATATCAGTTATTCTCATCGCTCGACCTTTCTGTTGCAATAAATACTAACAAATATGTAATATAATAGGTAATGCAATAGAATAAATAAATACCATTTTCTAACATAGTGCCCTCTAGTCTCCAACTAATTAGATCTTGTACAATAATTACTTTACTACAACTGATTAGCCCGTACTTTATGTTAGAGATAAAATATTGTTTAAGTGACAGATTTTGTCACTGGATTCGCAGTAATTAACCAATAGATTTTTTTCTTAATATTAGTCTGTAGACAGTAGGTATTTATTATAAAATTCACTTATTTATTTAAGTTATCTAAACGGAAATGTACGAAGTTTTACCATTTTTTTATTTGGATCTGTTTTAAATGTAAAATAAAGAAGTTGATCGTTTGATGTATCTAACAAATATTGTAGGCATTTAGTTATTACGATATAAACATATTATTATATCACTATATACATATGTACGCTGTGTACAAGAGTTTGCAACTCCACAGTTCAAGTTTTGTAGTTATTTCCAGTTTCATCTTAGTCAAAATGAAATGGCGTAGCGGGATATTAATTTTAATGTAAGTAAAAAAAAATGTTTATGAATTCATTTTCTCGAAGTTAGTAGAAATTTTAAACGGTAAAATAAAATGTAATTAGTACGGAAGAACGTAATACAAGAAGTAATTTTGTATTCTTTGCAGATAGTTATGTTAGTCTTCAAATAAATCAATGAATAGATTGATTTATTTTTTTACTGTCCATTTTTTACTAAGCGCTGGTCGTTTAATTACGAGATCAATAAAAGCGTACTTCACTTCAGCTTTAAAATTAGTGCTAATATTTAACTGGCCCAATTTTGCTAAATGCCAATCCCGGGTTAAGTAATTTATAGTTTCGTTTAAGCATTATCCTCGCCAAGTTCCTGTGAACGTTGAGACTTGAGAGCAGTTTCAGTGTGGTATTTAGTTGAGTAATAGCCTATTGGAAGAATTTCTAAGACGAATATTTTTGATATTTACTAAAATAAAATATTTATTCAAACAGTGTCATAAAAATATAAATCAGTACAAAAAACGTTGTAAATTTTTACAGTTTATAGTAATTTTATTACAGTTATATAGATTGAAATTAAAAATGTTATTAAAAAATTTAGAAATATTATTCGGAAAGTTTTGAATAATATCGACAGGTTTTGTCAAATCGACAGCTGGACACACTCTGCAAGGGGGTCCAAAATATTATTACCATTTTCCTACTCATATTTACGAGTACATAATATATAAATTTGACAGACAATAAAGTGTTTTATTTTTAAATCCAGTACCACTATATTTGTGATAATATATTTTATTCGTTTCTTAACATCTACAAATTTGCTATACATACGTAGTAGCGGTATTATATGTTATTGCATTATTTATTGCATTGTATTATTTGTAATATAGAAAACGAGCCCAGTTTTACATACAGTTTGTATTGGATTAAGCTACGCGCCCTGCCTAACTACGGAATTGGAAGTGCAAATTATCCGCGGCCGACAGCATCTGAATAACAATCAAGTGAATTAACTGTGGTACCCACAGCTAGTGAGCAGTGTTACGTCGGACTGTCTGATTGCGTTTCCAAAGAATGCGATTAGCAAACTTTTACGAAGCTTTTTGTTGATGTCAGGTGAGGGAGCAAACTGAATCGAGCTGATACTGCAACTCGTAACTTTTTCTCCACTATGTTGTTTTGTTGTTTGTGAAATAAGCCATTAGGGTAATTTTTGTTGCATAGCATTCATATTATAAATATATTTTAGTACAAAATTTCAAGAAAGACATAATTTAAATGATAATTAATGTGAGTACAAAATAAGTATAACAATATTTTTTTTAATGGATGATAATGGAATGGTAACCCCACCAACGCTATCGGTATACACCGGCGGGGCACCAGTGAAGGATTCTAGGTGAAGATGAAGTAGGTCAATTAGTCTATCGTGACGAATTCAACAAGGATTGTTCACGATGGATTCCAGGGGGAACCACGTGAAGGTCGAGCTAATAAGGCATATTGCTAGCAATGGGGCTGTCAAACTCCATTGTTAACAATCCCTTTCCTCCCAACAGTAATTATTTGCCATTTGGTCCCGGCATAGATTGGATTACTCCTTCCTTTCCTGTGGGTGTCGTAAGAGGCGACTAAGAGAACTTAATGGTTAGATGATGGGCAGCAATGTCCTTCTTAAAATATAATTATCATCAGACGGGCTATATGCTTATTCGTCGTCTTCGTGGTATAAAGAAAAATCGCTAAAACCTAACTGCGATTGCTAACCTGCCTGACAAGCGTGGCAATTACTGGTTTTTTTTTTATTGGGTAATAATGAAATAGTCTCCGCGCCTACGCTAACGGTATATGCTGGCGGGGCACCAGTGAGGGATGATAGGTGACGATGAAAGCAGGTCAGTTAGTCAATCGTGACGAATTTCACTAGAATTAATCACGATGGTTTCCAGAGGGAACCACGTGGAGGTCGACTTCATAGGGGGTATTGCTAGCAATGAGGCAGTTAGACCCCATTATTAACAATTATTTTCCCCCCGGCAATTACTGGTTAGACTCCCCAAGGGGAAGTTTGTTTAATAGTGGACAGTTAACGGCTAATATGATGATGATTATGATGAATAATTATTTGGTGAAAGATAAAAATATAACGCATTTTAATTTAATCAGAAGTTGAATGTAGGATTACATTTTATTCTCTAAGTGTACAAATTAACTCATGAATTTAAGCCGGTAATGTAAAATATAGCATAGTTAAGCTAACTGTATACTTATTTAAATATTTTTAATTTGTTTAAGTAACATTACTATTGTCATTAATAAATAATATATATTATATTGTTCCTATTTATTATTGTATATATGTATTAAAATTAACTAAAACCTATAATTTATCTTTGTGAGCAGGTAGTCCCGTAGCGTAGTTAGTACGTTATCTGTATTGGCATATAAATGTATGCTTATTATTATGATAATTATAAGTAAACAGAGTGTTTGTTCTGTACTTGCTTATTATTTTTTATTTTAACAGAAATTTCTTGGCTAGCGGTTGCAAACTCATGATTTTTAAATGTTTCTCTTATTAATATTTTTTTTTTTTTTTTTGCAGTTAAAATTATATATTTACTCTTGAACTATTTACATATTTTTATTATACACACAAATCACCAAAAATATTACTTTTTATTTTGTATTTATTTTATTTATTATTTTCACGTACCATCAAATGGGTTAAAGCTGAAAATCAGTGTTTTGTTCCTTGAACAATGTTACACGCTGAGCTTCGACCTTTTTGTATTGCTGCAGATCACACATAATAACACAATTATAAATCTTATGTTGTTTTATGTATTATCTATTTTTTATGTTGTGTGTGATTTAACAAACAAATAAACGATCTATCTATCTATCTATCTATCTAACTTCCTTATTCTTTAATTGTTTTATCAAATGTTATGTGGGTATGAAGAAGGCCTTAGGCTATTTTTTACCCCAATAAATTATTACGTTCCAGTCACGTGACCGAAGCTGTAAGCGAAACTAATATATTATATAATTCTATTGGAATTTGGAAACGGATCAGTTAAGGACAAAGCGATCATGTCACATCACGTAGGAAACTAAATTTGTCCGCCCTGTCGGATATCATCGACTGGCGACAGTGGTCTTGTCTCAAACCGGGAAGTAATTAAACTTGCTACTCGACTATTATCAGAGGACTCCCGAAGTCACCAACTTCACCGTGTCTCGGGATGTGAAACTTTTCCTGGTGAAATTAATCCTTACTTTAATTCAAGAATCTTTGTAAAGTCCTTTTGAGAACTTAGCCTCGTCCTACGTACTGAATGAGTATTTATCTTCGTTTTTAGATGGCTTGGGAGTAAAGAAATTATAATATAGCTGTCCCAAATTGGAGTAATTGGTAATAATAATGAGCTTGTGCGTGTTTAGATATAAATAACCCATTATGTACCCTTAATATATTTCAATTTATGATTATTATAGTTAATATATAATACTAGCTGTCTGCCCCGGCTTTGCATGGATGTGTAAATGAAGAAAAATAGATCAGGTTTTATGTTTCATTCATTTACTTTTTTATATACCATTTACGTACCATTTTTTAAATATTTTCCTCTAATAAAAACTTTGTCCTGATAATTAGAAAAAACGAAAAAGAATTAGTCCATTAGATAAAAGCATTCTTAAGTTATGCACCTACGGCATTTGATATTTATTTGTATAGATTACAAATTTGGAGGTCTTAAAGCTTTTATTATTATAACGGCTTAACCAATTATTATTAAATTTGGTATTATCAAATTTATAATATTTGGTATATTCCATATAGGTATGGATGCAAAAAGATATAGGCTACTTTTTATGTTATTCAATGGATATATCCCGGACACGCGGACGAAATCACGGGTAAAAGCTTGTTTGCTATACTGTTGTCAGTCAAAGTCAATCAAAGTGTATCGATGATCAACTAAGAATTTATTATATAGAAGAATTCTTAGTTGATTATTGAAATATTGCATTAACATATATGCACATAAATAATTATTTTAGTTAAGGAATTAATTACAATTTTGTATGTAATTATGGTAATAGCGTTACGTCAAGGCACTGAAGTGGAAACGCTCTTAATTAGAAGATAAATTTTACAAGTGGTGCGTTGTTTACAGACATGCGGGTCCATTGTACGGGATTGCCGGAATTAATCGTAAATCATTTAACGCACTCCAATTACCATAATAACGGAGAGAAGCAGTTATTAGCTTTTGAAATAATTAACAGCAAATAGTATACCAAAATGTCATGTAGAAATAATTTAATTAAATGATAGCTGCTTGCTATATATTAGGAAGTGAGTAATGATAATTTAATATTCTTAAAAAAGATTTGAAACTTATTATTTAAAATAATAAGTTCAGGAAATAAGTCTAGTACCTAATTGTTTCATATATTATACGAGACCATAGGATAATTTTAATACCTAACAACTGTGAAGATGCTGAGTTTTTTTAATTTAGCCAATTTTTATTGAAATATTTTAATAATTTGCACAACAATAAAATAGCAGAGTGGTGCAGTGCAAGCACACAATGTGGTAGTGTGCTAGGTCTGTAACCTATTGTTGTTTAAATATTATTTGTTATTTAACAAACATTCTTTTTTTTTACTAATTCTTTTTCCAATAAAAAATATATATATTATATAAAAATAAATTGAAATATCCAAAAACGAACAACCTGTATGTCACTATATAATAATAAGTATATACATATCTTGTAATGTGTAGTACTGTTGGTTGGTATCTAGGAAAAAATATTTTTGCAACCCTATTAATGAATATTAACATTAGTTTTAATGTAAGGAATGAATTTTGTTAATTAACATATTGTATTTTATAATCCAATTCCTACGACATTACATATATAAAGCAAGTTACAAAGTTAGTTGCTCTGAACAAAAAATATAGGCTTATTAATATGAAAAATCAAGTCATCTATAATGACCGTTAGGACCCGTTTCTGTTATATTGCTTTGGACATTTGTCCAGTTTGTGTCCCCTAGATCGGACCCTGGTTATAGCTAGTATTCTAATACAGAAACTGGAAGCATAGTACGCGCAGGAGTATTATCATTTCCAACGTCATATAGTTTACTAACCAGGGACGTGTCGACGCGCCGCGTGTTTCCGGCAAAACCGGCGTCGTATCATGTCCATTGTTCACTCGATAGTTCCGCGCGAACAAAATTCCATTTATAGTTTGTATAGTTCGCTAGTGTAATATTTGCAATACTGCTTACCATCACAACTAGAATTATGTTAAATGCGCTCATAGGTATTATATATTTACAATATATGTTTTTTATTAGTTTTTTCTTTACTCATCAGTTAAAAGCTGTGTGTCACGACCTTGTTTGTATGTAGGTATACAAAATATTCCATATTTTATTCTGAGTAATTGGGTATCTATGTGCAAAAGTTTATTTAAAACTGTCTGCCCATCAAGTATGATTGAGTAAAAGTTATCACTAAGTTACAAATTTAAATTTATAATTTTCGTAGACTCGTTGAAAAGAAAAAGGTTCTTAATTCTTTTGTCTTTTCTTAAACATCTTGTTGTTTATTGATTTATTTAGTCACGATTGAACTTGCTGAGTCTTTATTGGTTTTTTGTCTTTTAGCTAATAAAAAGAGTGACACTCACAAAGTAAAAGGAATTTTTAATTCTATTTTTTTATCGTATATACTTTTTAGATAAAATATTATTTATATAATAAATTACGAGTAAATATAAAATTATTAATGGTTGAGTTATAGGAAGCAGTATCCTTCTTAAAACATCACCAAAAACCAAACTGCGGTTACCACCCTGCTTGGTAAGGGTGGTAACTACTGGCAAAGTACCCCCTATAGGTCAAATAATGCCTGATATGATTAAGACAATGGCGATAAAATAATTAATTTTCAGATAAAATCTTTAATATAGGTCAAATATACTATTTCATAGTGATTGTAAGAAATAATCTGTCATGGCAAACTAATATTGTTTTGTATTAATAATTATATAATAATATAAACATTAGTTTTAGAATGATATATTAAATTCTTAATGGAACGCAGCACAGGAAACAATAATTTTGTCTTAATAACAAACAACAGTGCGGTAAAGTACAATAATAAGGTAATAAAAGTCCAGATTGTGGAATACCAACCGTCAAAGATAAAGGCAAAGCCAGGGTTTTATTTAGGCAGGGGCAGAAAAGGAAATGTGATAAAATATGCCTTCTACAATGTTTATTATTTAGCGTGAACATTTTCGAAATCAACAAATTTTTAAACTTATCGTACTTTTATATGAAATAATAACATTTAGGGTATTGTAAAACGTAACTAAGGGAACTTAATGTTCGAGGTTTGGGGAACAGTATCCCTTTTAAAACATCACCAAAGCTTAACTGGGATTGCCAACTCGCCTGTCAAGCGTGACAACTACTGGCAAAACTCCCCAAGTTCCGCAGTGTCCCCTATGTTCAGCAGTGTACAATTAACGGGTGATATAATGATATGATTAATACTACTTATCTAATTATGTAATAAGTATTTGTTACTAGAGGACAATATACAGTGAATGAATAACAATCAATGAGGAAGAAATTATTCTCAGCATCTTACATACATCCATGTTGGAATAATTTGCAGCAAGACTCAATTTTCAGTTTGAAAAAAGTACATACTAAAGTTAAAATGTTTTACAACATGTTTATTAATATATTTCACATTTAAACCAATCAATTATTTAATTAATTAATTTAAAACCAATTATTGATTTTAAATTAATTTTAATAATATTTTGTAAAAAAACAACTAATAAGTACGATCAAAATTTTGTTCAGTTTAGCTATGTTGCTTCTCTTATATTTTTTGAAAACATGAAAATATGATTTTCTATGTTATAAAATAATTCAAAATTTCAGAGACATGGATTTCTCTACATAAATTCATAAAAAAGTGTTGTATACGAGTATGTTAATGTTAAATATTGTACCTATGTTTACGTAGGAAATTTAAATTCATCTTGTTATTTAAGCGAGATGGAGAAATTAATAATTAAACATTTAAATATTCACATATCTTTACAACTTTAAATTTATTATATTGTTTATAATTTTAGTAGAATATAATGAAGATTAGCATTAGTGACTCCACATTATATTTAAAATAAGTACACAATACACACCTAAAATACTGTTTAGGTAAATATTTATATTAGGCACGGTTACGTCAAAAATCTAAATTGATTTGGTGATGATGCATGTGAAGTATGATGAGATCTTTATGTGAATTATAGAATAAAATAGCATGCAACTTATGAGTATGTTTATTAGTCAATTGACGACTTTCATTGCACAAAAAAAAATGTATATATATAATATATTATTTTCGCGGGTAGATATAAAATAACAAAAGTTTTTGCATTTAAATATAGAAACCATTTATTCGCATGTTCTTTGAATCGTATTAATATTTGAACAAAGTTGTGCTGGTGTTCTATTTTAGTCACTCGTTCGTTTCAGTTTCTGTAAATATTATTATATTGTATAGAATAAAATAAATACTGAATGTTTAAATATTATTCATGTTTTGTTTGGTATACTATATAATATTTATTATTTTAATTTTGTTTATTTATGTATTACTTTGTTTTTTTTTTAACGGATGATAATGAAATGTTAACCCCGCCTGCGCTAACGGTATATGCTGGCGGGGCATCAGTGAGGGATGATAGGTACTAATGAAATGGCAGGTCAGCTAGCCTATCCTGATGAATTCGCTTGGATTTTTTTTTATGGTTTGTTGTACAGTATTTAAGGCAATCCGTCTTTGCTATTGGATACGGGTGACGGAATGCCTATATAGAGGGTACATGGTGGGCGCAGTTTAGACGCAATATTTGAGGAGCATTAGGAAGGTAAATGAACGGTCGGATATTGCAACAAATGAGTATGTGGTCGGCCCCCGAACTGGCAACCTCTGCTGTATTCACTTGAAATAGAACACAATAGTTTCCAGGGGGAACTACGAGGTCGACCTGACATATGACCTGACCTGGTATATTGCTAGCAATGATTTTGGTTAGAAGAATTTTTTTCTTCAAAATACTTAGTGACAGTCGGTAAGTACCTACACATGCTTATATTTTTTGAATTTTTAAAAGGAATATTGACAATATATTAAAACTAAACTAAATCTTCAAATAGTATAAAAAAAAGTCGCTGACTGCATGACGGTTTCTCTTTTTCTTCTTCTAAACCATGCAATGGATTCTAATGCAGATTTTGCTGTCTTTTCGATATTTTATACCGAAAATTTGTATGTACAATTTCCACCAGTGCGAAGTCGAAACTGGTCTCTAGTTTATGACACTAAGAAATTTATAAGTTTCTATCTCTATTCAAATACAAAATTGCAACATTTATTTAAATTAAATTGTATGCCATTTAAATAAATTAGTTACTAACTAATTTATTCAAAGGGTATTTTAAAATAAAATATGTATTTGATTTTGAAGATGATAATTCGTCCAAGACAAAGGGCAAACCATGCCAGAACCGGTTGAATCGTATTCCTTGGACAATTACAAATATTTCCAGCTTTATCTAAAATTGAAATCCGTATTATTGCCAAATAGTTCCCTTGGGATAAGATGTAGCTGCGATGTTGTAGTGTTTCAAAGTAAATTCATAAAAAATTATCTAAGAAATCTTTTAAATTCAAATCTTACATCTCACAAATTACTATTATTATGTTATTAGTAAAATCCAAAATTATAAATGTGAAACTGAGTTTATTTGTTTCTTATCTTCTAGCACATTAACGGCTTAATCAATCACTATGAAATTTGGTATATATTTACTACATATGTATATATTTACTACAGATGGAAAAGGATATAGGCTTTTTATCGTGGACAGTATACATACCCGGTCACGCAGATGAAGTCGCGGGTAAAAATTAGTAATAATTAGGTGTAAAACTATAGACAATAGTCTGTTCTGTATGTTAGCAAGGCGATTTAGTCGTTGTCAAAAAATAACTTACATATAAATAGTTTCTTTTAAAATTTTTACAATTTTCTGAAGAATGGCTCGGATTGATACCTGCTGCTGATTTTCACCACCGTACAATCCGCCATAAACTAAAGTTACATCCCAACACTCTGAATGAGTGACAGTTCTTCACCATGCGTTTTCCAAGGCACTTGCTTTCATGCACAACCAATCTTTGGAATCAACTTCCAGCAGCAGTATTTCCAAACTGATACGACATCATATTGTTATTTAATTGCCTGTAAGTATGTATATATACATGTCCTATGTAGACGATTTTTCTATAAAGTTTTCCTCTGGTATTTAATTTAGTTTTACAAAGCAACTTAATTATAAAGCAAGAGTGCATGTATAAGAAGTAATATTATTATAAAATAAATCACTATATACTTTACATTACTTTTAAAGAAATATACCCAAGTTATTTATATTTAAAAAGCATTAACAAAATATTTCGCTGAAAAAAGACCTTTACAATAATAAACTTTATCATTTTGCCGAAATTGAGAAAGTGGAAACATTCGGAATTGTTCACACAATTGTAAACTGTAATCAGAGACACGTGCGGGGCAATCCAAAGTTTTACCTTTATCGCGTTCAGTTTTGCATTACTCGAGTGCCTATCGGTTTAGATTTAAACGAAACTTTGCTTGGATATTCTGTTTTAAACTTTTAACATAAACATGTTAGATTAAGATCGTTACGTAGAGGTAATTGCTCGCAGGAGCAGAAGGTTTACACATAAAATATATGTTAAAACATTATTTTAAACTTCAATATGAGCACATAACCCAAAACTAGCAAGCGCCAGAGGCGCTAGGATCTGTTTAATACGTTTCGAGAATATAGTATTTCTATTTCATTCATTGATGATCCAGTTTAATGAAGAGTGTGAATCCTACAGGTAAGGTAGTACATCAGAATAATTATGTTAACAAGAAATATGAGAGATCAAACTATTAATAAACCATTGCTGTTATAATAAAGTACCCATTTTTATGACTTGAATGTGTAGTTATCTGATACATATTTCTTTTATTAAAAGTATCTATGTACTTCACATAGGGAAAAGGCCCCACCTTTCTATTTGATGCTAGTTTATATTTTTCATTTCCACTTAATATATTAATAAACTAAAACGAAAATGTATTTTTTATATACAACAATGAAACATAATATTCAACTTAATAACAATGTAAAAAAATATATATTTTAGATTTTAACTCTCTTATATCGTGTAGATATTTGGAGATGAAGGCGTTAGTTGTATCTGTGATCACATAATAATTTACATTAGGTGTAAAAATTACATAAAAAAACCATCTAGGACAACTTGTTATCGAGATTGGAACGAGTAGATAGAGATAAAATTGGCAGGAGACTTTATTTTACACGGCGATAATATAAATAACAAATTACTTTGCCCTAAAATTTAGAACGGTATCCAGCAGTGTAATTAATTTGTTTGTGTTTACATTGATGTTAAGTTTATATTAGTTTGCATTTATGTCGCGTTTATAATAAATATTTAACCAAATCGAAATTCTATTAGTCTGTGATTGATTACATTTATTTCTGTATCAGTTGTTTTAAATATAGTTTAAAGTTTTTATTTCTCTAGTACAACAAATATTTTTATCATCCATATATAACTTTGGATGGATGAATGGAGTTTGAAATTCGATAAACTGTTTTATATAGTTCTTTGTTTATTGAACATAAGTAATCTTTTGTTATTGTTCTATTTATACAATAAAAATGTAATATTTTGTGAAACTCAATGTTAGGTTTTATTTGTGTCATAATGATTATTATCATACTACAGTCATTCTAAGCAAAAGAAGCACATTTGTACATAATTATTATTAACAAAGGTGCTTCTTTTGCTTATTTATAAACAAGATAACAAAAGACTAAATAGGTAGTTAAAAGAAAGAATGCATGCATTAATGAGGTACATAGACCTATTATTATTATGTTTTTGTAAACAACTCTTCAGTAAACACGTTATTGTGCAGATAATACCCATTTGGCTTCTTCCACCCAATCAGTGTTGTCGTTTTCGATTCGAGCAGGAAACTTTGTATGTTACTTTGCCATTAAAGAAGACGTGGAAAATTAACAAGGAGCTTCGACGCCGCAACCTGCATGTGAATGGCGTCTTTACCATCCATTATTCTCCTCTCCTTTCCTCGAGTTTATCTCATCCTCATTGTCACGCATGCCAATGAATGAAGAATGTCTTTGACTATAGAATTTACTCGTCTTTACGAAAGTTTATCGAGTCAATAAGTATGTTGTAGGCCGATTTATTTTGGTGGTTTAACCTAATACAACTATTTTGGTACTTTCGCGAAAAGAGCGTCGAAACTTTTTATTGACGCTAGGGGATGTCGTGGGTCGATTTAGGCAGAAGCTATCGCGGCAAAAATTAAATTAGAAGAGTCGTTACAACCGAGGGGACCGACTAACGGGCACTAAAGCTAATTAGTTAACTCCGAAACTAAGTGATAATTTAGATTGGTGTGTTATTTGTATCTATTGTATCTTACGATGTTACGTTATGTGGAATCAGAAAGAGTAGTTGATAATATAGTTTATATATTAATTAGTAAATTTCAATAAAGATTTGCGTAAAAGTATATTATGTAATTCAATAATACTCAGTTATAACTATTTAGTATTACGTTATTTTATTTCAATGAAGATATGCGTACATTTAAAAGCATTATATTATGTAATGTTTATTCATGTGTTATAATGCAACACGGTTCCTATAAATAAAATTAAATAGTATTTAATCTTTAAAGGCTAAAAACACATAGTAACGGATCTGGCAAATTTCTAAAAACGTCAGGCAACGATCACGTCAGGCAACGATTATTTCAGTTTTTTTTTTGGTTTTTAATTTGAAATGGTACTTTTAAAGTTAGTAACTTAGTAAGTCCGATTTACAATAAAAAAATAGTAACATATATAACAAGTTTACAGAATATAAATTATGTGGCCCCTACAGAGTAATACAATAAATTTATTTATTTATGTATATACCTAAGTATTGCTAAATACATAAATATTTATTTATTACATAAATCCTGTAAACGGTCAAAATTGTAGATTTTTACATTATAGCTGAGAAATTTTCTTCAAACAAAACTGAAAACAAACTAATAAAGTTGTCTATAGTTTTTTTATAGTTTAGAACATAGTGACAGTTGAATGTCTCGTTCTCTCGATACGGGTGTCGGGATACATCGTATGAGGGGAGAAAAGTCAACGTGGGTTGTCTTGTCCGCAAACAAGAAAAGGTTTTAGGGGATCTGTCTATAGTTTTCAACTGAGTGTCACTATATATCAAATAGAAAATTTTAAAACAAATATGCGCATTTACTCTTTTAATATTTTTGTTAAATACAATAAATAAAGGTAAAAATAAACCTACATTTTTGTTAATATTTATGCCTGAAATAAAGTAAATTACTTTAAAAATTGGAAATCTGTTTGCCTTTATTTTTTTTACGTATATATTTGTATTATGATAACATGGACAATTTCGGAACTGATCTTAAAAACTTTTTTAGATATTACAATAAGAATTGTTACAATATATAAATTTTATGTTTTAATCTTATACTTGTTTTACATGAATAAAATTTGTCAAGTTTGAAGTCGTTATTTTTTTATAGAGCAATGGCAGCAAATATTGTCGCAGACAGCCAATCAATTATTTTGACAAACTCGTTAAAATTTAATTAATTTAAGTGCATAAAATTATTGGCAGTTTAAAGGGCGCTTTAGACCAACGTATATTAATGCTTTTTATTTCGGGAAACATAATAGTCTCTAAGGAATAATAATAAAACGATATCACGGAATATTATAGATAGGTACTAAAATACCGTCGGAATGATTTCGACTGATTCATGCAGCCCATTTCTATTAATGTAGATAATGAAGCCAATGAACATAGAACGTTATGTAGCATGTATATTTTGATTTCATAATCATATGATCTCAAATTTTCAATCAAAATTTAGAGGTAAAATTTATAAAGTAAAAATAAAAATATAGGTTGACTGCAAAAAATGCCTTCATAGGATAAGTTTACTGTAGTACTTCTTTAACTTTTCTTATGTAAACTACTTGAAGTGTTCACTATATTTGCTTTACAGATAGCATTTTAAATTATTAATATTTATAATTAAACTATATCGCGAGTTATTAATAAAAAACTATGTATGTGTGAAGAAGTAGAATATTATGTATTAAGATAAATCAAGTTTGTTAATATAATTATTAAATTGTAAAAATAATAATATGATTTTATTTATACTTTACAAAATTATGAATTCTGCGAACATTTATCCTCTCATTAAATTAAATATCATGGTTCTCGTAATGACGCTATAATTAGGTTAACAAATACAGTGGAAATGATATAATAAAAATAAAGATGTCTCTCAAGAGTGCCACAGACGACACATAAAATTTAAGATATTTTTGATGTAGAATATTATTTAATATTCATGTACATGAATAGCATCGATATTTGCTTTTAAATTTTTATTGTTTATATCATATTTATATTATCATGCCATTTACAGTGGTATTAAATAAAAAAAAAAATTGAAAGTATAACTAAGAATTCCTAAAATCAGAGTCATTTTGGAAGTGTCTGTTTCTTTTATCCAATTTGATATATTTACGAAAATTGTAAAACAATGTTACAACTATACAATGATATTTATAAATAATGCTCGTGTAATAAAAATATATTAAAGTTAATCTACAAAGTTTTACATTAAAAGAAAGATAAAAGGGGTACTTTATAATTAATGAGAACGCTATGTTTGTGAATATTGTCATGTAATTCGTAATTCTGGGCACAATGGAATCGTAATGAAATAACATCGGTTATGTAAGAAAAACATTGCTTGAGGACAAAATTTCAACTGGATTAAAGCCAAACAGATCACGTCTCGTGTTTCCGTAAAAAGGAAACTTACTTCAGCCAAGACAAGATTTCTCCTTTGCAACGTCGTAAATTTATTTCCTATAAATAGAATGGCGAGAGGATGAGGACGGTAATTGAACGGTATCATACTCAATTTTACTCATTCCGTTTTTTTTTACGTTTTATCAAACATGTTCGTTTTATATTCTTTTTAATTTAACGTTCATATATTATGTTCTATAAAAAATATGCCCAAGTGAATTTTGTAACGCGTTGATTTTATCGGCTTTCATATGGTCATTGAATTTTATCTTATATTGTACTCGTAGGTGTTAGAGTGTATTCTGGGATATTTATAATGTTGTTCATATTTATAGTATCAACGAGTACCACTATTATTATATAATAGAAGGCATAGCTTATTTGTTATTTCCTGCAGTATACGTCTGTAGTTTGACTGAGGTTTGGAGTGTACCTTTTTATATTTTCTCTTGGTTAGAAGTACTTCTAACCATTTAGTAATTTATATATTAATAATAACCTTTAGTTAAGACTGTACAATGAATAATACAGAGTTATTGTTATTTTTTTTGTAAATTTCTATTTATATATATATATATATATATATATATATATATATATATATATATATATATTCAAAATAATAGCTATGATTTCTATAATGGATTATAACACATCATGTCCCCGATATCCGAAAATGAAATATGGCGTTAAATCTATTGTATAAATGATATTACGTAGAAAAATTTCATATATGAAACGTAACTATGTGAGAAATGAGAGCATAGAAATATATTGCAGTAGATAACCGACACCAATCGTATCGAACCCCTAAAGAAGTCATAACTTTATCGTGTTTGCATTATTTCACGGCTGACTGATCGCTTGGATCTGCGTGCAAATGTGACATGAATATTTCATCGGGCCGAATTTACAAACAGAATAGCTCGAAGTGTCTCCACAATGGAACAGGCAAATTGTTTGTATTCCCAACAAACAATCCGCAACTTTTTTTGAGTTCAATCAAAGTTTTAAATCGTTATAACAATATTTCCCTTGAGAAATATCGTTTTTACAAGCACAAGCCGCGACATTGTTTGCGTAGATTTTGATCTGATTACACAACTTACTTTTTGGTTATTATTTATCTGGATTGAAAGTTAGAATAATTTATATGTTTTATGATATAACGTGTATATTACAATATGTTACTTTGTTTCTATTTTCAGGGCATTGTAAGAGGGTATATATGCTGCATAAGGGAACAAAGCACATTATACCAATCAAAGAGAAGGAATATTCCAAATGAAATACGAGTACTATTCCATGGGTTACTTCATTACCATGGTAACAGTAAGCTACGAGTATATTCTCTTCATATTGGTAGAGACAAATTCATCGGTTGAATATTAATAAATTGTTATGATGATGTTGATTCTCAAGATATTCTACAGTCACGTTGTTTTGCGTGAGATTCCCCATCATGTCAAATAAATGAATAAGGATTTCTTAATGGGAGTGGTCTGGGTGTTTTGGCACATGTGAGTGTTTCTTATAATTAATACAGGGTATTATAACCTGAGAACTAGGTAATTGGCGTGTTTAATAATTTATACACTATAATCTGTAGCCTTATCCGCATGTATTAGTATAAAAATTTTTAGGTGTTACTCGGCCCTTATCTATTTAGATCCACATTCATACTTAATAACTTTCTTTTGTAGACATTATATTATATTTAAATGATATCCTTTTAGTAGTTTAAGTATTATTGAAGAACATCCAAATATCTAACCATTTATATATAATTTATCTTTTCCATAGTCTTATGGACTTATCAGACTTTTTCATTTATTTGCTCTTTTTATTTTGATAGAAATATAACATACAGTAGATATAGGTAATATATAGAACAATTCATTATTATTATTATAATATATTACTTTTTTGCCTTTTTAAATGTCTTTTTAGTGAAAAATTCTTTGTGCAATTTATTAAGGCTGGGTTTCACAGAAATAGTTTTTGAAAATGTCTAACTATGAAATAATATGAAAAATAAGCGAAAAATTCGTCTCTCGATAGCTTTGATTATTGATTGGTGTATCAATACAGATTAATTCTTAAGAATCACCCATCAACACACACGATACCAGGAATATGGTTTACTGAAATCAAAACATATATTGTATTCCATTACGAGTTCTCGTGTAGAGTTCAGTTACTTTGAGAGAGGTCATTCTCACCTTCGATATTGCGAGAATCAATTAAATGATAACTTTTATTGTAATATAAACGTACGAGAAGAGAGAGAAACGTTTGAGAGAGATTTCGCATAAGACCTTCGAATATCTCCCTATATAACCCGGATTTTCGTAATCAAGACTGTTTGTTTTAGTTTTCCCCAGGGTTATGGATCTCACAGTGCGCTATCAGTGTTGTTTCTGTTGTAGATTTTGGTGTAGAGTCTACTTTATGGAAAGACAGGAAATGTTGGGATTACTTTCATAAAAAAATAATGTTAAACTACATTACGCACAAATAAATATTTATGTTGACCTTGAAATAGTTAATGTTCGGATTTTTACTAAAAATGGTTTCGAATTTGATCATATTGAACGTGTGTTTATTTTAGGTGTAAGATATATTTCATTGCTTTTTTTTCTCGAAAGAATTTACTAACCAACCATCAATTACTGATCAATTTAGTTTAGAAGTAGTTTTGCATTTAGTATAATTTTAAGTACATTTTAATGATTTATAATAGCTATAAATTTTAAATGCTTATTTAAACCTAATACTATTTTTAGTTTATTTAAGTTTATAGAAATAAAATTGATATTAGATTTCAGGGCAATTCAAATCATGTCATATTAAGAAGTTAGAAGTACGTTTCACGTAAATAATGTAAATAATTGAAATTGTATTCTGTTTAATCCTACTTAATGAATTTTGTAATTAATTGTACGATCTCTGAAACACACATTGTTTCGCATAATAAGATCTTTGATATGTTTCTTGGGGTCTGAATATTTTAACTGTGTCGTCTAATATTACATAATCTGCTACTTTAGTTCATAAATTAGATACCCAATTATAAATTTTTCTCTTGTGGAGTAAGGTTGAGTAAGGTTGAGTAAGGTTGAGTAAGGTTTAATACTCCGACAATAAACCATTAACAAAGATCATCATACTTTGCGTTACAATTTAAATATCTACCAGAGGGAGACTTTGTACAAAAGTCGATTGCTTGGGTACCTCTGTCCCATTCGTGTTTCTACCGTGAAGCAGTTGTGTTTGCATGGCTGTGTTTCGATTTGAAGGATAGGATATGACGTGAATTTACAGGGTATAGAGGAATAACACCTGAGTTCTCAGAAATGGCAACGCATGCGGGGTATCATGGGCGAAACAGTATACTCTGTTATGTCAATGGTACTGCTCATGTCTATAGGCGACGGTTACCATTTTCAATCAGGTGGGCCGTCAGCTTGTTTGGTATTCTAAGTTGTATAAATAAAAAATCTAGAGATGGAAAATATCGATTACAAGTAAAATTAATATGAGTAATGAAGATGGCTCGCCTCACATTATATATAAATATACTCAGTATAAGTTTTTAAAGATTTGTGAGTTAGTAACAAAAATTAGGGCCTAGCTAGATTTGAACCACTGGGAATTTTGTTTTTATATCTATATCTATACTAATATATAAAGTGAAAGAGTTTATTTATATGTTTGAATGTGTTAATCTCTAGAACTATCGGTATGAAACATGCTTTTTGCATTTTATGGTTCATTTCTTGAGGTAAGTTAACCCATTTAATATTACAAAATTATCACGGACGAAGCCACGAGATACAGCCAGTAAATAATACATACATTACATATTAAAATATATTGCTGAACTACATGCTACGTTGTTGATGAAATTGAACCGCTGGGCTTTCGATCTCTCGACGCTCTCGATGTACATGCTAACAACCTAAACTGTAATTTATAACAAAAAACAATCTAAAATTCTAAAGCTTCAGCGTAAACCATACTAACGTGCATTACATACTTTGTAAGTACGTTGAGTTTGTTATTTCTGTAAGTTTGTTTTCAACCATCGTTGTTGCAGCGATTCATAATATTTCTCGCCACATAATATAAACGTCAACATGTTTTATAATGTAATTGTTATTGTATTTTAGAATGTAGGTATTTTATGATTAAAAAACAAAATTTCTTTGATCCGTGGTTGAAATAATAATGAATTAATATTAAAAATCACCCAACTCCATCATCACCATCACAAGCTGCCAACTGTTGAACATAGGCCTCCCCATAAATTGGAGGGTTTTGCCAATGCCACGCTAGGCAGGTGGGTTATAATATAGGGTATAAAAGCGAACGCAATTTCTGACACAAAGATGTCTTAGCTCGTAAAAGTGCATAGGTAACATAGTATAACCTACAATAATTATTGTGAAAGAGCCGTGCCAGTACAGTAACTGGTACTGGTAAATGGGTACCTAATAATTGTTTACGGTGTTCCAACATCCAGTTCTGGAATCTTACACGTAAGTTTAACATTGTATTTATGTATTTAATAAATATACATATACACTTATCTGTCATACCTGTCTCTCTTTGGAGTAGGTAGAAACAATTTCAATGCCAATGTTCCGATTCAAACTGATCTCTTTCGCATCCTCCACATTCATTAGTCTATTCGTATACGTATACCTATGTGTTAAAAATATTACAATAAATACATTGTTTTATCTTTATTGGTTTGTAAAAGGACACAGTCGGCTATTGTATATAATGTATTATTATAATGAATGTAACACTTAAGATAATTTTATATTATTATAAAATTACTAACTTTTTGCCTACTACTCCGTATATGTAGATTTCAGGAGTAGAAAAAAGCAATGAAATGAATCATTTCTGGATGATAATATAATATTGATAAATATTAAACATATACCAGATTTTAATTTAGTCCTTCAGAAACACAAATATGAAAACCGTGTCTAATTTGGCGTAAAAATTTTTGCGTGATACCGGAACAAACATACAGAAAAACAGACATCTAAAATTATTGTTTTGGCTTAAGAAGCAAATTAAGACCAACAATCTAATAAAGATTCCTGGTAAATTTTTTTAGTACTCATATCGCCATTATACTGACGTCGTCTAAAATTGTAAATAGTTACAATTTTGTTATATTAGTAAGAAATGTTTTTAAAATTGCAAATAGTTACTTACTTAATTAATTAGAGTTATATGTTAATTCGCCTAATTATGTATTCCTAAAAAACTCACAAAAACTGTGACATAAATTTCGTTAATAATTTAAAACTTAAAAGAGAAAATATTTTTAGTAATTTCATTTTGAATAATTAAAATATTTGTAATGGCCATGATAATTTACCTTTAATAAGTAAAAACAAGAAAGTGGTTATAAAATTGATCCTTTTGTAAATGTAATTAAACTTTCTTTAATGGCACCGGTAAAATGAAGTGACTTATTATTAAATAACGGATTGGAATGCTTTAGATCTACGCTCAAAACTTGGTAATAACCCTAAATTGAAGATGAAAAGGAGCCAAGATGGTATTTTAACTTTTGTCAGTTTTGTTTTTTAGAATATTAAATGTAATGTATAAACAGTATTACAAATTAAATTAATAAAATTTTAAGTAGACAACTTAAGGAAAAACTTAAAAAAAAAATTTAGGTGTTTTAATAAGAGAAATAAAAACGAGTCAATAGTTTTTAGAATTTTTGTCTGTCTGTATGTTTGTTTGAGAATCACGCTAACATCTACTACTATTACATCATATTAAATGCGTGTTTCATAAATGTGTTTCTAAAAGTTAAACTTAAATCTGGTGTAAGTATAATATATTTTGAAACGAATTATTTATTTGGCTTTTTTCCTTTAATAATCCATGCGTACAAAGTCGCGGACAAATTCTAGTGTCAAATAAAATTAATATTTAAGTAAGAATAAAAATCCTCGAATTAAGATCTATCTAGAAGTCAGGCGCAATCTTGAGCACCTAACATTTTTTTTGCACAAATTAAGGAATAAATTTGGATCGTTTTATTTATCTGTAAAAATAAAATTATACATCTCATCAATGACATAACATGTAAAAAAAGCAACACTCGTAACGCAGTTCTTTTGCTGTTAAAAACGTGCGATTTAGTGTTTAATTTATTCAGTACCTATCTATGGGAGTGTCAAATCGATAATTTTGTCATATGTTACCTAATTCGTTCCCAGCAGCCTTTAAATATCCACTGTTGAACATAGGTATCGCTCATAAGGGGGTTTTGCTAGTAGTTGCTGTCCTTGACAGGCAGATTGGCAACCACAGCTGGGTTTAGATTATGTTTTAAGAGGGACGCTGCTGCCCATCCCTCGGTCATTAAATTCCTTTAGTTGCCTTTTACGATACCTACGGGAAAGGATGTGTATAACAAATTACTAAAATAACATAATTTTGTAGTAACCATATTTAATAAAACAAATGTAATAATTACATTATCTAGTAAAGTTTTAAATTCACTTTACAGTTCATTTTACCCAATATCGTGTTATTTAATTCATAATTATGTTTGTATATACGAGTATTCACTCACGTATTTGCTTTATTTGTTTACAATTCAGAGGAGGGATAAAATGAATTAATTAAATACCTATGTAATAACTAATTCGCATATCATGGACTCGTTTGGTAACACCAGTATTCAAAAGCGTGCTGCGAATCGAATGATAAGCTTTGTACGTGAATATTTTGGTGATCCCCAGTGAATTTACTGTTAGGGTAACTACCTATGAATTTTATATTGCAAAATGGTATGTTACGAAAACGCCTGTCTTCATTGTATTACTGTCATACTTGAAAACATACACAAAGTTTCATTTGAATGGGATGCAATAGAATTATTTGAAGAGTTAACATTTACGAAATATTGTCTTTTTTAAATCAACCGAGCCCAACGTTCAAATGCGTGTTTGTTCATAAAATTGTTATACTCAAATATTTGTGTGCTTTGTGCAATAAATTATTATTATTTTAGAATTATATTAGCTGACCCGTCCCCGTTTCGTACGGGTGAATAATGATAAAAGGATTCATATTGCAATAGAAAATTCTGCGTCCCTACTTCAAAAGCGGTCCCCGTAGATCAAAATTTTTTTAATATTTTATTTCATCAAAATAAGTTCAACTTATACATTATGTTTAGACGTCCGTTTAACCACAAGCTTTTATAAAAAAAAAAATACAGTTTTTTATTTATTATTACCAAAGGGGAACTTTGTATAAGTAATTTGCAAGGGTACTTCTATCCCATTTGCGTTTCTACTCTAAAGCAGTTATGTTTGTATGGCTGCGTTTCGGTGTAAAGGGTGGGATATGACTAAATTTACTGGGTACAGAGGTATGACACCTTAGTCCTCAGGAATAGCAACGCGTGGGAGGTATCATGTGATAAACAGTACACTCTTATGTCCAAGCTACTGTTCATGTCTATAGGAGACGATTTCCATCAGGTGGACCGTCAATTTTTTCGCCATTCTATGTTGCATAAAAAGAAAAAAATATACACACTAGCTTTTTGCTTGCTACTTCGTACGCAAAGATTTCAGAAGTATGAAAATTATTAAACAGACCACTTCTAGATAGCATATCATGAAATATAAAAGATGCACCAGATTTTAAGTTAGATCTTCAGGAATACACTTCCATAAAGTTGCCAAAATTAGACACGTTTAAGTGTGGTTTGTCGTCGATGCGTCGTTTGTGTAATCCCAACATAGAATAGGCCAACCCTCCCTTTTTTGTGGGTGTCGTAAGTGGTGACTTAGTAGTAGAAGGATGAGCAGCAGCATCCCCTTTAAAACATTTCTAAAAGTCTAAATACGGTTGCTAACTCACCTGCTAAGTGTGGCAACTACTGGCAAAACTCCCCTTATGGGGAAGGCTTATGTTCAGCAATGGACAATTAACGGCTGAAATGATGATGATGAAGCGTGTTTGCTGTTGTCGTAAACAGTTCTTGTTTTTACAACACCAAGATTCGTTACCCACCATATTCAACCCTAAATGTTAATGTCCCCCGTACATAAGACCGTGGCTCATAACAAGAAAATTAATGAAGCTTTAGGTTCATACCTTGTGAACTTGACGGGAGAAATCATACATCATGTTAGAATTTAGATAGAAAATTTGACAATATTGGAATACATTCGCATATATATTGTTAGTATTTACTTTATTTAAATGTGACGTCATTACCTACATAGACAATATGATTACATATTGAAGTGAATTTGTAATTGTACTAAAGTAAAAATAAATCAACAAATTGTATCATTATATCCTATTAATATAGTAAACAGGAGAGATGAATAGATGGATGTCTGTTAATTTTCACGCAAAAACTACTGAACGTATTTGAATAAAATTTTATACATGGGTAGGTTATATTCTTAGGATGTAGAATACTTTATGTATTGATTGACGAGGGAAACCCGCGGGATATGACTAGTACTGATTAATTACGCTTTCAGATAGTCTTTTATGTACGATTTAGTGTAGCCTTGATGTTGTAGTGGTATAACACACACCCTCATCTTCCGATGGTTGCAGGTTTGACACCCGTGCAAAATGTACGTAATACTCATGTATACGTAGTATTCATGAGTATGTTTCTTTTCAATTTATTATATTATGAATATATTTAAAAAGTAAGCATGTTGTTTAGTACCTCTGCTAAAATGTTCTTATTTAATACGTTGCATGTCAGAACTAAATTTATTAATTAATATTATTCTTTTTCGATTAAGCTCTTTCTTGTTTTTATTTATTATTACATTCAATTAATACAAAAACAGATTACAAATGCTTGAATTATTAAATTAACATTCAATGCCTACTTAATTCGTTTTGAAAGCTCTTTTATTTATCAAAGATATTTTATTTCACTGCAAAAATTTTGTTCCCAAAGAAAAATATAATAATATTATTTCACATAGGGTTGATAGATCAAAAATGAATAAAAATAAAGGTAAAAGATACTTTAAGTGACAGTGTATATACAGTGCTAATTTCTCGCTAGCTGACAATTTATTCCCATGAAATTTTCCTTCCAAATTGCTATTTTATCCTCGCAGAGAACAATGCAACGGCTATCACAAAAACAAGAGGAGTTTTATGTCATTGAACCGTTCTTTAGAATACTCGTTGGAAGGGAATTTTTTTTTATGTGGGTAGAAAAAGAAATAAGCATTGAAGAAACACGTAAAAGGGTTATTTAATTTATTTAAATCTAATCCACAAACACTTCTAAATTTGCACTTGTTTACAATTTTACAATATACAAATATCGTAAACTCATTCACTCGTATTTCATTCTCTAAATATATATATATATTTTTTTTTTTTTTTCTTATTTTTTATCGTACTCAGAATAGCATACAAGCTGAACATCACATCAGAGAATGCACTATTAAAGTGCATTAAGTTATATCATTGATGCCCCTTCATAAATTATAATTTTTGAAGGCTATTGTATTATGTAAGTACATGACTCCGTACCTTGTAATTTCACTACCAGAATGGCATTCAAAACGAACAGTCATGCAAGCATAGCTGTTTCATAACAGAAATATGTGTGACAGAGGCTTACGACTATTGTACAAAATCTCTCTGATATCACGTATTGTTATTATTCTTGTATAAAATTGTTTTTTAATTTTTTTTTATACATAACACAGTCTAACTATCGAACCATCTGACCCGTCTATTGAAAAGTTAGAATTGTAGTTCACAAATATGAAAAATAACAGGAATATAGGTTCTTTACCATCCTTTATATCCTTATGCATGTATCCTTATGTAAAAACCTACAACCATGGTTTTTGCGTCATGTGTCAGAGATTAATTAGTTTACTAAGACGTGACAACAATGTAAGGATTTTTTTTTGTGTTCTTTTTTCTTTCTTCTTTCACAAATATTC
Source organism: Galleria mellonella (assembly GCF_026898425.1). Taxonomy (NCBI): domain Eukaryota; kingdom Metazoa; phylum Arthropoda; class Insecta; order Lepidoptera; family Pyralidae; genus Galleria; species Galleria mellonella. The sequence goes on from NW_026442016.1 coordinate 7,961,463, forward strand.
ATTACACTGGAATTAATTAAAATTTAAATGAAATATATATGATATTTATAATATACAGTGATATTTACCTCCTTTAAAGTATATTTATATATATTCTTAGTTAATTTTAACCTTTGTAGTCGTGTCGCGTTATGTTCCCAAAATAAATTTAATTTACGAAAATTGCTTTTGAGTTTTTGATGATGAATATATTATCATGTGCTTAATAAATGATTTTGGTTAATCAAAATTGTACGAGTGTACATTGATATTATTTCAATACTATTTATATCCGTGAATTCATCTGTGTAATGTTATAGGTACGTATAGCAATGAGCTAATTATAATGACGACAAACCAAATTATGTTATAATAATTAGTAAGAACTTACATCTGCAGGTATCTGTTTATACGTATTTAAAAAAAGGAGCATTGTTATATAATTGATTGCTTCTACAATGCTGATTTTAAAACCAATGAAACTATCTAGTACATAATTTATTATTATAACAGAGGAAATATGTGGAATGGCCAAATGCATGTACATATTGTACGTTATTATTGCAAAGTGTTTACAACAATATATTATGTGTGTACCTATGAAGGGTTCCTGCAAACGCTCATTCCACATAAACCAAACTATTATGTTACAAGTAGTATTTCCATTATTTTCATAATAAATATTGGGATAATTATACGATGATAATGTCTGCTTTAATAACTTTTAAATTAGTTATAAAACAAAATGCTTGCAGATTGTTTAATATAGTAAACTTAATTGATTAATTTACAAACTTTTTCCTTCAAATCAAAATACAAAGATATTTTGATTTTTGTTGATATAAGTATATATAGAGTGGAACAAAAAGGATATAAGAATATAAAATTTATTAATAGCATAATTTAAGATTTTGTTCCACGAAAAAATAAAATATTCTATCGTAGCAAAATCAGTTATTTTGATTTCAAAACTGAACTAATAAATTGATTTTGATAGAATTCCTATGGAAATAATTTAAAATTCAGATAAGAAAAATATTTTTCCTAATCAGTACATATATGACGTAGTTATGAGGTAAACACATAAAAATACAGTTAAATTGACAACCCCCTAAGTCGGTTGAAAATGATTTTTTTTTACAACACAGGGGGCAAACGAGCATGCGGCTCACCTGATGGTAAGTGACTACCGCCGCCCATGATCACCCACAACACCAGCGGCATTGCAGGTGTGCTGCCGGCCTTTTAAAAAGGAATATACTCTTTTCTTGAAGGTTATGTTGTCGTATCGGTTCGGAAATACTGCTGCTGGAAGTTGATTCCAAAGAATGGTTGTGCGTGGAAGAAAGTGTCTTGAAAAACGCTCGGTGGAAGACCGCCACTCGTAGAGATGATTGTTGGTAGTTGTGATGATAAGAGGATTTTTTTTAGTTGAGATGATAAGAAGAAGCATAGTTTATAAAAACTGTATCTATCTTGAAAGTGGAAAGTCCTATTGACAATATAAATGCTGGCTACAATAATATCTACTTAGTACATAAATACATATAATGTGCTGATAACACCGCAATATTGTCGCTTGTTCGTTGCCGTTGTCTGTGATTCAGAATGGCGAGCGATATAGAAAATATTTATAAGGTTTTTATTGCTAAGACTTATGGCAGAAGGGTACTCTTATTATTAGGCAAACTTATGCTATTTGATGATAAAATTATGGATATCTCGTTTGTGTTGTGAAACATAATAGTAATATCGTATATTCAATAATAATAACTTACCAAAAGTGCGTGTAACGGAATACAAAAAAAAAAATGTTATCAGAAGTTGTATTTTGATAAACTCAAGAGTTGGCCATATTTTGCTGAGCATATCTTAATTCCGGATTATTTCTTATCTCTCCATGGTATTTTTCGTAAACATTATAGCAAGTCCAGTTTAACCCCGCTAAGACACAAGCTTGCGCGTTTACCGCTAAACAACCGAGCCGAGCTCTTGCCGAGGTTTTTCCAAGAGCTTACAGCATGGAGTTCTTCCAAAGGGAGGTAAAGCGGTTTCTTTAGGGTCGGCAACGGACGCGTAATACCTTTGGTATTGCAGGTGTTCATAGGCTACGGTAACCACTTACCATCAGGTGGGCCGTATGCTTATTAGTCACCTCAGTGGTATAAAAAAAAGTCGTTTCGTCGTAATAGGCTAATATTCTTCTCTTATGGTGAAAACACGTGTCTTAAAATGGAATGTTAAAGGATTGTTATATTCCTTATTTATGTTTTCTTCTACACCGTTCATAAATAAACATGTAATAATTCAATATCAAAGTCGAGGTTTGACAATGTAGCCAAACTATGAGACAACTCAATACTCCCAAGTACACTACGTGGAAGAGGGTTTATGTCCTCGTAAAACGATGACATCGGTAGTTTTGGGGGATGACAGCTGGGAAACTACCGATAGCTACATGCAGACACGAGATCTACATGGAGATGCAGTTGGCTTAGATTTCTAAGAACTTACTCGTATAATAGGTACTTTTTAAATTAAAACTGTTAAATGTTTTTATATATTATTTTGATTAAATTGTTGAGTAACCAAACCCTCAAAGTAAGGCCAATAATAAATAACAATAAATAATTACAAGTAACAGCAGAAAAAGTTTTGGGTTGATAAATTTACTATATATATGTTAGTATTTGTATTATTAAGTTTGTATTGTAAACTTAAAATAAATAAATAAATTATGTAGATAAATATCTACTGAACTAGGTACTATCTGCAGATATATAAAACTAAATACTGTCAGTGAATTACTTTAGACATAATAAACGTTTAATGTTGATGATGTTAAAATAAATTAAAATTATATTTAGAACGATATCGCAATAATCTTAAATATTCTAAATGTAATGTAACAATAGGGAAAACAGCTTCGAAATTCATTCATTGCAAAATTTTAAATTTAATTAGGGAACAAACAGTCTTTGAATTTGTGAAATTATGAACAAATTGACGGACACGGGGATGATCTTGAGAGAATTCGAAATTCCAAAAGGCGGCGGCGCGGCGTTACGTTTGTTCTTGACAGTTTTACATTGCCATATTAATGATATGACTTTGTTTGCTCTTTGGACCGTCAACAAAAGAATTTTTATAGGTAGGCATACGTAATACTTTCCTTATTTTATCGACAATATTTTATGTAACTATTTGTTACAAAGGTAGTAATGAACGAGGAAAATGTGAAAAATAAATAAAGGAGCAATTCGGAACCTAACTGAATAGATACTTATAGTGAGAAATCTTAATAAAACTTAGTAAATAAAATAAAGAAACCTTGTAATGATCTCAAGACTTTAGCTATTAAAGGAGAAAACCACACTGAATTCTTTCTGTTTACATAAATAGCATTCATAGATTTAATGTTTTTAGGTAATTGGGCGTTACTAGCTATAATTACCTACTCTACACTACTATAATATATCAAAGTCCATCATGTGAATTCACAGACTCCATTATCTACCAGTGCCACTAGTAGTAATCTACTAATGGATATAGGATAACGAAGCTTTATACAATAAAAGACCATTCGCTTTATATGGATAATGTTATAACTATCCAGTTAGGAGGAAAAGGAATGGATACTCGTAGTAATTGCCATCCCGGCCTTATTGTTAGCAATACCCTGTCAAGTCGACCTCCACGCGGTTCTCCCTGAAAACCATTGTAGTTATTTCTTTTTAAATTCGTCGCGATGGGGCAACTGACCTGCTTTTATTCTTACCTATAATCCCTGTCCGTATCATCCTTTACTAGTGCTTTGTCAGTGTATACTGATAGTGCAGTCAAGGATACCGTTCTAATATCTATTAAAATAAAAATACTCAGCCAAAACAAGGAGACTGGTAATAAGATTGTAGAGTTAAAGTAAATGTACGTTGCTACCTGAAATTTTAAAACGTTCCAGGTTGTACACGCCTGAATTGTCACGAGATTGCTCAATGAAGCGGCACAAGCCGCGCATCAAAGGAAGCTGCTTTAATTGCGATCGTCTTTTCATGGAGTTTTAATTTTGAAAGAGATTAGGCTTATTTGTACGATAAATAAGCGGCTTCCGAGGTCGCGAATTGGATATTTCTATTCATGCGACGTCGTCATAAATCCTTGATCGTTTTGATGGATTTAGACTAAAAGAGCGTCAAATTTGATTCCATTTAAGGGTGAATTGGATGGGTTATTTACTTATCTTTAATGTATAAACTTGTAATTTTTATCTTATTTTTCTGATATAATGACATTGTAATTAGACGATGTTTGTTCATAGGGGATATTTATGAAAGAATGATATTAACTGTCTTAATAAGAGCAATACAAATAAAAACAATATTTTCAGAAATTTTGTCTGTCTGTCTGTTTGTCGCGGTATTACGCAAAAACTTAAAAACTTCTGCACCAAGTTAAATGTAGTTTTTCCAGTTGTTTTCCTAAAGATCTTACTTAAAAATATTTTGTCCTGATATACCATTTAGAATTCATTAGAAGGTAATTGGTTTTCCTATTTCTGAAATCCGAAAATAACGTAAATATCAGAAGTAGGAAATAATAATATGGTGAATGTGTAACATTGTTTTCATCGTGATCTATCTCTCTCTATTAAGAGGAAGATACAGCTGACTATTACTATGCTGACTTGGCATAGGATCTCATTTTGAGTTTTCTTTCTCTTGCGCTTTATACTTTAGTCGCCCTTTATAACAAACACGTGATGAAAAGCAGTGACACATCACACTTATTACTATTGCGTCTCCACATTAGAGATAATTTTTCTATGGACTTAAAATTAGCATGTAAATATTACAGCAAAATATAAATAAGTCAATCCAATTTATTATTATTATATTATATATTATAATTAAAGTATAATATGTGCTTATGAAACATTTAATAATAAAATGATTTGTATGTCGTAAGTCCTCTAGATAATTTGTAACCAAAATTTTGCTTTTGTTTTAAACAAGGGCGTTGGACTTTATCTAAAATAATAATGTACCTAAGAGCGTTATTGAGTAGATGTGTATATACATACGTATAGACTTAACAAACATAAGGCATTTTGCTTATCGCACTACAGACCTAACTTAGGACTGCATTAATCTCTAGCCAGTATTTGTACATTATACAATGAAATTAATACCAAATTATCTGAATTTGATATTATGCATGATAGTCTATATAATATAATAATAATAATAACTTTATTGTAGTTAAAAGTCGGGTACAGAATTTCTTATACAGTGATTACTACACTAGGCTCGCAGGCCTGTATCGTAGTAGTCAGTGAGTGGCTAATTTTGTTCATATTTATTGCCATTTACAGTCCGGTTTCTGTAAGTCTAAATGAAAGAATAAATTGTTTAAACACTTTGTACAATAATCTAATAATAAGCAACTCTAATTACAATTATATATTTTTATTATTTGCTTATTTAATTCACTGATTATCGTATTTACTGATATTATTCATAACTCTTGTTATATTATATGTATACTTCTATAATTAATGATGTAACTTTTAAAATATTTGTAGTCTAGTATTACGTAATTCCTTAAAATTGTTTCTTTTTATTTCATACTGTTTAATTATGTTAAAGTAAACGCTATATTAATATCTTAATGTTAATACCATTAGTAGGCATGTGCATTAATATGGTGATATATTAATGTTTATTACCATATGCTATAATGGAATATGCTATTGGTGTTCCTATAAATAAATAAGCTTAAAAGATTTAGTTCTTTTTTGAAATTATATATTTTTTTAATAAATTGAATGTTTTTAAATGCGATGCTAAAAAATAAAATAAAAGTGATTTATGGAATAAAACAATCTAGGTATTTTATTAATCCTAATCAAGCTGAACTGATAAAAAAAAGTTATTTATTTTTTATCTCCAAGCTTAAGAAAATATTTTTAGTATTTTCTGAAATAAGTCACTGGTATTTTTTTGCAAATAGATAGTTAATCTAAAATATAATGACCAAAGAGCCATGATATTTAAGATAAACAATATAGTATTAGACATCTATTTACTTTATTTGTTAGCTTTAAAAGTATACGTTTATATAAATACGTATTTCTCTTCTAAAAATAGGAGATACAAATTAATTTCTTACATTAGATACCAGTGATTGAATGAGAACTGAGATTTTGGGTTATGTAATTTATTTCTTTCTGCAGCCACTTAATATATATTAATAATAATTAATAAGATAATAAAGAGGCGAGTGTAAAATGATATAAATTTATTTAAAAATTGCGTTCTGCAAACCTCTATTCTTTATACTTTAGTCACACACACACGTGTATACAAGTTAGTGAGATTAGTTATGATCATGTTATAAGAAATTATAATTAAAATACTGCAATTATGATATTAAAAATATGATTATAAAAGTATACAGTTTGTGTATATATAAAAGGTTAGGAAAACCCAAAAATGATGGACCGTGTAAAGGAAGATATTTTATAATAATTATGTAATTAAGACAAATGAGATTATGAATCGAGAACAAAGTGACAATTACTCTGCTATATTATTCCTACATAAACCTAAAGAATGATATTAATAAAATAATGAGTATCAGAAATATGAAAATAATTTTAAAGTTTTATTCTAACTCAATCTTGTATTCGCGTAGTTAGTGTGAACTTGTATATTATAATTTCGATGTTGTGTACACATAAACCTATATATTTTAACTTTCGTCTCTTTATGTAAGACGTTCTTGGTAAGTTTACGAGACGCATACTAATGGATTTTCAACCATCATGTACAAAAGTTGTGCTTCCGCCTTAAACAGAGTTCACGCAAACTTCAATGAGATCATGCGCATGTAACTATGTAGGTAAGTACAATATTGGACTAGACTGCATACATCAATAAAGTATAGCATGTTTCATGTGTCACATTAGTAAAATTTAAATATTTTATTCATATATGTATATGTATATTCATTGGAACTTGTATTTGGGTTACTTTCCAATTCTATTAAATACAAGTAGAGTTTCTTGGTTAATATTTTTGTTAAATGATTTTAAGGAATGGAAAATTAAAACTATGTATAATATTACTATAGAATATTGAATACTGTAGGTATCTATTAGTATCACAGTACAGACATGGGTAACACTGCGCTACGCCGAGCAATTGCGCCAACTCACTTCACTGCGCCGGATGTGTCAACTCACTTCTTCAAAATGAGTTTGCGCAGCGCACTACTGAGAGAAGTGGAATTAAATTGGTGATTTTTTTTTGGTTTTGCGGGTTTAGTTATTGAGTTATATAAAAGTATATAAATGTATTGCATAATATATGAATAAATGTAAAGAAAAGTAAATGTTGAATCAAAACGAATTTTTTTCGTTGCTTATTTTTTGGCACACGTCAAAAAATACAGCGTAGCGATACATCTTGATGCTACACCTTGTGCACCGTGGCGCAATTTTAACTCAATGAATCAAAGCAGTAGAGTGCGCCTGAGTTACCGAGATGACGCAAGATCTATCGTTGACTTACCTATGTCTATTACAGTGTAGGGAAGAGTTCTGTAGACTGTATAGTACGACTACGATTCGGTAATCTCAAGACATGTTAAAATTTTGTGGTAATAATGTAACATTAATTTTTGTAAAAATAACCTTTTAATTATATTTGTTATTAAAGAGACAAATCACAGTTTAAAGCGTTCACTTTCAGTCTTTCATATCTGCTATTAACAGAGTTCACCTTTATCTCGATATTGGAAACGTACACGAATACGAGTTATAAACTTTTGTTTATGATAAAAGTTAGGGCCCTGTGTCTGTAAGATAAACAAAATACAGTGAAAATATTTAGTGAAGTCTTAAGAAGCACAAAATGTTGTCAGAGTTTGGCCGTGTTCGACCTGACGAATAAATTCAGTAGACAATACACGCTAATGAATAAAGTTGGGTTGTTAACGAAGCTAACTCCGGAATTTCCATTTAGAAGTGTTCATGTTTTATCGAAAGTACACCGCATATTTCGGTTACGGTAGTGGGATGAGGGACTTTCAAAATTTAATTATAGGGATATCAATTATTATATTGAGGATGGATTACGTTACAGTAATGTGTGTTATTAATGATAAGTTGGCCGACCAACATATGTGATTATAATTTTTAGCTCAAATTAGTGTACTCGGTGCGGGAGACATAAGATGTTTAATTGTTTCTAATAGTGGTAGTTCATAGTGGTCTTTTTTCGTATTTCACTAAACTAGATGTTAACTTGTGGAAGAACATATTACTTGTTATTAGATTAGAATTATTTTATTTAATTCCGCTACCATTATTATATGTGTGACTATCAACATTCGAAGATTGACCGCCACTATTACTACCAGAAGTTTCACAAACTTCTATATTCGTTATCTTCGATACTTCTATATACAAAATAATTCGAATAAAATAACCAGTCTTTTTTTCAGAATAATTAATTCTTTTGGATGCAATGAAAAATATAGCCATTCCTTCATAATATAAGTATGTCATTGTAGAATTAATTTTAACAGAATAGTGTTCACTGATGGAAGAAAGTGATGTTCAAACTAGTACAGTATGATTAATAAAGAAATAAATATATTTGTAACGTATTTTCTCTCAACACATTTGTAATTCTATGTTGTAAACATATTGTCACTTTAAATTAAAATTTGATACTCGAAAAATTATTTACAATCTGTAGATATTAATACACTTGTTTTTTTTTAACTTTAGCACTCGTACAAACGTACCTATTTTCTTACCTCTATTTGGGGAAAGAAATTAGCGATTTTAGAGATTACTTTCATTCTTTAAAATATAACTCTAGAGTTGGTAAGGTTTTTTTTAATTTACACAGATTTATTATAAGCTTATAAATGGCACCAGTGACAAATAAAATTAATTTTATTCATATGATATTTCTGCCCAATAGATAGATTAGATAGGAATCTATTTTCTTTCTTTGATAAGTCCTTTGATGATTGATTTGTTTTCTATAGATATCACAATATGGTATGGTTTTAAAATACCAAAATCCATAGATTTATTACCTTTGAAAGGATGTTGATCATCTAGTAAAACTATAACTCAACATAAGGGTAAATATTCACATAGACATTTAACTGTTAAAATCTCAGTCGGTCGTGTATTTGTTTAGGTTCAGATAGAATCACTTTGTTACCTGAACAAACAGCTCGTAGAGACGTGATGTACTTACTAGACAAGGTACGTTCATTTAGCTATGTTCGGTTCAGTTGTGAAGTTGAGTGAAATAAAAGGCTGTTCATGCGAAATATCAAAATACAAATAGTTTCTACTTAGTTACCTTTAACGTTTTATGAGTTTTTTTTTTGTATAAAAATTTAAAATTATTATAAATAAACAGCTTCGTCAGCGTGAATTGTAGATTTATGTAGCCAATATAAAACCTATTATGTATCAGTTAATAGACTAAAAATAGATTATAAATTTTGAAGTAGAAAGTCGATAAAAAAGTACACGACGGTTTAACAACACAACTAGTAGCAATAGGACGGTTGACGAAGAGGAAAAATACGGAGACCAACCATTCATACTCGAAGTGTTTCGAACGCCGTCTTTCTTATCTGTAACGATGCTGCAAGCGCCTATAGCTCGAGTTTAGCGTACCGAGGCAAGCAGTCAGGCTCGTGTTCGCGTCAGTCACTCATGACTAAGGATCACGAATTGATTCCGAAACTAGTCGAGCTTTTTTGATTTAATTACATGTTAGTTAAACCTGTAGTTATTACATTAAAATATAATGTATTTTTCTTATACAACTTAGAATGGCAAACAGGCTGATGGCCCACCTGATGGAAAGTGGTAACCGTCGTCTATATGAGCAGTACCATGGACATAACAGAGTATACTGTTCCGCCCATGATACCCCCTATGCGTTGCCGTTCCTGAGGACTCAGATGTTATTCCTCTGTACTCTGTAAATTCACGCCATATCCCACCCTTCAACCCGAAACAGAGCTATGCAAACACCACTGCTTTACGGTTGAATCACGAATGGGACATAGGTACTCAAGCAAACGACTTTTGCACAAAGACTCTTTCTGGTGTGTTTACGAAACTTTTAATAATAAAAAGGATCTACATATGAACAAAGAAAGGACACAAATCCTTAAATCCTTTTTGAATGTTAAAGTGAATTTGTTTGTTTGTTACATTATAGCGCTTTAACGGCTTAATCAATCGCTATGAAATTCGATATACACGTATTACATGAGATGAAGAAAAATATAGGCTACATTTTTATTCTGGCCAAGGAACATATCCCGGTCTCGTGGACTAAGTCGGTGGTAAAAGTTAGCTTATAAATTATATTTTCACTGAGACTTTTTGTCTCTCTGTATCTATGTGATGTAGCTTCCATAGTTTTACGTTAGGAAACTGGTTTAACCAAAATTTATTTCTGGATTTGCAGTTCAAAGCTCTTTTTGGTGTAAACTCAAGTAATTGTCTTGTATATATACGTCAGCGTTTGTAGTGTGGGAGCATTAAATCTCCGACTGCCGAACGATTAAGTTATTTGGCGGTACGGAGCAAACCAAGCGAAAATAACATTTATTCGTACAAAGTAATAGTGTACGGGTTTTTATTTTTATTTTATACTAGCTTTTACTCGCAGCTTCGTCCGCGTAACCGGGATATATTTAAATACTGGGACAAAAAGTAGCTTATATCCCTCTATATATATATATATATATATATATATATATATATATATATATATATATATATATATATATATATATATATATATAGTAAATGTATACAAATTTTATAGTGATTGCTTAAGTTGTTAAGACGCTATAAAGTAATAAACGAGCAAACTTACTTTTACATTTCTTTATATATATATCTAATATTAGTAAGAATATAGTTGTTGTTGTTTTAATAGTGTTTTTTTATATATGTATATTGTAAATTTTTGATACAATATTAGATAGCAAACAAGTTGACGGCCCAACTGATGGAATGTAGTAACGGTCACCTATAGGTGTAATTACGTAATACATATTAATTTACAAACAATAATTAATTAATTTACAGTATCATGGATATCATACATTACTCTTTAATGTCCATAATATGTCTTATGATTAGGTACAATTTCTAAGGATTAACATGACATATTTCTTTAATCTGTAATTTGAAGGCTATTGTGTATATGCAATGAGTAAGGTTAGAGTTTTCTTTGGATTATACTTATATGATTTTAAAGAGATGGAAATTGATGGGAATATGTGAGTAAAATGTAATTTATTCACACGATTATCTCAATGTTTTCACTAGCAAAATTTTTTATCTCAACTCATAGTGCAGCATGAATTTTGAATTTTTTTTTATACAACTTAGAATGGCGAACAAGTTGACGGCCCACCTGATGGACAGTCCTAACCGTCGTCAATAGACATGAGCAGTACCATGGATATAACAGAGTATACTATTTCGGCCAATATACCCCCCATGTGTTGTCATTCCTGAGGATTCAGGTGTTATTCCTCTGTACCCTTCCTCTTCTTCCTCTGTATAAATTCACTGCCATAACCTACCCTTCAAATCAAAACACAGCCATATAAAAACAACTGCTTCACGGTTGAAACACGAATGGGACAGAGGTACCCAAGCAAACGACTTTTGTACAAAGTTTCCCTCTGATAAATTATGTAGGTAAGTGCCAAATTTGGTGTTTTCAAGCAGCTCTTGATCCTTTAACTCGCGCTGTCCTTAACTCTTGTTTACGCGCTGGCTGGTGTAGCGATGTTATACTTCAGCTATATTAAAAAGATGAGTATAATTTATTCTAAAATTTCTTTTTTCACGCCCAACCCCTACAAGATACGCAGCGAGAACCGAGTGCCAAACTTCTTACGTACAGCTCTTGCTTCGTGCATTTTCATAATTTGTCTCATGCATGCTCGCCGATTTCGGGGAATATTACTCTCTCAAATCATTATCTCTCTCGTTGTCAATCTGTCAATAATTACTTTTACCTACAATATTGTTAATTCCCTTAAAAACAATAACGATGATGATTTTTGTACAAAGTCTCAATTGCCTGTTTGTTCACTAAATCTATTAGTCTATATCCACTTGCAGTAATCCATGTTACGTCTCGGTCAAATCCCGATCCCAACCAATTGGCAAAAAGATCTTTATTGGCTCAAGCCAGATAGCGATTCACTGGGGATCAATCGAGTGGTCCAGCAGAGTGATTGTTCTTGTCTAACTATACGAGATTTATATGTAACATTTTATGTATTTGACGCATTCCTATTTGAGTAATTATTTAATTTAGAAGTATACAGTAATAATTAATAAAGAATATATAAGAAATATAATTATAACAATAGATCTTTACCTACAATAACATTTGATACTTTCAGAAAATATCAATAATAATTATATTTTGAGTTTACAATATAATAGTAATTTAATTTAATTTAGTTTACAGTTTATAATCTTTAGTAATTAATTATTTATTCCATATATTTTCGTTTTTTATGAGCAGTTCTAACTAGTTCAGAGAATCTATATTTCGCGCGTAAGATGCGATGCGAAGTTAATAGTGAAATTGATCCCGTAGCTAAGTATATTGTATATCCTGTTATTTTTGGTGAAGTTTTTTACACCATAAATAATTATGAACTAGCTTGATAGATTAAAATTGTGCTATTTTGACAACATATCCAGTTTTGGATAAAATATTACAGGAAGACAGTTATTCATTTCAGTTGATTGAACTAGTAATAAACATAAAATCATATTTTTACAGAAGTTTCATAATTACAATTTGATATATTCTATATCATATTAATATCTTTTTAAAAATAATACCTAAATAAATTCTAATAATAACTTTCATGAAATAATAACATAAATAAATTGTTAGTGTATCCAATATTAAGTTTAACCAAGATTTTAATGCTAAGTGATCGGTTTGTGGGAGTTGTTTGTCCGCATTTGTATAAATAGATCACAAACAAATTTGATTTTGGTCGGTTTGTTATTCCAATCTCTTGGTAAAATGAGCTTTAAATTGTAAACTCAAGAAATACATAATTGTGGGTACATGACATTATATATTTTTTTATTTACTGATCGTTTAGTTCTATAAAATTACAAAATCCAATGAAATTTAATAGTCCTCTTGGAAGTCAATGAAAAGAGTAAAAAGGAATTTATATTGAATCATGAATAAACCAAGAATATATTCAGACCGTAATTGCTGACATGTGGTTTAATAAAGCCTCTTATATTGCTCCTGACCCAATTAAATAGATTAAAAAATATATTAATTAAAGGCAGAAAGAGGAAGTTTCAAGGAGAAAAGTCAATATTGGTGCGGTAGTTTGTGCCCAGTTAACGGGGCGTGTCTCTTGGCTCTTTACTTTGAACATGCGGATAGAGAAATGGGCGAACAACCTTTTTTGAAATTTTTATTAACTATTCTTGTTAATAAATATAAATGTTGTAGAAATGGTATTGTGGAGAATGAATAAATATTTTTGAATGGTACTTAAGAATAATTTTGTTTTAACAAGAACAAAATGTATGCTATTATATAGAACTGTTAGTCGACATCGAGCAAGAGAGCGAACGAAGATCGTTTATTTTTATTATTCATAATTTATATATCAACCCCGTTCATTCAGCTCCTTTATGATTAAGTTCCTACACAGGTAAATAAATATGCGACAAAGTAAAGAAGATAAGGACTAAGATGTATGTTTGTTACTCTTTCACGCAAAAACTATTGAACGGATTTGGTTATAGTTTAACTGTGCAAGTACGATACTGATTATGTACTAATTCATACGAGCGAAGCCGCGGGATACAGCTAGTTATGTTATGTTATATAGTTGTAGTTCTCGTTAACGGAATTACGTGAAAAATTCAAATATCTATATCGTCATAGTATCCTTAGACCACCACCACAATCCTTAGTATAATATCTCACTGCAGTACCCATACTCAGCTCTTCTTATGGGGAAGATCCGATTATGGTTATTACAATTTTATGCATTGGAATGTTATTTTTATATACATACACGTTATTTATAAAAGTATATGTGTATGTATGTGTGTGTGTCTCTCTCTCTCTCTCTCTGTATGTTTTTATTGCTCTAGTTATAAAAAAAAATATTATTTACGTATATTAATATAACTTTTGTGAAGTAAACTATCAACTAATAATATCGTTTCAAAGGTATAAAAATAGAAAACCCAAATACTCCTTGGATTATATCAGTCCTGTTACAAGATTTCATTTCTATTGGACCGTACGTATTTGCTAGTGCCAGATAAGCTTTCAAAAGAAGGTTCTAAATTCGTCTGAACGTTTTTTTGTGATGTGTTACGCAATTTAGTTTCCAAATTTAACTTAACCTTGATATTTCTTTTTACAGTTGTACCAATTTATATAATTTACAGCTTAATGTATATTTAATTTATTTATTAATATATTATTTTTTATATAAATATAAATTACAATAAATTGTATTACTAACATTGAATCAAATAAGTAATCATAATTAAATAAGAATAATACTTGTTTAATAAAAAAATACATTAAGGTCACCTCTCCGATTATACTTGCTGCGCTACAGGTTCCATAATGTTGTCTATAATGATATGATGCCAGTAGACACCTACTGTAATATGGAATACTAACAATAAAATATGAAAAAAATTTCATTCCTATGTTCGTACTCATTATTATTTTTTTTATATCAATATTATTTTATTTCTTCATACAAATACCCGCAAAATTAATACAACAGCATTCTTTCATATAAAATAGACCTCATTTATAAATGGTTGCCGTATGGTCCCAGTATAGAATGGGTCACTCTTTCCTTTCTCGTGAGTATCGTAAAAGGCAATTAAGGGAAGTTAATGGTTGAGGGATGCAGTAGAGTCCCTTTTAAAACATCACCAAAAGCTTACTGCGGTTTTTAACCTGTCAGCCAAGAGTAGCAATTACTGGCAAAACCCCCCAATGGGGAGGTTTAAGTTGATCAGTGGATATTTAACGGCTGATATGCTAATAAATTATGGTAGTATTATGGTATGACAACTGAAACATTTTTATTTTTAAAAATATAAATGTTATATAGGATAATAATTACAAAAGTCAACTAAATAAAAATAACTCGGTGTATATAACAATTAGTACGCTTACATAGATTACATTTTGTATATATATATATATATATATATATATATATATATATATATATATATATATATATATATATATATATATAATACTAAATTGTATAATTGTATTGTATAATATATACAAAATTGTAATATGCCACTTTTAATGTTCGTAGAACGACACAGCAGTAAGTTTGTAAGTGAACGGCATTCCAGTGAACCTGCAGTCCACGACGTGCAATTCATTCTAGTTTAAAATGGGTTACTCCATTTCTCGCTGACTACGCGGCTCGGTGACAACTTTTGTCCCCGCCCCTCTCTCTCTCTTCTGGTTTATTTTTACCTCTCAAAGATATCGGCGAGCGCGATTTCAGTTTTGTACGCGGATATGTCCTATGGGATCTATTTTGCAGAGTCCCCCGAGTTCTTGTTTTGTATTGAATCTATTCTTACTGTTACTTGGAAATAAATAGGGAGTAAATAAATTTAGATCGATGTTTTATTTATTAAAATTATTAAATGACGATTGATTTATTTATGTAATAGATTGATTGCTGTTTGGAGCACAGTGGTATCATTGTTTATTGTTATTTGACAGTAATTGTGTAAGAATTTAGAATAATTATACATATTTCAATATGCTGTTCCTTCTAAGTAACAATATTGAATTTAAAATATTTTTTAATGTATATAAAGCAATTTAAAGGAATTATTTTTAATCGACAATGAAATAGGGGAAGTTCATTGTTAATAATGAGGTCAGGGGAGACCACTTTCAGGTTGACTTTATAGGCTATATTGTTGATAATGGTGTTATTAGACCCCATTACTAACAATACCCTCACCTTGTGCTCCAATTATTTGTAAAATACCTAGTCATGTCGACCCCCATACGATCCTAAAAGCTATGGTGGTAAATTTTAAATCTTGGTAAATTTGTCCTACATTAGGCCAATATGCTGTTGTCGACGACTACGAGTACACTTGTTAAAAATCAAAGACACAGGTTTGGAATGAGTACCAGGTCCCTTTTCAGGATGGCAGTGGGCAAAATTAAAATCGCCAATTTTCAGTAGTAGATAACATCTACAGAAAAAGGCCAACTGAACTCATTAGATCTTTATCTATTTTGCTTTACTACATCAATAGGGTATATTATAGTGCAGGCGGGGCTACATTTCGATTTTCTGTCCATAAAAAATTTAATTCAAGCAGAGGACTATACTCATTTCTATGTCTCTTCTTTTTTATTGAAGTGTTTCTACATAGAGTATTGGCTAAAGCCGGTCAGGCGGCTTGGTATAGGATTTTGTTTGAAGATTGCTTTTTCACGCATTGTTATATTGTGTTCTGTTTGTTTAGTTGCCTCTTATTATATTCTCAGATGGGTAATATTAACATGTTGTATTATAACTCCGCTACCATACTGGAAAAAATATATTAATATTGTATTTAATTATAGTACTAAACAGTAGATAAACTTATTGAGAAAGATCGTCTGATACTTTTTAACACTGAAATATAAAAATAAAATTAATTGTTAAAAGCCAAATCAAGGCGATAACAAGAATATGTAATTAATTTTAAGTATCATCTTACGCCTGGAATTCTCTTTTAAGTTTCCAGTAGCTGAGTTCTTACTTCCAAATTTGTTTTCCAAAAGTTACTGTTTTCAACATGTTGGAGCATTTTGTTTGAGATTCGGACTGCGGGGCTTCAATGAAATGCGAACCAGTTGGTAAATTAAACAACTTCTAACAGGAACACCTTTATTGACAGCTTATATTCTTGTTTTTAATTGGCAAATCTTCTTGTTACAAGTTTTTATTTAACTTGCAATGAAGGTTACTTATTTTGTTTAAATCAAATCTTGCAAGCTAAATTAACTGATTTTTCTTAAATTTTGCGTACATCTTCAGTGGTAATACAATATGTAATATTTAATATTGTAATATTTTTAAAATAGTTGTAACCACAAGATGGCTGATGATGTAAATATACAATATATTAATAAGCTTGACAAAATATTGTCAAGCTTATTAATATGAATATTAAATGATAGAATTTGTAAGCTAAAAAAATAAGACTCCAACGCTTTAAACGAATATATATGATCACAATTTAAATCCCTGATGGGGTAGGCATATGTGTTCAGATGCCTATTACTAATATATTTAAATCCAATGTGGTAGAGGGTATGTTTATAATATAAAGCCATGAGGCTTTTTAATAATAGCCTAGATTTATTGATTAACACTCTTATAAACCTGCAAATGCTAACTAAATTAATTTGGTTAATAATTATGATTAATTCTGATTAATTATAATTCGTAGGTTCTTATGGCCTTTATAGACATTGTGAATTGAATGTCTACAGTGAATTCGTAGTAAAGGCATGTTCTTGACCTTAGTTCTTAGAAATGGTAACTCGTGGAGGATGCTATAAAGGTCAAAGTATACTCTGTGATGCCAATGTCGCTGTCCATGTCTACAGAGGACGTAACCACGTTATTATCCATCACGTAGGTCGTGAGTTTGTTAGCCTCACCAAGTCATATAAAACGTATAATCATATAATCTTATATATTTATCCTACACAATGAAAATGTTTCATTTGTATGTATATGTATATATAATTTTAAAATAAATACAAAGTTTATTTGTTAAAAGGAAATAAAAATAAATTAAAAAGTATTATTTTAAAACATTCACAAAACATGTGATAAAACATCACTGTTTCTGATGTTTATCAACATAAAGTAGCCATTGTAACATGGAAACAATAAACTAAACTTTTACAGCGTAATCCAACAATGTGTTGTCAACAATGTCTATATAACTCAACGCAACATTGTGTAGGCAAAAGTGCCATCACATCTTTGTAGAATGGTGCAAATAACTGCAATATAAATGAGACTTTATTTCCCTTTTAAATATGAAGCAAGTTACGAAAGTAGATGGAGCATGAAATGTACGAATTTAAAAGGTACTGCTTAAACTAAAACCACTTAAACCATACCGTTTTAACCGCTTACCATCAGGTGGGCCGTATGATTATTTGCCACCTCAGTGGTATAAAAAAAGGGCACGATTCTCTCTGTCGATACTGTACGAGATTTAGCGTAAAACTATTACCAAAGGGAGACACCAAAGTAGATCTAGGTATCTCTGTATCAATTATATTTCGTCGATCGCCAAGCAGTTGAGCTGTTGTGTTTTGGCTAGAAGGATGGGACATGGTAGTGAAATTACATAGCACGGAGACAATGTCGTAATCCTTAGCAATGATTACCCGTAGGCATAATAGTGTAGTTTGTGATCTGTACTTATATGTATATAAACGATGATTACTACTTCCATATAAAAATAAATTATATAAATTAATTATATTACTCGTAATCTGTATAATTCAGGTAATATATACATACTTATATTTAGGCAATGTATGGGATACCTGGGGTATTCAAGCAGTATATGAAATATTACAAATATTATTGCCCATTACATATTTTATTTAGTAATATATGTATATAATGTCCAGGGGTTGTATAAAAAGCCTACTGGTCCACCGGTAACATGTATGATAAATTATTTTTTTGTATTTTGTAACAATATTATGTAATTGTCTAACTAATCATTGTCAAATATCAAAACTATTTATTTGGTTAGGTTACGAGTATATTGATATTTACCGTGTGGTCTCGGCATAGAATAGGTCACTTCCTTTCTTTCCCGTGGGCGTCGTAAGAGTTGACTAAGGGAGGACGAGGGATGGGCAGCAGCGTCCTTCTTAAAATATCTCGAAAAGCCTAACTGCCGTTGCCAACTTGCCTGCCAAGCGTGACAACTACTGGCAAAACTCCCCTTATGGGGAAGACTTGTGTTCAGCAGTAGACAGTTAATGGCTGAAATAATAATAATGTTGATATTGTTATTTATGGTGTTCACATATATTTAGATAGAAATATCAACTTATGTTTTGACCAACTGTTATAGAATCGTATAAGTATTTTATATACATTGTCTAGGTTTTGTCAAGAATGCCAGATTATATAGATTGTCGGTAACATATATACTAAGGACATTTAACTTAACGCTTACAACTATAAAGTGAGAAGAGTACCGACGTCATTATTAAACTTTCTCATTGTTGGAAAGTTAAAAAGACATCTAGAATTGTTAGGGGACAAAGAATAAGTTGAGTTGGATTTAAATGTCCCTAGAGAATTAGTCCGGAACGGACAAGTTCACGTCAGAGACCCCGAGTTCCTGGCATGTCCTCGGAGCCATCAGTACAAAAATCTTTTCTGATAAGAACTACATGTGAAGCGTGCATGTAATTTATTATGTTGCTGTTAAGTTTTTACCCTAGTGACGAATAAGAAATGTATTGTTTTCAGTTGTAGTATATATGGCTGGATCTTGGGTGTACCGAGTAGTGACTTGAAGGATTTTAAACATAGAGATATAAAGTAGTTTTGATCTAGAAGCATGTTTAATACGTCATGTAAACATTAACAAACAAAGTACGTGCTTGATAATAATTGATAAAAATTAAATGCTTGATCTGTTGTTATATTTACAACGAATAGTTGGTAGTTGTATCAAGTATTATTCCACACAATTGTGAAGCACATAGATGCTCATAAGGTACTATTTGTCGAACATCAGTTATTTTTTGTTTAGTTTTGATTTTCAGTATTTTATGCTA
The DNA here is from genome assembly GCF_026898425.1 of Galleria mellonella. NCBI lineage: Eukaryota > Metazoa > Arthropoda > Insecta > Lepidoptera > Pyralidae > Galleria > Galleria mellonella. The sequence continues at coordinate 7,981,409 of NW_026442016.1, forward strand.
TATAATGACAGCTTAAGCTTAAATATGGTGCTCATAAACTGTCAAAAACTTCGGGAAAAATACCTATTTGACTTACAAATTTAACAGTTAATTTTTTGTAACCTTATCGCATGCTTTTTTTCAGCCTATGCTGTACCATTTGTTAATTTATTGCATTATGTTTTAAGCAAATAATTTAATTGAGATAGTTTTTAATTTCTGTAAATAAACCATAAAAATACTTAAACAATTACATTAATTATCCAGAAAATTGGAAATGTTGCTTGAAACTACCATTTATATTGGTAGGCACTCAGCATAATTGGAATTGAAAGCAAGTTACAAGTTTGGCAACTAAATCAATTACGTAACTTCACTTAAATTAATAGACAAAATTATCGATAAAAATATGTATTTTAATCATAAAATTTAGCGAAGCCCTCTTAATAGTAATTCAGTTTAAAATTTCTCAGACAGCAGACATTTTTATACGCACTAATTTTATTATTTTCGTAAATAAATATTATAATAATAATATAACTATCATTTATTCGCAGCTTCGTCTGCGTGCATGAGGCCTATTTGTTTATTTATTTTTTCCTTAAGTACAAGATATGTATACAAGGTGAACTTAATGCTAAAAGTCATCATCTTCCTACCCTTATCCCAATCATTTGGAGTCGGCGTAATATGATTTAATGCACATTACAAAAAGATTTGGTTTTTAGTTTTACGACCGGCCACCTGCCTGACGTCAACCCTCTTTGGGAATTAATGTTAAAAGTATTCTTTCCCAATTAATCTTGGGGAAGCTGTTAGCATGCTTGAATGCAGATTGATTGTACTATTTATGTGCTGAATTTCATAGGCATCAAGAAATAACTAACAAGCTACAAATAAATCCACGTTTACATTATAATATTACTAACATAAAATAAAATAAAAAAATAATAATTCAGAATGATGTTAGTCATGTTAGGCACCTTAAGCCGGCGGTATTAAGATAATTTTACTTGGTTACTATCGTAAAGATCTTTGTCCTGCAATGGGATTAAAGTAGTCTAGATTGCCGGGAGATAATTTAAGGCTAGATTGTTTTATTCTCTCGATTTTAGGCAGTGGGATTAAGTTTCATAAGGACTGCTATCTACTTATCTCTTCTTTCTTCCTTTCTCTAGTAATCTTAGGTTTATTATAATTTGACGATCAATGTATTTGTTTAGCTCTGTGGTCTCCGCATAGAATAGGCCACCCCTTCCTTTTCTGTGTCGTAAGAGGCAACTAAAGGAACTTAAAAGACCTAACTGCAGTTGCCAACCCGCCTACCAAGCATGGTAACTATTAGCAAAACTCCACATATATACAGTTAATACAGGCTTATTCAACAGCAGACAGTTAACGGCTGAAGTAAATTAAATAATTGTTTGCCATTTCATAAGGTATCCCTTGTTAAATAGCAAACGAATATAAGTACAAGTGGGTACATCTAAAAAACTTAAAAGTACAGAAAAACATGATAAAAAGAAATATCACCAGCTAATGAAAGGACAGTAGCACACTTGTCACAATGACTGTATTATTATAAGAATTGAAACAATAAATAATATTTACATGTCAAAATATAAATACAGTTTACATATGTCTATTTTCTTATTAAATATTATAATAAAGACTGTAGGATAAAGTAGGTACAGCTATTTTTTATAACTTAATATTTATAATTTTATATAATCAAAGAGAATGGTTTGCATATAATTAGTTTAAGTTATGAATTAAATAATGTCAAACTTGTACAACTTGCTATAATTAATTTAACAAGTTTTTATTTAAGTTTACAATCATTTTTGAGTATCCTTTTTTATTAATCGTTGGTGTTATTTCCATCTTTTCATTTTGAAATTCTGCATCTTCGTATATTGTGTAGTTTTGTTTTCTTATGTAGTTTCGTTTTCTTATTTCTCTTTCATTTTGTTGTATTCTTCTTTTCTATTCAATTGTCTTTTGGCCATATTTAATTTTTTTTTAATTAAGAAATAACTGATCTGAAAGTATAAACGGCAATTATAATAATAGCGGTAATAGTAATCCACAAATATCTGTACATAATTTTCATATATTTTTAGATACAAATAAAGATCAAAAGTAAAGCGCAGGGAAGCATGGATAAGTGATAAAACTCTCGATGAATACAAATCATTTTCATTTTTCTCTTAATAAACTGTTTTATTATTTGAACAAAAACAGAATAACATAATTAGAAACATAAAGATGATTTAAAACGCCATAGGCAGATTAAAATTTATATACTATTTCTTTGATTTATAGAGTTTTATATGATTCTAGAAAGAACGACACAGATCCTCGACATATTGACAAAGTGACATTGAATGCTAAGAGATATGGACAGATTAGAATTTGTATACATAACAAATTACATAATTTTATGTTAAAACAAAGCAATTTAATTTAAAATAAGAATCCATGTTGCAATTGAGTTGATATTAGTTCTACTATCTGTCACTGCTTTAAATGAGTAAAAAATCATGCACCTTGAAAGTGTAACTAATCGTCATGATATATATTAATATTATCTATTTAGTATTTAACATGGAAAATGATTTTGGCCATAATAAAAAGTTGTCAATGGTCACAACTAGGATAGTATAGGAATAAAATCTGCTCAACATAAAAACCTTGTGTGTTAAGTTTTTGGCTAAATCTCTGGAAACAGAAATTACTGCAAATAAACAAAATTTTGAGTGATAGCGGTAGGCTCGGCCCCTGCCACGTTGGATTTTAATATGTTCCTCGGAATGCAGGTATGGGTATGGTCACCATAACAACAACGATTTGCCTTTAATTGCTCCATGAGAGTTTACAATTTTGCACACATTTATTATAATTATTATACCTAATTATATAGACGTATAATCATAGTCAATCAAGAACTTTTTATAAGTTTACAAATTCAGATTCAGTCTATTATTATTGCAATGTATTTCAGACCATTTAGACAATCCACACCCGAGATAAACAAAAAAAGTTCATTTTCTAAATCGATCCGACCGAGATCAAATTCCAATTTACGCAAATTAATGAAGCGTACTACTGGCTACGAAGGTCGTCAATGTAAACAGGTCTGATACAAACGTAGTCATATGAGGGCTTATTTTTGTTTGGATATATTTTCTAATTTAAAAAGGTTGGTATAACTACACTGTACAATAAAAAAAAATGAGTAATAAAAGTAAGTAAATTTTCCTCTGACTTAGGTGTTTTAACCTTATACACGTTTACATTTTAGACTTGCACGTTTGTGCCTTTAATATTATATACAGAAAAAAAAATATGGTTGATAAGTTAATGCGAGAACTTTGTTTCAAAGACACCAGTCCTATATTCTTGTTTTATATTACACAGATTATTATGAATGTATATGTAATTTTTTTAGATAGACTTTAATATTAGTTTTAAATTGGCTACGTTATAGAAGATGTTTATACAAAAAATACAGTAGTGAAGAATTTTCAGTTTAGAATCGATTGAAAGTTAACAGGGATTTGGAAAGAAATGAAAAATAAAATATTTGCCTACTTCTAATCGCTAATCATGTATATATGGCGTTTCTAAAGTAAACAACTGCATAGCGTTGCGTCTCATAAAAGGATCAGAAGAGGTCATTGACCTTTAGTGCAATAAAATATATTGCTTTAGTGACATAGGGCGCAATATGTTTATGTTGCTATTTTTTAAAATTCTTGCCAATGTGGCAAAGCCGTTGTTTCGAAACAGAACACTAAACTGCCAGTAGTTATAATTTAGACACTGGAAGAAAGAGCCAGTTGAGGTAGTGACTTACGAGAAGATAAAGATATGTGTAATTTATAATTATTCATTTCTGAAAAGAATGTTCCAAATCTCTTTAAGCTAAAATATCCAATACAATGAGAAAGACAAAAACAGCTAAAGCTTACCTTGAGATGGCGATATTGAAAGGATTAAATGAATTATTCAGCGGCAAAAGTCGTGAGCGCTGCTTTTTGGCTCGCCTCATTCATGGCGTCTCCGTCAAAGTATTACGTTAAAATGCACATATTTTATTTACTTTTTAACTTTTTTGTTGAAAACACAAATAAGATTAATTTTCGCGCACAATGTATACGAGGAATTGAGTTACGTGAAGGGCCCCGAAGGCAAGGATGCTCTAATTTTATAGACGGCGAAGAAATTGTAAATGTTACGATAATTGTATTTTCAAAGCATGTCTTAATTAAATAATTTAGTTTATAATTTAAGTATCATTATTGGAATTTTGTCCATATATTGTAAAATCTTAGTATATATAGCGATTCATTCTATTCAAACAGGAATAATATTTGTGGATCCGCCAGCTCCATCTTAGACCACATCATCACTTACCATTAGGTGAGATCATGGTCAATCGCGGGAGACTTCAATAGTAAAAAAATTTACCCAACAGTTTGACGCACTGTCTTACTTTCTAATGTTCGCGGATTCCATCTTCACATAATACAAACATTTGTATTGCAGAGTAAGTTTGTATTAAATTGCATTGGTCTCAGTGTTCTCTATACATAATGTGTTCTATACAGAATTTACAAAAAAATATTCATATTTTTTTTATTATAACTATAAATGGCACTATAAGTAATATGTCAAGTGGTATTTATTTATTATTATCTATATTTAACACCGTAAAGTATATTATTGTAAGTCACAAGTTGTATACATGTATATTTCTATTATTCTTATATTAACATACTTATAATAACATTATTGTATGCATAAAATGAACAATGAAAATGAACGAAATGAAAAGATCACATATTGTAAATTGATTTTAAACATTACTCTTATTAAATGAATTTAAGTTGCATTCGAATGATTGAATATAATTATAGACTGAATATAATAAAATACAAAATCAATATAAGTAGACACTTATATGTATCAGTTAATAAAAAAAAAAAAACAGTGCAATGTAAAATAATTTCCCTCTTTAATGTGTTTTATAATTATTTAATGTTTTTTATGAAAAACATTAAATTGAACTGAGTTCACTAAGTAATTTATTTATCTCAAAATTACTAAAATTAAGAGCATAAAGTTTGTGTAATTGAATAGAAAGGAAAATCAATTGAGTGTGTGTGTGAATAATTATGTATAAAAGCTCCTTGTTTCCGGAAGGGTCTGACGTGTTACTGACAGCGGGAGTGAGGTCGCCTTTATAAGAAATCAGTTACACCTACTTATAGAATATATATACCGAATATACGGAATATTACTATAACGTACTTTTTTAACTTAAAACGTATAATATATAAAATTATCGAATAGTTTGATTTGTTCCGCAAATTTAATCATAACGCATGTACATTATTAATTTATATGGAATTGTTAGTACTTAGTTATTCGTATATATAATGCATTTATTGATGCGCGCATGTAAAATAAAAGTCTTTTATAGAATTGATAAATTTGTTTGCATTACCGCTTTATATATTGAAACAAGCCGCCACCAGTGTAGCGTGGTTCTATACCGGTTTTAGTTTGAAGGATATTCCAACGAAATTATTGGGTATGGACTACGGAGATAATACCTTAATCCCCAGAAATAGCAGCGCATAAAGGGTACCATGGGCGCTACAGTGCAATATGTAATATCCATGGCGTTATTTATAGTCAGGCGACGGTTACCACTTACCACAGACGGTACGTCAGTTTGTATGAAATTCTAAGTTCTGCATCACTAAGAATGTAAAAATATTCAATAAAAATAAATTTACTAATGAAATGGTTCAAACTTTTTCAAATTACCGTATATAATCACAGCTATTATTCAAATCCGGAAACTTTGGCGCGTGCAGTTCAATAGTTAAACTTTCCGTGGCAGAGTATTAATTAGTGGCAGTCATATATGCAGTGGGTAATAGTAATCTCCCAGTAATCCGTGTAATATTGCGGCCGATAGTGTCAAGAGTGTCCATTCTAAGCCGAGTTACGACACTGTAATCCATGAGGACTTTATCGCAGTTGACCCTTTACGGGATTAACATAAACTTGTTCGACGATTTGTCTTTATTTATCTTTGTATCTTGTTGATTTGGTACAATACAGACACTGTATGTGGATCTGTATCTAGTGTCGGAGTAGATTACGATTATTAACCCACTTTTGATGTTCAATGCTGTGTATTAATGAACATTGCGGTCTTAAGGTTATGATATTAAATACGAGTATCTTGTAGTAGGGAAGGAAAGGATGGGCAGAGTTTGTCAATTAAACTAGAGTAGTTCATAGTACGTAACAGCTGTCATAGACACTTCGAATAATCGAAGTATGTATAAACAAACACTACCTAACTTAGTTTATATAGATCGCGTGACAAAAACAAGTTACAGTTACATTTAAGTCAGCTAGATGCTAAGAACAAGGAATTACATAGGATTGATAAAATTGTCAATTTGTAACAGGCTAGTGTAAAGAAAATGTTATACGGCTGTATAACCCTACCAAATTCAGATACAACCTGATTGTATACTTTCTACATAAACTATGTCAAATATACAATATAATCTAGTAATGTAAAATTTGTCATTGACAAATAATTGACATATCAAACATTTTCTATAAACTAGTCTGCTATGAATTAAGAAGAATAACAACTGATGGTGTATCTTTCGTTCTCTTTTTACTAATTATATTTCCATAAGAAAGGAGGCAACCATATGATTTACAGTTTTTATTTTATCATTCCTTTTATGTGATTCCTTGTTCTTAGGCTAGATGTCATTTTAGTTGACTAAATTTTGACACATTTTTTTTTAAACTAAAATTATGCTCGGCACTTTTTTAAGTGTTGTAAGTAGTTTGGTTAAATTTTTTTTTTATAATATAATATACATGTACACATATTTTATAAGTTAACATTTTAACAAGATAACATATTTTAAGTCTATTCGAGATATAAATTAAAGTAATTAGTGAAGATAACATCATTATGAATTCTTTGTTTATCCAATTTATATTTTTAAATGATATAATGTATAATGCGTTAATAACAATAATTCCAGACAATAATATGACCTGTTAATTAAAGTTTCTCATAGATTTTTTTTCAAAATAATATCCTTTTTTAATGAATAAAATAATGGGTCAAGAGGTAATATTTTCAGGAATCAATGCTTAGTATTTTAGAAATTAGATTAAACACGCACGAATTGTTGTTGAATTTTCCAATTAGATCTAGCTAGATAGGTTTTATTATGACTTTAAATAGTAAATATATGAAATAAGTAATATAAATTAAATCTAAATTATAATCACACTGAACATGAATTTATTGCGTTCATCGATACTGACCAATGAAAGCGAAAATCGCTAGCATTTTATACAAAAAGATACAAAGATGTACAGATTACATGGAGAAAAAATGTTAGGACTGTAGTATATTTTGCTGGGAATGAAGTTATAATATATGAGTTTTAACGTCAGTTCTAGCAAACTTTTTGGTGTTTGCATTTGGAAAACAGAAATGTAGATAAAATAGAATCCCTTATCTCCTTTTCTCGTGAGAAAAATTCTTTCTTAATGGATATAGGGAAGCTTTGTATTTTATACCATATGTTCATGTCATGTATTGAGGGTATACGTTATTCCTCTCGTCTTCGAAAGGGGTATCGGAAGAAGCATGTGTCAGAGAGAACTGCGTTGTCGTAGAAAAAATTGGAGCGTTTCCGGCTGTGCTGCAAATACAGGAAACAACAGAAATGGGAACGATATTTATTGACTTCGTTGTAGTGATTTATATTTTGGATTTGTACGAGAAATATACGCCTAAACAAATATCCTATATTAGTATGATTCGCTCCGCTGAACGTGCGTCGATTAAAGCTTTTTCGATTGAACGCAAAATACAACATACATAATTCCCAACAGTTGGCTATGAATATTCTTGGAAAAATCTATCCTTGTTTTGATATGTCTCTTTTTAGTAAACATAAACCACATATAGAAAAGACAATTACACAACGCATTCACTTGTCATTGTCGTGTAAGATAAAATTAATGCGGAGTCGTAACGAGTCATAAATTAGGGACTTAATTACGATTGTTTTAACGACTGGAAGTCGAGCTGGAGACAGTTAGGCGACGTGACGTCATTATTATTAGAGATGATGTATTGTAAGCGACCGTGTGGTGCCTATGACAATATGAGAGATCAAGATTGCATTGTGTTTATTAAACATAAACAAACGAGACAGCTACTGATGTCATTACAATCGAACTCGACTGAGGCCGATAGTTGTTGGTACAGGTATTGAACGACATAAGATGAGTGTGTATTTTTGTACTTAAGATTTCGTACATAAAATGTTGTACTTTTTACTAAAATTCAGCCAAAGTTAACTGAAAAAGACCGCTTTTAGCGATACGGCCGCCAATTGTTTTCTTTATATGATTTATTACTAATTTTTGTTTCCGTTAAGTAGTCTACTGTAATTATTTTAATAAAACAATAAAAAGTAGACATCTACTTATAGGTATCTTCACAATTCAATCACATATTATCGTGAGAGGATTGAGTTTGGGAAATAAAAAGTGGATCTTTTTTTATTGAAATGTTAACCAAGCAGCAGTATACTCGTACTCTATATTTATTGATATATTTCAACGCAAGCGTAGACACTGATATATCTAAGTGAAGAAAGTCATTGCAACATAAATTCCATTATGCTGATTTCTTTAGCATTCTTAATTTAATAGTGTAGAAGTTTCTCAGTTGGCTACTATTGCTTTCACAATTGTAAATCCATTTTGTAATCAATACTTCTATGTTGACTTCAGTCGTGACAAATTCACCTTTTTTTCTAGATCTTTTTTCAAATGATTGTGACCGTAAATGAATTTAACTAATTGGAGATTTTTCATCTATTTAAAGATAAATTATTGTTAAAAAGTATTACAATAAGTAATAATTTCTGAAACTTTACTCATCACACCAAACAACCCTACCTAGAACTGTTAACTTTCGTTCACACAAAGCCTTAAGTAAATAAGATCTGTAGAAATTCTATGTAATATTTTGATCTTAGAGAGATAATTTTCGAATCCCAATTACTTACAATTAAATAATCTTATTAGTTTCATTAACTATTTATATTTTAGAAGTAGTTTTAAGAAATATAAAGGTGCTTTTGCAGCTAAAAAGCTTGCTCTTTAGCGTGTTTGAGCAATAAAACTTAGTTTTCTCTATTTCTTTTAAAAGGGAGCCATCTACCTTATACCTAGTTCTAATTATATCACATAATATTTACTAATTTCTAAAAAAACTTTTTACTTTATATTTTCTATTATTTATAGACTTTTTCCAGTGACTTCGTCCATATGACTGCGATATTTTGACTAACTGAAACAGAAAGCTTATGCTTTTCTACATTAGATATAGTACGTGTATACCAAATTGTATAGTTATTAGTTAAGCTATTAAGGTTCTAAAAGGTTATAAGTAAACAAAATCATTATCACTTTTATAATTTTAGTTAGAATACCTTTACACAATAGATAATCGTTTATAATCACAAATAATACAGAGATTTGAGAAACTATTCCTTTTGGAAGTAACTTAAAAAAGTCCTTAAAGACACGGACTCTCTTTTAAAACAATATTTAATATTCATTAGTTTGCTGTCTATTATTTACTAAAAATAGGCTGAAATATGTACGCCTACATTTGTAATCCCTGAGGATCTAGAAAGAGGTATTAGTTGAATAAGTCGACATTTAGTTGAAATCGGATTTCTAGCTACTCTAGTATTCTCTCTTAGTCCATCTTTGTAAAATAGAATAATAATGAAGAGAATTTACACAGAAATATATCAGATTAAATAAAGTTTAGAAATATTTGATAAAAATATCTGAATTATAGGTACGAGTACATATAAAATCAATAATGTAAAAAATTCGTGTTTCGGCTACTAAGCAGTTGTAGAAAAGAGCAGTAAAACTATAATCTATATGGTTAATATTTAATGTCTATGGGTGACTATTGTAACATTCCATCAAGTAAGGTAAACCTTTCTGTTCGATTCCGAATTCGATTCGATAGGTAAAAGAAGAATCAAATAAGCTTAGATTTTTAATTTAAAATAAAAGAAATCAAAATTAAATCAGTGCATTCAACTGAAAACCGTATCAAACAAAAGATTGGGACCGTACGTAAAAGGTTAAAGGATGTAGGTAATATGTAACTAAACCCTCAGGATTTTCTCATAAGCGGGTGAGCGGACCCTCATCCTCGTCGAGGCGACAGTTCACTTGTCAATTTGCGTTTAGCGCTTTCGTTTTAAGTTGATTTATGCGGGTAAATCGATTGAGAGTTTGTTTGTTTGTATTCCCTAGTGCGACTCGAAAATAAGATATGAAAAAACAAATAATCCAATACTACTTCGAAACAAAATCTTTGAACAAATTTATTTAATACTTTTGAATAATTTTTTTTTTATAATCTTGTCTGGAGTATGATTTAAATTTTATTTAAACCATGATTAACATGAACAATTTAAATTTAAACCATGATTTACAAAGTTTAAATGCAAGATTTTCCACTAGAAAAATTAATCTTAATCGCTCTTGTATGCGACTACAGATTAGGTATATTTTAGAATTTAGCTTCATAAAAATATCCTGAAAAAAAATTAAGTTTGAAATAAACCAATACGAGAGTTTATATCGACCGTGGAATAAAATTATGAAAATTTCTTTAGTATATTGATTTTCTGTAGCAAAAAATACTGGAATTAAGGACAATTCCTTTTTGGAGTCGCTTAACCCTTTGAGTGCCGGCGAGCGCCATCGCGCTCGTGCGCATTGCAACTAAAAGAGCCACGAGCATCATAGCGCTCGTGAAATCAGTCGCTGTTTAGCTTGCTGTAAAAAAATATTAAAATTGGATAATTTTTGGAGGAGATACAGTTTTTTTAGATACAAGGATAAATGACATCAACACGACGAATTAGTGAAGATTCTGATATCGTGTACTCACAAAAAAGGCATTGTTAACCTCCTTCTTCTAGAAATTGATGGAAAAGACAAAGATTTAAAACTCGTTTAGGGAATCTCTGGAATTTCTAGTACTTGAAAAATGGAGTTAACGGACGTCTAATAATTGTCATCTGATCGGTTTTTAAACGGAACTCGTCCCCAATGTAAATTAAACCGTCTGAGGAATTGTCGTAGCGGAAGGCGAATGATTTATATCAGAACGGAGGTAATAACTTTAGAATCTTTTTAGCTTGGTTTCGATATCAAATTCGTGATTTTAATAATATGCCCACGTAAAAATAATTGCAGTTAATGTTTCTGCTATTTTTAAATTTGTTCAGAAAAAAACAGTGTATTTTTTGTTATTATACAAGTTTGTAATCATTACACGTTGGTCTTTAAACGCAGTATGTTTTTATATCATTTGTGTGCATATTATGCGACATTGTCGCCATTAAAAACTGTTTTTGGGAAGATTTTTGCCATCAAATAATACTCCCGTTGTATTCTTACAGAGGAAGTTAGTGTTTATTTTGCGTTTCGTGGATTCATTTATTTACTTTTACCGACAATAAATTACCAATGTGAATGTCAGATTTTGGATTTAAATAATAATAATAAATATAAAATTTGCCAAGATTTTGTGTAGTATTTGCCCATAAACAGCATATTATTATTTACCATTTTTGAAGTCTATTAAAATTAAAACATTATATTTTATGTAAAAGGTTAAGTTCATACTGTGAAATTATATGTACGTATCTTCTCATATGAGAATTTCACTACTGTCTCACTTCTAATTAAAATCAACATGTCAAAGTAGAGCAGAATGCATAATTCTCGTTTCATTTATTAATAATTAATACTATAATTTTTTAAAATAATTAGGTAACTAATCTTATTCTCGAGTATTTATTATAAAACAACAAGATAAAGTCTAACTAAAAACAAAGACTTCTCATTAATTTAAGTAAACAGCTTAGTGAAAAAATAGGTACATAATAAAGAAAAGAAGTCTTTAGTAAAATGTAAAGAGATTTGTCCATCATTAAGGACTAGTGATTATTATCATTATTATTCATGCATGAGAAGCTTAAGGCTAGTTAAAAAGAAAAAAAGAAGGAAAAAAAGCTAACATGTTTTTTGTAAATGGAGTTGTGGTTTGTAGTTAATATATTATAGATATATACCATTAATTTTAGACATATGGAAGGTATCTGAGTCTCTTCGTAAAAATACCGGCTTAAAAAGTAATTACCAGGAGTAAACAAGTTACGGTTTGTAAATTTACCATCAATCATATATTTATCGATTTTTTATAAATCTTTCCCTTTATCTGAATATATGAAGTCATAAAATTGACTTTTTAAAGAATGTACTAGTATTTGATGAGAAATAATCTTATTATTGTATGTTAATATTTTCTTTACGTTAATTTTTTATCAAAATCTTAACTTTGTAAAACGGTACCAACGATGTTATCTAGGATTCATAGTCGGTCGTTTGTCAATTTAATCTGTGCTTGTAGGATGTATATTTTTTGTTAATATACAAACAAATATACACCTACTGAAATTGTATTATAAGCAAATTGAGTCAGCTTAACGACCGAAGCAAAGGACGTCTCATTTATTCGGGCAGCCACGCTGAAATTAAACTGCACATTCAAATAAGTTTACATAATATTATGTTGTTTTAACGAGGACAGACTGGCGAGAAATTGTCTTGTGTAATTAGTTTGTGACGCGAGGTCTGGTTCACGATTCGTCAACATAGACGAAATTGCAATTTTAGAGATGTTTGTTTGACTGTTCTCATTACTGTTGGCTTCATAATGCTCTCTGTTCCAGCTAACCACACAACTTGACAATAAGGAATTGTATTCTTCATCTACACTATTTACACGTACTGAGGGAATATTATCTCTTATCATACTAATATGAGAAATACAAAAGTTAGTAGATATTTGGGTGCATGTTAATTAATTATATAATTTGAATGTTTAATAAATATAACTTATAAAGTTGGAAAACCGCGACTTCCTGCATGTCATCTTGATTTGATTAATCGGGACACTATTAATTGATTGAGCCGTTAAGGGGCTATGAGGTAAACAGACAAAGTTACTTTTAAATTTATAATATTAATAAATGCTGCTAATCCTAGCGCATGCAACAGCTACTTTTCGTTTAGTTTAACTAATTGTAAAAGTGAAGGTATGTTAGACAAATCTTTGGGTTACTGGGAATTAGTAAATTACATGTATTATTGGATTGATTTAGGAATGGTCACATTGTGTGAATAATGAAAAGTAAAAGCGATGGAAATTTGTTTCTGTTTTTCTAATGAAACTAGGACTACATAACGAGGACAAAATGCTTTCAGAAAATACTTAATCCTATTTATTATTTTTCCTTAACAAAAAGAGACGTTTTTGTTAAGGAAAAATGTCTTGTGTATTTTTTGTGACAACATACACGATACTTCTTAGTCTTTGACTTATCTTCATACTTTTATATAATATTGACTGTAATCCGTAGCTTTATCCTCTTTAATTAAGATCAAAATTATCTTATGTCTAATTCCATTTAAGCATTGTAAACACCGACGTTTTTAATATCCAAATATATTTACAAACTTTCAAATTTATAATATTAATAAGATCGCGTCCCAGATTCAATTAATGTTTTTTTTTTGTACATTTAATGATAATAGATATATGAAACAATAAAATTACTTTTCAGTCTTACAAGATTACAAATGTATATCTGAAATAAAAAAAAATATCGGTGAAGTTTGTTTTGTTCTAAATTTAAGTTGTAAAATATTTTATCATGCTTGGCAGGTGGATTGGCAACCACAATTAGGCTTTGTTAATGTTTTGATAGGGACACTGCTGCCCATCCGTTGACTATTACGTTTCCTTTGTTGACTCTTACGACACCCACGGGTAATAATGCAATGGTTTATTCTATGCCCGGACCACATGGTCATACTTATATACTTTTATATATCATTAAAAATTTCGATGGTTCTTTTAAGCGACTCTAAAAAGGAAATGGTCCTCAAATCCAGTATTTATCATCATATTAGCCTTTAATTGTCCACTGTTGAATATAAGCCTCCCCCTTGAGGGGGTTTGCCAGTAGCTGCCACGCTTGGCAAGATTTAGACATGTTTTAACAGGGACGTTGCTGCCCATCCCTTGCCCTCACTTAGTCGGCTTTTACGATACCCATGGGAAAGGAAGGGGTGGCCTATTCTATGCCGGGACTTCACGGCCAACTCTTATACACATATGTAATAAAATACTTGATTAAACCTACCTAATCAATATTTAATAATCGCACCAATTTTGAAATTCTCTAAGAATAGTTTGGTTAAACTATTCAAATAATAATGCACTCGCATCAACTTTCAGCTGTTAGCGTGTCGAAGAATTTAGTGTATTAGTGGTGAAATTCATTGTGCCTAAAAAGTAGAAGCAATCAGCGAATCTAAACGTATTTCTCAAGTATTTCTTCGCAGAAAGTGATTTGCCGGCGTTATAGAAAAGCAAGAGTGGACAATCTACCTGTCCACTCATGTTGATATTTTGCTATTTAGTATCTATCTCGTTATATATATACTACATACTAAAATATTTATGACTTTACTTTTGTATTTTTTAGCAACATATTGCATTAAAAGGAATAATAAATTATCATTAGGAATTGTGCACGTGTGAATTAGATTAAAAGTATTGGCGGTGTCGATCCAGGGTATGGTGTGTCAAATTTAATTGAAATCCGTTGAGCCGTTTAAACATGATTGAGTTTGAACATGATTCATGCTTAACCATTCAAACATCAAACATATAAACTTACCTATTTATAGTATTAGAAGGATAAATAATAAAATAATAACAGAACAAAATGTATTTACTGCCAATTTGGGTATAGTGATTCGTCGATTGTGCGAAATGAAGTGAACGCAAGTGTAAATTGAGTCAGGCAATCTGTCGCCGGAGACGAGGGTGCCTTTGGACGCCCCTCTGGCAGATGTGAGATTGTTTGTTTTCTAAATGATGCCACGATTTGATTTTCCGTTCTTTGGTAAGTTTAATTAACAGTTTTATAAGGGGTATATTACACTGGCAAACATATAATTCATATATAAATATGTAGATCATGTTTCAATAAATTTATCCATTTGTTTAATTGATATTGTCTTTTCAGCAACACATTTTGTAGTGTTAGGCATAGATTTTAGATTCGTGTTGGGTTGGGTTATTGTGTTTCCTAAAATATGGTTGGCTCGTCTGTTATATTCGTGAACGAGTGCGTACCTGTAGGGACTGCTCTGCTCTGGTCACTGCAACTGATTTATTTTATTGTTTTATTTTAATTATATGACCTATATTATAAAATTTATAATCTGATACTGTTTAGTAGTTTGTATTCACACAATTTCATTATTTAACTTTTTTTTTATACAACTTAGAATGGAAAACAAGCTGACGGCCCACCAGATGGAAAATGGTAACCGTTGCCTATAGACATGAGCAGTACCATGGACATAACAGAGTATACGGTTTCGCCCATGATACCGCCCATGCGTTGCCATTCCTGAGGACTCAGGTGTTATTCCTCTGTACTCTGTAAATTAACGCCATATCTCACCCTTCAAAAAAAAAGTAAAAAAGTATAATTAAACTTTTTGAAAAAAGCGACAGTTAAGTTTCCTGCCCGTTCTTTTTCGCTGAAATTGTATTCTAAATGGACGGTAATGAAAAAATGACTATTCTACTATAATGCTTAAATCTAAGTTTACTTGAATAAAAATTATTCTTTCCTTTTTTCATTATGAGTCATTTAGTGGTATTATTTTTAATTCACCTTGTATTTATAACTAATATGGCACATAAAATATATAACGCCCTTATATGATCCTAAATATTTGATAGTGTAATGTACCCGTCATATAAGTGTAAAAGAAGTGATATTGATATCGAAAACCTAGAGTTTATACAATTTTATAATTAAGAAAATACATATAAAATAGTACATTTTAGTTATTTTTTAATTAATGGAAAGTAAATATTATTATTTTTTAGTTAACTATATTAAGAAAAGTACTGCCTCAGAATATTTTGCAACAGTAAATTGTTTCGATGACTTTCTCGAACCAAGTCTCAGAGGATATCTTAGTAAATATCAATTTTTATTTTAAAGTTTTGTTTCTAACGAAAAATCAAATGATATTACATAAATAGCATTATGTTGGCTCTGAACTTTAACGTAAAAACATTTAACTGATATGTGTCAAAATTTTTTGAAAGGATATATGCAGCCCAGTAAACTGCAAGTACTAATAAATAAAGACATTAATCTTCATATATTTAAAAACATAGGTTTTTATTGTAACTCCCAACAAACTATAATTACTCTTCTTCACCCGATGGTTGCTTAAAACAGATTGTCGTCTATTGTCTCATATCTTTTCGTGTATTTATTTTCGATAAGTTTACTACTGTAATCTTTTAAGATAATAAAAAACAGTGTTTATTTATCTACACGATGTCCATATTTGTACAAGTATCTTCGAACTTTGTAAACGAAAAATGTTTCAATTCTTTGTTAATTAGAATAATTTGATCTTAATCATTTTCTAAAAATATCTTTTTTGACCATAATGCACTTTTCAGAATTTTTTCAGTTATGTAATTGCGTTCCATTTATCACGTGATCATTTTGCTCACCTTATTACTGTGTGGGCGATTTTTTTTTATTAAGATACATAGAAAGTAATAAATGCGCCTCATCAAAGAAGAAAGTTTCTTTGAAAAGTCAGCATCAACTTCCTGCTTAGAAAATTGTTATTTCTATAGAACAACTAAACAAATTTATCGTTATGAGTCATAGTTAAGAGATTTATTTCGTAAATGTATTTTTTTTTTTCAAGAAGAAGTGACAAATATCGCCCATGTGACCGAATGTGGTATCATTGTTTATAAATATGTACACGATCTTGTATATCATAAAATAGAGTTAAAGTCCCGTGGTACCCTTCATGCGATTCCTAAGTACTATGATATTATGAAATTCCGGGATGTTCCTTTTCAGTACCTACTCAGAGATATGTTATATATACAGCATTACATGTAACAATATGAGAGACTCCTGTAGAAAATTGCGTGCTTCTAGATCCAGTGGATTAGTCTGTACATCAAATGTAGGTCAAATAATAAATGTAGGTTAGTCAAAGAAAGGGAATAAAAGAGATTATTAAAAATTAAGAATTTACGGATATATTAAAAGTATTTAGAAATATGAATTTGACAATGATAAAGCTGTAAAAAATATAATTTCTTTTAACGAGTAAGATGAAAAACGAAATATATATTTTATAATTGGTTCATCGTTAGTATATGTGTATTTGACCTAAATATTGTCTAGACGAATTTACATTGTAGCGAGATAAAGGACACGTCTAGGTGATGCTGGGTACATTATGAGTACGCGATTTAACTTTTAGGACTAAATTTTTAAATTAAAGTTTCTTTGAATTCAGTGTTTGTTTATTCTATGTTGAGTAACGTATGTAGGTAATTAAATAGTTGATTATCTTTAAATTGTAATTTCATTTAACGAGCGACTCTTTTCGTGATGGAGATGTTCATGGGCGACGGCAGCCGCTTTCCGTGAAGTGAACCGTCTATTCGTTTGTCTCCTTAACAATAAAAAAAAGTTTAATTGAATAATGTTATTAACACATACACAGAATACGCAGAAGCTGGTTACTATTCTACAAGATTTCATAGCATAAATATAAATTGTTCTGCAAAAAATGCGTTTGAATTGTAAACGTACTGATAGATGCTAAGAAATTTTATAATTACCTTACAACTTATTTCGAAGATGGAGAGTACATTTGAAATGTTGTTTATAGCTTGTAATATAGATTCAACTTATTTATCGATTACAAAAATAAATGTGAATACTGGTTTAGAACTGAACATTATTATAAACAATTTAGACAAATTGAAAATCTTCTTTCATAGGAAATCGCTAAAAAATAAATCAATACGCTAGATACTTTAAACTTTGAATATATTATGTACACGAAGTACATAAACAAAGACTGCAATAAATAATTTGCTGTTATTTAATGTAAGATTTTGGTGCTTAAATCTGATAAACAATTTTATCATTGATACAATACTTATTTATAATATAAAAAAAAACTTATTTTATTTGTCAAAATAGGTTATAAAAGTAAAAGACTTTTTTTACTTGACTTCAGATTGCTGACTACGAAAATTACTACAATTTCGTATCTTCATTTTTTTAGAATCACTTGTATCGTGCTGACATTTCGCTCGTTGTCACTATCGCTTAGCTTCACAAACATAATACTATTTATTTAAGTATTTTTACTTTATATTATCATAATAAAAAACAGTCTTAGGAAAATGTCGTTATGTGAAGGTACTTTGAATATCGATCAGTAGTCGTAGTTACATAGTAAACTTCGTTTTGTTCCCTATTACAAGTAATAAGGAACAAAACGTGGTTGTTCTAGTACCTATACTATATAGCTCACAATCTGTTCTTTTATCGGAATAGCTCCTTTCTGTCTACCATGGACAATGAACTTACTGACTATTCGCTAATGATCTCTGCAACTGAAGCGCGCAATATAATAATTTATATTTTATATATACTCGTATTTGACATGATTTATTTATTGAATTCTAAATGAGTTATTAATGGATGTTTCATTATTTAATAATTTCGCTTTGATATTATTTTGTTTCTATATATAGGTGAAATTAAATTTATTACCATCATTTAAAACGATTTTTACCAAAAAAAAAACATGGAATATCCATACTAATTTGATAACCGGACATCATATTGGCGTAGGATGCTCTAATTTATTTTTTCATTAGCAAAAATATTTTGATAGAACACTCGTTTAAAACGAGGTTGATTTCGGTTTTGATCTCATCGCATAAAATTCAATTAAAAATTTTTAATTTTAAATTACGCCAGTATAGGAAATTACCTTTTACACATTTTCTTTGGCACGGAAGCTCTTGGTTGTGTCTCTAGTCAGAGTTCCAATTTCTGGTTTCTTACAATTCAGTGATTTTGATTAGGAGTCGAGTTACTCTCTTAGTAGTAGTAGTAGTAGGTATTTATTGCATAGACATGTTCGCATAAAAAGTATAGAATTAGAATATTGATCTAAATTTCGTTTTAGACCATTCAACTGTCTAAGAATTATTAAGTTACAAACATCCAAATAGCTTAGCAAACTTTCAAATTATACTATTAGTGGGATAAAAGGGAAACTGGTAAATAAACACACAACCGTAATTGCTAACATCTAAAATCATAAAATTTTGCACAGAGTTCCTTATATAAAGTAAGTGAGAAGGGATTCCCCAAAATTCCCATTAGAGCGGGAGATAATTATAAACATTCGGCAAGTCTGAAATGAGGTCACGAGGGTGGGTACCGAGTATGCGACCCACGTGATGGTTACTCTGAAATTGTGTTTAAGGCATAAGTACTGCTTATGTATATAGGTACTTACCTATACAAATTATGTTTACTGAATTATATTCAAGATACACATAAAACATACTACACTAATGCAACAGAAAAATTTGAAATTAAAATTTATACGGTCATTTTGGGAGAAAATTGGGTCAAACAGAGTGACATTATCGAGTCAAGTAAATTACGTAATTTTAAATTACAAAAATAAAACTGAAATTGGCGATTCGAAAGTACAAGTATGAATACATGTTTTTGAAGTATCTAATTAATATTTTCGAACATTGCAATTCGAAAAAAATTAATGATTTCTATTTTAATCATTAATTTCCAATATAATACTCGCATAATATTTTATATTAGTCGCCTAAGTAATCTACAATATTAAAAACTTTTTATAAGGTAGAGCCCTATTTAATTTGTTTGTTCTAAAATTATTAAAATATATATCGCAATTTATTTTATTAAGTATCAACAGGAAGTTACCGTTTAATATACTAATTTTTGGAGGAAAATTACTTGTAGGAAATACATAATTTTTGATAAAATCTAAAAAAGCTTTGAAGTATTATTAAAGCATTATAGACATTTTTTTATACTTGAGGTTATTTTTATTTCTACTGGGTATGCTATTTTAATACTTTAAGCTCACTGCAGCTCATTTGATGGAAAATAGTAACCGGTACTCTTATATCATTTAAAGTGTCGCTCTTTATGTTTGCTCATCCTTTTGTAATCTTGAAAACTATCATATTTTATGTCTCTTATGCCAGTCACTGCATTTTTTTTAATGGGTGATAATGGAATGGTAACCCTACCCGCGCTATTGGTATACATCGGCGGGGCACCAGTGAAGGATGATAGGTAAGGATGAAGCAGGTCAGTTAGTCCGTCGTGACGAATTCAACAAAAAATGTTCACGATGGTTTCTAGGGGGAACCACGTGGAGGTCGATCTAATAGGGCATATTGCTGGCAATGGGGCTCTCAAACTCCATTGGCAACAATCCCTTTCCTTCCCAGTCATAAATGTACGTATTGACTACTGTATGGTAAAAATAGGTAAGAAGTTGACAGGTGAACGCATTGTATGGAGAATTACATAAAACAAAATATTGAAAATAATTTAAATATTAATTTTTATAGTCATTTAAAGAAATCAGCTTTTAATCATTATAATGGATTGATAACATTGACACAGGAGGATATCTTTGCTATATATTATTGTGAATGGATTTTGATGAATCTTTTTTTAGTTCGTTTAGGTATTCCTGTGTTGGTTCCATACTAATTTTGTTCAAATTTAAGTCTTGGTCTATATTTATATTATAAAGAGAAAAGATTTGTTTGCTTGTAATAGACAAACTAAAACTCTACTCTTTTTTTACCTACATCATTAGCGAGTAACACAGATTATATATTATTTTTGAAAATTCTTTCTACTCCTGTGAAACTGGGCCGGATTGCTAGTTCTTTATTATAAAATCTACCTTGGCTTTGTACAGGCACAATATAGAAACAATGTGGTGTCAGTGTGGAGTGATTAATGATATTACTATTGTATCCGTCTAAATAACTTTCCAAATAATTCCATATAATTTGTATAAACATTAAAATGGTTATAGAAAGCTACTTATATAATATATAATGCTGATGCTGTCTTTTTTGTAGTCCTAATAAAAAGGAACGATTCCATCATATATTATTTTATTATTTCAGCGTTTTCGATGGAAGCTCTCTTAAGATGAAGGTTTGGTTTCTTTCGACATCTTGAATAATTATCGTTAAATTTTAATAAATTAATAAAAAAATAATATTAAACTATACATTTAAGCCTTTTTTTAATTACTTTATCTATTGATGGTAACCGTATTAAAATCTATTGTGTAGTTTAACACTTTGCTGACCGGTGACGAGTTAACTCGTCATTGCACTAGTGTGTAGGTACGTCCTCTTACCACAATGAACAAGACCGTTTGGATTACAAAGCGTTCATGACCAAAAATTACTTTAATTTATGTTTAGATTTTTAATTTAAATTTCAAAGATTTTAACCATGACGGAATTCCCAATCAGCAAAGTGTTAAAATATTTAAGCGTACAGACTGTGGGAAGCGATTTTGTTTTATACTATAGTATGTAGAGATAATCATATCTAACAGTTTTATTCAAAAATACTATAAATGTAAAATGTTTATTGTAAAGATGTTTTTACATTATGTAATTTAAATGTGGTATATAGATAAATTATAATTCTAGAATTTTTTTCTTAGTAAATGAGAACATCGTGCGTGTGCATTAGTAAGAAATAGAGACAAAACTAAATTTATAAGATTGATTTCCAGTGTATGGTATATATAATAAAAATTCAAGACTTGGTTAGATGCCTTTTATAGATTATATATTCTCTTTCTGAAACCAACTGCTTTCATATTGTCCAATAATAATCCAAAATAGCATCAATACATTGCCTTTGTCGCTATAGACTAGAATTCAATTTCACAGAATTCGATATAAAATAAACTACATTGCTGGGATCGTATTTATATAATATGTATATGTATTGTATGCGACAGAAGAAAAATACAATTTTAGAAGGGATTGCAGGCGAGTGCATAGTACATGCGCAAACATGGAAAATATCCCTAGGGTGTCGGCTTTGATTCTCTGAATAAGCTGTTTACATAGTTAATGGTATTAAAAACATAGCTTGGGGCGTGAATATGTATTTAAAAGAAAACATTTTTTATTCTTATATTTGTAGCAAACTTTTTTTAGGAAACAATGGGGTGCTGTTTGTAAGATCAATATTTCGCCCTCTTTTTCCTGTGATGATTCAGTGAATTAAATAGATTAGAATAAACATATTTTTTAATGAATAAATTATTAAGTGGAATGAAGTGGAGTCGAGCGCAGTAGAGTGAAGTGGAATGTAGTGCAATAGAATGAAATGGAATGGACTGGAATGGAATAAATGAAGTGGTATAAAACATTTATTTTGTTCCGCTAAATTAATAAAGAAGTAATTGAGAAAATTTAATTACTATTTCATTTAGGTATTATTTTGTTCCCTTAAGTTGACTGCATGATACTGTATGTGTGACTGCTAAATCACATAATCATTAAATTACTATGTGATTTAGCAATTATGTTATTTTGCAGTTACATGATTTAATAGTATAGAGTTTGTGTTTATATAGTTGTTTATTTTTCTGCTATAACGCAGGTTATATAAATTATGCTTATTAGCTTTGCCCATATAAATTATGACAAAAATAATTTACGTGTTAATGTAGAACATGAAAAATATTAAAATTCAGTCAAATTCTTTCATGTAGCCAGCCTCATAATAGTAAGTTATACTTTTATGGAAAGCGATCGTGCCCAGCACTGGGACTTTTATAGATTATTTAAGTAGGAATGATGCTATATAGGTACGTAGCTATAATTTTTTCACAAAGTGCACAACTTCTACCGGAAAATATTACTTATGTCTTTAAAAACTTAGACTTTTAAGTGTTCAGAACGCAGCAGTAAAGATACTAGGTTACCGCAAACTTCTGCTTTCCCCATTTGTATTATCTTAAGAATTAAATGGCGTTCAGAAAGAAATTTTAATACCAAAACTTTGTTTTCAGCTTATTATCTCATAAAATGGGTCAAAACGTTTTTATATCAATTTAATAATGTTAAGTGTACTTTTTGATATTTTATGACAAGTTATTGAAATTTTTATGTCATATAATATTCTGTCCCGAAAATATTAACTCAAAAAGTAAAACGTTGTTTGCTAAATCGATGGAAATATTTTTTACTTTTTTCCAATAATCCGATTGGTTAGCAAGGTCCTGGTGTGGCGTACATCCGCTTCGAACTTGTTTCTATAAAAAAAAAAAAAAACTATTAGAAAATGAATTTTATATTTTAATAATATTTTCTACTATCTAATCTGATTTTGCCAATTTTGCGTCGGTGCCAAGTAAACAACAAATGATCATAATAATAAATCGCCGCTGAAGGGGATGCGTCGCGGCGCATTATGCCACTATGATTTTGTTTATCGAATTTATTAGCATTATATCCGATTGCTAAAGAAAGTAGGGTAATATTTTTCAAATATATATCTGGAATTTTAATAGTAGTTTATTTGTTTTTAATAAACGAAATATATAATATTAACAATAATGCTTTTATAATTTTTTGTAGCAGGGCTCGATATTGTATGAATTTATTATGACGTTATAATAGAAGAGTATAATACATGAAATTGTATGGAGACTATAATATGACCTATAAACTGTTATACACGATGATAATATAAAATGAATAGGGCGGCCGTAAACTGACAAAATTTTTTCATCATCAACATTATTTCAACTATTTATAGTTCATTGCTGAAAATGGGTCTTTTTTCATAGACTTTCATAAGGAACGATTATTAACCACAGGCATCCTTGAATCCTTGTACCAATTATATAAGTCTACTTTTTGTAAAAAAAAATACATACGTAAGTACATTTCAATTAATTGGTTATTTCGTAACAAAAATATTTATATAAGTAATTAAAAACATAAATTTTGAAAACATAATATCGATATATAAAGCTTAATTGGTAATTTAAATTGCGTTAATTTTTAATAAAATCATTATTACTTAATTAGTTGAGTTTCATAGTTTACATTAATTTCTATTGAAACTAGTTATTACCTAATTATTTATTTATTGCGTTGGTAGACTATTTATAATTTGTGGTATCATTTAAGAAATTGTATCTTAATTTTAATTTATTGATGTACAGTGAATATTGATTAAGATAAATATTAATTATTTATTACTAATAGTGTCGCATTTTGTTAGGTCATTATTTTTTATTTTTGTTTATAACTAACAAAATATGACATGATAAACTCTGACCCATTCATATTTAATTTCTACTTCGTTAGTATAAAAATGGACGATCTGTGTGACAGAATAAAGATAATAAACACTAAAACATATTGTAAAAATAACAATTACAAACAGTGTAAGCAAAGGTGAACTTATCTCTAAAAATAAATAAATAAATATTTTCCATTTTTAAATACAATATTATACAATATTAAACAAATTTTTAGACTGCATTTAAAAACATAAGAATTTGTTATGCTACAGAATTATCTTGCGATGAATTACAACAAAGCGCATGATACATATTCAGTCAATTTTTATAGAGATCTGTCGAACAGTTTTAAAAAGTCCATTAATCCTATTGATTTAATAAATGCAAAAGTTATAACGAAGAACGGATGAATATTGATTACTCTTTCACATAAAAACTACTGAACGGATTTGAATGAAATTTAATACATGAGTCGGTTGTGTAATATATACTTATATCTTAGCATATAGAATACTTCATATACTGATTCCAGCGTGTAAAGCCGCGGTAGAGGTAGTTTCTAATGTAACACTGCCGACATAATTTTTCTTTCTTTCTTTATATAGAAGTAACATCCTCTGGTGTCAAAAGTTTCCAGGTTGCTTTCGTTGTATACGCAGACTTCTGACATGGATAACAGGATGACAGATTTACGTCTCCTCTAAGAGTGACAATATTTTATTAAACGATCTAAATATGAATTTGTAAACTAGGATATTATGAAGATTCAAGCGTGGCAGTTAACATATATTCTAAATAAATGTATCCAGTAAATCTCAAAATAATAAATATAACGATACTTTATTTTTAAAATTCTATTAGATATACTTTTTTTCGACGTCGAATAAATAAAAGATAGCTTCTAAATCTTACTATTATTATAGTACAATTGTAACTGAGATGTCTGTACATGGGTCTTAATAAGAGCAATAGAAGCCAAAATAATAATATTTATCTCGATACACTATTTACAAGTAAGTAGTCTTTTTGATAAAATGTTTCCTACATCTGAAATCCATGCGTATGAAATAGAAGGCAAAAGCTAGTACAGAAATATATAATTATGAGATTAAATTTCATTATTAGCACCATAAACCTAATTCTTTAACTAATGAAAGAATTATTAAAAGAAGATCATGGACGTTAATATAATTTGAAATTGTAGCGGAATTTGTATGCTCATCACATTTCTATTAAAATAAGGATAATTATTTTTGTGAGCTCGGATGAAAAAATCCTAAATTTTCGCTATGAATTTCCAGTGATCGCCGTCAAAACGGCTCCTTAGCTATCCCCTACGGGCCGACCGACAAATAAATTTATCTGCATTTTTCTTGAAGACCAGACATTTTTTCTTGTACAAAAACTTAATGAGACATTCTCAAGTAACGAAATATTAGAGCCGGATCTCTTTATAAGACCCTCGTAAATAATAGCCTATAATAAGAGTAGATAATGATCTCTCCCAACAATTAGCAGTTTTTGCGAAATACGGCTTCTCCTTGTTTAGATTTTAATTGTAATATAAAATATCAGCTATATTTATTTTCAATAATTTAATTAAATATGTCTCTATTAAAATGTAATATTGTTCTAAAATGGTATAATAACAATATTCTAATCACGCATTAATATGCTTTCACTGGGTCCGTGCCCAGTGACATATCCGTATCTATCCTTATAATTATATTTCTCACAAAATAAACAAAAGGAAAAACTGACTGCGTATACAAAGGATTTATAGAAACATAACACACAGGATTATTTTATAACATAAGTGAGCATTAAGAAAGGATTTCTTAAAATTCTCACTGGTTGTGTGTGTACAGAGCCGTTGAAACAGTTACCTACTTCAAATATTAGGCTGTCTGTCACAATGAGAAATAGCAGTGAAATTACAGGGTAGGTACGATGGCATTATACGTCAGTAGTCACGCAAGGCATGCATGAAGAATGTACCGTAAAACCTATGGTGTCATTCTCGTCTATAAACAACGGTTACCACTTTCCACCTAGTAGAGCGTCACCTTGTTTGGTATTCCAAGTTGCATAAAAAATAAATTGCACAAAATGTAATCCACCTACTCTATGTCGGCACCTTTACAGCGGAAATTACAGAAATCTCCTGGTGCTTGTCGCTGACTGTATACCGTTGTATACCGTGAGATAACTCTTTATAACGAAGATGGCGGGAGATTTAATTTTCAATGTAAGTCATTAAGATTAATTTAAATTCTGTTATACGTAGAGACATATTAAAAGTTTATGGTCTTTTGTTTTTATGATGTGTTTGACCTTTAAATAATATATGGTAAAATGATGAAAAAGCTTGTAATAATATTAGTGCTTATCAGTACTTTTTATTTTTGGTAAATAAGTGGAGAGCTTTGTTTATTGTTCATAACTTTTTAAAAAGATGTTTATAGCACTAATTACTACCATGTTGTTAGAATAGAATTAAAGTAGAAGTATTATGGTACTACTAAAGAAAAATTGAAACATATGTATTTAGTTGTATCTCTTTAGGAAGGTCGTATTTTACTTTAGCTATGATAATCGTTTGCTACTCTATGTGTTTATTTTAAAAAATACAGAACCTAGAGCATTTGCGTTGCCAGAATAGATATTTTTTTGCAATTTTGGGTAAAAAAATCGGTTTGCGATATCTTAGATAAACGAAATCCTTGAAGAAATTTTCGGGGAATAGTAAAATGGACTTGGAGAAATTTGGATAATTTATTGTACAGTTTTTGGTATTTGTGAAGTGTATATGGGCATATAAATGTAATAAAATATATGAACAATGAAGGTAGTAAAACAGAGAATGAGATTAAATAAGAAGAGAGTAAGGTAAATATAGAACTAGCAGTAGTTGTTTTATTTTTGTTGTTCTAAATGTAGTGGAAATAGAGTTTGAGAAAAAAATAAAGGAAATCGTATTGATTTAGAGAAAAAGTATTTGATGTTTGGGTAAAATTTAAAAACCGTATCTAGCAACCCTGCTACTTACTGTTGACACTAACAAACATTTTGTAGTGTTCTTCTAACCCGAATTATAAAAAATTATGTACACATTTGAGGTTGGAAATGCAGAATAATGAGAAAAAGGTCGTCTCTTAGCGTCGCAACTCATAATGTTCCCTTTTTGTGTACCTAATTTATGACATGGCTCGCGTAGTGTATAAAAATGGAGGCCGTATACGAATATGCAGGTTTAATTTCACGGCCTTTTGTAAGAGAATGAATAAGAGGCAAGTCTTTAATTATGAACAAACCACTCGTCGGTTCTACCACGTTTATAAATTAACTCTTAAACAAGAATTTGTGAAAGGGCAACGAATGCTTTTTTGTCTAAAACGTTTCACATTCTGCAGCAAACAAGCTTTGCAGTACAAAAACGTTCAGCTATTTAGATTTAGGTCTTTATTTATTAAGCTTTAATATAAGCAAAATAGTATACTAGTATGTAATGGAATATGAAATAAAAAATAACTCTTGAATGATTGCAGCAAAAAGTCAATATTTTAGTTTTTTTTTCCAATTGTTTTCGTATTTGATACAATCAGTGTAGATTGAATGCAATGAAAAAAAAAAAAAAACTAGTTACTAATTTATTTTCCAAAAAAATAAATAAAAATAAACGATTTTTTTTTCTGTTTTATATAGAACTACAAAATATAATTTTTAGTTTGAAACTTTTAAAGGTTAATTAAGTTTTTTACCTTTAATTTATATTTTTGTTCCTATTTATTTATATATACGTATCCATTTAATTTTGATATTCTTATTAATATTATAAAATGGTAAGGGAATTTATTTGTTGCCTGTTAGCGCCATAATGACATATTATGGATTTCAATTACAATGGAATTTCGTATATACGTACTATGTAGGATGAAGAGATTTAAAGTCTACTTTTAATCCCGGTCAGTATTATAGGTTAATTTTAGGTTATAAACTACTTTTTATCGTAGTCACGCGGACAAACCCACGAGTAAAAGTTAGTAAGTAAGTAAATACTTATTAATATTGCAAATGTGAAAATAGTTTGTTACGTACAAATACTTTAATAGTGTATCCAATCAACGCAATTTTCTTATATTATATAGTTAGAGTATCCATAGAGAATGATATAGGCAACTTTTTACTCCGGTTAATCAAATTGTCTAGGTCACACGAGTGAACAACAATGAACGAGTCCTTTTTAGATTAGATTTAAATTCCAATCTATTCTTAGAATACCATATTACCATATTGGCTTTTACCCGCGACTTCCTCCACGACTTCATCCCGTATATTGCAGTACGTGTATACCAAATTTCGCAGTGATTGGTTAAGTAGTCGAGGCGCTAAGAGGTAACAAACTCACTTTCATGTTTATAATATTAGTAAGGATTAGTTACAAAATTCCTAACGTGTGTTCGATAATTATTTATAATTTAACATTTTGAATATTAAACTTGCACTTTGAGGGTTCTGTACCATTGTAAATATTTAAAGTAAAAAAGATCCCTAAACATAATTCCTTGGAAAAATGTGCAATGTTTTTATATGAAAGTTTTTGCGCTATCTCGCGGTCGAGGGTACATACCACGAGTCCAAAAACATTCTAATATATTATATTTATATAGGAATATATATACGTAACATATACGACTCCGTGTGATAACAAGTTTATAATCCTTGTGGGATCATTTTCTTGTCACATTGTATTGGGATTTTGTAATATTTGTTTACTAGTATTTTAGTTTTTATTATTATTTTTAAAGATTACGTACAGAACATAACAATACAAGATACTCCGTACATTTTTCGACACTTATTATATTTGTAAAGAGTAATATCAATACTTGGAACTTTAGATGGTATGTTATCCGATTAGACTGGCTGTTCATCGATTTAATTGAAATGACATTCGTAAAATTGTTTAGTCCAAGTCGGATCTCTATTAGACAGGGGACTTGGAGATAAGATTAGGGATGGAAGTCCGTTTCGTATTATGCTTATTATCTATGTTCATTACACTGGTTTTTTACTAGAGTTTAAAACATAATGCTTTTATTTATCTTATTTTTTTGCTCCAATGGTGGCAAACAAGGATACGGTCCATTTGATGGTAAACGTTTACCATGCTATATGGATATCTGCAATACCAGGGATGTCACATATGCATAGCGACCCTAAAGAACCCCATTCTGTAATCTCTAGACAAAACTTGGGCAGAAACCTTATCACAACATAAGTGTTCACGGGAAAAAATGTATTGAAATCGCAGTATATAATTATATATTAAACTGATTAAAAAAATTATTTAGTTTTTTTAATGGACTTAAAATAACAAGAAAAATACTGTAATAATAGGTTATCGGAAGCATTTGTCGACTGTTGGCGTTGAGGTAAACATAATACTCGACTTACCCATATTTTGTCGACCTCATTAGAATTCAACATAGTAGGAAACGAACATTCAACATAGTCTTCTACAAAAAACAATTATTATTAAACAGAAATGAGATCAAACATTTAAGATTTCGCTCCACAATTAATTCAACTAACTAACTAACAACAAAATTATTAATGACAGCAACACGTATTTCGGTTTAAAAAATAACTATCTAATACACACAAAAGATATAGTCGAACTGTGTATATTTGTTTTTTGGAAGTCGGCTGTAAAAAACTTAAGTGAATTTTGCGTGATTGAAGTTATGAGATTGCTAGTTTTAGATACATATCTATAGAAAAAGTTACAGGACGGAAGGTGCTTTTATATTCAAGACATCTTGTGGCAAAGTCACTCGAGTTTCTAACTTTAACCATTTTTGGGCTTCTGGTATTAAGGATAGTAGTAGGTAGATCATTCTGTCTACTTCATTATTATGTAAATGAAAATATTCATCTTTATAAATGGGTTTTGTTGTTGTTGTTCAATAATAAAATTGTTAACAAAGTGTAATAAAGTAATATATAACGTGAAGAATAAAATAATTGTAAATAAAGTAATTGCACATTTTATATTTTATATAGATTAAAAGTGTATTTTTACTTATTTTGTTAATATGGATTTTTAAATAAATCAACAAAGGGTGGTCATATATAAAATAAGACGAAAGGAATTTACTGTTATCCAATTCATCGTAATATTATTTAGCGAATAGTGGAGGTAAGAGAAGTTGTTATCCTGAGTTGTTCTTAACTCAGTACAAAGGTTAATCCACTGCCAATTAGCGTGAACTGAATATACAAGTTACTCTGCGATTGTGATTTATTGTTAGTTTATACTAGAAGTTTCCGAGCCATGTTATAACAATCATAATTAATTTTTATAGACATAACATGGTAGTAATAATTCATTTAATTAATAAATTATTAATAATATTCACTAGTATAATAATAGTATATTTAATAATTAAAATTCTATACGTAGCTTAAAATATACTTTTATCTATTGAGTCTTCAAATAAGAGCTTATTTAATGTATAAAAAAATAATCTACTAAATATGCCATTTTTAGTCGGCGTTTAATGATTTTAAATTATTAGGTGAAATACAGCTTTCGGTTAAGAATTCACTTTGAAAATACCTAAAAATATCTAGACAGGCATCAGCAGTGGAAAATATTTCTCTTTTTTAAAATTGGCATAGGAAAAAAGAAATATTTTTATTAACTGCACACCGACTGATGCTCTTTGATGAAATCCAAGTCCCGGAAATACGAAATAGCTATATAGCTGAATCATGTGGCAAAGGTAAGTTTTTAGGGTTCCGTACCAAAAGATAAAAGGAAGAACACTTGTAGTAATTCAGTATATCCGGCAGTCCATTTCTCACATTGTCGTCTTTCAGTATTTATTTATTTTATTTATTTAAGTAACTTTATTAACCAAATGAAAATTAGGTACAAAAGGCGGACTTAATGCTAGTAGTATTTAAAAATATTTTAATGTTTAAGCTTACCAAATTTTTATGTCACATACGTGAGATATATACCATATATACGTCAATTTTTTGATTAACTTCACTTACCTATACGTTTTTAATTATTAAACAAAAATTAAAATCATATACATACTAGGTAATTAAATTTATAAAGAAAAATTATATAAGGGTCGCTAAATTGTCTTAGACAATTCTAGAAGGAGATTTGTATTGTGTAAACTACAATTGAATTTTAATGAATTCATATGAAATTATTTTATTAATAAAATATTTTATTAGACTTACGTACGGAATTCTATTCGCGTATTAATTCGAACTCGACAGGTTTTTTTAGAATCATTACGTTTAATCATGAAATGTACGTTACAACATTTCAATGCGAATCAATTGGAAAAATGCACTGTATATATGATGAATACATTTTAAGTCTTTATATTGAGACACGCTTGAACTAGTAGACTAGAGATTTTAAAAAACCAATGACCTATATATTGGAAACCTTCCGTTATAAAATTCATCAATTCAATTCAATAATTTATTGCATTTTCATGTTGTAAAAATATATATTTTATATACTAGAGGTGCTGCTTCAACATGAAACTGTTTAAGTAATTTCAGTCTATTGTATAAAATGGTTTTACTATATTATTCATTGAAATTGGTATCCGCATAGTATATCCATTTTCGGGGTGGATTTTGGATTTTTTTTTATACAACTTAGAACGGCAAACAAGCCGACGGCCCACCCGATGGAAAGTGGCAACCGTCACCCATAGACATGAGTAGCACCGTGGACACAACAGAGTATACTGTTTCGCCCATGATACCCCCCATGCGTTGCCATTCCTGAGGACTCAGGTGTTATTCCTCTGTACTCTGTAAATTCACGTCATATCCGTATGAGTGCGTATGTATACCTAATTTAACGACAGTTGAATTGTTTAAGCACCAAATGTCAAACTCACTTTCATATTTTTGTCGGTATAGTTTTTTTTTTAACATAGGGGGCAAACGAGCATGCGGCTCACATTATAATAAACGACTATCACTGCCCGTGAGCATCGGCAACACCAGAGGCATTGCAGGTGTTCTACCGGACTTTTGAAAAGGACTATGCTCTTTTCTTGAAGGTTATGATGTTGTATCGATTCGGAAATACTGTTGTTGGAAGTAAATGCCAAAACGTGGTTGTGTATAGTTTGATTTAATTTAAAAATATCTATGAAAATGTAATCAAATGAATAAATGATCCGCTGATATCTAGACAATAGTACAATTTAGAAATCAACTAATTGATTGACTGTGTCAATTTGTTTAGGGAGTATTTCTGTAATAATTAAAACAACCAAAAGATCTTGAAAATTGGCGACTTTTTCATTAAGTTCTATTAGTATAACAGAAATAAAATTGAGGAAGCTACCATGCTAGCACTTGAATAAAACGACTCATAATAATGCCCTACTTGCGCATCGTAGATAAAATATGGTACGCACATACATAACTATATAGGGTACTGCCCGCTCACCCCATCGTATAGCAAACGGCTGACATACGGTTTACCTCTGAGATTTTCTTGTCCTGAGTTTTATTTACCCTACGGGCTTACCCTTAATATATTGAGCCTTTATTATATATAATTTTATTTTATGTGTTTTGATATTACACGTTCAGGTTTAAGGTGTGTTATATGAAGGATAATAATCGGCAGTACTTGCATGTATTTATTCGTTTATAAATTGGTGTCTGGGCTTTGATATCGATACATTTTTATGTATCTAATTAATCTATATAAACCTTTCTGAAGGCTATGGAATTAAACATGTACAAACAACAAACAAGATTTATTTTGTCTATTCTTTAATGTATTTAATCATTATAGCAGTGTAGGACAACTTTCTGACTAGATGGAGTGACGACCTCAAATGCTTTGCAGGGAATCAGTGGATGCAGGTGATTCAGAACTGTTCCTTATGACAACAATACATAGATAAAGGTTGAAGTGATGATGATGATGAAGTTTTTAAAAATTATGTATGTACCTATTCTTCAATTTTAATAAAATACTCGTATAATATAATGAGTACCTAATGCAGTAATATTCATGTTAAAAAACAATTAATAAAATCGATTAGGAATTGTAATGTGTAAAAATACAAATTGGTAATATTTGGTAAAATTTCAAATTGAGAATATTCATTTTTAAGGCGCGTAAAAATGAGAAAAAGTGTGCTATGATAGCTTGGGCACGAGAAAATAAACATTAAACTATACTAAACCAGAATAATCTATTATAATCAGATAGTTGCATACTGTACGAGTCACTGGAAACTATGTCATTATTAAGACGAAATGTATCTGAGGATTAACCTCTAATACTCTAGTACTCGGTGGTCTATTTATTCTGTAAAGAACTTGACGCGGAGATAGATAGATGTGTAGAATCAACAGTATCTTACTTAATAAATATTTATTTAGGCAGAAACATACATAAACTCCTAATGTAATGAGGTCTGACTGCTGTACAATACCGCATTTCATAATTAATATCTATTACATGTCTCAGTTTCCAGCTAGCGTCATCTCTACTTCACGTAGTGTAGCCGTATTGTATAATGAATTATTATCCTTAGGACTTTCTGCTGAACAAAAAGTTAATTATTTTTTGGGCTATAGTACCTAAACACTTCTATGCGAATTTACATTTTATTAACTACTAGAGATTCACCCTGGCTTCGTACGGGTAGATAAAAGGTAAGAAAGATGAATTAGTATTATGTAGACATATTACATAGATATATTATATTATATAGAATATACTACCTCTTCCTTTACTGTGGGTTTCGTAAGAGAAGACTAAGGGAACTTAATAGTTGAGGGATGGACATCAGCGTCCCTCTTAAAGCATTACGAAAGCCTTACTATGGTTGTCAACTCACCTGTCAAACATAGCAACTTTTGGCATAACCCCATTTATGGGGGGGCCTAGTATAGATATAACTTATACTTATATATAACAATAACTTATGGCTTTCGTATCTGTATACAAAACAATATTTTTTAAAATAAACTGTTTTTTGTTTTGAATTCAAATTTAAAGATTAAATCATATGTCAGTTAATTTTAGAATGATATTTCCCACAGTTACTATTTTTAATTTATGGACATATCGGTATCGGCCGCTAGATAAGTGGAGTATAAAAGTTCTATTCTAGTAAACTATAGGCTAACACTATATACGTATCTAGTTTAATAATTTAGTAATAAGGAAATTTAAAAGGAACGGTCAATTATAATCTTTATATCCAAACAATCCGTTTCACGAAAATGCATATAAATAAAATCGGCAGAAATAAAAAAGGCGAATGAAAAACTCTCATCTCGTTTAGAATTCTGTTTCACTAGCGACTTTATCGTTTAACGTTGTTACTTGTCCGTTGGCAGTAAATCCATTGTCGCCAATAACCAAATCAAGCGAACAGAATACCCTAGCGGCTGATTGGCTAGCCTGCCGTGCTCAGTTGCTGTAATTGAGTTAGGCCACCAATTTATATAAAGTTTCAGTGATTCTATTGAGAATCCATTAATATGAACATTCAATACAACAATTTAATTATATAAGGTTGAAATCTGTGTTAACTATTTAGTTAAGAATGTTTTAGGTATAGATCGAAATGCCGAAGACGTTGCGCTTTGTTCTCTCCTATCATGAGGAAAGTTAAAGGAAGGAAATCAGTTTAAGATAGGGCATAGGTGGTCCAGAATATAAAGTAGGTTTTCTATTACATCACGCGTAGGTCTAAGGTAGATATTGCTTCATCATTAGATGAATTGCTTACTATTAAAGAGGGTTGTCCGACGTAGCGTGGGCACATAACATTACACGAATCCGAATAAAATAGGCCACATAGATTTTAAGTCGTTTTGGATTTTACCGGTTTCTCCTTTTGCCTCTCAAGAAATTTATCGTGAAGATAGTGTAGCTTGCTTACGATTATGGATTTCCTAATTATTGACCATTAGTTAGTATTAAGCTTCTCATTTATATTATAAACATTACAACATGTAATTTTAATGATAGAATTGTATGTTTATCATCTTACATGTTTTTGATGTTTCATTTGCATATTTAATTTTTGTATGGGCAGCGGTAGTCACTAACCATCAGGTGAGTCGCACGCTCGTTTGCCCCCTGTGTTGTAAAAAAAATGTTTTTATAAATTGAATCCGAATAAACTCTACTGAGCTTATTGAGACTACATTTTAGCTTGGTTCTGTATTCAGTGTCTGATAAAAAACTAAAACAAAATAACATTTCTGTGTTATGTACATATTAATTTAATGACATATTTGAATTATATTACAAAATGTGGCTGTTATATTTTCTCAATTAATTAAGGTTATTAACCTTAATAAAAATATTATAACATTTATTATTGTTATATACACGTACCATGTTATTTATAAAAAATATTAATTACTTATGATAACATGCAATTAGCTTATGCTATATCAAGAAAGTGGCAACCTTCTTGTATGTTGTCAATTCTTGGCACTAAAGTGTTCAAGAGACATCACAAAAGATCCAAGGGTCAAAAATGTACTGGGAATATATTATATTTTTTCCTTGAGTGAAACCGAAATACAACAATACATGTATTGTTGCTTCACGGCAAAAGTATAAGATGAAGACGACTATTGTTAAAAAAAATTGCGCTGTGAGTGTTCATCATGTTTTGTGTTGTCATTGGGTTGAAAATTTAATTCTTTGCGGTGACTAAGGAAAAGGATAAAACCGTTTCTGTCACCCAAGAGGTAGTCTTACTTCGTTTACAACATTTGTAATACGTTTATCGCCGAAACAGAATTGAGCAGCCTGTTTATTCTTTGTCAATGAAACATTTTCCTTATCGTCCGATTTCTTATTAGATTGGTGGAGTTAGTTCCTTTCAGCAGAAGGCACTCCCTTATTGTTGTTATTCAGTTAGCGAAGGGATCTACTGACGCGCGAAACAAAACTTGACTTGTTATGTCCTCAACGTTGTATTTCGTTATTGTATTAAGTTAGTATTGTTATTATTTCTATAGCCCTTGATGTAATAAATACGTTATATAAATAATGCTAATAATCTTTAGGTTTCCACAGTCAATTTGTTATTGACTTCAATAAATGGTGCAGCGTTTTATTTAGCATTTCAATTTAAACTACTTTCCAATTAGATACTAAGTAAATACTCGTTATTAAATTTTTGAAACTACCTATTTTTAACATAAAATTGTAATAAGTGAGTTGCTGTTTCGGTCTAAAATGTAAGAAGGTCAGTAAGCAGTTTACCTATATATAGACGATGATGGTTTCTTTTAATCAAGAATGTTTAATAGTTTTTAATTTTGGGAGGTATTCTACATTTTAGAGGTCATAACTGGTGAGGAAATTCATATATTACTTACTTACACTATAACTATGTTCTTTTTTTAAATATAAAATATAACATAAAAATGAAAACTTATAAAATGAAAGAACATTTAATAAGTTTTAATTTTTATAAATAATACATTTCATTATGTTGTAACAGGCGTATGCGTCACAGCTAGTTATTAAATTCTCTTTTATAATATCGTTCACGAAAATTGCTTATTTGAAACAACCTCTGTTAATAAAATGCTCGGTGTACGCCGATGTATCATGCAGATATTGGAAATTGATTATTGGGAAGTTTAGATTACAGCACATTTATTATGTAGGCACCGTTTTACTGATGTATTAAAAAGATTAGGTGAGGCCAAATTATGTTAATTTTGCATATTTTATATTACAGTTTTATGGTAATATTGTTAAAATGTTTGATTTACAACCGAAATGTGTACTTATAATTTAATGAATAGTTGGTAGAGTTTGTACAAATATTATCTACTTAGCAAATAGCACGTGAAAAATCTATTACACGAGTGTACAAATTGCACCTTTTATGATAAGCAGTATTATGTGTCATCGATTAATAAAGGCCAATCGTGTAAGTTATTTTTAACACGTATGGTTCAACCACACAATAATTCAATCATCTACATAATATCCTAAAATATGTGTTTTGAAATACATCTGGTAAAATTCATATAAAAATGCAACTTGGAATATCTTAGTACATTTAATTTGTTTGCCGCAATTTCGAATCCGGTCTCATTTATATTTATATGAGGAAACTTGCTTTTCAACTGTATAATCGTACACCCGCAGTAATCAGTAGTCTAGCGCAATTGAACTGCAAAATATAAATTTAGGAATGGCAGGGTTTAAAGGAAATACGCTTCACGAATTGCAAATTTCACATTGAGTAAACTAATCCGATTTGAATCTGCTTTATAGCTCTCAATCCGTTTACATCCTTAATTCTGGACTTAGTTTTTTTTTCATTCTTACAAATATTGAGAAATGTGTTTGTATTGTTTGATTCATGTTAATTGCAAATTATTCAAAATTCTACAATCAGAAATGTAAACATATCATAAGGGAGTTTATATTTCACAGTCATTTGTATTTTGAACTTTTTTTTTCAAATTTGAATATAAAAAAGATAAGACTAAGATTACTAACGCACTAAAATACTTAAACACTGTACACTGAATTATAGCAACGTACAACTACAGCTGGAAATTTGAGTAATGCATGGGTATTACTTATATAATCTAATTTCGGTTTTCGAAAATTCCAACGAAAATGTGAGAAAATGGGTCCCAATTTTACACAACTAAACTAAGAGAAATCTCTTAGTTTAGTTGTGTAAAGGGTTTTTGGTAAATTCCATAGGAACACGAGGAAATTGATTTTGTGAGGATGTAGCCGCGCGGGCAACAGCTTGTATGATTTAAATTTTATTATTTCATTAAGGGAAGCCGTTGCTCGCAGCTTCGATGGCGCGTGCCTACAAATTCGGGATCCGTTTCGTGGGGGTTTCGGGAAACAACCTTTTTCACTTACATTATTATTTATATTATAATGTATGTATTATTTATATAAGAGATTTTTTTTGCAAAATATTTATTATATTTTGCAAAAAATCCCTATAATATCCTATATTCCTATAATCATGTAATCTATATAAGTATTGATGGAACAAAAATTAGGGAAATCTTTTGAAAGAACACGAACTCTATTAAATTAGATCATTTATTCTAAGTCTATAGCCAAATAGCATACTATATTATATTGTAAGTCTCTTAGATTATATAGGCATTCAAATTATAGAACTAGGTCTGTAATAATGATGCTTCAGAAAAATCATAATAACGTTTATCTAAATCAAATCAAACTTGAAAATATATATAACATATAAAAGAGAGGAATTCGATTTAACTTCCAATGTGTTGATAGAAAATACAATATGTTTAAAAGGTAAAATTTCACTATGAAAAAGGAGGGAAGAGCATTGAGAAAGCGCAGCGATCCATTGTTGTTCACAGCTGACAATAGAGTTTAGTCGATTAAACCTGCCACGATTCGCAACCAAACAGTCCACAGCTGCTATGCAATGTACTCACAATGGGACGGTGAAGCAGGGATTCGTGAAACGAAAAAATAGTTTCCACTTCCAGTTGTAATAATGTTTTCATTTATCATTTATTCTGTCAATCGTTAGGAATGACAATAAGCATCAATTTATATTTATTATAGTTCATAGTATAATATTTAATGTAGAAAGTTATATTAACGAATCCTTACATATAGGTATTATAATTGTGAAAGCGAATTTGATTGCTTGTTACCTTATAATGCTTACGGCTTATCGGCTTAACCAGTCAATATGAAATCTGGTATACACATACTATATGTATATGGGATAGAGAAGGATATAGGCTACCTTTTATCAGTTTTTGTACAAAAGTCGATTGCTTGGATACCTCTGTCCCATTCATGTTTCTATCGTGAAGCAGTTATGTTTGCATAGTTGTGTTTCAGTTTGAAGAGCGGGATATGGCGTATATTTACAGGGTACAGAGGAATAACATCTGAGTCCTCAGGAATGGCAACACACAGAGTGAAACAGTATACTCTGTTATGTCCATGGTACTGCTCATGTCTATAGGCGACGGTTACCATTTTCCATCAGGTGAGCCGTCAGCTTGTTTGCCATTCTAAGTTGTATAAAAAAAAGTCGCAGGTAAAAGCTAGTAGTCTATAAAATACAAATGACTTAAGTACTTCCATATTTAATGTTAATAATAGTATATATTTTTACATATTTTATGTATTATAATGTGAAGTCAAAAATTTAATATGAGTAATATTCGTATTAAAGGTTTGGAATAGGAGTAAAAAAAAAAATTTTCTAATGCAGTATCTATGAAGAGAAAATAAAGTTGGCTTGTGGCTTGCTCTATTATAATTAAGATTTGATGTGGTTTTACTAATTAACAAACATTAGTGTTCGGTCGGAAACCAATAAATATGCTTTTGTGGGAAAATTACACTAATCGTCTACTTAGTGAGATTACTCTTGAAACCGCATCGTTGTCCACAAAAGAACATCTGATCCAAGTTTAAGAGAAATATAATGTTATCTATTCTATCTTTTGATAATATAACTATAATGAGTTAACGAGCCCCATTATTTTTGTACAATGTAGTGAGATCTAGTTTTATATAGTTCATCTCATAGTATTAATTTATACAATCTAAAAAAAGGTATGGACGTATTCAGAAATATCGATTGACATCGGTTAAAAACATATAATTCTTTTTAATATCCCCGAAATTCCAAAGGAAGTCCCACCGGTATTGAAAAATTTAGATTGAAAAATTAAAAAAAGCCCCTTAGCATTACGCAA
Organism: Galleria mellonella; assembly: GCF_026898425.1. Classification (NCBI taxonomy): domain Eukaryota; kingdom Metazoa; phylum Arthropoda; class Insecta; order Lepidoptera; family Pyralidae; genus Galleria; species Galleria mellonella. The sequence goes on from NW_026442016.1 coordinate 8,021,675, forward strand.
ATTCCGTGCCAACGAATTCGCTGGTCAAACTTGTACACTCTAAGTATAAAATTTAATTTAAAGGAAGTATAAAAAGAACTCTGAGAAAATAACAAATTGTTATTTTGATATAACAGTATATTTTTTTTATCTTTTTTGAAATAATCCGAGTTTGGGTATTGGGTTGGTATTTTTTTTTTAATACAAGGCTGCTATAATCCGATCTTCACGACCCCGGGTCATTACGGTTGGCCTCAGGTTGTGGATTTATTTTTCCTACTGAAAAAGTTAAAATATTTTTAAAATCAGACACACAAAGTTCAGGATTGCAATGTTGCATGTCGCATTCGATATATGTTTTGTTTATTTATATTTCGCGTTTCTATTTACATTGCCTTATCTACTTACTAGTTTTTACTCGTGACTTTGTTCGCGTGACAGGGTTATATTAAAAGTAAACTGTGAGTACTCTAGCCCAAAAAACGTGATGTGTACGTAAACATATATGCTAAATTCTGCGTTAGACAATAGAGCGTTAATGTGTCAAAAAAAAAAATACAAACAAACTAACTCATTTTAATATTTATAATATTAGTGTATTAGTAGGGGAAAATATTCAATTGGCGGGTTTAGCAGGCATGTTTAGAGGACATTTGATGGTATTTTATTAGCTAAAGTACTAGTTATTTTTAAGTAACTTGCAAAATGCAAGATGTATTTTGCAAGTTATAAATTATAATAGGTATATTTTTTTAAAATAAAATAAATAATTGTTTAATTTGATTATTTATCAGCACAATTTACACTTTGTATTAATGATGTAAAATCGTTATAATTTTTATTAATTGAGTTCACGACCCAGTAAATAGTATAATTTAAGAACTTTGTTATCCCACGCCAGACGGCAGTAACTGTGTAAATAAAAGTTATATTTAACCATACCAACCCATTAACGTCCAACTGCTGTTCACTTATCACCCCCATTAGAGGTGGATATTACTCTACTATTACTACACTGACTATTCTCGGTATATAATTTTGTTTCGTGTTTTCATTTTATTGCATTTGTAAAATGATTTATTTATTTAGTGATCTTGGGAATGAATAGACTTAACATATTGTGTTTTGGGTTTCCGGTTATGATCCATTTGAATTTAAGATCGACTATTTGGAATTCGATCTTTGATTTTTTGGATAGATCTTTATAAAATCGCAGCATTTGGCGTTTCATTGTTTCTACCTATCCAAATCGGTGACAGGCATAACAGGTATGTATGTATATTCATTATAAAATATTTCGATATGAAGGCCGATAAAAATTGCAACATCACATACAACAATTTACCCGACAATTTTCTAAAAAAATCACAGAATATAGCAGTTACTTTTTTCATATCAACATAAACACAAAAATATTGATACTCTTTGCATCAATTTGAGACTCCCTAGAACTCGATTCAAAATGTCGATAATTATATCCAAGATCAAAAATCGTAATGATATTCATACTCTGTCATAACATGATGAGTAAGTACTTTAACGGAATTAATGAAAATTATTATTCAAATACTTCAGATAGTACAATTAATGTTTGCATTAATTTGGCGAATAAATATAAATTATAACAAGCGCATTAGTCACGTAAAATATGGCTATTAGAATGACGCGTATTCCAACTCGACGCAAATTATCGGATAAATGAGGAGAGCACAGATGCGCCGGCAGTAAGCTTCCACGTTACAGAGAATTCGACCAAATGACAGGATATTATCTATGGATATTTGCGATATTACATGTGTGCATGTTAATATGATTTTGATGACATTTTATTATTTATACGACGAGAAAAAATTTATACAACTTTATTTTATTGTTCTGATTCAGATCGGTATTTAAATATGAGTTATTAGCGGGAAAGACAGGCGTTCATTATTTTTTTTAAGTACAATGATCAAAATCATATGGAATATGGGTGATTATTGAAATAAGCCTAGCATTTTTTATTTTCATAAATGGCTATTAAGACATTCATCATTATAAAAGTTGCTTAATGTGATGTAACAAACTTGTATTGTAAATTGTAAGAAATAAAAATGGATCCATTCAATAGAATCCTTTCAATATTTTATACAAATTTCAGTAGTTTTTTTCCAAACATTTTATCTATTAAATTCGTTTATAAAACAGCCGAATTATTCTAAACTCTACATTTATAAGTGTGATAATGCAAAGTATTTTTACTTTGTCACACTATTCAAAGTTATTTATAATTAAAAAAAAATACGTTTAAAATGTAATTATGTTTTAGTTGTTTTAAATTTACTTAATTAAAAATTATTTTATTCTTATTTAACTTTTAAGTTAGAGGAATCAAAGAAACTTTATTCGTACTATTGAATTCTCGATTTTCACTACGTTAATATTTGGGTCTGGAAGATAATGTTATTTTTTACAGAGATCGGATACCGTTATGAATTTGATATCAAATCCCCTATCATATAAACAAAATTAGGATTAAATAGAATTTTATTCTACAAAAAATCATCCTATCTGAGTACTTGAGTATTTCAAATATGGTTGTTTGGCTTGACCTTTAACCCTTAAAAGGAAAACATTGGGGCCGCAATCAATGTTTAAAGCTTACGATTAACTTTCAACTTTATTGCATTAGGAATAAGATGTATTCAGATATAATCATTGATCACAATCTGATAAGTATATAGGTTTAGCACTTACTGGAAATTGTGAGGGCTCTCATTTTTTTATTCAACCTACAATTATTTTTTATTTATTTATCTACTTCCAAAATCCACGCGCATGAAAACGTGGGATATGTTAGTTTTTGTATGATCCTGGAATAAACATATAGACAGATAAACTGATAGATGAATAAAAATATAAAAAAATTTTGTCTTGGCTTCTATTGTTCCTATTAAAATTTTCTTTCATCAATTTTTCTGATATATTTTTTATGTACAGATATTGTTTAGTTAAATTCTTAATATATACATTAGATTATAATTTTGAACAAGAATATTATTTTTTATTTTTTTTATGTCACGAAGATAGCAAACTAGCATTTAACGCGTCTGATGGCAAACAGTTACTGTACTCTTTGGATACTTGCAACACTAGGGGTGTCACATGCGTGTTGCCGACCCTGAAGAACCCGTACTGCATACTGTTTCTAGGAAAACGTTGGCAAGGAGCTTATTCTACAGCTTGAACGTACATGGGAGAAAATTCATTTGAAACCGCACTGTATGTGACCATTTAGGTTTAATCGTATGAGTCCATAATTGTCTATATTTTAATATATTTTTTAGTGTTATTATGTCATATTCATTCATTTTTTAAATTTATTTAGATAATGACAGATAAACTATGTTCTGGATAAATATATAAAAAAAATCATCACAATTTTTATCTTAGCATTATTTATTCGTGCGAAAATTTTTAATCAAACTTCACACGGACTAAGTTGCGAGTAAAAGTAATTAATGCATTTATCCCATTATTTAGGGTCGGCGGAATGTTTGTCTTCTTACGTATTTCCACTTATCCGATAATAACATAAAGCAAACATATATACATATGAAAATGTAAAGTAAAATCCATGCATATTAAAATTTTATTATTATAAAAGGCAAAACGTTTGTCTGTCCAACTGGTATAAGTACTTATTTATAATGAGAACTCTCCCTATAATAGAGTCATCATGTTTTGATAGTTGGCACTTGACCCATATTTCATAAGCATGTTACTCGTATCATTCCGTAAGAATAAAGATGAAATTACACTAAAAAACCAACAAAGAGCTAGAACATTTAGTATGGGGCTAAGGGATTGTAAGTCATGGGATCTAATAGCCCTATTGCTAACAATATATTGCTAACAAGATGCTTTTTTAATTATAAAGCACTATTATACCTACTTGTACAACAAGTAGTCCATTACCTTAAGATTGTCTTGAAAAGATTGCTCTCAGCAATAAGACCGCCTTACTGTACTTATACAATTTTATCGTTGTTTGTAAATTGTCTTGTTTATTTCCTATATTGTATAATGCAAATAAAGTATACTCATTAATTCATTCATTCAATATACCTTATCAGGTTGACTTCCATGCGGTCCCTTGAAAAGTTAATTTTTGTGGAATTCATCTTGATGGTGATGGCTAACTAACCTGCTTTTATCGTCTCTTACCTATCATCTCTCACTGGTGCTCCGCCAGTGTATACTGAAAGCGCATACCATTACATTTTCACCCATTTAAAAAAATAGTTTTGTTGCTAATGATACACTCTGTTAAGTCGACTTTCACGTGATTCTCCCTGGAAAACGTCGTGGTTAATTCTTATCGAATTTACTAAGGTGGGCCAACTGATTTGCGAGTCGCCATTTCATTTTCACTCAATAAAAAAAGAAAATTTAGTGTCGTATTAGGCTAAATGAAAAATAACATACAAAATTGTTCGTAAATACAGATGAGTGTGAAAGTATTATATAATAATGTTCATAGAACATTTACACTGAATCCAATTTAAGATTTTGTTCGAAAAAATAAATCTATCAAAACTATCTCGAAAACAACAATTACATAATATGTTCATAATATATATACATATATATTCTTTATTGCACTAAAACATACAGTAATACCAACAAAAATAATAATAAAGTTAGCAAAGGTGAACTTATCTCTAAAAGAGATTTCTTCCAGTCAACCTAACACAGTGATATAGGAAGTAGTGAGTGGGCAGTAGCAGCGTATTGTAGTATGTAGATATTGGAAAAAAAAAAAAAAAACAGCCCAATATGTGTAATGTCTTTTTTCATGCATCAAAAAATGTTGGGATTATTTATACAGACATTATTTTTTTTACGATAGTTTTGGATGATCTTTGGCTCGGTCGGTCTAACTCCGCCTTAAGGCGTTGGGTTCATATTATATTACAAGTAGCTGAGGCTAAGTAAACGGGATTGATACGGGCCATTAGCAGCATTTAGTTCATCGGAAATGCAAATATTGGATAGTTGCTAAAGTTTGCCATGTAGAATATAATCCTCTTAGAGAATTGTTTAATTAATGCTGTGACGTAAAATACGTCTTTCGTGCTGTACCCGCTATTCATTATAAGCGTGGTTATTATATAAGATTTTTATCATCAAATGATAAAGGATAGAAACATAAAGATAATGATGATGATGATGATGATGACCATGGCTATGGAGCTAAGAAATTAATTCTTGTAATAAGAAAGTGTTAATGAGGTATGGGTAATGTTGATGTTGTTTTCAACTGATGATTTTTGACTGAGACTCTCACTCGTCTAAACAGAATATTTTGAAGGGTCACATTGTAAGAAACATAATATTATGAAGACTAGAAGGCTAACGATATCGAACTGATTTTAAACTTTTACAATCATGTTTAAATTCATATCATGTATTTATATCTGTTAATATCATGTATAAATTTATATCATGTATAAATAAATAAGTACCACACAATCACCTCAATATAAACTATATTTGTTAACTATTTAATTCCAAATATTGCGACAAAAATTATATTAATCATAAATATTTACTTAACGTACAATAGAAAATTAAACTCATACAAAAATGATTACAATCTTTTCAGATTGTTACGTTAATTAATTATTAAGATTCCATGTTTAATTTGTTACTGGAATTCCACTTTTTTATTATATTATATATACGAGTATATATATATTATAAAAAAAAAGTTAAAATAGATTATGCACAAATTTCAAGATTATCTTATTTCGTATAGAAACAGGAGGGTCCGTTGCAGAGAGGTAACCATCGTTGGCACAACAATGGGCTTCTATGGAATACTAAAACGAAATATCCTTTTGTCTGTTGATATCGTTATGGTTACGATCATAATACCTTCCACTTCATAGACCTTGATGGTAACCTAGTTCCTTATATAACTAAAATAGTAAAAGTAAATTACACACTATTTTGTAAGTTGTTATAATAATGTAGCATAGTAATACAGATGTTATTTAAAATATAAAAAAGGTATATTATGTACTCGACTTTAATCTCTTATTCTTTAGAGGCATTTTTAACCGACTTCAAAAAGAAAGAGGTTCTTAATTCGGTTATATTTTTGTATTTTTTGTTTGTTACATTATAATTCTATTAGTTCTAAACTGATTTTGAAAATTCTTTTTTTATCTGAAAGGATATACTTATAGGATTCCATAGAATTTTTTTCAAAATCGGTTTAATAGGTTAGGTTTTAGATCAAAATATACAATTGAAGTCGGTTTTTTTTGTGGGAGACAACCTTAAATATCGCCTATCGCAATAGTGGTGAGTATAGCACTCGACATACTTACATATAATTCATCATAGTTGTTTTTCAATTTTGAAAAATGAGTCGAAGTTCTAAACTAATTTTGAAATGATTAGTGTCGGCAAATATGAACTCACGACTGGAGACTGTAAGTTAAGATAGCAAACATCTGTGTTCACATCTGTATTAAAGTACAATACGCAGACAAATAAAAACAGGACCAAATATGAATTATTAATATTCCTGGTTGGAAAAATTAAAAAAAGAAAAGTTTTTCCATTTTTTCAGTCACAACCATATAAAAATTAAGCCTTGGGGATTTTATTTCGCTAGCCCGTCTAATAAAGTTAGTGGCAGTTCAGACTAAGGGCTTTTTAGTAAACTAATAAGAAAAAAAATTAAGTAGGTATATTTACTATTATGTATATATGATTAAAAAAGTATTATTGATTTATTTTACTTTATTAGGAAAACATACAGTTTTCATAAAAAGTTTTTTTTTTTTTATATAACTTAGAATTGCAAACAAGCTCACCTGATGGAAAGTGGTAACTGTCGCCTATAGACATGAGCAGTGCCATGGACATAACAGAGTATACTGTTTCGCCCATGATACCCCCCATGCGTTGCCATTCCTGAGAACTCAGGTGTTATTCCTCTGTACCCTGTAAATTCACGCCATATCCCACCCTTCAAACCGAAACACAGCCATGCAAACACAACTGCTTCACGGTAAAAATACGAAAGGGACAGAGGTACTTAAGCAATCGACTTTTGTACAAAGTCTCCTTCTGGTATTATAATATAATAATAATAACATAAATCTATGAATTGTCCTTCAAAAAACAGTCGTATAAGGCTACACTGTATATCTACACTGTAGGTCTACACTGTATTTGCTTGTATCGCGCCGTTGCTTGAGAACATTTTTTTCCAGTGATTATAAATTGCTCGAACTACATATATGACCAATTAATTGCCATGGAGAGAGAAAGAGATTGTTACTAATGGAGTCTAAATGCCCCATTGCTAGCAATATGCTCTATCAGGTCGTCCTCCACGCGGTTTTCCCTGGAAACCATCGTAGCTAAATCTATTGGATTTGGTCACGATGAGCTAACTAAGCTGCTTTCATCGTCATCTGTCATCCCTCACTGGTGCCCCGCCAGGTTAATCCGATAGCGCAGGTGGGGACACTATTTCATTATCACCCATAAAAAAACCCATTGCCACGTAATTTTGTCTGTTTATTAATGTTTAATATACATAATAACAATATACATAATAGCGGTTGACAATCTGTCTGCTAAACGTGGCAACTAATGGCAAAATCCCCTAAGGGGGAGGCTTATGTTCAGCAGTGGTCTGTTAAAGGCCGATATGATGATAATGATGATACATAATAACACATATGTGTAGTTCTTCTTTTTATTTGATAGAATTGTAAATACGAAAGTTTGTAAGAATAGATGTTTGTTACTTTTTCTATTGAACGGATTTGAATAATATTTCGTTTATGGTTAGAGTATATCCTAAAATAGCTCATAGGATACTTTATATACTAATTCACGCGGGTGAAACCGTGGGATACAGCTTTATTTTTATTAAAAGAGAATTCACTACTTTACTTTTTAGAAAAAGGCATTATTATTTTAACACAATAGTTTTGACCAAAGCACGATCCAGGAAACATTAACCTTGTAAGGACAATGAACAATGGCTACTGTAACCTCTTTGGTCATTATGTGGTTTTGGGTCAAGCTGGTTGAATATGCCTTTGTTTTCATGTGAGATTCTTTGTATTAACTTGTTTCAGTTAAATCGGTCATCGGCAATCGCCACTTTAGCTAATAAGGCATTATTCAGACCGGATTCAATCACGTAGACGTTTGTTCGGACGTAAATAAGTATATATATATATTATATGAATATATATGTCTATATTTTAATATAACAACTACTTTTGAGAGATAACAATAGGTGGCAATGGCAATGCTTGAATTGTAACTTGAAACTTGTATCTTGAACATTACAGTCTATTTCATGAAAACCATGGTACTGTTTACATTGATAGTTAGTTACCATTTTCCGTCAGATGGACCATGAGCCTGTTTGTCGTTCTATGGTATAAAACATATACATTAAATAACAGTGTTTTATTAAATATGACATACATTATTTTATTGTTATTATTGAGTTTTATGTTAATGTTTATTAGATGTCGTAAAATTTATTAAGTTAATCTCTCATATTTGGTACTCGAATATGTATTCTTATAATAGATAAGGACAAAAAGATAAACATTTTTCAAGTAAATATTTTACTAAGTCTTCTTTCTTCTGGCTGTTGTCCCAGTTTGTTGGGGGTCAGCCATCCTAGTAGTCCTGTGCCACAACATAAAATTATTGATTGTCAGTTCGCTCGCGTTTAAACATTTCGTGTCATTCTTTATTGTTTGCAACCAGGAGATTGGTGGTCAGCTACACTCTATACACAAATTTTCGACCATGTAATGATTATAATTAAAATACATACATTTAAAAAAATATTAACAAAAATTTCGGAGTTACAATTAATATATTTCTGACCACCCCATCCATGGCAGCAATATCGATAATATCATTTACAAATAAGACAACTTACTTTTACTGTATATGACATTTATTACAATTATATAGCTAATTTACATGTTAAATCTATATATAGTTTCAAACTGCATGATACGAGTGGACTTTAATTATATTGTAAAATATTCATGATAAATTTATAAGACATAGACGTACGACGTGCCTTATAATCATTGCTACAATGACAAAGGAGTTTTAATTTAAAAAAGAAAACTATTTAATTGATAAAATATTTTTAAAATGTTATTAATAATCATTGATTTCAGTTAGACACTTCAGTTGAGACATTTTAAAACAGTTCGTAGAGATGTATTTTGATTACATTTGGGAATTAAATTCTAGTTCAGAGAAACATCAAAAATATGTCATGTTAACTTTGAAGATCGTTTATATTATTTTACAATTAATATTAATTTTAATATTATATCTCAAAGAATGACAGCTAATTTATCTTTTGGTATATAAATTGGATGCTAGTGCTACTAATTACGTAATTACATAATATACTACAGATCACGTTAAAACATAGAATAATATCCTGCATCTGACATTTAAAATAATTATAAATGTTCCAAAAGTGCCAATAATTAATTACTATCAATATGTTCCATTGTCGAATTTCGAGACGGATTAATGCTTTGATAATTTTGTTAATTGGTTAATTTGACAGATTTGCCGGGCCAATTTCTTTTCTTTCTTTTTTCTCCTAGTCAAGTTGCTCCACTAGTTTTCAAGTGAAGCATAGAAAAAAAAGATTTTAAAATGTATAAATGTAGCCCTTTCACATAATATTGTACATGGAATAGTAGGGCCATTTTGAATTTTCGTGTACTTGTGTGTAATTGGACCCCTTAACAAAGGAATTATTTTTTCAATTATATCTCTTGTAGTATATGTGAATTATCCGTATCTAATAATATACAGTAATAAAACGATTGCTGAGATATAGTGGATGGATATCTAACGGATGGACGAACAAAGTTGCAACATAAAGGTTCTTTTATATAATTTCAATACCAAACCACAAAAAGGACTTATATATATATATATATATTATACTAAGGATCCAGGTTTCGCATGGGTATATAGAATTTTCGATTACAATATTGCATATAGGCTTTGTTACTCGCTGATAATTTAGCTAGGATTTTCAAAATCAGTTGTGTAGTTTTTGAGTTTATTCGTTGCAAACAAACAAACAAATGTTTCATCGTTATAATTTTAGTATAGATTTAGTAAATTAATATTAAAATCAAAATACATTTAAGTATGCAATATTTCTGGAAATTTAACTGAATAATAAAATATATCTAAAGCCGTAAAGATCAGACTACAGTTTCCAAAACATGAACCAGTGTATACGTACGTAGCTACCAATAAAGTTCAAAGCTAAATATTTCTATTTTCTGGCGAAAACAGTGAGAATATCAAAGAGCGATATTTCAGTCTGCACATGGGTGAACATTTAGTAGCTACTTTGTATTCTTGATGGTAATGCGCTATTTTTTATATGTTTAAACTAATATAAACAAATAGATAACTACTATTTCTACTTGTGTTGGGTTGTTGCCCTCTGATGTTATTAAATAGACAGCTATATTTTCTCGTAAATATTATAGGTTCTTACTTTGTAAAAATGCATATACATAAAACATATATAAAATATGCATGTCAATACAGACATATTAATTTATTTAAATATTTGTATGGTACAAAGATCAAACCTGTAGCCATTCATTGAAAAGGTCGAGCAATATGTTACACCACTATACTACTAAGAGTATTTTTAGTTGACCAACTGCATTCATAAACAATATTCTAAGTTATTAAGTGATTTCCAAAAGAAAGTTCTCACTTGTATTTTTTATATACTACATGATGCCTTCATTATGTCTGAACCGATTTTGATTATTATTTTGCAATTGATTTATTGTTGGTGCCAAATTCATTTTGTTACTATAAACTTGCTGTTTTTCTTTACAGAAATTGCAATATATTGCTTGAATGTTAGTCCAGTCTACATCTTCTGTATTCTAACTTGGTTACTTTTCGTTTTTTTTTAGTTAAATTCACCTTTAGTATAAACATTGTCATAAATATCATTAGCTATGCTAAGTTTTTGCCATTCCTAATACTGGTTCTTATGCTTCTTTGTAATAAAGATCATCTAGCTATCTTACCTTTCTAACTGTAGGATGACAACCTATCCATTTCTGATTCACAGAATAATGTAGGTATATGAATATCTGTTGTGTAAATTCTGTACGTATATATCTCATTAATTTAGAATGTTTTGAAGAAGGCTGATCACACACTCCATTTAGCATTCACACGGCGTTCCATTTCTCTTTGTACATAGCTTTTATATTTGCAATGTAAACATGCGGTATGTAATATGAATGTAGCTATTATATGCAACATACAATGGAAGTGATACATCTAGAGCGAAACAGATTAGATGCTCTGTGTATGGCAGTAATGATGATCTTATTTCTATACATTATTTTTCATTTTCGATTCATGTTTCTTTAGGAAAATTGTTTAGTTTCACTAATAGAATTATCCCTTAAAATTATGTTAATACACAATAATATAAATAATAATAGTTGTTTAATACAAATTATTAAACAACTATATCTTGATATTTGTTTTTACCCAATATAATTTCATTGGATAATTTTTTTTATATTTTTTATACAAATATGTAAAACATCACAAGATACTTAACTCTTAAATGTGGCAGAAGTCGCGAGTAAAGAAAGGCTCTCAAGGCATCTACTCGGTCGCGACTTTTGCTTCTGAATTATTCATTTAATCCATTTAATAGGGCACTATAGATAGACAGAAACGAATGTTAGCACACCCAAAGATTTACATTGTGTTCTAAATACAAGATATTTGATAGGTAGATTTAGGGTATTGGCAGTGAATATAAATTTGCAGTAAAATTTTATGCGATTTGGAATAGCATACAACATAACTATGCTAACACAAAATAGATATGAGAAACAACATTTTAAGGGATTGTTTGGATAAAGGTATATTTATATCTTCCATTACACGCTTCAGTATTGTTATCAAGAACTGACTGACTCTATATGCAAAGAGAATGCTGTTGGAACAATGTTGTACTGATTTGAATGATGATAGTTGCTAATCAACAGTCAGTCCTCAGGAATGGCAACGCATGGGAAGTATCATGGGCGAAACAGTATACTTTATTATGTCCATGGTACTACTCATGTCAGGCGATGGGGTACCACTTTCCATTAGGTGTGTCAGCTTGTTTGCCATTCTAAGTTGCATAAAAAACACGGATCAGTTTAGAGTCAGTAACTGGTCCAATCAACTGTACCTACAATAAGTTTATTACTGTATAACAATGATAAAAAATCTGATTGATTAGATTAAATAACAATATACTTTTTCAGTCGACTACTCACTATTATATTATATATTCTCTTAAATCAATCAATCTCTTAAATAAAATGCAATATATGTATTTTGAACGACGCAGTGTATTCTGAGAGCTCCACACCATATACCATACCATATCAGTCGTCAGCCGTCCACTGCTGAACATAGGCCTCCGTCATAAAGGGGGATTTTGCCAGTACTTATCATGGTAATCAAGCGGGTTGCAACCACAGTTAGGCTTTGGTGGTGTTTTAAGTGGGACGCTGCTGTCTATTTCTCGCCTATTAAAATCCCTTAGTCGCCTCTTACGATACCCACGGGAAAGGAAAAAGTGGCCCATTCTTTGCCGGGGTAACACGGCTTCTTCATGCCCATAAGTAATGATTGTTAGTTTACTTGCCCTTTCAAATAGTATAAAAAATTTATAGACTATCAAAGAATAAATACTGTGACCTCTTTAAATATGTTTTTTTGTGTCACAGATAGTACTAGAAATCTTACCTATTGGTCCTTAACGATGTAGGTCTTCTCACTTTACGGTCTGGATTTGATAAGGCTGTGGTATGTAAACGAGTCATATAAAGTTTTATCAATAGTAGATAAAAGAAGGAGTGATTTTGGTTTTGAAATGTACAAGTAGAGGTACAAGATTTTATATTTATTCCTATATTTATTTTTAGTACTTTATTAAATGCATGGGGCAAATTATTTATTCACAAAAATATTTCACATATGATATTATAGTTGATAAATAAATAGATGTCTTTTATTTATTTATCAAATATATTAAAATACGTTCCGCTGTTTAAGCGTGATGTGTTTGAGTGACAGACTCGAAAGTTCGAAAATTTTAACAAAAGTGTTCATTAATAAATAATTTAATATTTTTTTTATAACTGTTGTTGATAACTTTTTATTACTTTTTGTAATTTTGTATCATCTTGTAAAAATTGAATAGACATGCTATGTATGATAATTTTTATTAATATTGTAAATGTGGAAGTGGGCTCGTCTATTTGTTACCTTTTAGTGCCTTAACGGCCCAACCACTGTGAAATTTGCTATTACACAAAATACACAAACTATATGGATTGGAGAAGGACATAGAATACGAGTATTTTTATGTCGGTCACTGAACATATGCCGGTCACATAGATAAACTTGCAGATAAAAGCAAGTTATTAATAAAGGGAGAGCATATTAATATTATATTTATAATATGAATAAGGAAAATAGTATAAGTTTAAAAATTTTATTACCAATACTACAGTCTTCATATGCTAGTTTTAAACTGATTGTGATGAATTAAAATAGATATCAACACAGGTTGGTACATAAGTAGTTCATAACGCTAATCGAGTCTGATATCTTCGTTATTTTATACATTATTATTAACTTATGACTAACATAGTTTTAGTTGAATTCGTCAGAGTATAAATATCCACTTCTCATAGTTGTTACACATAAAAATTTTCGTAATTACTTTTTACAATTTAACATCTACCAAGTTGGCATAATTTATGTTCAATATACACAATTGTTCATTAATTTTAATAATGTACACTTACCTAGTATAATCACAATAAATTATTTATTTCACAGTAAAAAATACAACGTTAGACGTTTATAGACGAGATTAAAATTATTTGTAATGAACAGAGGAATTCTCAATGAATTAAATAATTAGCATATTATAACAGCCTATTAAATTATCCTTTGGTTTAATTTTTTTTTTAATATTTATAATAACTAAAATAATATGTATATTTAAAAAATTTATGAAATACATATCCTATCATTAGTATTTCATTTTTTTTTTATTTCCATAATTGAAAATTATAGTGATTATTGTTTATCAACATACACAAATAAAATATGTTGGATTGGAGCAGCAATGACTCATTTGTATTAATTACCAGCTAAATTGTTTCATCTAAGTTACAACCAGTGACGGCAAACTTTTTCGATTATCACACATTTCGTTATTGATAGCTTGTAGCTGCAATAATTCATTCCTGTCTGCCAAACTTCTAAAAGAAGTTTCAAAGACGATGAAGGTATAAAAGGTTTCACCCCGACGTGAGTGGCATCCTATTCATAAGGGAATCAAATTGGAAAAATCCGAACTCGTATCTTTCTTTAAGCTCTTCTAAGTTTATGTACGTTTCATGTATCGTTCAATCGTGTTTGCATTGCGGTTTAGTTTTATCTGTAATAGTATTTATATCCATGTCTGTGGTTTGAACTTCAACATTCGGAGTATTGAAATTGTCATATGATATATATTGAGGAGCTTGTTGTACTTCTGCTTTAGCAACAATTGGACGTTTCTTTGTTTTTATATAACCTAAAGCTGAAACTAATACAATGAATACTATAAATCCAATGCAACATCCCACAACCAAACTAAGTCTTCTGGTTAATATGTCGGCAATCCCCATATATGTATTAGAAAACGGACTATCTAAAGCAGCACCAAATAGTTCTATAGTGGTTACTGTAGTGCATTTACTTGTTGCAGAATCGTTCATAAAAGGTCGTAAGCGATTGAATAATATTTCGTCTCCGTATATGTTATTATTGAGATTTTCTGGTGAGGGAGCTATCCTGGCATCAGGAATAGATGATCCAGTTGATGATGATGCCCCGAAATTACCGACAGCTAATACGCACACAGTATATCGCGAACCAGGTGTTAGATGATTTAATCTTGTTGATCTGGCTGTGACATTTAAAAATTTTCCTCGAATCTGCAACAGAAATATTGATTTTGTAAACGTATTTAATACAAATGAAATATATTATTAGAAAATAAAATTTTAGAATAAATAAAAAAGTAAAACTGTTATTAAAAGTAATATTAAAATGAATTCACATTCACCGACGAGAAACATAAATATTTTTTATGGTCCATTGAAGTGATGCACTGCCTTTGTATTCAAATGCTTGTTGTAATACTAGCTTACATATTTGTTGGTATTGAAGTTACATGAATATACTTAAAAAGGCAAAATTTACTATAATGCTTCTATGTTTGATCTGATACTTTAGCTATTTACATAATTTTGTTTCATTACACAGATGGCAAATTAAAAGGCATCATTATTAGGATTCTAAAACACAATATATCTAATCACAAAAGGTTAAACCTTTATACTTGTGTAGAAAGCTTATATTTAAGAGCAACTGATAGTTAATACCATACTTACAATACTTGGATTTTGTTCTCCAAAATACGCTACTTGAAATCCATTTAGACCACTTTGATTGCGATTTTGCCAAGAAACAATTATAGAATATGTTTGTATGTCTTGTATAGCAATTCTGATTATAACAGGAATATTACAAAGCTTTTGAGCAGACAATTCTATAAAACTGTAACCATGCAATTCTTCTGGGTGTTCACAACGTAAGTTACTACTTCTTTTTCTAACAATCTTGTAGTGATCTTGCATCCATCGCCATATATCTTGAGATTCGCAATTACAAGTTAAAGGGTTTTCTGTAAAAATAAATAAATCTATTATTAAGATAATTTGTAATCATCACAAATAATGAAAAAGAAACAAAACGGTTTTAATTACCATCGAATGAAAGTGTCCTTAATTGAGTTTCCAGCGTTACAAGCATTTTCATCTGAATTACTTCAAAATAATTATGACTAAGATCTATTAATGAGATTTTGTTTAGATTCCGAAATGCATCTGAAGAAATTGCTGACAACCAGTTGTTACTTAAATATAATTCTGTAAGACTTTGCAATCCACGAAAAATGTCTTTGTTTATTCTTGTGATGTGGTTAGTAGAAAGATCCAGTTTCTGAAGACTTTGTAAATCTGGAGTAAATTCTTCAAGTTCTCTAATTGTATTGTGAGATATATTTATTGATCTTGCTGAATATAACCCTTGAAGTCTTTCTCTAGGAATATTTTCTAATTTATTTTGACTTAAGTCCAATTTTTCTAAATTATGTAATTTTGCAAACGCACCGGGTGATAATCTATCAATGGAATTTTTACTTAAAATTAATTTTTTTAATGACGGAAAATTCTCGAAATCCTTACTTGTAATTATCGTTAAATTAGTACCAGTTACTACTAACTCACTCAAAATAGGAAATTGTTTCGTTGGATGTGATTGAAATAACTGTTTTAAGGAATTCGTCGACATATTCAAAGTTGTGAGAGCCGGTAGTACGGCTTCAGATAAACCATTATTTGGTATATGTTTGAAAAGATTACCTGATAAATCGATTTCTTTCAAACCCAGTGAATGTTGAAAAAAATTTGGAGGTAGAACTGATAACATATTTTTACTCAAATCTAACGTAATTAGATTTTTTAATGCCGGAGAGTTAAAACCATTTAATATTGAAATATGATTATCGCATAAATTTAAAACTCTTAAATTCTGTAACCCTATAAATTTAAAAAAATCAATACTATGCAATTGGTTGTGGCATAAATCTAATACCTCTAAAGAAGTTATATTAAACAAAGCAACATGAGGAAAATCTGTAAAATTGTTCCCTCTCAAATTCAAATCTTGTAATATTGTTGTATATGCAAATACATCTTTATGCAGATCCTTTAAATTGTTAAACGCTAAGTTTATACGTAAGAGATTTTGATTTTTGATGAAAGTAGCTGGAGGCAATTGGGATATGTTCGATAGTTCCAATGACAAAGTTTGTAATGATGGTAAATGTGAAAATGTTTTATTTTCCAAATGAATGAAATTATTTTTGGATATTATTAGGGACTTTAAACCAGGTATCTGGACTTGAATGATATCTTCCCATGTTAGAAGATTATTGTTCATTTCTAAATCACTTAAATTTGGTAGAGTTTTCAGTGAGTCAGATTCAATTATTGATATTGAATTTTTATTTAATCGAAGCTGTTTTATTGCAAGAGAAGAAATATCCAAGTCCAGAACAATAATTTCATTTTGTGATAAATCTAATACTTTTAATTTAACTAAATATCTAAAAGTATCTTTTGCTATTTGATTTATATAATTACACTGTAAATGAAGTTCTTCTAATGTCACAAGTTTAAAAAATGTTTCATTGCTCAATTTTACTAGTTTATTATTACTTAAGTCTAGAAATTTTAACCTTTTAAGATGCATAAATGTCTTATTTTCTATATGTACAATACTATTATTTTTTAAATACAGCCTTTGAATATTTAACAAATCATTAAACAAGTTAGAAGTCAAAAGTTTAATATTATTTTGGCTGAGCCACATTATTTGCACATTTACTTGCCCTCTAAGAGAACTATTCTTTAATAACGATAAATAATTTACGCCGAGTTGAATAGAGACTAATGATGAATTTCTATTTGGAAATACATCTCCAATTGTTGTTAAGCGATTACCCTGCAAATTAATATGCTGAAGATTTTTAAGTGTTATAAATGCATGTGAATCTATACTTTGAATAACATTATTCTGTAAATGTAGTTCTAATAAATCCGGCAATGGACTAAATACATTTCGTTTAATATGAGCTAATTTATTATTTTGTAAACGTATTTCTTTTAATTCTTTAAGTTTATCAAATACCAATTCATCTAATTCGTTAATTTCATTATTATCTAAACTTAAGGTCACTAATTTATGATTATATTGAAAAATGTTACGCGGGATTTTTTTCAAAAAGTTTGTTCCCATGTGAAGTTGAGTCAAATTTTGTAAAGATGAAAAACAATTCATATGTAATTGTTGTATAGCGTTATGTTCTAAGTTGAGTACTGTTAAACTTGTAGCATTTTCAAATGCGTCATTTGTTATTTCAAGGATATTATTTTCCGATAAAAATATCTCAGAAAGAAAACGAAGATTTGAAAATACACCTTTGATGAGATGTATGTGATTGTAACTTAAATCTATTGTGCGAATTTTGCGATTATTCTGAAAGATATTTTTATCGACACTTATAATTTTATTTCGACTTAAGTCAATTGTTTCTAAATCACTTAACGAAATAAATGCTTCATCATCTATTTTATTTATTTGATTACTAAAAAACGATAATGTTTTTAGTTTTGGCATACATCTAAACCAGTTTTTATCTATTGTAGTAAATGAGTTAGAATTTACATCTAGTCTCTGTAAATTTGGTATAGTAATATCTATGTCACTAGGTATCGTATGTATTTTGTTCCAAGCAAGTCTAAGATTGATTAATTTATTCAACTTTCCCAGCGGTCTTAGAGGGAATGTATTTAAATAATTTTCTGTCAAATCCAATTCAGTTAATGATTCCTCTAAATTATAAAACGCATTTTCTGAAATATTTGCTATTTTGTTTCCTTTCAAATTAAGTTTCTTCAATTTTAGGTTTCGAAAAGTATTTGCTTGTATATCTTTGATGTCATTGAGTTGTAAATCAAGGGCTTCTATATTGTGCAATTCGAAGAAAGATTCATGTGGAATTTTACTTAATTTACTGGAAATTATGCTCAGAGACTTCAATGAATCACGAAGAGATGTAAAGACATCAGGGTTAATTTTACTTATGCTTGACTGTGATATTTGTAAATTGGATATTTTTATTTTTAATGGAAAAAGCTCTGCTTTCAGTTCTGTAGTTGAACTTTCTAAATCATAAATAGATAATGATTGTATTGATCCTTTTATCTTCGACAGAATATTCTTTACCACTCCCGGAGTCGCACTAGGACATTCCAAAAATAGACCTGAAATGAAAATAAATAATAATTAGAATAATTTAAGCTGCAAATAATAAGATTGAATATAAGTTGTATACGTAATAGAGCCTTTCACCTTCTTTGAAGTTATAGCATGGACAAATTGGGTTCTCTGCTAAACTTGGACATTGTGACTGTTCTTCTCCTTGCAGTATCTGAATATGGATGATGATCAGAAATGCGTATATTCCACATTTTCCATTGGATATTCGAGTAAATATATCCATATTGATTCGACGTCATTTCAATGACATTGTGCATTAGGTGTCCCAGGATATGGCTTCAATTTCTACAACAAAAATATTAAATTAATGTATATTGTTGCAATTAGTTTTTAACTGTCTAGTAAAATAATGTTATAGTACAATGTCTGCTTAGTTTATATTTTTAAACTAAGTAGAGTATTATAAGCAGAAATTATAAACTGTTGTTTATTTGTATATCCTATATACAAATAAACAACAGTTATAATTTCTGTTTCTTAATATTGAGTTTGATATTATAACATATAAATGCTCCTATACATTTTATATATTGAATGTAATAATTGTTTTACTTTTTTTTTTGTTTCTAGCAGAAATTATATTATAAAAATACTTTATATCAAAAATTATCTTCTAATTGTTATATTTTGTATTTTCATTACATGTTAAGATTTTATTATTATAGAAGTACTCGTAAAAGTATCTGATTGTAAAAAAGGAACAAAAGTTTGAGAGCAAGGATTTAATTTTGGCGCAGTATTAGCTATCATGGTGTCCAGCTGTCAAGTTAGTATGAGAGGCTATATTTTGTATTATTCCACTACCCATATCTCTAGATAAAAATGTTTAGTTTCATAAGTAAGTCCTTAAACAGCTAGTAATATTTTACTCAGTTCATAAAAACTAACGAGCTAATTAAACCCAACTCCCATAGATAAGTAAGCAGTAAGCAAATAAATCTATAGAATCGTTATTTATTAATAATGAGTTCATAAGAATATGGTGACGACGACTGATTCTATTTATAGATTCATTTGCAACTTATTTGAAGGGTTGTAGGAGTGATTGATTGTAGGGTTGACGATATGTCTCGGTGTATATTTTTATAATAACAGAACACAGATTTGTTTGCTACAGCGCACACACGTCAATACAAAATACCCCTTACGTCTATAAAACTTTACTATGCTTTATTCGTGTCAATAGAATAAAAAAAAATATTATTTGTACCGCTTAACAGAAGTCTGTTTAAAAATTTTGCTAGGAATTTACAATTAAATTAAGGATTTTTTTTTACTCAACTGAACAATATTAAATATTGTAATGCAATATACTTGTAATAGCTTTCTAGATTAATATAAATTGTTTGTTGAAAACGAAAAACAGAACACATTGCAAAAGAAGATCGGTAATCTGGTTTGTTACATTTTTATGGCCAATTTGCTAAATTAATCAATCTACCTAGGTCTAGTCTAAGTCTATATACTTAGAGAATATGCCAAGCTATAATGATAGGGTAAACCTATCTTGAATACGAAAATTATTATAAATAAACATCAATCACAGTTTCACGCAACTGAATTTAAAGTTATTATCCCGTAATCTATGAAGATAATGGAGTATTCTTTATGCTTATAATGATGAAAATAGGCTACAGACAAATCTTGTACGTTAAATTATTTGAGCAGCATAATAAAAATTGCGATGGAAAATAATAAGCGAAAATTTAATCTCCTATAATATGGTTAGTCCCACAAGGAGGAAGCCAAATTAAAAATCGATTTGTTCACGAAACCTCTATTTTAGACGAAACGCCCCGAGGGCACTGAAAAATAATAAAGAACAAAATTACCTTCCGGGCTTAACTTTTCTGAATAGCAGCTCGCTCTCCCGCCAAAAACTTGCCCAGTAGAAAATATCTCATCGGGACAGCTAACGTTTTTATACTACATTCGTTTGTTTCGGTTTACAAGTCAATAATCGATTTTTAATGACGCCATTATGCACATATATATTTTTCTAATAGAAATTTACGCAGGAAACACGTATTCGAAAAACGCCTACTTATTTCCTTTTCAAGCGACATCATAAGGGAAGGGCTTCTCGATTCGACGATTTTTTTTTGTAGATATATTACGAGTATTTTCGGCAATTTTGACCTAACTTTTAATGAGGTTAGTTCAATACTAATTCAATTACAATCGTAGTATCTTTTGTTAACAAAATCTTAATATTACGATATCACGTATGGTAATCAGATAGGTTATTGTCACTAATAAGTTTCATTTATTTTATACTATTTATTTATTGACTGTATTAAAAAAAAATGGCTGGTACAAAAGGCGGACTTAATACTATATAGCATTCTCTCCCAGTCAATCTTTGGCAAAACAGAAATGTAATTATGCCGTGAAAAAAATAGAAAAATGTAACAGATAAACAATTACACTATTATCATAGCATCGCTTCCTTTCTCTCTCGACTAAGGGAACTAATTGGTCAGACCTTAAAACATGGCAAAACAGAACAGTGGAAAATTAACTGATATCAGTTTAGATTAAAAAGTAATAATACTAATGAAATTAGAAGAAAAAATATGTGCACGACAATAGCTGATAGTGTCGTCAGAGGCACTTATCAACTGTTGTGTTTGTGTAACATATGTATCTGACATAAATACCCACATTTAACATATATACCCACATTTCGCTAATCATATTAGAATCCAACATAGCAGGATGCAAGCGGTAGGCTTGTCTGTCATTTAGATTAATTGGTTTAATGTTATGGAAATATATCTCATGGCAATAATTTATCAATGAAATAAATATTGTACCAAAAGAGGATTTTTTAATTGTTTGTTTGTAAAGGATAAATTCAGAAACTCTTAAACCAATTTAATAAATTCCTTTGATCTACAGAAAACTACACTATCAGCAAGTAACATAAGCTTATATACTTAGGCGATATATTATTCTTGAAAATTATATCTACTCGTCCGAAGATGGACCGGATCACTAGTAAGCAATAAGATTTGTTTACCAATGATGATTTTACATAAAATACAATATTTAATGTACTAACGACATCTATATTTATGACAATAAAAATAACTTGATTGATTAATAGTGTAAAGTCAATAAAATATAAACAATTGTTATGCATTACAATATAAATTGCCTTTTTTGAGAGCATAAAGAGAGAAAGAGTGAGAGAAAATTTATTGCTATTTACGGAAAGGATCTATCTTGATTTAATTAAAATTTTTCATTTACAAACTCTTGAAATACGTTTCGAGAGGATTTCAAGAGGGTTCCGTAAAAAGCAATAAACAATTTAAGATTATATGTCTTTTTTACTTCTAAGCGAAATCCGAATTTTGTTTACATCTAATTTTCAATATCGCGGTATGAGATGCAAATAAAAATATATTTACCTATTTGTTTGGTTAATAACAATTTAGAATGAATACATTTCTCAGTATTTTTTCCTATTCATTCATTCAATTTATTCAGTGAATAAGCATTTAATTTGTTCTCATATATAACAAAACCCTTATTTAGAAATATTCTGTTGACATTTTGTTGTTGATATACCAATTTTCATAAATTATTTAATTTAAATGACTAATATAACTAATTTGAAAAAATTCACAATTTTAATAAATTTTTATTAAATTTAAATAAAACATATG
Organism: Galleria mellonella; assembly: GCF_026898425.1. Taxonomy (NCBI): domain Eukaryota; kingdom Metazoa; phylum Arthropoda; class Insecta; order Lepidoptera; family Pyralidae; genus Galleria; species Galleria mellonella. Next base: position 8,044,429 of record NW_026442016.1, read on the forward strand.
CCTATAAATTTTTTGTTAAAAAAAAGACGTTCAAAAGCTAAAATCCGATTACTGCAAAGTCATTTCCTAAAAAGTATGGAACAAGAAAATATTCACTATATGTTTAAACTACTTAATATTTTTTTTTAATGGATGATAATGAAATGGCAACCCCGCCTGCGCTATCGGTTTACACTGGCGGGGCATCAGTGAGAGATGATAGGTGACGATGAAGCAGGTCAGTTAGCCCATCGTGACGCATCTAACAATAAATTAATCACGATGGTTTCCAGGGAGAACCACGTGGAGGTCGACCTGACAGGGCATATTGCCAGCAATGGAGCTATCAAACTCCATTGCTAACAATCCCTTTCCCCCTAAAAACTACTCAATATTATTATCTGTTAAATGAACAATTTATACGTAAATATAATAATATATACATATTTAATACCCATCAATAGCGATGTTCAGAGGAAAAAATTAAAACTTTATTGTTACTGTTTATGGATATGATTAAAATTGAATTAGTAATATTTATTTATTGTAAACATGCAAATTGTATCTGTACAAACAATTTTCAACTTGTAAATAAGATATAAACTTCTCTTTTATCGTATATAATATAAAAACACAAAACTCGATTATTAAAGAGGAAGGAAACTTCGAAGGCGCCCCGTTTAATGATGTGGCAGTATGTTTCCCTATATATTTGAGTTACGAACTTGTATTTTATCATAAAACCTTTGTATATTTTAGGAGTGTAGCTACTTATTTTTGGATATCTGTGTATTTTATGTATAATGAAAGTGTATTAATTTCTTTTTCAGTTTGTATTTCAGAAAATGTTGTCCATTGTACTGCATAATATTTTTTTATTATGTCCACAGAATAGTTATAATGATGAACGTGAAAATTAGTTTTTTATCTACTGGCACCTTAATAATTGAACCAGTCATTATGAAGTTCAGTATACGTATAGCATTTGAGATAGAGAAGGACATCTCAGTTTGGGTATCTCAGTTTTTATCTCGATCAATCAATCTCATCAAATCTCGATCAAATAGATAAAATCGGGGAAAATAATTAGATTTATACATAACCAGTGCTCCAACGTTTTGCATGTAGATAAGCCTGGACTATATATATATATATATATATATATATATATATATATATATATATATATATAAGATTATCTATTACAAACAAATATTAATATAGATATAGTTTTAAAACAAACGAGTTCTTATTTATATACGAAATAAGCAACAAAGGTACAATAACGAGGTACATAGGCCTTGTTACTCGGAGGGTCGTTTTCCAGTTAATTTTGAGTACCAAAAAACTTAATTTGTCTAACGAAAATTCACTATAATTTAACCACAATGGTTGCCAGATTGGGTTTGTAAGTTACAGATATGATACAATTTGAATGTAATTAAATACAAAATTCATATGAGATTAATTCGGGAGGGAACAAAAATAACCTAAAACACATTTCAAAATCAAGTATAAGCTTATTAAGAAGTTTCTTTTGAATGTAATTGTAGACATCCATAGGCTATAGTGGACGCTTATAAGCCGGACTATTGAATAAGTCAAAAAAAATGCGGACAATAAAACTCAATTTTAATTACAGTCACAGCATACATATAAATATAAAATGATCAATAATAAATAGTCAGTTATCACTATTTCACTATAATATTGATAATTGACTATTCATTATTGATAATTAAATTGGAAATTTATTTATGTATAAGATAATTACCTTTTTTTATGATTAAAAAATGATGATTTAAAAGAGCTTGCAAATAAGTTAATTTAAATAAAGATTATTTCTATTTTATTGTAGTTTTTTTTATTTGAACGTGGAGGTTAGAAATCGATACTCTAACCAATAGTTTATGCTAGTCATGGAAAAGGCATTATCGATTCCTTACACTTTTAGTCGAGAATATTCCAAATCAATATGCTGACGTGCAAATATGGCGATGACTGTTAGATTAATTACATCTGTGAATAGCATGAATGAATAAAATAGACTTTAGTAAAAAATGAAGTTTATTTTGAAAACATATATTGTGCTAACTTTTTGTATGCAAAATGCTTAAGCCTGATTTAAAACTAAATATACTAGTAGTTAGGTACTTGCATTCTTGTCTATATTTACTGAGTAAGAATGTAACTTATATCTTATATTATTCACATGATGCCATTTAAGGTGATTACCAGCACAAGAGTTTATATCAGAAGTCTTCTGTATGCCGAAGAGATTAGAAACTTTTGACACGAAAGAGTAATATTTTTACACTGGTAGTAAGTAGCAAAAAAGTAGAAAATGTCAAAATAAGACACTATACTAAGCCATCTGGTTATTATGATAATAGTAGAGTACGTAATCTTTAATCTGCTTTTAAAGAAAAAGGTCAATACTCAACAGTGGGACGTTTATAGTTTATAGGTAATGCTTATAAGTTAATAAATGGGTAACAATCAAAAACTCTGACATAATTTGTTTTTTTGTTCCACTTATCCATGCACACTATTATAGTTAAGTTAGATAATTAAACTTCGTGACATTCAAAGATATGTACATAAATTGGTTAATTTTGATAAAGCAGAAGGAACCAATCACCAATCTCGCTACGAGCAATTGTTTACAATTCATTTACGTCCAATCTTAAAAGGCAAGAAAATGAAATCTTGTTAAGAGATGTGAAAGACAAAATTAGATTAAATCATTATTACGACGCTACAAAGCTGTTAGTAGGGACTTGGAATTAATATTACAGCAATTCAACAGAAGTAGAAGTTGCCATAAGCCCATTCATCATACGATTATACAGAAATCACAATATAATTACGCTAATGCCGAGAGCAGCGGGCTATTCATCATTGTTAATGTCTCTAATTAAATTTTATCGGGCATATATTTTCTGGACATTAGATACTAGTTTAAACAACTTTTAATTATTCTTGTTTAGTTGTTACGCGAACCCTCCTGTGCGAGAAATTACTACTGTCATATATTTATTTTTACGCGACTTGAAATGACAAGCGAGTTACACTGTTATATTCAACCCAAAGTATACCTCATACATTGCTATTGCACAGGACTAAGTTAAATCGAAACAAGCATAGCTGTTTGACGGTATAAATATGAGTGGCCTTTCAAAAGGTACATTTTCAGACGATTTTTATTTACAAATTCAAAATTTTTTAATATATATTATTTCATATTTTAGGCTTTTTTTATAGATGAAAATGGAACCCCGCCTGCGCTAACGGTATACGCTGGCGGGGCACCAGTGAAGGGTGATCGATGGAAAGGAAAACAGGCCAGTTAGCGATCTGAGCTGGAAAGCTGAAGAGCTGGAAACTATCATTGTAAATTCATTAGGAATTAACCATGATAGTTTCCAGGGGAACCGCGTGGAGGTCGAGCTGGTTAGGTATATTGCTAGCAATGGGATTCTCAGTCTCCATTACTAACTATCTCTTTCCCTCCATATTTTAGATTAGGTAGTTCAAATAATATTTTAATTTTAAAAATTTCTAGACCAACTTGTATGAATTTTATAACTGAAATTGTTTCTATTATATTAATAATATCATCTGATAGAAGGAAAATACACGTGTCCATCGAATTGACCAATTTAAGGGTTATCGGTCTGAGGACGTTTAGTGTAATTATTAAGGTGATTGCCCATTATAAGTTTACAAGGGCAATGCCCCTATCTTAGATTTAGTTTAATAACTTAATACTGTTTCCATATTTGTCTCTTACGATATCTTAGACATGAAAAGGAATGGTGACACATTATATTTTTATTCCGTCCCTTATTATTATATTTCATATCAGAATTTCCATAATACCTACACGTTATACGTTTAGAAGGCACGTATTGCAAGTTGTAGAATTAGTATGCAAGTATTGCAGCATTTTGTAGGTTCAGAAGGCAAGTATTGTAAGCTATAGATTTTAGAAGCCAATTATTGCAAGTTGTAGATTTACCTACAACCTACACTATAACTTTTATTCTACTACTCAGGTGATCATTAGTGGTTTTTTTTCGGTTTTAACATTAAATAAAGCGAATTTTTATTTATCTATACTATCTCTAGGTATATTTATATACCGCTTTTAGATACAGTAATAATTCAATACCTCTTCTTTATAATGAGAATATCGTACGCATCGCTACTTCAGCTCTACTCGTATGGTGCGCTACAAGCTTGAATTGAACATTAATAGGGTTTGCTAGTACAATATTCGATGTATGTTCTATCTCTACTAACATAATATAATTACTTTGTTATTAACTTCGTTGTAAATTAACGTTGATGGTTGAAATAATTTACATATAGGTTTGGTGTATGTGATATTGTACGAGTATGTCAGCATAAAGAGTGCCAATCGTTTTAGACTGTGCCAAAATATCAGAATACAGCCCGTTCAGCGGCATGGAAAGCTGCCCATCTGTGGAAATCATTATTTATGTGGCTTTGGTAATGCTTAAAAGTATTGTTTAACCCTATTTGGATTGCTTCTGTTACATTAATTTATTTTATTAACCTAAGCTTTTCGTACAAATATCAAGTACATACAATATATATTTTTTTTATGCAACTTAGAATGGCAAACAAGCTGACGGCCCACCTGATGGAAAGTTGTAATCGTCGCCTATAAACATGAGCAGTACCATAACAGAGAAGACTGTTTCGCCTGTTTCGTCCGTGCGTTGCCATTCCTGAGGACTAAGGTGTTATGCCTTTGTACCCTGTAAATTCACGCCATATCCCACCTTTTAGACTGAAACACAGCCATGCAAACACATCTGCTTCACGTTTGAACCACACAGAATGGGACAGAGATACTCAAGCAAACGACTTTTGTACAAAGTCTCCCTCTGATATGATTTTTTATAAAAATAATTATTTTAAAATGTGCAAATTTAGCCATTCATAGGGATATTTTGCTTAAAGCATTTCTTATCTAACTCTTTTTGCAAATAAAACTAAAACTTGTTATAATTTATTTTTCTATATATAATAAAGGTTTCAATTTACTTTTCTAGTACGGAATCTTATAAGTGGAAAAACATTTAGTGCTTATTTGTATAAGACAATAATATTAGTAAAATTTACCGCAATGACTTTGAAATTACTGTTTTTTGAACGCTTTAAAGATTACGTTAAAAGATTACTTGTTTGAGACAGAAGTAGAGTCTATTCATAAATAGTGATAAACTAACGACTTTGAAAGTTATACACAGGATTTCACAAAAATGTCACAAATTTAAATATTATCATAATGGTAGCCTCTATACAAAGTCAACTGCTTCGCCATGTAATAAAATAGTATATTATGTACATATTACAAAACCGCGACTGCGGTGTGGTTGATAAAAATATTAATTGATTGAAAACGTCGCTTATGAAAAATCATTCGGCGGATAAATAATCACTATCACGACGCGTTATATTGTTAAAAGTTTCGTAAGTATGCATTATATTCTAATGTAATAACTACTGGTGACTAAAGGTTCAGGATGGTCCCGAAACTAGTCGAGCTTTCGCAAATAAAACACACGTAAGATATACTGATAGTTATTACATAAAAATATCATGCCGTGTGCTATATTGATACAATAGATCAAAAGAATTAAATAGATAATATTATTGTTTTGTGTATGATATTACCATCAGAAAATATATGGTTGCTTTGGAAAATAAAAAAACTAAAAAGTGAAAAAAGTTCGGAAAAAACTATAACTATCTATGCCAACTCTCTTTTTATTCTCAATACAGACAAATAAGATTATAATATTTCATACATGATGTTGCGAACTTCTGTAATTCATTAAGTTAGTCTATATGGAAATCCTACTAATCTTACCTATTATAAACTTGAGAGTTGTAAAGATGTTTGGGTGTTTGTTACTTAATCATGCTAAAACGGCTGAATAAATTTGAATGATTTATACAAATTTTATTTGTATTCAAAGTAAAATTAAGCTAATATAATATTATAGGACAAGAATAAATAATTTTATGTTTTACTTCTGAATTAAATGTGGGATGTTAGTTAATAGTTCTTGTTAAAATGTATATATTATATAAGATGCTTTAAGTAACAAATACGATTGCCATCGGACTGTCTCTAATTCACCTAAATTGTCGAGGTCACCTAATATTTGCATGAACCTACATTGTAAGTTCTCTATTCAGAATCCGAATTCTGTCTTCTGAGATACCGTTTGAAATAGTAGTCAAAATGTGTGTAATAAGCATTTATCATGGTCGTAATTTCTTGAACAAATTCGAGTTACACGCTATGTGTTATTTTCAAATGGATATTATTATAATATAATATAATTATGATTATGACAAAGTATAGAATTGTAGTTTTATGGTTTACATTCATAAGAGCCTTGCAGAACAAGATTCATAATTCGCTTGTATCTTTTACGTGTGAAAATATAATAATTGTTTTTTTTAGTTAATAGGATTAATTCGCGTATTGATCTCACATTACTTATGACATTTGATTAATGATGCTGTTTTTTCTCAGATCAAAAATTACTTACAATTGCAACAATAAATATAATTAATGACTCATTTTTATTTGTATTTTATTATATCAGTCGTTTACTCTACACTACTGAAAATAGGTTTTCCCCATAAGGAGGTGGGGGGTTGTTAGTAGTTGCCACGCTTGGCAAGTGGGTTTATTTGTATAAATATACCTATGTATTCGTTAGTATATTGTCATATATAGAGGTAAAAACAAATATGCACCAATACGTAAAACAATATGAGTATAGCACATGATGATGAATTGATTATTGTGAATTGCACGAATACCTTTGTGAAGTTCACTATGATATATTGTGCATAGTTTTGCTTGTTTCCCTGTATTGTTATAATTCGTTCGATGCAATGGTTCAACATCCACCCGATATTTCCCGTTCATTAATAACATTGTTGTTACTGACGCACAATGGAATGTGCGAGCGCCAAGCTTAGTATATATACTATAGAAATTTTACATTAAAGTACTCAAACTTTTCGGTATTGAAATTAACTTGAGGGCATGTTCCACATTAATTTTAATATATGTATATTTAGATATATATACTTATACAATATGAAAATGGATGGATGTTGGTATCGAGGGAAACCTAGACTAATCTATTAATCAAATAAACCCTATTCTATTTGAAGACGGAGTCAAGTCTTCGTAATTCCAGATTGCATGCATGAAATAAGAAGGTACCAAATGGCAAGAAATTATATAAAGATTTGCGGAAAATAAATAGATAATATTTTAAGTAATGTAGTGATAGTAAATACCTAATGTATTTTAACTAATCTCGATAACTATAACAGCCTTATCTTTATAATTTATAAATGCAATAAAAGTTTTTACAAGCGATATCAAACCCTTTTTTGGCAGAGATTTTGTCTGTCTGCGTATTCTACAGCTTATACAATAAACTGTACTCAGAGAAATTATTTAATATGATGCCCACGGACACTTTACCATCGTACATCTAGCCATCGAAATTTATCCCCATATCTTAGAGTCTGTATGGTCACGAATAGTGCGTTCTCAGAGATGTTTCCTCTTACGAACGCCCAGGCTATGGAATGAGCTCCTTGTCGAGGATTTTCCATGAGAGTACAGCATGGGGTTCTTCAAAAAAGGTATAAAGAGGTTTTTTCAGGGTCGGCGATGCGCACCTAAAGCTCCTGATATTGCAGGCGTTCTAGGCTACGGTAATCACTTGCCATTAGATGGGCTGTTTGTCACCTCAGGGGGTTAAATAAAAATATAATAAAAGATACTTATAATAAATATTTTGTGTTTTTCTTTGCCGAGTAAAGTTTAACTTCTTCTATTTGATGTAATAATAATATTTTTATAATATTTAATATATTGTTAATCCTATATAATTTTTTTAACATTGAAATAGTCGCGTCGTAAAAAATCTTATAATATCTAATAATAAATTATTTACAGAATTGTTCGCATTTTACTTTTTATTAAGCTGACACATAGACCTGCAGTTATATTTACCGAAGTAAGTTTCCTTCGCTCACAAGAAAATTGTTTTACTGACAAAGAAAAAACGAACACAATCAATGTATAGGGGGCGGGCCTAATCTAAAATTGGAATGTTTCTCTACATGCTTTCTAACAAGTTCCGTGGGGCTGTCAAAACCAACACATTATGTTGGAGAAGTTGACTTTGGATAAACGTGATTTATATAAAAAGAATAAATATATTAAGTTCATATATATTTTATAAAATTTGGCGTTGCATATACGTCGGTGGCCTATCAACTGTCAAAGATTAACTATCGATTTGTATAGTACCATGGACATCACAAAATATATCCTCGTGTGTTCTTATTCTTGAGGACTAAATTATTTTACCTCCAGTGCCAACAGTAAGACTGCTTATAAGTACAGCTGCTTGGGAGTAAAAATACAAGTAAAACATGTAAACCTATTATTTGTGGCCTAATATTTTTTTTATTATCTTATATATTGAGAAGGATGTTGCTGCCTATTCCTCAATTATTAAGTTCCCTTAGTTGTCTCTTGCGACACTCATAGAAGTGGAAGAGGTAGCCTATTCTATAGCGGGACCACACAGTAATATATGAGTAGTTGGAGGAGATAATTTCGTCAAATTTGGCGCTCATGTAATTGAGATTATATAATATTGAGGAAACTGTTAAAATAAATAATATTTTTATATTTGTCTCAGTTGAATTTAAATAAGCAAGGAAATTTGCTCAGATTCATAATATAATATTATAACAGTATAAAAAAGAGATATATTGGAATATCAATTTCCATCAAAGCAATTTACTATGTTGTTCTACTGTATTTTGGCTTACTATACTGTATTTTTTAAGCAGTTAAGTAACAATTAGGACGTGAATTATCCCATAAATAAATAACAATTCCAAAAATAGCTACTTCAATTGTAGCGGATGCGAATACACGGAGGACTCTATTACGTTATATTCATATCAAATTAAAAACATATTGGTAATAATAATAATACTTAAATCGAATAGTTAGATTTCCACGATAAATTATATTTATTATGCACAGGTGTACTCTACCTCTTATGAATAATTCTCAATTTTGTCTTCGTACCCTAAACCGGGAATTTAACGCATTGCGTACTGAATTTCAACTCAGCTGGCTGGATTATCACGTAATGAACGATCGGTTTGTTGACTGTAAATATTTTGGGAATTTGAGCCAGAAACAATCAGGTCATGGGATGTTGTCGAGTTAAAATAAATATTTGTATTTATATAGGTACTTTCGCAAACTGAGAACTTCCATCTGTGAACATTATTCATCATATTTGTTCATACGCAAATGTGATATAAAACTGAAATGAGTTACTGCTATTTTTATATGTAATATGAATATTTATAAATAAGATTTTTTTTTAAAATGTAATCTATGGTGTCCTACCAATATCATAAAAATATGTTTCATAAAAATTTACATTTGTTACTGAATGACTAAATTCAATGACATAATCAAAAAAACATGTTTTATATATAAATATTAGAAGTAAAATTTTACAATACTAATGTAGGAGGATGTAGGTATCAACAGGGTTAGGGCCCTAGAGGTTAGTTTATTATGGTAATAATAGACCGTGATCGATTTGTCTGAGGGAGAAGTCGTGTGTTAATGTAAGCAAACGATGTACGTAGATACGATATAAGAAACGAGGTCACTGGCACTTTGTTTTCTCTTTCTACCTTATATAAGAGACTTTATGTCATTTTGATTTTGCCACACAAAGAACTTGCTTCAGTTCTTACTTCTAACAGATAATGATCCTGACGAGCTCCTAATTTTTATAATAAATTAAAAAATATTTTTTTGTAAAGGTAAACTTGATTAATTAAATATTGTCACATTAGTATGGTCTAGAATTGTGGACAGGATGCAAGATGTTTAGAGGAAGACATATTGATTCCGCAAATAATCCAATTTTTTAAACTATTTTTAGAGTATACTCGTAAAGTAAATACCGCGTATTATAATCATAAATTTTAATTAAATTTCAATTATAACGTGAAAGCTCTAAGTTGGTCGTCACATTTATCCCAATAATACGTTTACTAAAAGCAAATAAGCTTCTCGCGAGATTGGAAAAGTTTTAGTCCATTTCATTGGCCAGGCGGTAGATGAATCATCTTAATTGTTTACTTTCGCTTCCGTTATCGAATCAAAGTGTAAGATTGTTTGCTATAACTATATAATCTACTTTAAGAAATAGTTGGACTTTCGTCGTTTAACCGGAATGAAATTTAATTTCATTTTGGTAACAACAATTTAACTTTGTTGTAGAAAAGCTCAGCTGTGACAACTCTCAATAGTTGTATATTTTTTTACTTTATATTAAACCATTTACACAGCGCCACCTAGTCACAAACTAAGTAAGATTTGTAATATGGTAGCCTTCTGATAGAGATATCTGAAGTAGTACATATCATATGTAAATCAAATCCAGACTTTAAAAAATATAGTCATAAATAAAAATGTTTGTATTATGCGGGGATCGCAGGAACGGATCAGAAGGTATGGCGGTATATTAAACCACTTGACCACCATAGTTGTCATTATTTAATAATAAGCGGTCAATAAACATCTATAAGAAAGAATATATATTTTTTCTGCAATGGTGAAGACAATCTTATTATACTTTTGTCATCAAGCAGACAGCTTGATGAAAAAAGTGCGTATAATATCAAAGAAATACTTGTACAATTTACTATTATATTAAATTTCTTTTATAACATTAATCTGCAAAAGAATCCTTTTAAAAAAATTACTGAGTATGCATTATTTTTTTATGTACAATAAAATATAATATAGATTAATAAAATAACATTAATTATAATAAATATAATAACAAATTACATATGTATCAATAGTTAAATCTATGCATACACAAGCATATAAACATACATAAGTCAATACATACATATTCAATCTGTGTGATACTCAGAAAAGTATCCTAAGTAAATAAACTAAGTAAAATATAAATCTAATATTATGTTTTTGTTACGGTATAGAGAAACTACGTAATATATCTATTTGCTTTAAAGCTTCACGATGTTGCCTTTAAAAGCTAAATGGAATGAAGAGTTTTAAATTGATGACCTGCTGTTGTATTGTATAGCTAAATATGATAAAAGATCGGAATTTCAAAGCGTAAACTTATAACAATCAGCTTCCAATAGTAACAAATAGATATTCTCTGACTGTAATGATGTTTGAAATTTAAATATCAATGGTAATTAACTGGAAGGCAGTAAAGAGCCGTTTTATAAGAAGTAATGAAGATATAATAAAGTATACTTTCAACGCAATTTTGCTATTATAAATATAAGAAAGGAGCTCGTATATTTTACCCTAAAGTATTTTTTTTGTAATACGTAATGAACGAAATTGAGACAGAAATTTAATATTTGCTTACACGTGAATTTCGAGGCTTATTAATGTTTTCTTTGTTCTTATTATCCACGTTTCAGTAAGTAGAATTTTAGACGTTTCCTATTATGTCACCAATCGAATATATTGATACAAGTTAGAAATAAAAAGAAAATTAATTTAGAAGCAACTGAAATAATATTTTAGAGAAAAATCCTCAAAATATTTATCTTCACCAACCAGTAGTATGTATTACAAAGCTATATAAAAAAATTGAAATTGTCAGAAAAAGGTAAAGTCTATACTGAGGGCTCGCTGTATATTCGCCGTTCAATATTATTTGTGCTGACTATAGACCGTGCTACTGAATATCCTGTCTGTATTCAGAAACATCTAAGGACGAAATTGTTGCCAGACGCAGAAGAAAGACTACAGGTTATTTTATAATAATAATATACGTTAAGTACTCTTCTATTGCGATATTTAAATAAAAAAAGGTCAATGAAATGGAAACTGTTTATTTTCAAATAATACAACATCAAATTTATAGGTCGTCCTTCCTAGAATCGCTATTTGGATCGGTTATTGTGATTTTTAATTATTAACATTTTATACGAGACGTACCTATTTCAATATACAATAGATACGCTATAATTGAAAGCTAAAAGAGTACTTGAATGATCAATGAACGTTCAATTACTGTTAGCATAATAGTTGTTATAATTCAATTCATAAATTTCAAACAACAAATGTTTGTTAATATAAAAGTAACATAGAAGTGCGAACATGATTTTAGAATATTGCAATAATTTTTACATTCATAATACATAATCATTATTAATCCGTGTGGTCCCTGTACAGAATGGGTCACTCCTTCCTTTCGCGTGGCTGTCGTTAGAGGTGACTAAGGGAATGGTTGAGGAATGGGCAGCAGCGTTGCTAACTACGGTTGCCAATTCGCCTGCCTAACGGGCAACTACATTTTTTTTTTTTATACAACTTAGAATGGCAAACAAGCTGACGGCCCACCTGATGGAAAGTGGTAACCGTCGCCTATAGACATGAGCAGTACCATGGACATAATAGAGTATACTGTTTCGCCCATGATACCCCCCATGCGTTGCCATTCCTGAGGACTCAGGTGTTATTCCTCTGTACCCAGTAAATTCACGCCATATCCCACCCTTCAAACCGAAACACAGTTATGCAAACACAACTGCTTCACGGTTGAAACACGAATGGGACAGAGGTACCCAAGCAATCGACTTTTGTACAAAGTCTCCCTCTGGTAGACATATGTACTTTTTCAAGTACATATGTAGACATATCTACATATGTACTTGAAAAACCTCCGATTATGAGAAAGGCCTATATTCAACAGTGGACAGTTGACGGCTGACATGATGATGAGATCATGTCAAGACAATTAATTTTTTTATAAAATTATTAAGAATAAAAATTAAACCTGTAAATATTCCTGTTACTATTAATAATTACTATTATTAATAGTATTAGTTAATATTTACTATTATTAATTATGATTCTAATAAAAGGAAATCTTTCTCTTTCTTCTTTTTCGGCATTGAATAATCTTAATTAATATTATAAATGTGAAAATGAGTTTGTTCGTTTGTTACCTTATAGCGCCTTGACGGCTTAACCAATTACTATAAGATCCGGTATTCACGCTATTTTATCCTAATCAGTAAGTCCCTAGTTACGCAAACGAAGTCGCAAGTAAAAGTTAGTATGGATATATTTCAAGAATTAGTTAAGAAAGAATCATCAAATGTGACATTTTTCTCAACATTGATGAATGAATGAGTGAAATTAATGAACAAATAATGGCCAAAATATCTCCATCATATAGAACATAAGTTGGGTAAGTATAGAGAAAAAAAAAACAAGAAGGATCCGTAAAGTTTGAAGTGACTTGTACAAGTTTTCGTTAATGATCCCAACACACAAGGATGGCGAAGTTGCGAACTATCTGTGACCCTTGTTTTTGAACCGTACATTAAAGTTGTAAGGAAACAGAGTAAATCGGTATCGTTATATTACAGATAAAACCTTTATACCTTTTATAGGACGGTAGAAAATCTATAGAAATAAGTATTGAAATAATATTTTAAATAATAATATAAACATAAATATTATAAATTCATTAAAGTTTCTCTTCTGGCTACTAGTTTCTCCTTACAAGAATAGACACTATGAGGCACGAATACCGGTACTAAACGTGGTAATAGTATTTGTAATACTGTTACCGGGTTTCGTACCCATAGATTTCTATTTTGTGTTTTCCTTCTCTAGTACAATTATAATCTGCATTACCTCAGTAGTCTATTACAAAATCTTATGAGGAGGGATACCCTCTTATATTAAATAAAGGATACAAAAATACGAATAGTATTCTTATGGCAACCATTGAGAAATATTGTAAAGAAATGTCTTAGGTATCACATGTAAGGTACGTAGCAATAGATACCAAAAAACAAATGCCCCAAGACTTTTTTATTTACTAACTCCCTATAATATTGAAAGGTCGTTACACTATTTACGCCCTACACTATTCGCTTATAATAGGGTTACTATTGAAGGACTTATCTAACAGTCGGTTAATGGCTTTTCGACAAAATGTGCATTAACTAATTCGGACTTCTTTTTATGATTTTTCCTTTCGGCCTATCTCTCGGGATACATTTATGATTTCTAGCTTTTAAGTTATCAAATGTCGTCATGCTAATATTTTAACCTTCACAAGTATAGAATTAAAATATATTCAGAGTGGATAATCCTGTAATCTAGTTTAATGCATTATATTGTTGCACCCAATATTTTAGTGTCAAACATGATTTTTGTATTTTATGTAACATCACGTCATAAATATGGGATAATTTCCTATGCCTGATATGTTATAAGTAATAAGACATACAGTAATAATAATAATTACAAACAATATAAGTAAAGGTGGACTCTTCTAGTCAATCTAAAACAGTAGCATAAGAAGTAGTGAGTGGGCAGCAGTAGTGCAAAACAGAGACCAAAGCAACAACAATAACTATTTACATAATTTAAAACTCATTACATCTATATTTGAAATATACAATACTAATACATATACTCGTACTTGTATACATACACATATGTAAATATAAACTTACATTAATTCTAAAATTAATTGCTTATCTGTATAATATAGATATAATAATAGTCCATATTATGTCCATAACTTCACTTAAATAGAGCCCACGGCGACAGATATTGCGAGTACGACCCGAGAATTTTCATGATTCTGGGGTAAACCTACGTGCGGGGTCATATACACTTTGAAAACATGCCTACACATGTTCTTTTGCTGTATTGTGTTACACATTTATTATCTTTTTGCGTAATAGATAAATTATAAGAGTCAAAATTATAGATATCTATTGGACTACTACAATTGAGCCGACGACAACACCATAGATTTATCAGCGGATGCACTCACTCGCTTGTCGTTTATTGCTCAGTATTAAGAGTCGTAAATACGTTTGCCCGCAATAAAATAACGTAACTCGTGTTCCCCTTGTCTATTTGAATACAGAGTATTCTTGTCTAAAATCTATTCTGTTTTAATCTGGAGAGTGTTACATTTTAGCTACAGTCATGGTTAAATATTAGAGGAGCTTCAAAGCAAATGTCATACAATACAGTATGTATTGCTAATTACTGAAATCATTTGACTTTGTAACAATTTAAAAAGATTATTACTATATCAGGTTAATTTATAGTCTTTAATATAAAATATTAATGTACATACTTCTATCAAACACTGCAAAATTATTTAATATTGTTAAATATATAAGAATACCGAATTAAATCTATACGTGTTTGTTTAATGTTAAATACATTAACTATAAAATACATAAAACATGAAAAAGAACACTTCCCAACTGACACACTCTCAAAACAATATCTTCTGTTTGTAACTCGATAGTGTTTTGTACACTTTTTTGTTGCTTTGAGAAAATAATGATATCTTTTAGAATATTAAAACCGGGCTGTTGGAAAATATAAAAGTATTGAAAAAACAATTTATACTTTATAGGAAGAAGGTTTTTCATACAGCTATGATAAACTATATAATAACCAAAATGGCTCCAATAGTTTAGTAATAATTAAAGATTGTGTCCTACAAAAAAAAAAAAAAAAACAGACTTCAATTGTGGCTAAACAAGTTATTTTGACTTAAGAACTGAACTGCTAAACTAATTTTGATAAAATTTCTATGGGACAAATCTGAATGTATAGTTTTCAGATAAAAAGAAAATTTTCACAATCGATTTAGAACTGACGGAGCTATGAGGTAACAACATAAAAAAGATACAATCGAACAAAACAAAATTAATTATGTGGTAGCCCTACTTCAGACATCAAGAAATTTGAGACGGTCTTCATTGTATTGGCTACCAATATGACTTACTGAGTTATAGGTTTGCGTATCTTTCAAAAGACAAAGCAAACAACTGACAATATAATTCTCTAAATTACACCAATATATTTTAACCGTAAGACTAGCCGGATTGATGTATTTTAGTAGAGATTAGCGATTAGCTTTAAAACTATCTAGGATCCTTCGTCATGAGCGGCTGAGACGCAAGCGTGAACCTGACTGCGCGTTTCGCCGCATGCTGTAGGCATTTGCGGCACTGGTACAGATGAGAAGAAAGATACGATAGCAAACAAATTTTAATAGATTCATTTGGTTTCGTTCATAGTCATATAGTTATACTAATAGACAAGAGCCTGAACGTCTCTATATCAAAGAATGATTCAGAGTCTTTACTTTTCTCATAGGAGTGCTAACTGAACCGTATGTATTGATAGGTTCGTTTGCCACTTTTTAGGGAAGCCAGACTACATCAAGCGCTCTGTCTACTATTAACTGCTACCATTTGATATGGTACTTGTTAACAAACAGTTGTTATCAAATTTCATTACGTACAAATAGAGCATGCTCTATTTCCATTTAATAGAAAAAACACTCAGTTCCGCAATTCTGACTAATAGCACGATTACTAACTCCTGCTCGCGATAGTCCCTGCCTGGCGCCCATTACTCGCTGTGAAAAGATGATTACATTGACAAACGGCCAGCCCTAGAGGGCTTGGGTCACTAATTTATTACCAAATGTGCTCAATTAATAATCTTCTTTATCAATAGTGGGAAATATTACTTGAGCTTATGAGTACAATGATTTTAGGATTGGATTTCATTATTTTCTTTTATAACTGTATTTAGTGTGGATAAAAAATATTTATTTTATTTTATTAATTAAAAAATTAAAATATTTACTTACTTTTACGACAATACTCATGAATGTACAGAAAAAAATTAAGGAAAAAATAAACAATACACTGAAATGTTACGTGTAACATTGACATTGATGTCAATGTCAATGTTTCCTATACACTCGAAAACATTTCTAATATTTTTCTTACCTGTTCTGTTGTTGACAGATTTCTTAAGCTCAAACAAAAACACGTAGGTATTGCAAAGTACGATTAGCAAAATTTGTAGTACATTTTCTTAAAGGAAATGTCTAATATTAAGATATAAGATATCAGTTAGTTGTTCTTTGTTTATAATCAGATACATTACTAAATATAAAATGTATTTGTATTTAAACTTTAGACATGCTTTTAATGATAAGTACTAGGCAGAGACTGTATAAATGTCGTTTGCACATTTCTATTCCACTTTTGTTTCTGCCGTGAAACAGCTGTACTTGTGTGACTGTGTATCAGTTTGAAGGGTAGAATATGCAGTGACATTACAGGGTATTGAAGCGTAATACCAGTGGCCGAGGGAATAAGATATTGTTAATAATGGGGTCTATCATTGCTATTTCTGGCAATATAAACCATCAGGTCGACCTCCATGCGTTCCCCATGGAAGCCATCGTAATTAATGAAATTCTTCATGATAGGCTGACCTACTTGCATCCTCATCTATCATTGGGGTGGGGTTATCATTTCATTATCATCCATTAAAAAAAAACACCAAAGTTCTCAGTAATGGCAACGTATGAGTATCACAGTATATTTTGTGATGTTGATATGCCTGTGATATTCATGTCATAATCCAATTTAGTTATCTATACGTAAAATAAGTTTTATAGTTGTTTAAGTATTTTTGAGTGTATCGATTATAAATAAAATCATTATATTTAAATAATATTATTATTTTTAACATAATTGTTATATAACTACAACAAATCCTTAAATAAAATATTATTATTTTATTTGAATACTTGTATAAATGTACACATATCAGCCGTTAACATCCATTGTCCACTGCTGAACCTTCCCCAGAAGAATTAGCCTTCCTCATAAGAAGAATTTTGCCATTAGTTGCCATGCATGGCTGGTGGGTTGGTAACCGTAGTTAGGCTTTTAGTGATGTTTTAAGAGGGGCGGTACTGTTCATCTCTCTACCGTTAAGTTCCCTTAGTCGCCTCTTACGACACCCACGGGAAAGGAAGGAGTGGCCTATCCTATGCAGGGACCACACGGACAAATTCATATAAATGTCCGTATTTTATCAATTTACTATGCCATATTAAGTATGCAACCCTTGATGCAAATAAAGAGACACATTATGGTAATAAGGTTTCACTAAGCTGCTGAAATATGTTGTAACTACATCTTTATGTAATATTACATTGAACATTATCATATGTATGTAAGTTAGGTTATTGTGTGTATATATTTATTGTTTATATTTATCTTGTAAATATACATTCATATGTTAGTTATTCTATATAAAGAGTATAGTTGTAATATTTAAGAAAGTAGGTCCAGCAAAATGTGTAGAAAGCTTTTATGTTGTATCTGTTAATTATTACAGAACAGAAGAGAGAAATAGAGGGATAATGTGACTTTTATAAAAGGTTTGACCTTGGATTTTAACAAAAAATGAGAACAGTTAAAACGAATTACTTTAGCAGTTCTTGTTATCTGCAGTGATTTAAGATGAGGTGATTAGTATTCTCAGTTCGTTCTTAACATTAGTGAAATCGCTCTGTGCTCTATTGTAAGGGAATTCCAACTTTTGCCGTTGTCAGCGACGTCTCTAGAGGTCTGTACTAATGAAGGTGGAAGGTTCATGTGTGAAGACATAAAAATAATTCAGTCACTTTAAGGTATGCTGTTTTCTTTCATTATATATATTTTATACATCTATTTTGTTTTTTTACAAAAATAGTAAATAAGCTGTCTAATGGAAAATGTAAGCCTGTAGAACGAATAACAACATGGACTGAATGTATTGCCTCATGTATTCGAAATTGATTTAAATATGTAATACTTCAGATATATAGAGATTGTATTTAAGATGCCGCTTTAAGTAAGAGTGACAACATTTGCATTAGATACTTATTAAATAAAAAAAAATAGATTTTTAGCACGCCAATATTTGCTGTCGCAAAAGTCGAGATTATGACATAATTGAACTTGTAAATATAATAAAAGTTACATAAAATAAATAATTTCACTGTAGGCATTTAAGTGGAATGAAAACTGTGTAGGTAGTAATGAACACTAAAATAAGTTTATTCCTTTTCAGTTATTGTTCTGTTACAAAATAAATTATTATTGTTGTAATTTTTGTTTATTTAAAAGTTCTTTAAGATAGTCTTCCAACATTGTTTACCTCAATAGCTTCATAATTTATTTATATATTTTGTTTGTTATTTTATTTATATGTTGTGTTATCATGAGGATAGTAGATAAAAGTATAGTGTCTAAAAATATGAATACTGAAAAAAAAAATAATAAAGAGTTCCCTAAAAATAATCTTTTGTAAATTAAGATTTTCTAAGATTAAAAAAAAATCTTCCGACAACGAAAACTTATTTTCGTATTTCTGATCTAGCCGAGAACATTTTTTGCTATATCATAGAAGGAATACTATATGGAACAACTTCTTAATTTCTATTATTCGAAAGTTATAAAGTGTGATGTAGGCGCAATATATCAGTATTATCGACTTTTGAAAAGGTCAAGATAAAGTTTATGAGATAATTATTATATTGAGAATTATCAATCATCATCAACATCATATCAACCTTTAATTGTCAAGCCTTCCCCTTGGGGGGGTTTGGCAGTAGTTGCCACGTTTGGCAGGTGGATTGGCAACCGCAGTCAGGCTTTAGAGATGTTTTAAAAGGGACGCTGCTGCTCATTTCTCATTTAGTTGCCTCTTACAATATCCACGAGAAAAGAAGGGGTGGCCTATTCTATGTCGGGACCACATAGCCACTGAATTATCAATGCAATGTATGAATTTTAAAACACGTTCATATTCAATTTTGTCTTTCCAGAACTATAATTTATACTGTCGGTAGGTATATGCTTTAAAATGTAACTAGATATGCCGTATCTAGTTACGTTATAAATGCCAAATAATTGAAATGTATGCTAAATATTTGATATGTAGTATAAATTCAATTATATGCCAGAACGTACCTACGTTACCAACAAAGCCTAATTAATTATCCCGGAAAATGTTGCTTGAGGACAAAGGTTCTCATCGTGTTACAGACAAGAATTAGTAAAATCAAAAGCCTTATAAGCACTCTGATAGTACTGTAATGTAATTTTGCGTACTAATCGAAGCCAATCGGTTACGTACTTTAAGCATTTCATTCTGAAACTGTTCCAATGAAATGTTAATGGTGCTATATCTAAAGCACATGCCACACTGAAAGCTAAGTTGAGCAAAGACAACTTTATTCAGCTTAGCACATGTTTTTGCAATATCTTTCAAACTTCAATTCACAGTGAAAATATATAATGAGCTAAGATAAGCGAACTATTTGAAGTAAGTGAGCTACGTAAGCTGATAATACCAACTAGGCAACCAAAATGTATTCTCCCTTGCAAAGAATAATGTAGGTACCTATATCGTTTTTCTTTTGCATAAATTACGTTTTGTGAGAATAGGAAGTTATTATATATTTCATTTATTTTTTATTGTAGATCTTTATAATTTAGTTTGCATATTTTTGCGTAGGTCGCATAACATTAGCGTAAATCCAACCGTATGTATGCTAAGCTATGTGAGATAAGATAAACGAAATTGTATTCGCTAAGCTTATCTCTTAGTGTGGCTAGTGCCTAATAGCACCAACGAATATAAACAGCTTGGAATCCTCTAGTAAATTTTAGTTTAGCGTATATATTTATGTGCCTGCATAGTCCGACACTAGCGTGGTGTTACTAGTGCAACGGTAGTATCTGCCCAAGTAAGTTACACAAAACTTTATCACCATGCAGTGATCGTAATCGTATCATAAACAAATATAGTATCACAGCTTTTTTTTATTTATTTGTGTTCGCTAGATATTTTTACTTTTATTTATTTATTTATTAAACTTTAATACATTGCGAAAATAATATCATAATGGCTTTATCTACCAGTCAACCGTAGACAGGAATAACATTTAATCAATCCGTAATATTTCCAAAATTCAGTAGCCACAATTTTTAAAATGATACTAGATTTAGAAACAAAATATGATGGATCTAACTATATTCGTCTCAAGTGAAACTATCACTTGAGACGTCGTTCATGGTTTTTTGTATTCGTCTATTAGAATATGATATTTTAAAAGCAGTGAAAGTACCCTCTATCTGGAAATAGGTATTAAATTTTTATCGTCTCAAATTTAATTATAATCCATCTAATAGTTTTTACGTAACGTGTTCATATTATCAAATACAATGGTTTCGTACGGATATATTACCTACAATTCTCAATATATGGTTTTATTATGATAGTCAAGCTAATGGCTAATCTGGTATAAAGTAACGGGCATATATAATATAAACATGAACAGCACATTAGTAAGGACGGAATAGATACACTGTAACACAGGATATTTTATTAATATTACTGTCTGTGACTTATAATAATTACCTACGTAGTTACTTATAACAATTTATCTACAAAATAGATTACACTATTGTACTGTTATCCTCTTAGATAAATAACTATAGGTTATCCCACTTTAGTAGTAACAAATGGCGCTTATCTGTCACTGCCGAGATACAAGCGCTGACGAGTGTCGCGTGTCAAAGCTCGTCATTTGAACTATAAACCTACAGCGGTCATACGATTTACAACCTTCTTGTGTAGTTCATATTACACTCTCGATTCAGATCTACGACATATTGTATGATACGACAGATCTGAAGGTTGAATTGTTGAATTGTTGAATCTTTGATTAAGGCATATGAAATGCGCTTGAATCGTATTTACCCTATTATTATTATAAACTAGTTGTATCCCATAGCTTCGTTCGTGTAAAATAGCACATGAAGTATATAATATACCTTCTTTTATTCCTAATGATAAAGCAAGAAACTACTACGGGAACGGAACGCAATTATCCAGTGCAAAAGAAGGAAAACTAAATAGCAAACCCTATGTAAGCTGACTGGCAGACGTTGAAATAGTTAAAAATTTTCTCTTTTAGAATGATTTGAGCCCATATGTAGGATGTTAATAAGTATTGATGCAGTATTAGGATAGTTCAAAATCTTGATTCGAGCCATATGATTCTACTAATATACATTAAAGTGAGCAATTAAAAAACATGCGCTGTATTCAGCGCGTAAAAAAAATATTTATTGCATTATTTATATTCATCTATATAGAAATTTAAGATGATCAAGATGATTGTATATACATATTACAAAGTGTTTTCTGAAAGTTTTTCTACTAATATTACTTTCAAAGGTCTGATGGCAATGACTTTATATCAGTGTGTACTTAGGAGATTATTGGATGAAGGTAATTTTTTGTGCTATATATAAAAAAGAATATTGAACACCAAGCTTGAATGAAGTAAGTTATATTGCATGACTCTTAAAAAAAATAGGTTATTCAAAGATTTAATTTCAACAAAGATTCACATTGAAAATTAAATCAACGAGATAATAGGATTTCATTACATTTATATTTATAAACATAAAATTAAATTCCATTGTGGTGACTTGTACGATACGACCGACATAATCTTCAAAGTACTTGCATAAATAGCTTTTTCCATATACATACATATATATCTTAACAAATAACGATTCAAATGTTTAAAAAAGCTATCTAAGGTATATATAGACATGCTTGTAAACCATTGATGTATTGTATAATATTTAGAACTTAGATACACATTCAAAGACTAAAAATAATACTAAAAAAAGATCACAGTTAACCAAATTTTGTTATTTATGTATTTATTTATTTATAGCAAGGCAACAGATTACAAATTAATACATTTATAAAATAAATATTACATAAAACGGCATTAAATTTGCACTCCAATAACTACTCTGCATAACATTCGATATTATATACATTAAAAGAATGACGGCTATAAATTTAAAGTAACAAATTGGCAGCCTTAATGTAACATTGCAAGGATTGTTGGAAGATATCAAGGTCCTTTCATACATTGTTATATTTTCTGCACATGCGGATAATTGGATTGTTATACGATACATTATTATTACAAATCGGTATATAAAATAATTTTTGTATTCTTTTATTACCTGTACGAAATGAAACAAGGCTCAACAATGTGCTACTGTCCCATTTATAATTTATTTACTTGTTTTAGTCATTCAGTGACGTTTGTAGTTGAATTATAGTAAAGTATTACATCTAAATATATAGTTTCTCATACGGTAAGTTTTCATTTCGTGCATTGTTCAATTTTTTCAACCGAATTCAAAAAAGAGGAAGAGGAAAAAAGAGAGTGTATTTTTTTGTTTTTTGCCTTATAATTCCGTCATTTGTTTCGGTATGAAAACTTCTTTTTTTATTTGAAAAGATATAGTTTCAGATAGATTGGTTACATAAAAATTTTATCAAAATCGGTTCAGTATCAGTTTCAGTTTTTAAATCAAAATATTTTTTTATAGAACAAAATCTTAAATTATTCAAATTAAAATTCGGAATAATTTTAATATGTAATTTATGTAAAGAATTGTGAGTCTTTGGTTTTTTGTATATCAATGGTAAATATGTGCTTTTTTTGTTATAGTCATATATAGATTTTGTACAAAAGTCGTTTACTTGGGTATCTCTGTCTCATTCGTGTTACCGTAAAGCAGTTGTGTGTGTTTGTAACATAGCTGTGTTTTGGTTTAAAGGGTGGGATATAGCGTATAGAGGAATAACATCTGAGTCCTCAAGAATGGCAACGCATGGGGCTATCATGAACGAAACAGTATACTCTGTTATACCCATGGTACTAATCATGTTTGAAGGCGACGGTTACCACTTACCATCAGGTGGGCTATCAGCTTGTTTGCCATTCTAAGTTGCATAAAAAAAGATACGTTTCTTTGCCAAAGATTTAATATCTTTATATATATTTTATATATCTTTGTACATATTTGCAAAATGATAGTTGTTTTAAAAGTTGTCACAGATTTTTTTTTATTAAAAATTGATAGAAAGTTTTTTAATAGGCTATGTGTATACATAACAAGAGATGCATTTTTTATTATTCATACTAATATCATAAAAAGGAAAAATATGTTTGTTTGTATCTAACAGATGAAATAAAAACCGATTTTAAAAAAATATATTATCTACAAGTAAATACTATTATATACTATTTAAAAAATTGAGATCTTTATGAAATTTATAATAACATAATCCAAAGTATCAAAAGTTGCTTATTAAAGCTAATATAAAATATTAATTTATCTTTCTATCTACCCGTGCGAAACCGGAGAGGATCGAATTAATACGATGACAGTTGATATTTTCCTTCTATTTATTGATAATAAAATATAAAAAATATTATTATTATTTTCTTATCGGAGTAATTAATTTATGTATTCTTTTCCAGCCTGCTCTATTTCAGGATATATCTTTGACTATACGACATGATATCTAGTATTTCCGTTATCTGTCGCATATAGTTATTTCTCGGTGTTTCGTTTCCTATTTTGCCTTCTATTTTTCATTCTAGTATACTCTTTAAAAATCTATCATGTCATTAAATTAATTAATGTTTTCTTTTATATTACAGGACTTATAATACAGTGCTATGTAGCCTTAAACTAAACAGAGTTTGAATACTAATATAAATATTTTTATACTTTTTTTTAAATATGTAGATAATACCTATTACACCTACCACCCATTTATAATAATATAGTATTATTTATAATTTAGAATTTTAGAACTTAAGTAGAAGATAGAAAATTAAGAAGTAGTAAATATAATGATTAATTATAGTAATTATAATAGACACATTGTGACAAAAATATAATTTTAGTCAACCCAACACAGTGATGTAGGAAGTAGTGTATGGTCGACAGTAGTATTTATAGTATTTTATTTCAAAAGTTATATATGGGACTGATACATGTTTTATGCCAACCTTTGGAAAAAAAAATCTATTTATTTTTCATATAGAGCTAAGAATAAAACTTTCTTGTTTACTCTTTGTGTAGGCAAAATCCTAATCAATTGGAAAAGTCTATCCAATATCGGAAAGTTTACCGAAGTAAAAGTTTCCGAGTCAGGTGAACTGAATTTACTGTGAAGGATTCATTACCGTCCACGACAGGTACGACTCGAACAAAGACTATTTCTATTTAAATAGACATTATTTTTTAAATAAATTTTACATCCAATAAATATTTATCTAATATTATTTTATGTACAATTATTACTCATATTACACTCACCGCTATGATCCTGTAAACTCAATTAAATTCAATCTCCATAATTCTTGAACACTTAAAATCCTGTCTATCCAAAGGCGTGTCTTAAAGTTATGAACTTTTACAAACACATAGATCGTGGAATGCAGTTGAAGCCGAGTTCGATATAGTTGCCCGTTGAACACGTAGCAGGAGCGACTACCGCGTCCCCACTCTCGAAGCTGACTGGAGCAGGGATCTCGACGGAGTCTGCGTAATAGGACGGCATCCCTACAGATTGCTATATGGGAATAAACGCTAATAAATTACGTACATCGTACACGCGTAACGCGGACGGCGCTGTGTTCTTGATTAGTTTGAAGTCAGCCGCTAATGTGTTAGGCATGCACGCAACAGAGATTTAAGGGGCAGTTTATGTTTCTATGTCATCATAAAGATGCGACAACATACAATAAACATAAAGAGGTATATTTCGAAGACTTTATATAAGAATAAGGATAGTCACGTTGCTTTGGGTAAATGAGATCTCGAGTTTGATTTTATTAATAGTGTCAATTCAAATGAAATTAAATGAAATTATTCAAAAAACAAACTTTTCTAAATGTCTTCGAATTCAGTTGTTCTGGTTTGATGTGCATCCAAACATTTGTTGTTTGATTTCCTTTTAATACTGGATAAACTTAAGAATGAAATAATTTATATAATGTATACAATATAGAAAATAAAGACAAAAAAAAAAAAAAAAAAAAAAAAAATATAAAAATAAAAATTTATGTAACTTTTCTAATATCATCAAAATCTAATCATTATTAACATTATTATTTATTTAAATTTTAGAATGCAATTAATAAACTGTAGCACAACTGAGAAGTGTTTAAACTGACAACAACTACAAATAGCAATGATATTTTAACCGTAACTAAAGGATTTTGTATGATAGGATCACTTCATTGTCCACCTATCCATCCATCCGTCTGTTAAGACCCTTTTTCTTAGAAACGCATGGAGGTTTTGAGTTGAAATTAATATCATATACTCAGGTCTGCAATCTCTTAAAGCAGTGAAAAAAATCAAGCTTCTAAATGTTTTTTTTTTTTACATTTATATCGTATATTTTGACATTCGCGAAGAGAATTCAAATCCATAGGGTGCTTCCCGTTGACCTAGAACCATGAAATTTGGCAAGAAGCAATGTCATGTAGCACAAGTATAGGCAAAAATCTGAAAACTGTCAAATTATAGTTATTTCGCAAAAAAAGAAACTTGATGATTTTATACGGAACTCTCGTTGCGCGCGTCCGACTCGCACTTGACTGACCTTTTATTATTCTTTCTTTCATAATTATTATAAAAGAAGTGATCTGATTTTGAACTAAAATCGTGCAATAATATTCTTAATAATTTATCGCTTATATATTTTACTACTAGAACTAACGTTCGGTTCCGGCTTCTCCGAAATCAACTCTTATGGAAAAAGGTTTTTAATTCTTAGAAGATGTTTGAATGATGAACGTGTTCAGAAAGTCACAGTATATAGCGACCCTCCATTAAATGGAGCGATGATCTCGAAGTGTAGGTATGCAACAGGAATGCGAGTATTGTAGTGGCGTTTCTTTTGAAGTAAAATTGCCTACCTTTACAACTTATCACAGCATAATATGGTATTATATAATTTTATTACCTCAATATATGTAATAGGATAACAACACATATATATACAAATGATATGAAGACTTAATTTCAAAAATAGATAACTGAAATGCTGATATGGTTATCATATTAGGATAAAAGCAAATCATTTCTTAAATATTTTTCTTTATTTATACATTTTTATTTAGGAACTTTAATAAAATATCTTAATTATGTATAAAATTTGACAGTTAAGACAATATATAGACATTATCAATATTAAAAAGGTTTACCTTTTAAACCCTGCATTAGACTTCTAAGACATTTAGATTATTACTCAAATATATAACATACTGAAGTATATTATCGTTAAGATATTGTTGACAGTCACATACATATTATATATACTTATGATAGCGGAATTAACCAAAACAATTCTAATAAAATAACCAGTTACATGAACTTCCGCAAGATAACATCAAGTTCAGTAAAATATATATACTCTATTTGTGAAATCTCCGCTCTTTTAAACAAAAAGGCAAACGAATATAGAAGGAAATATATTTTTAATAGCACACAGATGATAATGAATAAGATGTCGAAAGTTACTGTTCTGTCATGTCTCATGTAGGCGTTAGCTTACAATTGACTCGCTACTTGGTACGTGCGGATTTTAGATGTAAGAAAACGAGTGAAACCGACCAATTATAGATTGTAGGTATATCAAAATAAAACAAATACAAGTTAGACATGGAATACAGGAAATAAGATAAACTTTTATAATCGTAACACTGAAAATCGCATTCAATTTGGTGTAGTAATTTTTGCGGGATGCCTGAACAAATAAACATATAGATAGACAAACGGACAGACAGATAGACAAAATTTCTATATTTTTTTCGGCTTCTATTGCTTTTATTAATACTCCTTACATATTTTTTTTAAATATCTTTTATGTACAGACATAGTCCAGTTATAATTTTATTATATTGGAAAGATAATATATTTATAAGTACATATATTAGATACATATTTTATATTCTTATTCTCAATAGTAGAAACTAAACTTCGTAGATACCTTCCATTGAAAATATTTGAATTTAGAACGCGGAATCCTTAGATTATGTATATAAATAGAGTGCTCGTTTGCCCCCTGTGTTGTAAAAAAAAAAAAAAAATAGTCTAGTTATAATTTTATTATATTGGAAAGATAATATATTCCTAATTACATACAAATGTTAAAAAAGCGGGTCAACTTTTTTATACAATTTTGCGTGATAAATAGTTATGAGTGATTGCTTTATAACTTCTATATTTATTTTGTTCTATATTTTTGCATTTTTTAGTGCGTAAAAACGCATTTTATTTATTCAATAATTAGATATAAATATGTCAAGATATAATATGTTCTTAGGTATATAGAACACTGATAAAAAAATAATTTAGCTAATTTGACAACTAGCTGACAAAATGTTTACCCCTTATTGAGATTCGAGGATCTGTATGATCTAAGGCGAAATCGTATCTTGCAATTATCTATCACCGCAACAAGCGATGCTTTGCTACGCAGTAATAAAAAACAAAAAATATCAATCATTGCAAAATTATTCACGTTGATTTAATAAACATAGGAGTAATATCTATCCATTACTATCTATGAAAATCAAATCGGGATTGGCAACTTAAATGTTTAATAAAATAAAGAAAAAATAATAATCAGACATATTGAGAATCTCTTCCTATTTTTTCTTTACTTAGAAAAAAAAATTGCTATTATGTATACATATTTTACATATTGGTTTATATTTTGAAAACTGGCTTTAAGTATTGTAACAAAAAGTATATGTTGAGAACAAGGAAACAATCCCGCAAGGTTTTAGCCTTAGTAAAAGTTACACTGAGAGTAGACCGGGCTTTACTGGGTGTCCTTTATAAAATGTTTTTATACTTTTTTATAATATAAAAGTAAAGTTCACTTTCTTATTTTATTTTTTTAAATATCGAGCTAAGAAAAATCTTCGTACATTGGATTGGATTTCAGTGGATCCTATAAGATGGTGCGCAGAAAGACAAGCCACGCATACCAATATGTTTAAGTGGCTTTGCAACCAAATCTGTGAGAAATCGTTTGACATACGAGTTTTGCGGTACACTTCTTGTAAAATTTCAATACACTTGAATATAGTAACTACGAAAACGCAAATTATATTGTAAGTAGAAACGTGTAAGCTTAATAATTATAGACTTGATACTTTATGACTATTTACTTCATTAGACTACCTATTTATTTTAATCCGGGTTCACCCATTGTTGGGTATAGGCCTCTTCATGTCTCCGCCAAATTACCCGATCCTTCGCTATACGCATCTAGGTTTTGCCCATTGTTCTTGTTAGATCATCAGTCCAACTCATAGGTAATCTCCCCACTTTCTTTAGGATAGTTCTTGATTTTTTTCCACTCTGCGATCTTGTGCGTTTAACTGTCATTATTACGTCTACTCATGTGTTCATCTCCATTTCAACTTGGTTACTACTAGAACGATGCTTTTGAGTTACGTGCTTTTTTGAATGTTTTGGATGTGGTTAATGAGCGAGATACCCAACATAACATGTTCCATCCGATTTATAAAAAATTTGGAGCTTCTGTACAAGTTTTGTTGTAAAATCTAGATGTCCATTCCATAGGTCATTACAACCATGCACTGTTCATACATTTTTATTAGTAATTATCTTTAAATATTGTGTTATAATTATATAAATATATGTATATATAATTATATAACACAACACTACATTTGTAAAGCCGCACGAAATAGCAAGTAATCCATAAATGGATTACTCTGCACTACTACTACTGTGCAAAATTACATGGTGATTTAAGTGCTAATAATAGAAATACGTTAATTGATAACCGACATGACATAATTATAGCCCGTTATTGAAATGTAGTTACATGCAAATGTTAATTAATTGAACATTATACTTACATAGGTAAAATATATATTTGCCTAGTTGTATGCTAATATTTTTAATTAACCTGACTTAAAAAAAATGATTAAAATTTAATGTGTTAGGTTAGGCAGGAGAGATTATTAGTAACGCGGACTAGTAGCCCCATTTCTAGTAATCAATGTCAAGTCGATCTTCATGTAGTCCCTCCTGGAAACCATTGTGTATAATCCTTAATGAATTCATCACGATGGGCCAACTAAACTGCTTTTATCGTTAACTATTACCGCCCACTGGTGTTCCATCAGCTTATACTAATACTGAAGGTCGGGTTACCTTTCCATTATCATCCATCAAAAAAAAAAGAAAAGTTACAAAATAGGTACCTATTTTCAGAATTCGACCAATATTCCTTGGGGAACTCGGCCTATTTCACGGATTCTATGCACCCATTCCATTACACGCTGTCATACTTTATAAGAATAAATATTCGGGTGGAATTGATACTTCCATAAATGTAATAATAATAACCACGTTGGCATGCTATTGTCTCGTGTTCAACTTGCGTCCTATCAAGCAGGGTTTGCCGAGCGTGCGTCTCGCTCACGGGCACGTAAATCGCGTTATGTCGTAAAATTATTTGTTAAATGCGAACAAATTTGTGACAACCCTCCCGACCCATATGGAGACTGATGGGAAAAAGGGTACATATTGTCGACATGTAGTATTCCAAAAGAAAAATATACACATGAGTGCCACTTTTAACCAGTCTATTTACTTTTATGCTATCATTATTGCTCAGGTGTTTGACACAATTTTATTCAAATCCGATTAGTCCTTAAAGCTTTATTAACCAGCTCAAAGGAAGGATCGGATTTGAATAAAATTCGGTAGATCATTAGACTTTACTTTTTTTTAATCCTAATTCAAACAAGAAAGTCGCATTTCTGCTTTGTATTTCAATTCTAGAAATCCTTTTCTCATCATATAGGTTAAAGTAAAAGTTTAAAGTAATATTCCTTCCTCATTGCTTTAAGATTAGTTTTTATGTTTAAGTTGACTTCGAATTTTGTATTGTTTAATTCTTAAATAATTACATAAATAGTTCTTCTATAAATCAACTACTGAAATCATGTAAACAGTTATTTTTTAAATACAAACAGAACATCGAATCCCACAATGCTAATAAGTCTTTTAATTTACATAAAGTAGCTCATTTTATACTGTGTGGTCCCAGTATAGAATGAGCTACCCCTTCCCTTCCTGTGGGGCGTCGAGGAATGGGCAGCAGCGTCCTTCTTTAAATATAATTAAAGCGGTTGCCAACCCGCCTGTCAAGCGCGCCAAATATTGGCAAAATCCTCCAATAAGATGTTCAGCAGTGGTCAGTTAACTGCTGATATGATGATGATGATGAACTCACTTTAGAATGGTTCCTTTTTTGCTAGAGTTTATTTATGAATATTAATTTATTAATGCTTCATTGTTTTACTATTTTCAAGAATCTAAATGAAACAAGGCGGTATTTTGAAATTATTATTGTATAATATTCTCTG
Organism: Galleria mellonella; assembly: GCF_026898425.1. Lineage (NCBI taxonomy): Eukaryota > Metazoa > Arthropoda > Insecta > Lepidoptera > Pyralidae > Galleria > Galleria mellonella. Next base: position 8,075,763 of record NW_026442016.1, read on the forward strand.
TACGCCTCCATTTGTTTTTGTAACTTTGTTATACAAGTATTATATTAAAAACATACCTATCCCTGAAGACCGAAATGTGGCTAGCGACAGATATACTACCACCGGTCACGCAAAAGGCTTAAAACTCACTGTATAATATAATTCTCATTGTTTTAATTTAAAGCGTGGATAATGATACTTATGAATGAGACTGTAACCTTTTGAATAAACATTTGGGTTCGTGTTTTTGTTCCATCTATTCTATTTTCATAATGCGAAACGGTTTATTTGCGTAGCTCTTCCGCGCGGCGGACGGTTGCAAACAAGAACTTTCTTTCCTCGCGTTCTGCACGTCATTTGTCGACGACCCGCGCCTACCGCTCCCATATATACTTTGCAGCCCCCGGCTAAGTACTCGCGTGATTTTATGATGTTCGCATAAAATGAAATATAACCTCAAAAGTTATTTGTACGTTGGTAGACTGGGTGAAAACATTGATATTTCATCGGGATAGAATGTTATATATATTGAACCTATGATGGGAAAAAATAAAAATAAACAATTACTCTATTATATTTATAAATGATAAAGATTTTTGTGATTGAATTTTTTAATCTGTAGGTAACAAGGGTAGTAAATACAAATATTTCTAAATTAAAACCAAGTGCAGATGAATTCTAACTTTATAACAAAGAAAATTGAATTTATCCTTCAATATAAATGCTATGAATACCTACCTATATTAAAATGATAATAAAATGACTTTATTCATCGCCGTGCACTTACCAGCGCAGACTGAAATATTTTACTAGTATTTGAATAATTAGTATGAAAAAAGTGCTTTATTAGAATAAGTATGACATTGAAATCATTTACAAATAATTACAACAACAATCTAGAAAAGTGCATGTACTCGCATCATTAAATCCAAACTTTTACTATATTGAAAGATACTTTCAAAAGGAAAGGGTTCCTCAAATCATTTGCAATTTTTTTATAATGTTCATTATGATATTGATGACATTGTTTAAATAAATACCTGAGGTTTTATTATAGTCTTAACTAATTGTTAATTTTTTCGAGATTTCCTTTTGGTAGAATAATATTTTAAATTTGAATTTTACTCGTATTATATATCTATAATTTCTGATACAATATAATACAAGACAACATAAAATGGTATAGTCGAAATGAGAACGCACTTCTTTTCGAAGTTGAATAAAAATATATTATTTTGGCAATGTTACAAAATTGTTAAAAATATTATGCTCAAAGGTTTTTCATTAATTAATTTCGATATTGAAGAGCCATGTACAAATAAAAACAGATGAACATCAATCACTGTAAGGTTCGATTATTGATAACGCTTGTAATTTTGTTATTGAATTTACTTTTGATTGGTATTTTTCATGACCGTTACGTGATAAAATCGGTACAAATCGAATTCAAACGGACGAACCCTTTGAATTTGATTTGCTATCCCACGGAATTTATACAAATTTAATATGATTTATCAAGTTATATAAATAGTAGCTGTAATCACGTTTTCGTCTGGATGACTGGGACTTATTGATTATCGAGGATAAAATTAGCCTATGTTTTTTTCTATTCAAAATAGTATTTATATTTTAAATGTCCTATCGTTAAGTCAGTAAGATACTATGGGCGTTACCAAAAGCATCAAACAAATTACGTAAATCCGAGGATTATAGAATAAGAGAAAAGTCATACTATAAATCCCCGGATTTACGTAAATAAGGATAAAATTACGTTAATGTCCATATCTAGGAATATGTTTAGGTTTTCAAGTTTGACTAACAAACATAAACACATTATATATATATTTCATTATACATTAGAAATTTATGATTTTAATTGGTCTGTATTGTTCTGCATTGCTACTAAAAAACTGTATGCTGTAAAAATTTTTATTAATTGTCTATATTTCTGCTTTACGAAGTAAAAAAATTAGAAACGTGGAAAACTAACTATCATCTAGTTGTAGCCTATTCCATCAGTATTTACAAACTATTCATCCAAATTGTTCTGAATAAACACTCTGGACGTCATTTTTCCAACGTTTCTGTCATAACAACAATCAGTCATCAGTATGTCTTGTCATTCTCAACGTTTGCTCTGATTATAATCAGGATATAAAGTTCCAGGGAATGTATTTTTAGATAAACTTCTTCTTGGAGATATAATTTGGTGCCTGTGTATTATGTAAGAATTTATACTTGTCAAGAATTCACAGTACACCTAAATTTCAAATAGATACTATTAAAAGAAATAGAAACCGTCGACAAACTGATGGAAGGACGAAAACGTCGTCACGATAATAAACTTTTATTGAAGTAAGTTCCTAGTAAGAAAAGTCATAATTCGGTCCTAATGATGAGGATGTAATAATTGGAGGGTTAACCATACAGAGAAAGACCGAAAAAATATTGATACAAGAAATGCTTGGCAAAGAATAAATAGAACCTGTAATCATTGTATAAACCTACATAACTTATTTTTTAAAACGTATGTGCTAGGCAAGACCTTGTGACGCAAAGCACTAAACGAAGATTTCGAGATGAAGAAAAACGAGAAAATACACTGAGTTCATTAATTTTCGTAAATTTTGTATATATTAACAAATATATAACTTTTTGTAAATTTACATATCATCATATCAGCCATTAACTGTCCACTGCTGAACATAGGCCATACCCATAAGGGGGGTTTAACAGTAGTTGCCACGCTTGGCAGATGCGTTGGCAATCACAGTTACACTTTTGGTGATGTTTTAAAAGGGACGCTACTGTCCATCCCTCGACCATTAAAATTTACACATATAATCTTATTATGGATATTACGTTTTAAAGATAATTTTAGTAAGAATGATTTAACTGACTTAATAATTTCTTAGCAATCGTCAAATGAATTAAAACGGTAGCGTGATATACGCATGGCGTGCTTGAATGCATAGACCAAAGAATGTTCTACGGACATTTTTATCCTACATAATATATATAACTTACTAAATTCACAGAATTAATAATTTATTTTGTGTTATAATTTAGACTTTGGTGGATAAAATAGTCAATCATAAATGAAGAAGATAGTCGATCACGTAAGTCAACGACTATCTTAATCAAAGTTAATCAAAGAAGTGTGATAAAAAAACGATTTCTTTCTTTTTATTATGTGTATGCCCATGATATCAACGCACATTTTTTTCTATATACGAAATTTCATTTGATAGATAATAAAAGGCCATATATTAAAATGAGATTCAATTTTAATTGATAACATAACATTATCATGTATTGACTTCTAAATTTGAACGCGTCGTCTTACTATGGACTCGTGAGCTCGTGAATTAGCCGTACAACTTTGTCTTAAAAATATCTAAGTAATTATTTTAATATCGATTAACATTTTTTTTTTATTGTTTCATTGATTGATAACTAGACAGATCGGCGACGAGCAAAGGGAATCTGCGACAACTTAAATTAATCTTACGCTGTTTTTATTTCATTATGATACTAAAAGTAATTATTAATCTACAAAATAATTATGGAAATACAAACATTACACTGTACCATATAGTATCAAAATCAGTGTATCTTATTAATTATCTATATATATACATATGTATATCCGCTTACAAATTTGAATAAACAGGTACCTGAGTTGCTACTACTTCGTATTTCTGTAGCGGTATCGGCACAACTTATGTCCTCTATAAGTTGACTCATCCCCAGGGAAATAAGGAGAAGTACGGAGTACGCTTGGGAACTCGACAAAATATGTCTTCGAGTTTTATTATTCATATACTTTTGTGCTCGGCGATTATTCGATTTTAACTTTAACTGCGTAGAAATTTAAACTTATGTTTATTTATTTGAAATGATTATGTATATGTTTAATTTCCTTATTTGTATTCAATATTACCATCGAGCCGTCGTGAAATAAATCAATCGACATAGGGCATTCTGTCTTTCGTTATTCGATATAATGTAGAAGACCTCAAGGAATAGGTATTTGTCACTTTTTATTCAAACAAAATATGAAATATGGAGTTTCAAATTTAAACTATAGCTACCTGATACTATATTGACTTACCATATACAACCTCATTGTATCCTTTCTCTGTGACAAATTCTAACATAGCAAATGCTCACATTACAAGAAAATTTTTCACTTCAAGAAAGAGCGACTTTAATCATGACAAAATTAATACCCGTCTTATAGGCGAGTAAAGTTTCAACTTCAAAAATAGTATCAAAATTCAAAAAAATTGAGGAAAGTTTGAAAAAAGTAGAAGTTAGTTTAGAATTGTCGAAGATATGGCAAGAAATACAGGATAATTAATTTAATAAAAAGGATCTATATCAAAATAAATATAACACCGGCATTTAGATTATGAATTGTTAGGCTATTCGCAGTATGAACAAGGCGTTTACTTATGTCTTTATACCACTGCATTATACAGTAATTAAATGTTATAACAATTTATATATTAAATAAAGGTACCATATCGTATTTACGTTCATTACGTTAATAATATATAAAAGAATATTTATTTATTCTGACGATATCAATAAACATAAATATATGAAAGATGATATTTATGCGTAAAAGAAGCATAAAACTAATCAAATGTATGACAGCTGATAGGGCAAGGATCATCGGAAAAAGAAAACGTAATATCGTGCTTATCCCAAATGTTGGGATTATTGCATTGCAATCCATATAAATGTAATAAATATTAGTAATAAAGAGTTACTGTTTATATGTTTATGTGTTTTTAATTTTTTTTATTAATAATTACATGCTAATTATTATAAAAATTTTGTTTTGCTAATTGAACATGACACTATTTATTTTATATCGAACAAGTAGAAAGATTTGAAATACAAATTAACGTAGTTTATATAATTAATTTAAATTAATAATTAATTTAATTTTAAAAAAATATTTAAACGTTTTATAATAAGGACAATTAAACAAGGGTCCTGATGAACTTTTTATTATATTTAAATTTTAAGGTCGATATTACTTAAAGTGATCTGTTTTAAACTTATCTATAGCTCTTCATTTTTCAGTTTAACGTAATGTAAAAATTTTCTACAATTCACTTTTTTCTCATTTTACTGACATTACAAGTGAAATTGTGATTTCGTGGTGAAAATAAAATCGAACTTTCCGCAACGGAGAAATGGGGCGAAAATAAAAAAAAAAGCTGACTGCATTTACTGCAATCGTGTAACCGTTTGATTAAAAAGTTCGATGTCGTTTACTCGGCGTAGATATTAGTTCCCTGAAACGAGGTTAATAATCTTTTACACGGAAATGGGGAGAGAAAAAATTGAATGTGGGAATTTCCTTGTGCAACAAACTCCAGTAATTGAGTGCGCTGTGCCCGGATGTTTATATAGCCAGGAGAAGTTTTTATCAATGTCGATTGCCACCGCCCTAGTGTCTTGCTAACTGCACTTTACACCTATAAAAACTGTGTAGTGTGACCTAAATAAGCTTTTATTTAACTTGGTAATATGGATCACATATGACTAAGTTACTATAAAACTAATTTTGTTATGTGTGATTGATGACTATAATTAATACTTGATTATTATTAAATGTTCAAGAATTCTGATTTAATGATATTATATTAGATTCAAAATTTTAGTCTTTCAGATTAATTTTATTTATTATATTTAGGAAAGTTTATATGTATGTTATCTATCTTATATGTATATGTTTCAATAATTTTGTAATGCGTATTTAATATAAATTAGATTAGATTTTTATTCATTATACTTTATTTATATAGGTGTTTATTTTTATAAATTTATAAATTATATACATACAATATGTAAATTATTGGTAGCTAAAAATGTTATGTAGGATAAAATCTACGAGTTTAATAAATTCTTCTTCTATTGTTAAAGACAAAAATAAAAGACAAAGCACGATGCAATCTTACCGTAATCTATTATTTATTAGACAGTTTCTCGTATAGGCCTCAGAAAAGGTCCGCTAAATTTATTTATGTACAGGACATTCTGGTGACTACGGAAGTAATATTAGAATCAATATCTCAAAGACAAAATAAAACAAGGTGAAATTCACGAGATATTAACTAAAAGTTTTAATGGATTTCATCCTTGTTTAAATAAACATCTTACTATTTATTATTAATCCATTTAATGGAGCTCCATAATATCAAATAATGACAGTACTAACAATACCCCAGTGTCGCAGAAAACTAGACAAATTAATTTAACTCGAACACTTGTAGTCGCCGTTTTATCCTCCTCTGCATTAATTGAACTCTGTTCCGCGTTGTTTAATCAATTCCGCAATAAATATAAGGGAACACGTAGATGTCATTGTGTTGTGAAACCCTTCGGTTGGAAAACAAAACTCTGTCGCGCAATCCGCGGCCCGCCGCTCCCTAAAATTATTTACCTTTCATTCCGTTCACTAAATGAGTAGGTTTATTGGATTAAGTCCAGAAAGCTTTGCCCTTAATTGGGGCTTTCCAACAAATAACTTTTCTGTTTTCTCAAACTCGGACAGCTCTTAAATAATGCTCTTAATTAAATTTGTGCACAAAATGAAATAGATTTCCGACAATTACTTCGGGTACCTAGTTGTAATTTTACATCAACGTTCCTTTCATTTCTTAATTATAAAGTGACAAATACTTATTCTAAGTCTTGTCAAATTTTATCTTACTATGTTTTGAGATGAAAATTGTAAAGGTATACAAAAATAAGACAGTATTTAATGAAATGGTGAATGATCGTTGAATGTAATTGAAATGAATGAAGAATGATTCAATTGTTTGAAGAATTGCTAACATCCTTTATTCAATAAAGAGTGACGGCCGATTGCAAAAGTCGCTAAGCGAACTACAATAGAATAAATTTATTGTTGTCATCGCCAGTTCAATGTGAATAAAAATCAAACATTAGTTAATTTCTAATAATATTATCATAATGAATTATTACTAATATTAATAACACATTGAAGACAAGTCTTGTAGCGATTTAACAGAATATTTCACATTTCGATGGTCGTGTAGTCGATCTGTGTATAATGATAAAATTAATTATTTTACCATAAAATTGTCTAGTACCTACAGTACTATCTTTGTTTAATTTGGAACTAATTGATGCTGTGTGATATATCCAATGTATATCATATTATTTTTAAAATCTATATCTTTGTGAAGGAATAGACATTCATTAAACGCAAAAAAATTGTTATCAATTTTGTCTTTATATTTACATAAATAGATCTATATCATAATTTATAGGTAATTAATAATTGGTGACAAGATGGAAGCATCATTAAATAAATTAGTTGTCTTTACAAATACATTAAAATATATAATACCTAACCATATAAATACAATTATATAATGTTATGATCAATGACAGTAAATACTTTTTTTAATGGGTGAAAATGGATTGGTAATCCCGCCCGCGCTATTGGTATACACCGATGAGGCACCAGTGGAAGATGATAGGTGAGAATGAATGCAGGTTAGTTGACCCACCATGATGAATTCGTCATGAATTAAACATGATGGTTTCCAGGGGGAACCGCGTGGACGTCAACCTGAGAGGGTATATTGCCAGTAATGGGGCTATTAGACCCCATTACTAACAACCCCTTTCCCCCCAGTAAATACTTTAGGTGAACAAAGATAATACTGAATAATCAATTCTACTATAAAATAATTTTTAAGGTAATCTATCTCCATTATCTATGTACTTGTATTTCTTCAAAAGAATTGAACTTGGATATTTTCCCCCATTGTCACTTTCAAACTTCCGACAGGTTAATTAACACGATGGTTCGTTTTTTTTTATTTGTAACTTTATACCTACGGTTTTATTATTAGACTATTATTAGATTCATAAATAGTATGTCAACATAATAACTTTCTTATATCTTTTTTGTCATCTGTACAAATAACAATAAAGCATCTAGTTCAACATCGTCTTTTGTCATTAGAATTTCTGCTTAATATTTTAAATGTTACATTTTGTAATAGGGACAAAAAAAAACTTTCAGAACTTTTACTAAGCTGAATTTCCTCCCGTTCTGAGGAATTTTCCTCCTTTTTCATTGAATTCTTATACGGAAGAGCTTATCTACCAAATTTCAAATATGTATACTTTACCATTATGGAAATATAATGCGTTTAGTTAGTAAGTGGTGTTTCGTGCTTTTAGCTAAATATACAGTGAATGAATTGCGATATAAAAGTTAAGTAATAAGTCCTATAACAAAAGTTATCAAAATTTTTCATTACGTTTGTACTGCGTTGTATTATTATAACATAAAGTTGTAATAACAAATTACAAGACTTTAGTACAAACAATAATGAAACTAAGTACTTTTAATAATATAATTAAATAGATTAGATGTTGACCCTATAATTGATTAATTTATTTACAGAACGCTAACATATTAACAGTAATAAAAGTATTACCGTTTTAATACCATTATGCCAAATGACGCTGTGAATATAAAAATAGATATGACACGTCTAATTTCGACGAATAAGGGCCATCTGCTCATTTAGTTTTGATAGACTGAAGGATAAAATTAAATTTAAAAAATAGTAGAAACTTTGATTCAAGATCTCTTACTTCGTTCAGATGATATTTTGATATCAATATCAGTGGGTACAGAATCACATATACATATGTGTGATGTATCCCGCGGTTTCATTCGTGTAAATACTACTAATACTAATAGTAGCACAGTATATAAAGTAGCCTAGGTACAAATTTAGGATGTAACCTACCCGTGTTCCAAACTTCATAAAAATCCGTGCAATAGTTTTTGCGTGAAAGAACAACAAATATCCACCATCCTTCGACTGTTGCAAACTTTCGCATTTATAATATTAATAAGATTATTTAGATTTAGTTATGCAAAAATATCCTCATTAGCTAGGATTAATAAGACATTACTGTTTTCTATGCAATTAGCTTCATTTTATCTAGTATGAACATCAGGTGGATTCACCACCATTAGTAGAGGCTCCGTTACCTCAAGGTGAACCCGTCGTCAGTTCTAATAGAGGTGAACTGTTTGCCCAGGTAAACTCATCACCACCACAAATAGCACTACATTTTTTTTATGAAAACAACAATTAGTAAAACAATGTTGTTTTTAAATAATAGCAATGGCAAACTTTGATAATCCAGTTTTAAATGTTCAACCACTAGAAAATAGCATTTGATGTTGCATTTTCAAATAATGAACGTGGATTTATATCAATGTAATATCTATTTGTATATTTAAATAAAACATAACCGTGTCTTAAATTGTTTATGTTTACTCATTTGTATGCAATTACGGATGTTGGGGAGGACAAAGTGCCAGCAATTAATATAAGCCATCGCGCGCTCAAATTGCACAATATGTGTAATATAATTACGCACTTAATTGAAAGGTTCAAGTGTTTGCCATTCCAAGTCCAAACGAAAAGCTTTTAGTGCGTACGAAACTACTTACCTTCCACTATGTTCGCCGAATTAATTTTATTGAGTTAGCCTCTAAAAGCTCTACAGCGATTTGATCATTTGGACAAAATCGGTTTATTATTGTTAAAACATTTTGTTAAAGTTTTCAATTTTAACGTAAAAAGTAGTTAAAAGTTGGTATTATCTTTTTAAGATAAGTCTGTGCCGTTATAAGATATGTCCTAATCTGAAACATAATTTTATCATATCCAATGGAATTTACGATTGTAAATAATACTATTTTGCATTTTAAAATACTTGTAAGGTATTTTTGTTTGGTTTCATAACGTTTTTTTTTTCTCTTATACAATGTATACATACTTTATTGTTTGTAGCAACAAAAACACTTTTACCTGCACCAATTTATATACTTGTAATATTAATTTTTCATAACACAAAAAAACAAATACTAAGAAATAAACTCTGTGAATATTATTGCAAGATTTGCTAAATAGACTATTTTTAGAGTTAAATAAATTATTACCGAATATTTTTTATCAAGATTTGTTAATGTAAAGATAAGAGTAAGATATCGTCTTATAAAGTTCCTACTAGTTTTAAAGTTAGAAATAATAGTCATTGGACGCTTCTTTTTTGTAGAACAATATTATTTTACCTTTAAAGATCTATTTAACATTTAATATAACGTATATTAAATATTGTTGTAACGTTTGTAACGTTGTCGTGTAGTCTTGGCATAGAATAGGCCACCCCTTCCTTTCCCGTGGGTGCCGTAAGAGGCAACTGAGGGAACTTAATGATGGACGGATGGGCAGCAACGACTCTCTTAAAACCTCACCAAAAGCCAAACTGGGGTTGTCAATTGGTCTACCAAGCATGGCAAATACTGGCAAAATTCCCCAATGGTATACTACCGTAAGGAACGGGATCGTTCTTTATGATAGTCTATGGGGGAGGGCTATGTTCGTTAGTGTTATAGATAACGGTTGAAATGATAAAGTTGATATGTTTCTAATTTAAAACCTTTTATTATAAAAAAAGTACAGTAAGTAACGTAAAAGTTACGAAACGTCTAAATAACGATGGTCTCCTACGCAGTATGATTTTTAATTACGTAGAGTATCAGTCACATTCGCTTTGCGCAGGGCTTCCTATCTATCTGGGTTGATTAAATATTTTATCGGTATGGTTTCAATCTCGGCCGCAAAATAAATTTTCTGCTATAGATTTTGGTATTTCAGGTTATGGTTTTGATGTTTTTATCAAGTGAAATTATTCATCTAAAGGTTCAACCCTGATACAGACAGATTTATCAAGTTGTCTAGAAGAGATTGCTTATCGTAAGCAATAAGACCAGTTTTGAAGTACACTTTGTAATATAATGTTGGTTTATGTTTATTTTTTGCACGTAATAAAGACTATTTGTTATTTTTTTGCTACAGCATCTACTCCTGATGTTGAATAAATCCCCGTAACAGGACGAAATAGGATACCAAAAGGATTTTTAGTTGGATATAGCATGTCAGCTCTCATTCACTGGTGCATCGATGCGCGATGCAGAGCTTTGAGTAGTAACCGTGTATAAATTTCCTAATAAGTGTTGCAGTTCATACAAATATAAAATATATATTTATCAATATTGTTTCACTGATTTTAAACTATTTAACTCATCCACACATGCATGATTTACTGTTTAAACTTATCTATATAAATCTTTTTTTTTTCTCCTCTGAAAACATATTTAACTATCATTTAGTAAACTCTAAACCAATATCAAGAAATATTCCGTGCTGTTTACTTTTTTCCATAAAAATTTTAGCCTAGTGCCAACACGCGTTCGTTAGCCAAATGCATAATGCAACATCATCCCTCGGTGCGCTCATTCGAGCCAAAAGTGAAATTTTAAGAAAAATCTCACCGTTTATATTCACTCACGTTTCCATTTAGACGATATTTTAAAACAGAATTTACGTGTTTTTTATTTAATTCTATCCGAAAGAATTTTCATCCGTGAAAATATATATACTATGACTGTGACGCAAGCGTTATGCAATTTGAAAAGTTGTAAACAATTGAATAAAATTATAAGTATCGAAAAGACGGCACATCGTTTGTGTGAGCTCAGTATATTTCATGTAAATTAATTTATTTCCTACGTTGAAATATTTTTTTTTAATTCGGAAATGTGCAATAAGTATTTTTAAAATAAAGCCTGGAGGTAAATGTAAAATGTATATTCACTGAGTTAATTTTGTGATGTATGCCATTTTCACGTTCATTTCCGTATAATTTATAAAACAGACAACATGTATGAATGTAATGAATACAGAAAATGGTTATTTAAGTAATAAGTGAATAAAATTATTTATTGGAAGATCTTCCATAACGTGAGATGCGCAGTTACCACGTGCGTGGTGTCCATCTTACTGTTGGACTGTTCCGGGTTTTGTACAAAGATTAGCTTGAGGTTCACATCATTAATTTGAGATTGGTTCAATATGTCTTTCTCTTCTATAGATCCCAGCCAGGTGTCATAATCTTTTTTATGTATACATTAATCTTATTTTTCTTCTCACTCTTTCTTTTCTTAGTTTCTTCCCTCACGACGTGAACGTGATGTTTATATTTAATATCGTCAACTCATGACATTCATTCTTCTATAATCTGGTATATAAGTTTTTATGATATACTTAGTTGTGCGCCTAGATATGGGTTTATTATTTTTTCATATTTCAAAATATCTTAAAACCAGGCATTTGAGAGTATACGCAGCACATATTGTCATTGCGTATTTAATTCTGTAATGCATATATCAATTTTCATTTGTATTTTTTTACTATTTTCTAAAATCATCAAATGTATTTGAAGACATTGTATAGTTATCATAAAACAAAAAATATACCTATTTATAATAATATTAGTATTATATTATGTAACATAAGCATAGGCACAGCGTCACTATTATGGTATCTAATACTGTAGGGCGTGTTTCGATTTATGGTTGGTAATTACAGCCTCTTGTGTTATTTAATTAGCTCATAACACCTATCTAATAAGACATTGGTGTGGGCTCTATTAATAAACCTATTGAGAAAATAGTGTATATGAGCCGAATATGAAATAGGTATATCTTTATGTAAGAATATCGGATAATTTATATGTAGTTCATGGATTCATATAAATTTATTCAATTATCGATATTTGGAGTACAGTAAATCGGAATTTTTTTATATTCAAATTTTTACTATAGCAAGTCTATACTATACTAGTCTTCGTTCAGGATTAACAAGAGTATTATAGTGTAATCCATATGAATCCATGATGCCTTTAAATAGACGATGGTTTTGATTTTCAATGAGTTGGGCCATCGGAATTTTACTATTTGAAGTATCATAAAATTTCCTTTTCTTATTGTACGCACACTGCCCGCTGGTAATTAATGCTCATTTCCATTCGGCGTTTGCTAGAAGAGAACTCCTACAGAGTTAAGCTCACCTATTTGTATATCTTAATTTAATATACATTATAAGAATGTATTTTTTTGTGAACAATAAAGTGTAAATAAATAAATTTAAAAAAATCTTATTGTTATGTTTTCATGTGAGTTAGTTTTTTGTTCTTTATATAACAAAATTGATAATCATAGATAGTGGTAGATATGCTTGGTGGATACTATAGCTTATAGACGTTTGCAATAATAACTGTCTATTTGTAAGACTGTGAATTAATATCTATTGCGTATACCATCTTTCGATACACATATAGAATGATAAATTAATCTACCCTGACACAAATATTCCATATGTTTCTGTATTCGCTGCTTCCTACAGCTTTACTGACGCGGAGCTCTTCCTATGGGATTTTAGGAAAATCCTTTCTTAGTGCCTTATAAGTATATATAAGAAATGCATGTGCAAGTGTAATATTTCTCAACCCAGATATTAGTTTACTTTGTAAATAAACTAATCATCTTTTTAATGTAAGGCAAATAGAAACCTAATCCCACTTACGCATATGGGGTAAATGTGACGATCAGGTTGACTTCCAGATGCGCCCCCTTGGGAACCATCGTGCTGAATTCCAGGTGTATTCAACACGTTGAGCTAAATGACCTGCCTTTTCATTCTCACCTCTCATCTCTTACTTGTGTCCCATCAGCGTATTCCGTTAGCGCAGGCGGAGTTACCATTATCATCCATTAAAAAAATTCCACCCGCGCTAATAGTATACGTTGGACATAGAATATATCTTATCAGGCCAACCTCTGCGCGGTTCCTTCTGGAAACCGTCATGGTTAATTTTTTTTTAATTCGTTATGATGAGCCAACCGATCTGTCTTGGTCATCACCTATTATCTTTCACTGGTGCACCGGCAGTGTATACCGATATCGCAGGTGGGGTAACTATTCCATTTTTACCCATAAAAAATAGTATACTATAGTAAAGTAACTAGTACTAGTGAGGGATTATAGTTAGATGTAAGATTAGGTCAGTTGGCACATCGTTCCGAATTCACCAGAAATTAACAATAACGGTTTACATGTGAGACCGCGTGAAGGTTAAGTTACCCGGGTATATCCAATTAACAAAGACATTTGTCCCGTAAAACGTAGAAGGCGTTCTATACTACTACTCTATAATAATGGAGAGGTCAAGCTGTATCTCATCTCATAATGTGCTTGACGAGTTCTGATTAATTTATGTTATACCAGATTTTGTTGTTACGTTATATCAATGGGGAATCAAGGTTCTTGAGTAACAATCGTGTGCAAACACCGTGTAGGACGACCCCTTACTAGATGGAGTGACGACCTGAAATGCATTGCAGGGAGTCAGTGAATGCGATGGCTCAGGACCATTCTTTTATGGTAGTCTATAGGGGAGCCTTATGTCCAGCAGTGGACGGATAATAGCTGAAATGATGAATGATGATACTAAATTTTGTGTTGGACGAATACGTATCCAACTGCAACCTTTTGTCGAAAATCGTTCATTGATTTTGTCGTAAAATTTTAAGAATCCGATAATATGATATATCAATTTTATAAGATTGTGTTTCACAAAAAAATATCTATTTATAGCAAAACGAGTAATTTTGATTAAAAAATAAAACTACTGAACCAATTTGGATAAAATCTCTACGGGATGAAGAAAATAATTTTTCAAATCGGTTTATAACTGTCGGAGTTATGAGGCAACAAATAAAAAAATAAAACCGAATTGCGGACCTCCTTCTTTTTGAAGTCGATTGAAAATGGCTAATCTCTTGATTTCGTACCTCGCTAACAAATTTAATCGCAATAAAGTTTAATATATAGACGGTTAGATCGTTATCATTTTATTTAAGTATCGATTGCCGTATATTTACATTGTTTCATTATTAGTCGAAAACGTATCCTATTGCAAAGCAGATATGGTCGAATTCTACTTGGAATGAGAAAATGCAAGTTGTTTGAGGTTCGCACCACCTAAGAAGCTATTTAGCACGACATGTACTGTAATGTTGTAGCACCGTCTGTTAATTGAGTTTCCAAGCTCGTGACGATAATGTTTGTTCAATATATAAAGTTACCTGAATGCCAGTTTACTAGAACAAGCCACAGGAAAGTTAGTTAACACATACTATCTCATTATGTAGTAAACTGTTGTTTTAGTAATTTTATACTATACCTGAACTTCTTAGTTTTATAATTTTAATATATAAAAACTTCATGTTACAAAGTTCAAATTAATATAAAAAAATCGCTCAATTAATTTTAATTAAATTTTGTAAACGTATATTGTTTGCGCCAACTTGAGAGATATAATAGTTTTTATTTTGATAAGTAATTCACAATATTTTAGAGTTTTTCAGGTCAACTAGCAAATAACAATAATAATTCGGAAGAGATCTGCTCCTATGAATATCTTAGGGGTTTAAAGAGGTATACTCGTAGGGCGGCTCTATGGGGCTCCGTTAAGGCGCGCTAGTAATCTCAAAACACAAACGGATAAAATTTATGGGTTTAACCTCAAGAACGGGGTAAATGTGACTATGCATATATGTGAAGTTACATAAATTCGTTGGTAAATTAACAACATCTATGAACTCTATTGCCTAGGTACAATATTGGAACATTTAGTTTATGATATATTTTTACTTATGATAGATTATTATTTATTTGTCGGTTTTTATCGACCTTCTAATGTACACGTGCTTAAGCATTACAATGTGTTATTGTATTATAATATTGAATATTCAGATTTAATATGGAGATTCAACCATTCAAATCCGATAAGGAAATAGGTATTTGGGCCCTAAATTATTTATATGAATAATTCATAACAGCCTTTTTTTTTCAGAAAATATTTAAATGTACAAAGTTGTAAGTTAAGTTGAAGGTATTTATGTTGATATTTCATTTCAAAATGCTTACTTATAAAATATAGAATAGGCCAAATTGATGATTAGCTACTTTAAAAAGGAAAAAGATTCTTAATTAAATAAAAAAAAATGCATACTCGATATACTGTTCAATTGTAAACCGATTTTGATGATTCTAATTAAAATCAACTCCAAACGAGTCAACAGAAGGGTTTAATTATCTATAAATAACCTCACTTTATATTTGCAGTTTATTTTTAGACATCATTTTATATTCGTTATTAGATATTTTTCATGTCTGATATTAGAAAAGAAGGGAATGTTACAAAATCCTAATATTATACATAATTTAAGTAGAAATAGCTGTACTGAATTGTTATAAAACCTTTCGTTTTAATTACACTTTAAGGCAATTTTCCAAGATCGGGTTTTCATAGGCTTGTCTGAATTACCAACAAGGTCAGTAAACAGGGGAAGGTAAATTAACAACGCCTACCCTCACCTATTAGGATTGTTTTCAACTTTTTAATAAAGACAATGGGTGTACTTTGTGCGAGTAATTGTCGAGTTTCTTGTCTGTATTTCGTAGCAGAGAATTTCAATGTCAAACTCAAAAATACTTTGTTTAAATAGACTTGTTGATAAACACTTTTAAATCGTCATACTTTTGCACCTTTTCATCTCAGTTTCGAAAGTTTGAGTTATTTATTTGTTTATTTATCAATAATGTGACTTGATATAACTTCATTATACCAATTTTTTGCTTTTTTAATATAATTGAACAAAGTATAGGTATTTTAAATAATGTCATATACTGGATATTTTTATATTTATCGCGACGGGAAATCGCGACAACTTTCTCTCTACGATTCTACGAGTTTTGGATGGATTCCATTAAATTCTACTAATACTCGTATTATAAATGCGAAAGCTTGTAAGAAACGATGAACGGACGGATGTATATTTATTTTATTATATGTTTATACTATTTCACGTAAAAACTACTAAACTGATATGGATAAAATTTAGTACACGGGTACATTATATGCTAACTTAGTATATAGGATATTTTATGTATTGATTCACGAGTGGAAAGCCGGGATACAGTTAGTTGAGGATATTCAGATTTTTTGTTATAGGGCATTTTTCGTCGTGTCATTATGTAGGCACTTGCGATATATGTTCTCAGTACAATACAAAAAAGCTTACAAGTGTCACGTTTCATCAGGCGCAACATTAAAACGAATGGACTGGTGGATTCTCTTCCATTTGTGTGTCTGAATTATTCATGTACACAATCTATAAAGCAGGCAGCGGAGGGCATTTTACAAAACAAACAAATTTTATTGATCTCTCAGGCGTTGTTTGTGCCTCCACAATAAAATATTTACATTTACTTCGCAACACCTGGCCTACCTAGACAACGCCCACCGCAGGCATTAGAATAATGAAACGTTCGCCGCCACTGAACTCCTACTATTGAATAAAACATCATTTTTAGTGTTCCGTGATGAAACTTGTTCAAACCGTATACTGTCTACCTCCTCAAATGTTTGTTAAAATATATTTACAACTAGCTCACAATAAAAACATTAATCGGATTATCCAAATATTAAAGGAAAATAAGTCAAAACGATCTCATTGTTCCCAAAGATGCACTTGTAACAGCAGTATTTAAGTTTTATTTGTATAGATTTTAACTCGCTAAGAAATTATAATAAAACAATTTAATTGACTTTAGTAAACTTGGAAACTCGAGGTGAATAAAGTGACTAGAAATTCTAAATTCAAGAATATTAAATGTATACCCATTTATTATTCAATAAATGAATATACATTTACATACAAAACAAGACTATTCAGTCTTGTATTGTGGTTACCAACATTATTAACTTTTAAGTGATTAATATATTTAAAAGTAAGTTAGGATTGGTAATTAGTGTGAAATATTTATTTAAATATACTGAATAAAGCTTTATTAAATTATTTTCGACTAAAGTTCTTTATATTAAGATCTACACTATAATTATAAATGAAACTGTAAAATACAAAAGCAACTGCAAAAGTTGTAATTAAAAATGTCATCAAATATTTATTTAAGATTTAGCATATCTTTCTGAAAAGTTCGGAACCTTCAATGCAATCTACTGATTCAGATTCGATAGAATTTATTCAAAATGGTCTGAGTAACTGGACCGTTTCACGTTTATAAAAGAAAAATTCGTATTACAAAAAGACCCAATTCGCTTTGTATGCCTTTTCTGATATCAATATATATTGTAAAGTGACAGCGCTTCCCAGTCAAGGTTTGAGAGTTCGTTTTCTGCAATGAAATATTATGTTAGTTTCTAAATTATATGTTTAGAACATTCTTCTTGTCCTTAGCTTTCTTTTTACATGCTGTTCTGTTCTGTTATTTCTTTCTGATCACATGTTACTTGTCACTGTAACCATATCATATAGGGAGGAGAGAATATTAGTTATATTAGGTTTTTACTGAAAACCATCATGGTTCATTCCTGGTGATTCCTGGGTAAGCCAGTTGACTTGACTTCATCTTATCATCACCTATCATCCTTCACTCGTAACCCATTAATGTATATCGATGCCGTAAGCAGGTTACCATTCCATTTTCAACCCATTTAAAAATCATACTATATAAAATGGCCCTCAATTAGATTCCATGAAAAAGAGTCATAATTTTTTTACTTAGAAATATACATTAAATGTAATGAAATCAATATATCAAGAGTTTTAAGTTCCCAATATTATTCAGTGTTTATTTTTATATTTTAAAAACTATGTATCTACATAAAATATTTTCTGAGAAAAAACTGTTGACAAAGTTGCGTCGTTATCTATTAATTAAACAAAAAGTACATTTTCGATCATTAGCATTATATTCTTGATCATTCTGAGCGACTATGTGAGCCACCCTTTCTTTGTGAGTAAAAACAATGTTGACTCATCGTGGGGCAACGTGAACGTCATTAGGAGCGCTACGCCATTTCACATGAAGGATAGCCAACAGCCCGCTGTTATGCCATGTGTTAAAAGATAGAAAATTAGAAGGGGCATAGGTCATGATCATTTATTTTTCACGAGGCAGGTGGCTGTCTATTCTTGTAAGTAATAGTAGGTAACTAGTTTTGAAGAGACCTCTACGCAAATATTTTTTCTTGGCTTGTAAATGTACGCATTAGATTTAGATAGTAAATTACTATATTTAAGTTTATAGTAGAAATTTTCATAGTTGAAAATTATTTTCAATCTCGACATCTAAATTATGAAAATACCAGTCTATCCCAAAATACTATCGATTTAAAATGCACAATCAAAATCGATTCTGAACTGTTAACATACAACACATATCCATGCATTAGGTAGATCAGAAGAAATTTTGATGTCGCATAAAAATAATAGATGCAGTATTTTAACTACTTCTTACATTGCTGACAGATATAAAATTAAATAATAAAATATATATGTTAAAATTACTAAAGTATATTTTATAATAATAAACAAAGAACGTTGTTGTAATCTATATATTATAAATAAAATTCAATTGCTGAAAGTTTGCAAGCACATCACTCCAGAACGGATGCGCCTATTTGGCTAATTATTTTTTTCTTATTTGTAATTGTCAGTTAAGGTTTGAAAGAAAGAAAAAGGTAATATAATTGATCCCTTTTTCTTCATTAGTATTCATGCGAAACCAGAATAACTACAAACTAACAAATAAAGAAACAACATATCAGTGATTCTATATTTAAAACTACGCAACAATCTAAAATATTATTTAAACGCCCTCCGATACCACTCTCCGAAAGGCAAAGAATCATGAAAAACAAATGACTAGGTTTTGCGATGGTTGAGTCTCAGAAAAAGGCATCAAAAAAGGCACACTGTTGTTAAAACTTGCACGTAAAACTGAACGGACTTTCCACGGATTCGTTAACCAGTTAACAGCGAACAAAAGCTGTGACAACAGCGTTTTTTGCATCACCT
The DNA here is from genome assembly GCF_026898425.1 of Galleria mellonella. Lineage (NCBI taxonomy): Eukaryota > Metazoa > Arthropoda > Insecta > Lepidoptera > Pyralidae > Galleria > Galleria mellonella. The sequence goes on from NW_026442016.1 coordinate 8,095,618, forward strand.
CGATGAACTCGAACAATTTTACGTTCGAAATTCAACTGGGTGTTGGCATTGCATTCTTATTTATATAACACCATTAGCTTTCTAATAGGTTCATCTCTTAGATTGTAACTGTAGATGTATATGATAAGAATATATATTTTAATAGCACAGCTGTCTAATTTATTATCATAGATTGATACTATCGAACGATTATTAAATAAACTTGACTTAAAATAAAATTTGACTAAAAGATATTGCACTATTTTTTGTTTATGAGACATTAATTTATGAAATATAAAGCAAATTTTAATGTATAGAAATAAATTAGGTGTTTTGTAGCTTGTTTTCTATAGAATTGTGTATTTGATTACATATCTACGTATATCATGTTACGGTACAAGCTTAAATATCACAGTGGGCAGTATGCCTGGTTGCCACTACTGCAATGGGTATTTTTCTTATAAAATGTTATTATGATTTATACTGAATTTTTACCAATATACATAAATAAAAATGAATCGCTACACAATTTTCTAAAAGAACGAATTTGTATTGTGACTATATAATATTTGTATTTCGACGCGTTTTCGAAGGTGTCAATAAAATGCGTCGCTATGAGTATCGAGAGGCAATAAATTCGTTTTCAGCTACGTAGAACTAAGAGCTCAGATTATTTCGCACCATTTACTCCTTTCATCCACCGTCTTCATAATACTGCTTCCATGAAAGGGATTTTTGCCGGCAAGATTGAAGTTTTCTACTACACCCTGAGCGCAAAATTATTTTTTTTTAGGAATCTAAAATAATATTATATTCATAAAATTTTCAAAGCAATTTATTAATACATTTTGTTTATTGTTTATTGATTATTTATAATAAATAGAAATTGAGGTGAGGTGTACTTAAATACCTTAATAGGTTAATTATATTTTCTACGTCATTGGTAAAATTTAGTAATATGTCAGTTAGGTAATATTTGACTAAAATCTAAGAATCGATAGTGACAAGAAAAAATATAATTTTAAAATATAAGAATGGAAAGTTTTCCAAAGTAACAAGTATTTTTAGAAGTATTACGATGAATTCTTTTGTAGTAGTTTTTAAAATAAAAATGCTTTCGGCGTTTTTACGGCCAGATTGTATTATATCATTTATATTACTCAGGTACTCGTATTTTATAGATACACATAAACTGTCTTGACAAATCAGCAATACAGTGATATAGATGGATACGAGAATAAATAAGGCATAGATATTCACAATCGCATAAATATAAAGTAATAAGTTTTCTTATAGTAGGTACTTATGTGTTTAAATAAAAATAAAAAGCATTTCCATATCCATGTACAAATTATTTCACATTGTAAAATGAGAAAACGAGATAGAGTACTGTATCGTCGATTCAAGTGAAGAGAATACTGTGATCCATACCTGAATTACCTACGCTCTCGTACTGTTGGTATTCACGGTCCAATCAAGCTGGTATGCGATAGCAAATTGCAGCTGGTACTATGTTATTTTTCTATTGAAAATTGATACTTTTCAAAAGATTTTTTTAGATACTAATGACTAATGACAAAATACAGAATGACAACGTGATTGGGTTCATCCGTATTGGTCTTATAAAATCTAATTTGTAACAAGTTGGGTTAAATATTAATTTTTCATCTCAAACTTAATGATTTTATTTTTTATTTCATTGTTATCGTAACCGAAATGCATTTTCTAAGTTTTGTCTCAATTGATAGATTTAAAAAGATTTAGGAGAGCGAATAATAAATACAACGTTAATTAAAAATTGGATTAGTACGTAAGGAAATGGATGAGAAATAAATATAGGAAAAAATAACAAGTAACGATGAATTCGTAAAACCTCACAGACTCTAAATCCAATGATTCAGTATCTATGCTAATATTTGCTAAGTAGATGAAAATATGGTTTGAAATTCATCTCAAAATATTTTTAAAACCCAAACGGAAAAACTATTAAAATTTATTCCTCTGATAATTCAATCCAATAGGATTTTAATCTGCATCTCTTAAATATCTAGGACCGTGTGTAATCCCAGTTATACAGGATATATACCTAGGTCCAATCAGGTAGCATTTTTTATTTATAAACAAATTAATAAGAGCCCTGATGACTAGACTAAATTTAATAAAATAATTAAATAAAAGTTCCTAAATAAGAATGTCATTCATTATTTGATGCATATATTAATTATTTTTAGTTTTAAAATGTTTAAAGACTTTACATAGTTACAACATTAATATGAAACGAACGTGGGAATATTTTTTTTTAATTGTAGATGGAATTATCAAAAGCCGATCACAATTACAAAATATAAGCAAATTAAAAACCTCATCCTTTTTGTAGTCACATAAAATTAAAAAGACGAGTTTACGACAATCTGCGTATAATTTCTTATAATGTTTGTAGTCTAATTTTTAATTTTTAAACAGTTTTATGTCTACACTTTGTTTCATAAAAAATACTATATTTCAGTTATATGCTTATAGCAAAACACAGTACCTGTGCTATCTTCTTCGCAAGCATTAGATTTTGTACAAAGAATTCTTTATTCTAATCCTTTAGAGCTATATTTCTCTGTACAATACAGGTGCGGCTTAGCTTACGTCGTTTTACCCACATGAATGCGGGTTAATCCCCACTTTACAGAACAAACATTACAATTAACAAAGTGCGGGGAGTAGAGATGGGCAAGATTGGTGGGTAAAAACCGTTTAAACCCCATAAACACCCAAATTTTTTGGTGTTTATGATTTTGTACTTCATCATCGTCATCTCAGCCGCAAGACGTCCACTATACTGGACATAGACAATATTATTATGCAGCCTACAGAATAAAAAACTTTTAATTTGATTTTGAGTTTATTAAGAAAGAGATGAAAGTAAAATGTAAAACTACAGTCAATCACTGTCAGATTCAGAGTTATTACAAGCGATGAATTGTATAGGTTCGATAGGCTCTATTTCGTCTAAACTGTTATGTTCATTTACTTGCTCAATGAAAGCTTCTAAGGTATTTTCTTCATTAAACTGAATGTCCTCGCATTCAGCTTTATGTTGATGTTATAACAAATGAATGAAATTTTTTCAGTTCTTTCAGTTGTAAGTCGATTTCTTTTTTGTTATTATGTATGTAGCCTTGGATACTAAAGGAACGCTCAGTGGCTGCCGAAGTACAGGGAGCTGATAGAATACGAATCGCTACTTTGCTTAACTCAGTGGAACCACAAATACCTTTCCACCATATTAGGGGCTCAATGCTATCTAATGAGCTCCATACAAATCCTCTGGCCCAAAAGTTTTCTTTAGCTTTATAACACGCCAAATCTGCCATTACATTTGACAAACTTAAGTGTTCTAAACTCCATACCCTTAAGTTCTTCCTCTTGAGTAAGTTCGATCGTTGGGGTAGAATATATGCTAAAATGTTTCTCATTGCCATATTGCATCTTGAAATACTAAAATATATAATCAAATGAAATAAAATATAAATGTAAATATGCAAACGATTCTGGTCGCTCTCTAAGTAAAAATGCTTTCAGTGACTGGTTCCAAAATACTTATACATTCCCCTGTCTTCGTCCAGAAATCATCACTTAGAATTAAATCTTTAATATCTCTTGAAATTACCACATCTTCTCTAACTGTTAATATTTGCAAAGCTATCTTATTTGCTTTCAAACTTTTTAACGAAGTAACATGAATTCCCCATCTTGTAGCACAAGGCAATTTTAGTGTTTGTGTAGAATCTTCACCCTGCCTTGATTTTATCAACAAGGAACTTAATCGTTGACTCCTTTTAACAGTTTTTATTATATTTATGGCTTGCATAATAAACACCTTGTATCTTTACAAATCTTGGCACAACAAGAGAGAGGATATGTGCACAGCAACCGAGAGGAAAAATGTGGATATTTGAGTTTTGTTAATTCGAATGCCTTTTGTAATAGCGTTATCGCCAATAAGTACAAGAAACTTATTTGCTCCATACACTTTCAACTTTTTCAACTTCTTGGCTAAGGTATTCACTAGTGTGAGGATTACTTTCTGTATTCAAACTTTTAAATGCAGGTTGAGGTTTTGATATAAGAAAAATTCCTTCATTTCTTAAATTAGACCAGCCATCGCACTGAAGGTGTAAGTAACTAGAGCATTTAGTTCCTCATTTAACTCAAAACGCATTTCTCTATATATTTTATCTAAGTATTTTGTCGCTAAAGCTTTACGTGAAGGTATTTTAAATTTTGGTTGCAATTTTTCGAAAAATTGTATCCATAAAGGATGTTGCACCATCGATAATGGCGTCCCTGTTACAAATAAAGCTCTCGCTAATTCTGTTTTTATATGATCATCGGTGTCTTGAAACTCAGCATTTATTGTAGTGTTAGCAGACGACGAGGGGCTTATAAAAGAATCATTTGTCTCTATCTCTGACAGTCCAGACATTTTGGTTTTGGACGAGCTATCTTTATAAGTTTCATAGAGTCTTTTAATGTTTCTGGAAACAAGTGATAAGATGTTGAAGCAAGCATTACTGAATTTGTAGACCTTATTACAAAGCTTGCAAGAAACAGACTTGTTTGGTAAAGTACGGTAGTGCTCCCATATGCGTAAATCTTTAGGTCTCCCCATTGAACCTAAAAAAATGAACGATGATTAGTTGGTCTGACGAAAATTCAACAATAGAGTGCCTATTTTTTTACAATGATTATTTCTTGTTATTTACAATAAATTTATTAAAAAAATAATAAAATAAATACAAAAAACCTTTGTAAAATTACATCTCCTCGGAGGATTAAACGCAGACGCTAGTTTATTATCGTATTGTTCTGTATTTTTCTCAGCAACTTCTTTAATTCGATTAGGTACTTACGCATATTATGTTAAAAATAAATATCTAGTACACATCTTAGGCTATCCACCATTATTATCCAATGACGACTCTCAGCTAACTATGCACTATCATCCAAAATAAACGTGTATGGAAAATTTTATCCCAGACGGTTGAGGATTGAGGATAATTGCATCAACATACGAAATACCTACATACTTTTATTTACATAAGCTAAATACTTGTAATAATACATCTAATTTTAAGTTAAAATTGTTAAGTGATCATGATATAATTTATCATTCAAAAATCCACTTACCTTTAATTATTTCTTGTTAAGTATAAATATTATTTCAAATCTGCTCCCTTAATATGCACTTTTTTACTGCTTTTCCTACCTAACACGTTACCAGGAAGTCACGTTACCAGAGTCAGAGTAATAGTGAACACGTTTGACAGTGATTGTCGTCGCCTCATATTCAGCGTCGACGAATAGGGGAATCCCCAGTCATAATGTTGCATGCGTGGCGGTCTTACTTCAAATCCATAAACAAAGAGATAATTACAGAACTCGATACTAGATGGCGCTGTTTTTGTTTGAAGAAAGTTTGCGGGCTAAAATACATAGAATTTCATCAATGACTTCCACAAAGAACAACATTTCTGTTTTTTCTAATATCTCTTCCGTATATATAAGATATAAGCTTGGGCTACATTGTTTGAATATATTTTGTTGACAGATTGATTTAAATTACTCATACTATTATTTGTCTATTTTTTAAGTCATGTAAAGATTATGATCGTAATTCGCACAAAAACATACGACTTTTTGGTTTCATTTTTATTATGAAACGAACATATTTCCATGAATTTATCACATCTGCAGTCCTGCTTGCTAGAATATAGGTGTCGCCACATTTGATATTTGGATTGTTTTTGTGCTAAATATTTCATAAAAACGTTATTTAATACTTTGTGGATTATTTTTGTTGATAATTATAAAATGGATGCTAATTTGAGAGATCAAGATCTTCGTATAAAACAGTTAATAAAAGAAAATCTAGAGTACTCTTTTTAACTATTGACTTAACGTGTGTTCGAAGCATTTATTCTAATAAATTTAATTTAAAATTGTAGAAAGAAAAAAATGTCTGCCAAGCCGTAGCCGAAGCAGATCTCCAAATATATTTGGCGATAGTGAGACCCAGTGTCCAGATGATTTACACAGCGTCGTCGCAACAAAGAAAAAAAAGATAAAAGAAAAATACTGTTCTAAATGCTTAATTTATTAAAAGAAATGTATTTCGGACTGTTAGTGGCTCAAGAATTTAAATATATACGGCCATGTGTGCGAACGAGGTGTTATGAAGAAATTTTAAAGTATCTACGGGAAGCAAAAGGCCAACATATCAACTGCAACATGAAAACACTGAAAATTAATTACTTTCATTTTATTATATATAGATTTTTAAAATTTCCTGAAATATTATTAGTTAACGTTTTATTTAATATTGTAGAATTGATCAATACAATTTATAAAAATAATTTATTGGTATTACTTACATATCAAAAAAATACGTAAAAACCTATTTTTTTGGGTGATTATGGGAGTTTATGGGTGTTTATTGGGTTTTTACCAAAGCACCGGGTTTAAACCCGGTGCTTTGCCCATCTGTAGCGGGGAGAGATTTAAACGCACATTTGTTAGGCCCATCAGAAACTATTGAAGTAACCAGTAACCGTGTTAATGGTATACGTAAATAATCACAGAGGGCGTTGATGTACGGGCGATAGTGGGTTGCCATTCTTTATATATATATATATATATATATATATATATATATATATATATATATATATATATATATTAGTTTTGTTCTTAAAAAATCTATATAAAAACATAGAGAGATATAATACTATTGAAATGTCATTAAAATTATTAAATACCTATTTTGAATATTTTGACAACAACATTAAAACGTGTTTCGAATACTCAAACTTCAGCATTTTACGAGTACTTATCATTTTCTTACCTTTACATGCTTTCTAAAATATTGTTAAAAGTTTTATAAGAGGACTTTGATATCGAAGTTGAAGTTTAATATTTAAAAGTTCAGGCAGCGCCGCAATCACTACATAAATATAATAAAACCACAGTCTAAAAAACCCTCCTTTAATACAGAATATAGCTATAATTATGCAAATATCAAGTTTTTTTATTATGTACTATGTTTCTACTAATATATATTATAGATAATTGAATATATTTTGTTATTGATTACCTATTATAGTCATGAATATGGAATCATACCATGCTTTCAATAGAGGCTTATATTTCCTGAATATGCTGCAGTCTACATGCGCCCATTTGTGGATGATCAAATATTGATTTTGGATTATTTGCGACTAGCCTAAACTGATAGAGTAACTATTGAAACAGGTGGAATTTTAAGAATTAATTTAGAAACATCAATAAAGCTTATGTACTCATCAAGATAAATAGATGTATTTTAATGTATAGCTTTTACATATGCAATATAATTACATTCTGCTAACACATAAAATACTATGCACATAATCCAAACATATATATATATATATATATATTATAACATATATTATGTCTGTAATATTTTTTAACAAATTTATCATTTTTATCATTTTTATGTTGACGTAGGCAGGCATATTGCGGTTGTCAAATTTTAAAAGGTCACTAAGAGGGAAATTTTTGCTTATTATATGTAATAAATTTAGAATCGTCGTTTAATCGTAGTAATTAATCACATTAGATATTATCAACACGTTTTGAAACTTAAACATTCTACCTACTATGTTGGGAAAATGCAAAAAAAAGGTATATTATGAAACTAAATTTGACTTTAAAATCACATATGACAAATGTAATATTATAAAAATACTATTATAAAATATATAAAATCCTATTTATCATTCATATTTCACGGTTTTTACCAAATTGATGAAACGTTTCGTCAAAATTCAACGATGTAAAAGTATTTCGCCTTTTAATTTTTGTACATGTAAAAAATAAAATATTTCGCTGAATTTGGACGAAATATTCCAATGAGAAAATTTGTCTATATCGAAAATTGGAAAGTTTAATAGAGCGGTGAGTACTGACACAGCTTCTATATACTAGTAACTATTATTAATAGAGAAATAAAAGCAATACGAGTATAGGATTTAATATTTTGTGTTAATTTTTTAATAAATAAAAAATATAAATATAAAATTAGATTTTATTACTACAATTAAATAATATAATACCGTAATATATTATAATACTTTTTTACTATAAATAAACCGCTAAAAGGGAACAAAACACTATGCCATCTTACAACTTAATGAGATCCGAATAGCGCCATAAATAAAAATAAATTGTAAGTTGTCTCAAAAACTAAAATTGTAATTGTATCGTAAAAATAGCAAAGTCAATCTGTTATTACCAAACAATCAGATTTCTATCACAACAAGATAAAACGTAAAATCATATGAGTCATATCAATTCATAAACTATAATATGGCTTGTTGGATATAGTTCATTTGTATGGCAACCCAATATAAAAAAAATATTGAGCGGCAAAAATACATTGACAGCTCTGCGACTTAAAGTCTGGCGTTGTTGAGTTTTCGCTTTTGAATTTGTTTATAATTTATACTGATACCTGTATCTCATGTTTCCAAAATTTGGTGTAAAGTGTATAGATGTAAAGGGTAATGATGGAATGATATTGGTTTACATTGGCGGGGCACCAAACGGAGATTCGGTGAGGATTAAAAGCAGGTCAGTTGACCCATCGTGCCGAATTTCATAAGAATTAAAAAAGGTGGTTTCCATGGAGAGCCACATGGAGTTCGACTTGATAGGGTACATTGCTAGTAATGGATTAGTTAAACTCCATTACTAACAAACCCATTTCTCCTACCGATTGGGTTATGTACTAGGGTATTTAGAATCACTTGATATGTAGGTACTTGGATTAGGCTACTCGGACTTTCAACACTCTAGGCAGTGACGAGCGAATCGGACACACGAGGTTTTTATATTTTTAGATTTGTACGAGGAGACACATTAATGAATCACGGTGATAGCCGCCTTAGTTTACTTCGGGTTCCTTGGTCGCCATCATTGTCTTTGTTATTTGGGAATCGAGTTTCCCGTGGTAAATAAGGTTAATTATGTTAAATAAATTCTGAATTTAAATTTTATGTTCTGTATTTTTTTTTATACCACTAAAGTGGCAAACAAGCATATAGTGCGCCTCATAGTAAACGGTCACTGTAGCCTATGGTCGCCTGCAACACTAGGGGTGTCACGTGTGTTTTGGTGACCCTGAAAAAACCTTAATATACCTTTTTTGAAGAATCCCATACTGTAGTCTCTAAGGAAAACCAGGCAGGCAAGTCAGCAGTCGGCAGAAAGCTCATTCCATAGCCTGAGCATTCGCGGTATTAAATTCCTTTGAAACCGATGGATGAATTCCCTGTCAATTGTGTAACAGAAAAAAAGAAATGAATACAGAAAAAATTTATTCTAATATTATAAAATAAATAATGGAACATATGTTACGCTGTTTGCTTGTAAACTTCGACCTCCCTTAGACGAGGGTGTTAAGACTAAGTGAATAATAATGAGAGCACAATGTTGTATATTGTTTATTCCAATATAGAAGTCTAAAGTAAAACTATCTGTAACCTGTGGCTGTGCGTGTGTGAATAAGGATAAAAAGTAGCTTTTGTGTAATATAAGGACTTAGTTTCATCTATGAATTAAAATTGACTAATGAACATCTTTTTATATATGCAACTTAGATTGGCAAACAAGCTGACGGCCCATCTGATGAAAAGTGATAGACATGAGCAGTACTATGTGCATAACAGAGTATACTGTTTCGACCATGATACCCCCCATACGTTGCCCTTCCTGAGGATCCAGGTGTTATTCTTCTATATCTTGTAAATTTTTACAAACCTTTGCATTTATAATATTATTCGCAATATATAAGTAATTTAGAATTTTCTTTCGTAATATTTATGTAACGATAAGTACCTATCTATGCAGACTTATCAATTCATCAGAGAGTTCATTAAAGTAAATTTTGACTAATACATACCATATATAATATTATTGAATATTATATACGTATCTACAATATATTAGATTTTTGACGGCTACTTGGTACTCGTAAATTAAAAAAGTAGGAAAACCAATTATATAGACCGCTTATTGATGATGTATCAAGGTAAAATATACACCACTTTTTAAATTATATCTTCGAAAATATAGCTATGAAAACTGTATCAAATTTGGTGTAATAATTTTTGTATAATATTCGTACCAGAACAAACGTACAGACAGATACGAAATTTCTAAAAAAAATTATTGTAACATTTGTAGGCCTTATTAAGACTTCTCATATAAATTTATCTTAAATATCTTCCATGTAGTGACATTGTCTAGTTTTAATTTTATTATAAAATCGTCAAAAATGATTAATTATGCAATGATTTTATGCACACATTTTAAAATTTAAAATTCAAATGAAGGTGCAAATTACAATATATTAGCGTCAATATCTATAATTACTGAAACATTCATCATATCACGTCATTATCTGTTCACTGCTTAAACATAGATCTCCCGGGGGTTTTTCCAGTAGTTGCCACGCTCGGCAGGCGGGTTGGCAACGGCAATTAGGCTTTTGGTGACGTAGAGGAATGCTTTCGACTAAAACATTAATTACCTCTAAATTAAAACATCCATTATAAAATTAATGTGTAATTAGTAAAATGACTTCACCATAACTTCGCCTCTTAATAATGTCATTTTCCTGAGAGAGGGAGAATACAGTGAAAAAAAAATCCAAGTTTTATTTCGAACATTCTGTGCTTTGATACTTTCATTCCTTTTGTGTAATTGGACTAGAAAGAACAAATTACCAAGAGGGAATCTTCAAATTTCTTCATTTACTTTTGTAATAGGATAATAATTATTGTCTTTTGAACAAGTGTAATGGATTTGTTTTTGTTATCAGAGTTATTATTTCTTTTGCCAATCACGATTACGTTTTGTATTTTTAACGAATCCTTCATTCTTGGGTTACTTTATTAAAAAATGCTTATATTTACAAGCTGAAATCGAACTCAGTAACATATCTTTATAGGAGTATAATAAATAGTAAAATTGAATTTTTCTCAAACAATATTTCAGAAAAATATTTAGTTTCACTTTTAAAATACTTTCTTAATATGCAATTAATATTGATTTTACACTGTGTTATCATAAAAAGATTAGTAACAGCTACTAATTATAAAAAAAATAGATATCAAAATGAGGTTTTTAACCGTAACCATCTCTATCCGTCCCTGTATGTATCTCTGCCCTTATATCTATCTTTAAGGCGATCTGTAAATGGCCTTTACTTTTTTAATTATTTCTTCAGTATTAATCTCCATTTTGTATCAATTTGAAATCTTTTTTCACTAGCAACTATTATAATATGTTGGCATGTGGATTTAAAATAAAAAATATATAACATTATATAAAAACTGTAACACGACTTACGAATCGTTTTGGCAGAAATACGACGATTTGACTCTCCAGTATGTTACTCGCTAAGCCTACATTTCACCGACCATATTCGAATTCAACCTGTCAAAAAGCGAGCTTACCGTCCTTTCATGGATTAATAAGATTTGATGACTGTGTTTTCATCGTACAGTTTTAGCGTCTGTTACATTTTTACAAGAGTACGTTACAGCACATTGTCTTTGTATTTGGATTTCTTCGAGGTTTCTAGATCGATCTTAATGATTCTTAAATTTCATTATTAATTTTATAAAGCACAGTTTTTATAATGTTGTCTTTTCTTTTTTATTAATGACACAATAAAGAATTATTTGAATAATTTGGTGTGATTTTTAAAAAGGTTCAGATTTAGAGATAGTTCTATGCTGCTTTTGTTATATTTGAAATAGGAGCTTTTTTGTATAAAAATATATATCAGTACGGATCCTTTATATTATGTATTAATTCTAAAATTCGTGCAATACTAAAACGTTATTACCCTAACAAAATAAATGTTTCTTGATCTGATAAAGGCAGTATTATTGTGCCTACATATTTCATAAAACATTTCTAATGCGTACTACGGCCGAGTACAAAGGGATTTGCTCGGGAACATAACTTTATTATGTAAAATCTCGGCTCACTTTAAATCATGCTGGCCGGTAAATAGCTCATGAATCGCATGGAGGCGCTTTTGCTAAATAATAAAAGTGAGTGGAAATGAAGACAAGGGTAGTCAGTGGCCTGAACGAAATGTTTAAATATTAATTTTATTTGTTGTCTAATACATTGAATTATTAATAATATACACTAGGAATATATTTATTTATTATAATTTTATATTATAAAAATAAAAATCTATATATGCTCATATCTATAAGCCCTTTTGTAGTAGTCAGAGCTATTTGTTACTTACATTTTGATTATAGAATATCTTCTTATATTTTAAATTAGCAACCAAATATATATTTATAAATATATATTATATGGACATGTTGAGTGATATTATTGTCACTTAACATGCTCATTATTTATTACTGAATATGTTTAAATTTTATAAATATGTGTGGTACTGGGTACAATCTGACATTTCATCTTTTGAAAAGTGATAATTGTCGATACATAAATGCGAACTTAATGTGTAATGTAATATCCTTCTAATATTATTAATGCGAAAATGGGTTTATTTAATTGTTAGCTCTTAGCGCTTTAACGACTTTACCAATTACTATGACATTTGGTATATGTACTTATATGGAACAAAGAAGGACATAAAATACTTTTTATCCTGACCGCAATATCAAGGGTTAAATCTAGTAAGTTAATAATTTTAGATAAAATCACAATTAAATTCTAGTATAATTTACATTTTTTGTATAACAGAAATAGAAGAAAATGTTTTCTAATATTTTATATCATCATAACATTTTGCATTCGCATCGCATTTAGCGAAGTAAAAATATGTATACAATTATATACATCTCTTTAATGCAATGCTAAAGGGTAGCATTATAGCCACTTAGTACTGGTAATATCATACATGATCCATTAGCGGAACATTCACTACTGCAGACACTCGACTAAGATGCGTGTGTGAAACTACTCGTTCTAGGAAATAATTCCAACTACAGTTCCGGGGGCAACGTTCTTTAAACTGAATCGGACGGTGATGATATTTGTATAATACATTTAGAAATAATTAGAAACTTTTATTGATGTAACGATATGAGAATATATAAGTTATTCTTATTAATTATTATTATTAAGATTATAACGTAATTCATTAAAATGCACTAATTTGAAAGGTTCATAATATTTTCTTGTTACATTCTTTTATTATATAATTCATGTATAAGATACAAGTATATTTTTTATTTATTAAATTCAGTACTAAAATAGTCACTATATAAATAAATATTATATGTTTATAGTACTTTTACATTATGACTACAAGTTTAATTTACTAGAGTGTGATTTATTACTATATTTTGACAGTAAAACGAAAATAGTGCATGATGTACGAGCAGAGGATAGCGAGATTAGTTTTATGTTTACTTTCGAATCATTTCGAGAAATCTCATCAGGGAAATAACAGTTTCATAGACTGTTTATTGAAATTATAATATAATATAATATAGAAAAAGCAAGAAATTATAATTATAATATAGAAAAAGCAACTGGTTCATATATCATTTTATCAATTTATATATACAGTAAGTAAATTACCTATTTACATATCCAAAACACAATAAAAATAAACATGTATGAATATGAAATATTATTATTATTACAAATTTCGCAGCATTATCTGAGAATTTTTACCTTATTTTGTTTATTCATAAAAAATAACAGTCAATATTAGCATCTTTGACAATGTAAGAGTTTAGACTATATGATTTTTACCTTGATAATAACATTATATACGTAGTATTTTATATAAGTCTATATAAATTTAAAAGGTGCCTGTCCTTATAACTGAAATAATAAAACAAAATATAAAACATGTGGATTATTATATAAAAAATATTTAGTAAAATACGATATTTTTAAATACAAGATTTTTAGCTATTTTTAGATAATGTAATCGTTTGTGATACGAAGAAACTTGACGATTAATTTTGTCTAATTCCCACTCAGTTATACGGGGTTAAGCCTACATAAAACTGTGAAAACAATACGTGCCAAAGCTTAAGTAAACTGAATTAACAGTGTAAACATAAAAGCATAGAAACTAGAATATACAACGTTAACGTTGTCACAGCGGCTCACTATTAGCAAAGTTTACGCCGTAACCTGGGTTTACATTCATAAAGCACTTTGTTACGCAACGGATCAGACTTAAAGCAGCTACAAGTATCTACACGCTACTTATAATATATTATGTGAGAATGTAGAGTTACTCTGTAAATAGTAGTTCCGTCATTAGGAATGAATGAATATACCAATACGTTAAACACGTTGCATTGTCGCAAACCACGCGCGTTTAGTGGCTCAGTGCTTTGTTACACGTGTGTAGTATAAAATTTTAGTAAACATATATCTTTATTTATGCGAATTTAGGATTGTATATATATGTTGAATATGTTGCATTCTCACAGACCACAGAAATATGTAAATACTCAGAGTTCATTCCTTTATTTTTATGTTTCTTTTCTTTTTGGAGTATAAAACCTATGTGTAAACCTTAAATTATATAGATAGACTATCTCCATTAAATTCATTAAGTAAAGTGGGATAACTTTTACATACATTTTTGCGTGATAAATAGTTTTGACTCCTCTATAATTTCTATGTTTGGCTTATAAATTTTGCATCTTTTTAATGTGTAAAAGCACATTTTATGTATTAAATAATTGAATAGGAATACTTTGAGTGTGTAAGTATATAAAACACTGATAAATAAAACGAGTCAGCTAATTTGACAATTAGCTGACAAAAAGTAGACCTGTTTTTAAGACTCCATGCTCTATGTATATAATCTAAGGTGTAAACATGCGATTCCATGTTCTAAATTCAAATATCGCTTTTTTACGGAGAAATACATATTCATTGCATTTCAAAATACAAATATTTCTCAGAAAAAGTACCACACACACACACGTTCACATTTTCTTATGATTTTCAGTTTTTAGTAAGTATTAAAAATATCTTCTTGTTTTGGTGTTTATGTTATGGTTTAATACACTCGTGATATCCCCTTCATATTCCGGTGTTCCCTTAACTCTTCCAGAAATAATCTTGAACTAAAATAAACACGGACCGTTTCTTGTTATAGATGTTTTAGTATTACGGACGCTGAGAACGAAGTTGGCTTACTGTTTAAATTTTGCTTCTGTAATGAAACAGAAACTTTCCTTTCTGGGTGAATGTGCTTAATTTGAGGTTTTAATTGGCATATTTGTGTTTCACAGAGTCAGCACTGCGGTTTGCAGCATGACCTACGACAAGCTAGGAAAGTTGAAATCGTTATGTGAACCATCTAACAGTGTCAAGATTAAATTATGGTATGCTAATTAGATATAAAATATATTTGCAAATTTTCCTAATAGTAAATGTGATTGTCTAAACTAGCATACTTTATTGTTTACTTCAGTCGTTCACTTTTGGCAGAATGGTCGTGATCTTCATGACGACGATGATGATTTGTCAATGAGGCTCTCCTTTGCCATTAAAGTTTTCGCAACGTGTCTCTATTTATATCTGTTCACGGCCGAGCGAGGGAATTCCAGACTGTATACAATAATACCAATAAATTTATTTCTGTGTCTTGTAACTACCAATATTTTAAACATAAATAAATCGTACATTAATTTGTTCATTCAATAATTCATTCATTCAAAATGTCAGTGATTTTCACAACTGGGAATAAAATATATTATATTCTATTACCACATTAAGTAAACAGATAACAATGATATTTATTAGCGAATATATTTAGCAAAGTTCAGTATGTTTTACAAATTCAATTTGTCTCAGATAATGGTAAATGTATAGTTTTATACAATATAATAATATATATACAGCAACACAGTTACAGTTATAGTTTAATTTTGAAGTTTGTTTCTAGTATTCTGAAATACATAATGGATAGGATACCTGTCAGTTCACGAAGCAGGACAAACATAATTAATTAACGTTTGTTAATTTACCAACCACTGAATACAATTTAACGTAATCCTGTAATAAAATCGAACAATAAATAAACGGTACATTTAAAAATTTATAATGTTATTCTATATATTTTAATTTTTACTTTTAACATTTACTAATTGATCTAAATGACATTTAATTTAATGACAAAATAAATATATTTTTAAAATGTTGTACAAAATTTGTAAGTTTGTAAAATAAAACTATGGCTCACTACACGTTTTGGGAAACTGTAAGTGTGGTGAGTAATTTTCAAATAAATAAATAAATAAATGATTACCTAGTATTATCTAATGTCTGAAAAATGGTATAATTGTTAATATTTGACATATTGTATATATTTCAATAACTTATCTTATAAGTCTATTTCGCATTATGTATAAGTAGAGCGTATTCAATATTCAAAAAATAAAATATATTTATTTCAATATATATTCATTCAGTATTTATTAAGACGTAGATTTATGCCTCGAGTTATTGAAGTACAAAATGTTCAATATGTTGAATATAAGACGGCAATTCGTTATAAGTGGTCCCGTGTAAAGTTGTGGAGTTTATGTGAAAAGTTGTAGACAAACTGGAGCTTCCAGTGCTGGCGGGAAACTTGAGGACAAGTGCCAGGGACGTGACACTCCCCATTTAGTGCCCTGCTGCTCGCAACTAGACATCCTGGATACTATGCAGATGAAAAAGAAAACACAATTCACATTTAAAAGGTTTTTTTTTTCTATTACCATTATTTTTTCTTCCTTCCTTCTTATTTATGTCGCGTAATTTAATATTTTATTTTACTAAGGAATTTTACTGCAATCTGGACAAGATTAGTATATATGTAACCAATACGAAAGTAGATCCTTGCGTTTAAAAAATAACTTTGTAAACTGAATTCCATTTAAATATGAATAATACAATAATTTGCACATATACTACAATATATCGTCATAGTCGTAGTATGTAATATTTGTCAGATCCGTCAGTATTCTACGACTATGACGATATATTCATTATCTTTAACTGCGGCTTTGTATATAAATAATCTTATTTAAACATCCGGGATATGGTCCAGTAACTCATACTCGTACTAAACATCAAACTGTATCCAGCCGTTTAGTAATTACTAAGAAATAAATATTCAATCACACATAATATCAATATACGTAGTATATAGCCTTACTTCAGTGACAAAGTATACACGTATGTAGTTTTAAATTATTATTTTTTACATTAAATGTTATTCTTTTTTGTAAAAGTAATTATTGTAAATTTGAGCTTAACGTGAATACGATTTAAATATTATTACAGTCACAGGATAAGGGTAGGTTATAATAATTATAATATTTTATATTCAAATTCATTCTTACTAAAGGTTTTAAAAATTATACCCTTATCTGTAAAAGGATTAATTAATGAGCGTTATTTTCCGTCTGTTTGCCTATGATATGAGATTACTCATTGGGCCATCACGAGCTGTATTAATTATGAACAAAATTTTAATATAACAGATTTATTTGTTGGTTTGATTACTGTAGATTTTATATAAAACGTTAATAATACTTACATTGGTGTACATGGATGTACTTTCCACACGTTATTATTATTTACATATTTTCTGAATGGTCTTATAATTAGTTTTTATTAAGAAAAATTAAATTATAAATCATAATATATCAATATTAAAACTTGTAACAAATTATATATCAAGGAATTTTCCCCCGCAAACTCTCAGCCTGTGGAATGAGCTCCCTATCGAGGTTTTCACCAGAGACTACAGTATGGAGTTCTTCAAAAAGGGTATTTACAGAACGCTACAGTGACCATTTACCATCTGATGAGTTGTCTGCTTTCTTGCTACCTTTGTGATACATAAAAAATATTATTCAGTAAAGATTAAATAAATATACAATAAAATATATAAAAAAATAGTTTAGGCGCATAATGCAACTTTGCTCTTACGAACGGTATGTTTTTACGAGAATCGGGCTACTACGCAATTATAGTTATTACTCAGATAAAAGGACGGGTTTAGTAGCATCTGTATAATAGTTATAAATCCGTCTCATAAATACAATGTGGGCTTTTAAAATTTATCGTACGCCGTTATAGCACACGGCACGATTTTATTGTCACGATGATATTAGAAAACAAAAGTTAAATGAAGACGTATTTAACTTAATTTTTTACGTATTTAATAAGGTAACGGTATCGTAGACAACAAGATTATATAATGAACAAAAATTAAATTAATTAGATAGGACTATATATGTATACCTAAGTATATTTTAACTAAAAAAATTAAGTCGAAAACATACACATAAGTCAATCCTGTTTATCTTACAGTTAAAATATAATATATACTTACGGCACTTTTAATAATAAAATTGAATAGAAATCGCATTCCCAATATTGAATCGTAACAATAAAGTCGTGTAGTACCGCGTCGCGTTAATATAAATTAAAGAGCTCAATAAGAATACGCACAAATAAGTTCGCGTGCAGCTGTTAGAAAGAATGATTTAGTAAATCATAGTAGGGTATCAGTTCTAAAAATATTCAACCGCGTTAGTGGCGATGCCCGTTTCAATACAGGAAAACGTTTACGAGTTTTGTCGGTGCGTAAAAGATAGTACATCCACCGTTAATGACTGTCTATATTTATTCTTGTGTATGTTATTTTGGTTGCAACGTAAAAGCTCATGTAGTTTCATAATTATTCATGTCGGAGTATTCCGCAGTTGCATTTTACGACCGTAAAATAACACTTCCAATATATTAGTGATGCATACTATATCCTTACTAACACCATAAATGTGAAAGAGCGTTTGTCTGTTACTATATAATGCCTTAAATACTCAACCAATCACTATGAAGTTTGGTATAAAGATACCATATGTAATAAAGAAAGATAAAGCCTTTTTATTCTGACCAGTAAACATATCCCGGATGAAGTCGTGGGTAAAAGCTAGTTAGTACCACAGATAATACTACTATACTGTACTAGTATTAGTACATAATAATAGGAAATTAAGATTATGAATATATGAGAGAGTCCATCATACATCCACTCTCTGCAACATATTTAACGGAACCGCCTTATAATGGTTACCATGCTGGAAATATTCTTCTTCGCAGATTGTAATTTTTATACACGTTAAGTTTTATGGCCTCATTATAGTTGCTGTATATGGGAATATAGTATAGTAGTTTCTCGTCTGGCTTTCTGCATAGCAGTTCAGAACCCGAGGTATCATCTTGTGATCGCTGATTAGAAGTCTTTTCAGAAGCCTCTGTTTCGATAATCTTGCCCCACCAAGGGTCCTATCATGCCTTTTTAATACTACCGCTATTAGTTTCGGACTCCTTATTTCATATATATAGCTATCTAACAAATCTAGTGTTAATTCCATTATTAGTTCTGTGTGGCATTGTTGTGTTAGCTTGTCAATTCTTCAAACTACATATATAGATTACAACAATTCTCCAGATCTCCTTATTTGAGACTTTATAATGTAGCGAAACTTCAAACATCGGGCCATTGCTATTTCAGCACGATGATTTATCGTGCTATATCGGTCACTTTTGTTCTTCTCCGGATATCCTCATTTGAGATTTTATGAGCGAAACTCCGAGCATAGTTCTCTCCATAGCTCTCTGAGCTACTAAAATATACCTATATTTTAGAATATTATAAGGAATTTAATTTAAATCTATTTAGCCGTTTAATGCTTGTAACTCTGAAGAAGACTGATTAATAAATATTAAAATATCTAAAGATCTTCACAAACTTCCACATTTATAATACTTAGTAGTATTCCACGGACATCGATCATTTCCGCTGACATTTTAAACTATATTTCCTATTAATATTCGATACTAACTGGCAGCCGCTGCTCAAATAGATTTTGATAATAACTCGTTGCTAACATTGGATGAATAAAAGATTTCCGATTAATAATGACTTGCTGCATTATTTATAACCTCTACGTTGGAACTTGGAAGTGTGATCACAAATTCCAAATGAACGATTGTCTACGATTTATTGAACATTGTAGCCCTGGCTTAAATAATGTATATTGATAATTCCAAAACAAAACGCCTTTGTATTTTGCATTGTGTGTTGATACAACTAGTAAGATTATTATAAAATTAACTATCAAATATACTTATGCATTTTTTTAATATCAATTAATAGACTTGACGTGGTATAATTATTTACTTATTTTACACTTTATTGTACCAAGTAAACAAATAATAAATGCAGTAAATATTAATGAGATGTGATACAAAAGGCGGCGTTATCGCTAAGCAATATCTTCCAGACAACCTTTATGGTTTATTACAAGAATTTGACAAATAGAAAAGAAAATTTTGAAGGATTTTTTATATTTTACAAACAAATATGACGACCCAACTGATGAAAAGTAGTACCTAAACGTGATAAGTAAAAAATTGTACCTATAATATGGCAATATTGTAAATTACTAATATTATAAACGTAACAGTCTGACTGTTTGTTATCTTTTACATCATAACTGCTCAGATATCATGAAATGAGAAACTTGTAGTATTCGGAATGTAGATTGATATAAGTTATTTTTATTCCAGTCAACAGTATGTTCCTGTCACGCGCATAAATTTATGACGGTTTTAAAAATAATACTAAAAGTGTTGCTAAAACATTTGATAGTTTGATTATTTTGAAATGAAAACTTCTTTATATACGTTGAGTACTTTTTGGAATGAGGAAAAAGCTCTAGGAAAAAACCAAAAATAATGTTTACAAGTTCGTGAAGCTAGAAATTTTTCACTTTCGATGTGTGATGTGCAGTCTTACGATTGACTGGTATTTTTTTTATATGCCATTCCGAACCAAGTTGGACAAGTTTGAGTATATTCATCCAGTTTATTCGCATAGGCGGCAAGCATTTTTGTTTTGTTATAGCTCCCACTTGATATATTGACTGTTCACCAAAATTGACTATTTTATTATAAGATATACCAGTATATATATTTTTTAATTATATGTATTATTCTATTAATATAAGTTATTGTAGTTTCTAAAAATATTTCATCATCATAATATCAGCCTTCAATTGTCCAATGCTGAACATTAGCCTAATATAAAGGGGATTTTGCCAGTAGTTGCTGTACTAAGGGATATTTTAATAGAGACGCAGTTTCTATAGTCACCTCTTAAGATACCAATTGGAAAGGAAGGAGTGACTCATTCTACGCCGGAACCACACGGCAAATATTTAAAATTATAAAAATGTTTAGGGATATCCTAAACCTTTACTGATATCATAAATGTGAAAGTAAGTTTCTTTGTTTGTTACAAACTCAAATTTATAATTTGAGTTTGTTACCTCTTACAATCTTAATGGCTTAATCAATCACTATAAAATTTTATATGTATACATGTACTATATGGAATGGAGAAGAACATTTTTATTCTGGTCAGAGAAGGCAAAGTCGCGGGTAAAAGTTATTTGTATAATAAATGAATGAAATTCATTGTTATTTTTTTACGATGAACCAACTGACCTGACCTGGTCATTCATCATCCCTTACCCATCCAGTGTAAACCTATATCGCAAAAGGGGCTGTCATTTCATTTTCATCCATTAAAAAAATTTATTAAATTTCGCAGACTACTGGAAACGATAAATCGAGCATGACGGAAAATTTTACTTAATACTAGCAATCCGGTTCGGTTTCGCAAGGTAAATAGAATTAATAAGGTAGATAGAATTTTCGAAAATAATACATAGCTTACGTTACTTGCTGATAATGTAGCTTTCTATACGTGAAAATATTTTAAAAATCGGTTGCTACTCAACCATGTTTATCCATTATAAACAAACAATCAAATATGTATTTAATTTTTATAAATGAAACATAATATTCAATAAGACAAGGTTTAATAATTTAGCGGATCAAGTAAAGATAGTACTTTTTTTTAATAATAATAACACCGTGAGACATGTCACACAGTGCCATCTATAGTTACATGTTAGCAGAGCTTGTATTGTGGATACTAGACAACTGATACACATATTTAAATATATTTATCGATAATTTAAATACATATACATATATATATTATCCGTAGAAAATACTTAGACTAATATAAAACTAATTAATTAAAATTGTACCGTGTTAGAATAAAATCCGCGTCCATTGGAAGACAATCATGACAACCAGATCGTCGTTATAAATTGAACATAACTGAAAATTTTAGGTTCTTAATACGAAACATCATACTGAATAAATCAAGATTATTAATGCATCGGATCAAGCGTAGATAGTAAGCAATTAGTGACGAGGTTTGTATAATTTAATCAATGGCAATCCTGTCCCGCTGTCTAAGATAGAGTATGCAAAATTAGTCGCGCAGCTGTGCTCCCACGATCGTACATGTTATGCAACATTCACAAGAGGACAGCCACTTTGCCCAGTCATTTAAATTTCGGGTTCAGAGATGCAAGTTAATCAATAGTAACATATAGAAAATTATAACAACGTATAACTCCAATCTTACTACCCAATACTATATAAGTATAGCTACAACCTAGGACTGCCACCTGGTAATCTTAGGTTACAAATGACTGCGAGCAGGCAACTCGTGTAAATTGTATTTCATTTTTGTTTATCTTTCATTTAAAGTAATTTTCATTAAGAAAAACTTGCAGAACGCAGAAGCGGGATCTTAACCTAACATATGTCGGATATGTCTAAAGATAACAATTACTGATTTCCATCTAAGACTGATGATTTTATATTCATTTGCTTTACATTATTTGAATAAACAAATAATCAGGCAAACAATACTGGGGATATATTTTAAAAAAATTTAGGCCTTTTGCCCCCAATAACTTTTTTTTTAAACAACTTAGAATGGCAAACAAGCTGACGGCCCACTTGATGGAAAGTGGTAATCGTCGCCTATAGACATGAGCAGTACCATGGACATAACAGAGTATACTGTTTCGTCCATGATACCCCCCATGCGTTGCCATTCCTGAGAACTCAGGTGTTATTCCTCTGTACCCAGTAAATTCACGCCATATCCCACCCTTCAAACCGAAATACAGCCATGCAAACACAACTGCTTCACGATTGTAACACAAATAGGATAGAGGTACCCAAACAATCGACTTTGTACAAAGTCTCCCTCTAGTAATAACTTATTTAATAATATAATAAATACTTATTTTCTAAACTAATCAACAGAATATTAGTAAAGAGTATGATTAAATATAGAATACCTATAAAATTCGTCAGTAAATTGAAGAGAAATATGAGTACAGTCGAATTTCCATTACATTGTTAATTGTATTGATAATACCTACGAATATTGAATAACTTTTTGTTTTGGAATTTTGGGGACACGTGTACTGTTATGCACAATATCTTTAATACACGATACTTAATAAACTTGATAGTTATACTGGCATGTTTCTGGTTTCGTGTGAACATTGTTTGCGTAGTGTACGATGCACGGAGATTTCGTAGATAATCCTACTTGGGTACTTTGAGACAACAATTCAACGGAAATTCTAGTGGCAATATTGCGATTTGCTTTGCAACCATGATGAGTATCAACCCAATATATTGTACTAGCTTTTACCTACAATTTCGCTAACGTAACCAGGATATGTTCACTGATTGGAATAAAAAGTAACATATATTCTCTTTTATCCCACATAGTACGTGTACACTAAATTTCATGGTGATTGGTTCAGCCGTTAAAGCGTAATAAGGTAACAAACAAACACAATTTCACATTTATAATATAGGTTGTATCCCTTGACTTCACCTGTATGAATCAAGTAAGTACATAAAGTATCCCAAGTGTTAAGTTAAGATATACATCTACTATCAATCCATTAATCCATTGCAACTAACTTTCTTATTTATGATATAATATTAATGGAATATATTAAGATACTAAAAATGTAATGAACGGTGTTAAGAATAACAACGCTCCTGAATATAATACGAACGATTCTACAAATTATGTTTCATGCTTCATAAGCTATTTATCAACAACAGATACAATCGTCCTATAGATTTCTTCATAAAGAATGCCTCCGGGCATCCGCATCTCGTACATCGACTTAATGCAGCCTTTGTAAAGAGGTCGTGTCATCTAATGGGATGTCGCTGTACATTGTGCTTGTTTGTACCGGGTCGCCATTCAAAAACTTTCTCCTAGATCAATTATTAGAGTTTCGAAAAATATTGAATATTTTAAATATTCTTTGTGATACATAATTTGAAATCTTGTATATTTTACAAGTATTCATATCAGCTGTTAATGATTCACTCCTGAATATAGGTGTTACTTACAAGAGAGGTTTTTCCAGTAGTTGCCATGCTTAACAGGTAGGTTGGCAACTATAGTTAAGCTTTTGGCGACGTTTTAAGAGATACTCTGCTGCCCATCCTTCAACTTTTAAATTCCCTTAATCGCCTCTTACGACTCCCACGGGAAAGGAAGATTAAGCTCATTCTATGCCGATACCACACGGCGAAATACTTTATATATTTATACCTAATTGGTAAATTTGGTTAATTAGCTAGATATTTCTGATGTGATTTATGTTTATATTCTTTCTATTTTCAAAGAATGGAAACAACTATAAAAACATAGCAACCCTATACTTTTATAAAATGCAAAATATCCTGAATCTTTCATTGATATAATTTAGAATTTGTAATAAAGCATTGTAAGTGCATCATAATTATACAGCTCTTGGCAAGTAACACCAATTTATGATAGTACTACAAATAAGATGCTTTCTTGTATTATTGTTTATCCGCGCCGTTGAATTGGTATTACGACATTTATGGCAGACTTTATAGCCTGATTAAGAGAAAGTCCTTCGGTTTTGTATTTTACTGGCTTGATATACGTTTAGTATCTTTTTAATGGTTCAGTAGGCATCATGTATCGTTTCGTTTATAATGTAATTAAATTATTTATTTATTTTGTTAATAAATCTCGTATTTAGTTCTAAGCTATTTACTCGTATAAATAAATAACACTCCACTGAAGTAATCCGTTTCAAATAAAAAAAAATTACACAAAATTGGTTCACATTTGTATATCTCTCTCTTATACACTCCTAAAGAATACTAATAATTATTATTTCTTTTTCTGTATAATCTCTAGTATATATTTTCTATTATATAAAATATTATAAGGTTTTTGCCTCAATTGATACTGACTGGTTACATACACATTAACACGAATACAAACGACATCTATTGATAAAGTAATGGCAACCTTGATTGGATCACGCAATTTTGTATGAGGTATCTAATGTATGAACCTATGAATATGTAGGTAGTAACACATGTATCCCTAAGGGTTCGCCTAATAAAAGTAATAGAATCAGCATTGGGCGAATCGATGTGTAAGCACTTAGCTGTAACACGGCTGCCGGTGGCAGTTTCGCTCGGACAGCCTTTTCAAAAGATGAGAAATAGTTATTTTCTGCAAGCTCCCCGCGACGATTAATCATAGCACGCAGCGGGCGGCACGGATTGACCTATGTACTCACGTCACTTCACTCGTCCCCGCCTTTGTTTCTTTCGCTGCATAATCTTTTATCTGATGTTTTTATGACAAGAACATTCAAATACCTATTTGTGTCACTATTTTTTTTTTCAGAGTAATAGATGAGGTTTAGAAAATAATATTGTTATGATTTTCAGCATTCACGTATGTCTACCGTTGCACAAAATAAGGGAATAACTCCCTTATTTTAAATCATACAACCTGTTGATTGACTTCGTTAATAAGACTTCATTAATAATAAATATATTATTATCGTTAGCTATTATGAAATGGAACACAGTGACCTAGTGGTGTACTAACTTAACTTACAGACTGCAAAGGTTAATATGTTTGAATCTGGCGTATATTAAAAACAAGTGTATTAAATGTTCAATTATGAAAATCAACGATAACAAACTAAACGCTTGACGAAAGATGGGGCATTTCGTATATTAGATTTACAACAATAGTAACAGTCGATAAATGCTTCTGACTCCTCTATTAGGTACAATAATTATAAGCATATTATCTTTACTATTCGTAATAAATATTTCGCCGTGTGGTCTTAGCACAGAATAGAACACCACTTTTTTCTTGTGGATGTCTTAAGAGGCGACTAAGGGAACTTGATGGTGGAATGACAGGCAGCAGCGTCCCTCTTAGAACATCACGAAAGCCTAATTGCGGTTAGCCTGCTAAGTATGGCAATCTCCCCCCCCCCCCACCCTCACGAATAGAGGGAGGGAGCTAAAAACTAATTATTTATACGAGTATATATTTTGTTGTTATAAGTTTATCATAGAAAAAATATTAAATCTGTTTTCCGTTATAATATTACGAAAATTCCCGTTAAATCCAATAATGTTATAAGAATAGATAACAAGGAAAAGCTTTAACTAATTTAATACTATCTATACTTACTTAACAAGGTCATTGTTCTATAGTCTTTAGTCAAAAGAGCAATGAACTTTTAGGTTAGCGTTTCAGTGGCAACTGGAGCATTTGGATAATTAATTTAGCACGCGAACAGTCATTGTTAACAATAAATAAACAATAAGTGTTATTAGAGCCTGATTCAAATATAATTGTGCCTACAACACGTGATAGAGAAATATTCTTACTAATATAAATCTAAGAGTGAGTTTGTTTAGTTGTTACTTCACGGTTTAACCAATCACTATGGGGGAAAGTGATTGTTAGTAATGTGGACAACCAGTCCCATTGCTAGCAATATACCTTGTCAGGTCGACCTCCACGTGGTTCCCTTTGGAATCCATCGTACTAAATTTCAGATATATTCATCACGATGAGTTTACTGACCTGCTTTTTCATTCTTATCTATCATACCTCACTGTTGCCCCGCCAGTGTATATCGTTAGCGCAGGTGAGGTTCTCATTCCACTATCATCCATATTAAAAAACCAATCACTATAAAATTTGGTATATGCGTCCTATATAGAATAGAAAATGATATAGGCTACTTTTGATCCTAATCAGTAAACATATCCCGGTCGATGTTTTTTTTAATGGATGATAATGGAATAGTAACCCCACCCGCGCTATTGGTATACACCGGCGGGGCAACAGTGAAGGATGATAGGTGAGGATGAAGTAGATCAGTTAGCCCATCGTGATGAATTCCACAAGAATTGTTCACGATGGTTTCCAGGGGGAGCCATGTGGAGGTCGACCTAATAAGGCATATTGCTAGCAATGGGGCTGTCAAATTCCAATGCTAACAATCTCTTTCCCCCCTCCCGGTCGAAGTTGTAAAAGCTAGATTTTTTTTTTTTAAATCGATGAAAATAGAATTGTAACCCGTCTAAACTGTCGGTATAGGAGGGGAAAGGGATTGTTAGTAATGGGAATTAGTTACTCTATTACTAACAATATACCAGGAGGTCGACTCCGTAGGGTATATTGTTAGTAATCCTCGCGGATAATCGCGGTTTATCCTGGAAACCGTTGTGATTCATTGTTGAATTTATCTGACCTGTTTGATCTTCGCTTATCACTGGTGCCCCGTCTACGTACGTACGCTCCATATGATAACTATTCCATTATTATCCGTTAAAAAAAACACTGTCGGTATTTACTAACGGGGCACCAATGAAGTATAGTTGAAGATGAAGCAAGTCAGACAACATATCGTGACACACAATGGTTTCCAGGAAGAACCGCGTAGAGATCGTATTACAGCAGCAGTGAGGTTGCTAGTTACTAACAATTCCTTCTCTCCCAACTAATTATTGTTATAATCACCACAATCTTTTCCTTTAGAGTTTTTTTTTATACAACTTAGAATGGCAAACAAGCTGACGGCCCACCTGATGGAAAGTGGTAACCGTCGCCTATAGACATGAGCAGTACCATGGACATAACAGAATATACTGTTTCGCTCATGGTACCCCCCCTTGCGTTGCCATTCCTGAGGACTCAGGTGTTATTCCTCCGTACCCAGTAAATTCACGCCATATTCCCTTCAAACCGAAACACAGCTGCTTTACGATTGAGTAGAGCGCAATGCGTTCCGTTGTGTTTTCGATTGGTCATATTTAATTAATAAAGGGAGGTAAAGTCAGTTCAAGTGTCCACATTGTATTAGTAATAAATAATAAAAACGAATTATAATTTCTTAGATTATAATAAGAATGAAAGAGAGTTGTTTGTTTGTTACTTTTCGACGCCTGAACAGCTCAACCATTCGTAATCAGAAAGGAAGACTTTGTACAAATGTCGTATGCTTGGATATCGTTTTTGCCGGGAAACAGCTGTGCTTGCATAACTGTGTTTCAGTTTAAAGGTTAAAATACGACAGGCGAAATTAGAATGTATCGAGGCATAATATTCCATAATTCTCAGGAATAGTAACGCAAAAGGGTTACCATGAGCATCACAATGTCTATGACTTTAATGGTGCTATTTATATCTATAAGCGGCGGTTACCGCTTTCCATCAGATAGGTCGTTAGCCTATTTGCCATTCTAACCTATATAAAAAAATGAAATTTGATATGTACGAGTACACGTGATATTTGTAATGAAGAACACCTTAAGCTCCTTTTATCCCGGTTAATCAATATCCCTGTTTTTTTTTTATGGGTGTAAATGGAATGGTAACCCCGCCTGCGCTAACGGGATACGCTGGCGGAGCACCAATGAAGGGTGATTGATGAGAATGAAAACGGGCCAGTTAGCCCATCATGATGAATTCATCAGGAATTAACCATGATAGTTTCCAGGGGGAACCGCGAGGAGGTCGACCTGGTAGGGTATATTGCTAGCAATTGGATTCTTAGTCTCCTTTACTAACAATCCCTTTCCCCCCACCAATATCCCGGTTACGCGAACGATGTTGCGGGTAAAAACTAGTATTAGACAAACTGTGGTCCAACCTAACTTTTGTTAAGAAATAGCCGTGGGAACAAGAAGAATTTGCGTCTAGTTTTATCTATGAGTGAAAGGTTCTTTTGAATATATTTTCTGATAACATATTTCCGTGTAAGGTAAAGTTATTGTATAGTTTCCATCTTCGACTTATTAATACTTACAGCATCTCTATAGAAACATGAATGGAGCATATTAACAACAGAGTTTCTCGTGTAAGTAGGTACCCCCACATTATTATGCCATGATTGAAACTTTGCAGAGCTACGGCAGTGAAGTGAAAGGAGAACAAGTTTCAATGGTGTTCAATTCATAAAATGTGAGTGTACGTGTATTGTACACGTATTTGTATAGAAAATGTCATTTAAAATATTTCTTGTTCATAAACCTGAGTTATATTTTCCATAATAATATAAGACTTTATTCAGACAACATTTTTTTTAATAACAACTTATTATTTATTTAATTGCTGTTGTCTGTGTGCTTATTATCATAGGGTTCCTCCAACTGCCTCCAATGGTCTTATATTTTACATATTTTACATAATTATTGTTAATAATCATTTTATATTTTAAACAATTAATTAAATTATACTAAGTATTCTAAACTTTCATCGCTATGCACTTATAAAGTAAATAGAGAAAATGAAACAATGTGTGGACATTGATATTAAAAAAATACGATTTACATTCAAATGTACATGGTACTTGTATAGACGGTCAATATGAGGATGATGATGATGACATATATTTCGATGATTCAGAAAAAAATACTAAGTTATGACTGGACAAGGCCTAATTGGATTCAAATATTTACAGTAAATATAAAATTACGTATTTTACAACGTTTCGGCATATTTGACTACAAACGTTACCGCTTGTTAGAAATGAATATTTTGGTGTAACGCACCATATATAAAAGTAACACTACTTTTAAAGAAAAAGAAGAAGAAAATAAAATCCAATACAATGGTCTAAACAAGGTATATGTTTATTCATTTATATATAACAAAATTATGTTCTCAGATGAATTACCTACAACTTAACCAATGTTAAAATTAAACTGGCAGTGATTGTCCGATGACAGTGAGTGGCATTCGAGCCCCAGGGATATATAGTCCATCCTGATACTCGAATTCCATTAGTCACGAGTTTTTGATATTGATTCAAATACGTATTACTTGTCATCCAGAGATAAAGTAATTTCACTCGTATAACAAAATATTGACGTCTGTCATTATCTGACGGGGTTTTTTTTATGAAAAGCATCTTATTTAGTTTTCTTCGAATAATAATTTCTTTCTGTCTATTGTTATATATTTTTAGCATTATTCATAAAAAATCTTACTGTAGGTTTAAAGAGCTCTTTAGTTAAAACGTCAAATAACCTAATTGAACATTGATGAATATTCAATATGTTCTCAATAACTAAAATAGATTTTTTAATATGGATTTATTTTATTATATTGCAAATTTGTCAAGTTCTCAGACCATAGATTGTTAGCTGTAGTCAGCTGTTGAAAATATTAAATTGATTTACCTATTCAAAATCTTGATAAACATATTGCTCCTGCCGTTATATTTTTATAATAATAATAAGAAAAACTTAATAATTGTTATTTTATTTAGAAAGCAAATATATTATCAAAATACTAATGAACGATTAACGAAGCTGAACAAACATAATTCTATAATAATGTAATTCTTCATAATTAATTGCAGATTTTCAACTGATTTATATTTTAGATCACAGAAAATGAAGAATTTGCATCTATTGTATATGCGTAAAATAATATATTATAATAATTTAATGCAACTCATTTTAAATTTAAAATATACGAGTACTTATGGTAGGTATTAGTTCATTATAATTTTGTAGGACCACTATTTGAAGTTTTCACGTTATTGGCTTGCTATAGTGCATTTACGCGTATGAATAGCATTTTTTACTATAACAAGTTTATGATAGGTTTATAAATCATCTATATCTGACATCGTTATTGAACAGTTATTGCAAGGTTTAGTGCATTTATTAATAAAAAAAATATAATCACAATTTCTTTGTCCTTGTCCTCTATAGAATTTATAACGGGTTAATCTTTTTTTACGAATAAGACGGTTTATATACAGTTCCGTAACGCTGAGTACTTAAACTGGTTATGTTTATATTTTTGAATTTTTTCACTACCGTTGAAAATTTTTAAAAATGTTTATTAAACACTATGAGTAATTTTTATGCAACCTGGAACATCAAGCATACTGATTCTCACCTGGTACTAGATAAAAAGTGATAGTCGTCCCTAGTAAACACAGATTCCACAGTTTCCTGTAAAAATAGAACCATTCCATTCCAGAAAACAAAGAGGAAGCACTCCTCCGTATAATTTCACTGCTACATTCCTATTATTTTTTGTTATGATATTTTAACAATTTATTAGACGATCAGCAAGTGAATATAGGAAGAATAATAGGTATATTATTGTTAAATTATAAAATATTGTATTGATTTATTATATTTATATATACTCAGTCTTGTATAAGTGTAATGTATTATAATGTAGTAAATCTATTTTGATGGTCGTACTTTTAGAAATACTGAGTACTGTGCGATTAGATACGAAAATTCTAGGTGTTCAACCTAGAACTTTCATCTACTTTGTAATAAAACATGTTTGTCCAATACAATATGAAATGGACTACAGACATTCAATTCACGTCCAAATATATACCTACAGGATTTATTAAAAGAGGTCAGAACGGTGAAAACGACTGAAATATTGTAGATGTCAGGTGAATTTATAGGGATAATATGTTGTAGGTACGAGGAGCTCAATTTCCGTGAGACTTTACTGTGATTTTTTTATCTAAGAAAAATAGATAGTAGAGAACATAGGAAAGTTTGTACTGTGTAACCCGCAGTTACCGTGTACGTAGCATCGCTAGCAGTTTCATATAATTCTTCCTATTATTGGGTAAAATAAATGATAATACGGGTACATGAAATATAGAGAAACAGATATAAAAACCAAAGTTATTAGTATACTGTATTACTCGCCTAATATTATTTATTGAGCTGATAGTATGGTTATCTTTTGTTAGAAAGTCGCATGAAATATTTATTTTGATTTATAAGAATCTACCGATTCGACCTGACCTCATAATGGTAGATAGAATTTCCGAAAATAATATATGACTTATGTTACTCGCTGATAATGTGGCTTTCTACAGGTGATATATTTTTCAAAATCGGTTTTGTAGTTTTGCAGTTTTATCCACTACGATTTTTTGTTAGAAAAGTATTGGACTTGACAGTCCACCACATAGCGAGTATCTAATGTCTTCCATGAATACTTGTATCAAGATGGATGACACTGATTGTCAATCTGATCAGGCATGTTTTAAAGATACCCATATTTTAAGACTTAGAATTTAATCGGCTATTTAAATAACATTATTCTTTTGGTGTTTGTTAAATTTGAGCTACTAGTTCCTGACACGACACTCACAAATTATTTATATTTATCCTATATAAATTATAATTAATAGTAATGTGAAATCTTAATTTTATATACTTTAATCTTTCATGCAGATAAAATTCATTTCTAAAATTGTAGCAACGAATTGTGATACCTAAATTTAGTAATAAATAATAAAAACTAATTATATTAAGTAATCCAAGTTTATAGGACAATTGATGCATCCTTACTTAAATGAATTGAACGTGCAAGCTATCACGTCAAGTCAATGAAGTCGATAAGTTTTACTGCTGCAGTAAAGTTGTACTTCTATAAAAGCGACGAAGTACAACGATTTTTAATAAACGGTACACTGGATCTAAAATCAAGCGCTATGACGTACTGTAAAATATATATCTTTATTAAAATCTATAAAAAAAGCTTCTAATCTTCATGAATTTCTCATCAGAGAGAGTATAGTTTAAAAATGCCTCAATTTATGAGCTAAGGTATATTAGCTAGAGTACCAGGGAATAGTTTTGATTGAGCGGAATGTACAAAAATACAAAATGATTTTTTTATAAAAAATATGTGTCTAATCCACAATCTGTTTTGTTTATTAAATAAAAAAGTATAATATACGTCGGCGTATTCTATCTCAGCTCGTAAATGGGACACCGTAAAAACGTAGCTATGTCCCCTCCATCAATATAGGCAACAGCTGATGAGAGCGATTATGTTTATGGGAGCCGCATTCCGCGGGTGCCATACTTGCCTAAACCCCTAGGCGTTTCGGACCCAAAGTACATCGATGTATCATTTTTATAGCCTGGCCAAAGTGAATTTGCAGGCCGAGATAACTTGTACGTGTTAGTCATTTACATCTAAGGCGGCAACCAGTAATTTTGGGCGACTAATAAATTCTGATCTGATTTATGCTTTTCTATGCGTTTAGGGGTATTTATTGCATACCGCAACCATAATAAATACTTAATTCGAACTGAAGATAAAGGGATAATTCATGGGATATTGTGTGGGCTTTGCCGACCTCGGAAAAAATTTTTCATGCCTTTTATGCAGGGTTCTTCTGGAATGACATGATAAGGATTTTACTTTTCTTCTGCTGTAGTGCTAAATAGAACGCTTAGCTATAAAACGTGTATTATTTTTCAGTGTGATATTTTGTTTGTAGTTTTTAGTTTTTCTAAATTTATTACCAGTATTTTTTAGATAATTATTTCTCAGAGAATATGAGCATTTGCAGGAGGATGCTTCTTATTACTACATTCATTTCATTTTCAGAAATTAAAAAGAATACGCCTAGCCTATAAAAGTATATATATATTTTGAAGAAAGGTAAGTGCTTCTTATTTTACCTTCTTTTGTTTCGACAAAAACAGTATGACTTTAACAGAAATAGAGAATAACATGCAAAGAAAAATAAATATAGTTGAATTGATAACCTTTTTTTCGAAATCTGTTGATAATAAACTTAATCTAGCTTTTTCTTCTTTATAAGGTATAATTTTTTGCATTGCTTTATATATTATTTTGACATACCTAGCATTATGATAACGTTACCTTTATATTATATCCAATTTTATGGGTCACCTATTAAGCTTCACTTGAGGGCATAAAGATCTAATCTAGGTCTATTACAAAAATGTAATATCTGTCCTTAATAATAAAAAGGAATAACATGGGTATTTTTTATATACTTGAATGTATGTAATATACATACTACTTGTATATATATAATAAAGATACCGAATAGCCATATAAAATATATTAGTTACATTAATATTATGTTATGACAGAAAATTATAGATCAACTAAAAATATAAAGACATTTTTATACATTAATGTCGCACACTTCAACATGTGTTTGTCTTTTTTAACGGGTGATAATGAAATGGTAACACTGCCTGCGCTATTGATATATATTGGCGAGGCACCAGTGAGAGGTGATAGGTGACGATAAAATCAGATCCGTTAGCCCATCATGACGAATTCCACTATAATTAACCACTATAGTTTCTAGGGGAAACCGCTTGAAGGTTGACCTGTATTGCTAGTAATGGAGAATTTATATTTAGTTAATATATGAACTAGTTATTTTTTCTGACTTTATTCACGTGGAATTATTTAGTTTCCAGGTAGCATGAGAATTTTTGGGATTTTCGTAAAACTTAATAAAAAATTTTAGCAAATGTTAAAAAAACAGTCACGACCATAATTTTTGACACAAATGGATTTGTCGATTATTGCTAATTTTGATGATTCTTTTTTAGTTTGAAGAATTTACTATCAAATTAATTTCATAAAAATTTTGTCAGTGTTCAAGACGATTTGTAATTGTAATTAAATAATATATACTCGCCTATCGTTATTTTTATTTTTTAATTGAAAATACACAATTAAACATTATTACGTAATTTTTATATGTGGGGAAGCCGAATATGAGGTCTACTACAATAGAAATATTTTACAATATATCTTACTATACTATCCCTCCTAAAATTATAGTTCTCAGCATATTTTCTATACTTAGATTTTCTTTTTTTATTGCAAGTTCTCACGCGCGTGCCTGTTATCTTTCATTCGCGTGAAAATTCCGAGAATTCCTTTCTTAGTGCATATACACGTATAAAAGGAACTTACGTAAAAAATTCGATATTTTGAACTTCAACGGTTTGGGATGTGAGTTCAAAGATTAGGCTGTCAATCAAGTCTATTTATATCTACGAACATATATAGATTTTATTAGAAGGTCTATGAATGTGGAAGGGTTCCGATTGTCAAGGGTTTATTCAAACATAGGATCTCTATTAGCGACGTGTCACTATCGGATTGTACGTGCATATGAAATTCGAGCCATTTACACTGGTCCTACCCATTTCAATCAACTATGTTCAGTCACGTACTTATACATACCTTGTTATGATAACTATATGTAAAGAAAAAAACAGTTATCGCCTATTGCCTAATTAATAAACATGTAAGTAGATAGTCAGGTCATTGAGTCCTTTATCTCAATTATATAATTTTTTTATGATCGACGTAATACATTTTATATATATTGCTCAAAGCTTTGACTTTTAGTTTTCGTACCGGTCGCCTGCCTGACGTCAGCACTTTTTAGGAAGAACTAAATCTAAATTGTAATGGAATATAAATACGTTGTGTTTAAAATACTCATACACCGCTCCTTATTATATCATAATATACTTATGGTACAAATATGTTGCTGGTACAATATCTACTCCTTTTCATTTTAGACTACTGTGATGTTACATGTTGCTTACTTGGAACCTACAGAATAGTTGTTTGACAAGTTAGAGCAATTGCAAAAGCAATGAATCAGATATATTTTTGGTTTGAGTAAATACGACCATATCTCCAGCTACCGCAAACAACTCAACTGGCTCCTAATAAAGTACCGACTTAATATGTACTCTTATCCTTGTTGTATAAGATTTTGTTTGAACTTTTGGCCCCAGATTACTTCCTAGAAAGATTTTTCTTGAGAATTCCCGATCTCCGTGTGTTGTCTAAAACATCATATACTAGAATTATCTATCCACAACTTCCACTCCTACACTAAATCCTTTACAGTTACTAAATTCTGAAATTTCCTCTGAAATAATACCAGAATGCCGTAGACCGTTTATGCCTTCAAAGCTCAAACAAAAAGATTTTACAATTGACATTTAAGTTACTTATATGTATAATAGTTATTCTATGTGTATATGTATACATTAATATATAAATGTATGTGTGTATATAAATATATTATATATAATTGTATTTATTTATACTCTGTTACTAACTATATAGCTACTAATAATTTATTATTTATCGTATTATACATACACATATCTGTATTTTTGGATTTAATAAATATTATATCAATAATTATATCTGTACGTCACGAATTTATCGTATTATTTAAGCACCATATATATTATATATGTATATAAAACCTGTAGATATTTTCTCCCTTCGGGTTCTAAAGGTTGACTGGAAAAAAAATCCCTTTAAGCAATAAGTTCACCTGTGTACATTTATACCTAACATCTATACTACAAGTGAATGTACAAAAGCATGTAAATAAATTATATTTAGGATATAGCAATAGTGATTCAGAGATCCAAGCACAACACAAACAGTACAAGGAAAAAAGATGTCAAAACTATCTCGTCAATGTAGAAAATAAAGGGCTATATCTACCTTGTATTGGGAGAGCCCAGTAGTAGGTTGTCAGAGAATTCTTAATGTAAACATAATTCAACTATTGCACGTATTTTATTTTACTTACACACTTTTAAATATCACATAATAATGCGTTTGCTTCAGTACGTATTCAATATTTTAAAGTCAACACTAGACTAACTCACTTTTTACCCCTCTAAATTATTAGTTTTATTCCTTTTACCCTACATTGGTAGAATTTTATCAACATCATATGCATTAAAACAATAAGTAAATGCAAAAGGAAAGCGGAAATGATAAAGTTAGATTTAAAAATATTAATTAAATTCAATAAAACATAATTTAATACCAAAATTTATGAGACTCGTATATGAAATATTATGAGCAATTTGACACAGTATACTGTCATCCCCGGCATATGGTAAATTTAGTATTGCTTTGTATTTTGTTCCCGTGGGGCTACAATCTAAAACTTACAAACCGAATAATGTTAATATAGATATTTGTATCGGCTATGTTTGAAGTCATCTTTGGGGAATTTCGTACACATCAAAGCTGTAATGAAGTATAAATTTACTGCGCTCGATTTATATTTTAATATTTATTTATTCTACAACAACAGTTCATAATAAATGCGATTGTTCTAGAAATAATAACAAAATAAATATAATAACGATAAGTCTGTTGCAAGTTTATTTATAGGAATAGAGTACATTGATTTATACAGATTATATAGCAAATTTAATCCGGTCATTTTCTTAATAAAAAAAGGTATATATTTATTCTGTGATAATTATCTTATTATATATTTTATTCTGTGATGGTAAATATTTCTGAAAAATAAAAAAAAAATAGAAAAGTGACGAACATAATGTATACCAGTTCTAATCTGAGATTTTTAATTTTCATTAGTTTATTATTTTCATTTGAGATATGACTTATCTGTATGTTTTTTTGTTCAAATCCATGACCTATGTACTAGAGGAAAACTTTTTATAAAAGTCCTTTGCTTGGGCACCTTTGTCCCATTCGTGTTTCTACCGTGAAATAGTTGTGTTTGGGTTTGAAGGTGGCAGTCAATTTACAGGTTATAGAGGAATATCACCTAAGTCTTCAGGAATGGCAACGCATAGGGGGTATCATAGGCGAAACAGTCTCTATCTTATGTCACTCTGTTATGTACATGGTACTGCTCATGTCTATAGGCGACGATTACCACTTTCCATCAGGTGGGTCGTCAGCTTGTTTGCCATTCTAAATTGCATAAAAAAAAAGAAACATAAATCACATCAGAAATATCTAGCTAATTAACTAAATTTACCAATTAGGTATAAATAAATAAAGTATTTCGCCGTGTAGTATCGGCATAGAATGAGCCTAATCTTCCTTTTCCGTGGCAGTCATAAGAAGTGATTAAGGGAATTTAAAAATTGAAGGATAGGCAGCAGAGTAGATAAAAAAGAATCCATTTCACAGAATAACATTCTAGGTCCTTTTAATTATTTGTATATCAAATATCATTACAGGTCTTTATTTTCTACCACACTTTTCATCAGGTGGGCAGTCAACCTCTTTACCATTCTAAGTTGCATAAAAAATAAGAAAGTTTTTCAAGAGTTAGATTACAAATGATTACAAATGTCATACTTTTATGGTCCTCGATGTCTATATTAATTAATTAAAAGACAATTCATTAATTCAAATTTCCGTAGCATTATAAAAGATTTTGTTGAGTACAAGACAGCATTGTCCTTCCGGTGTAGATCGGCAGCCTTACGACTATTGTGCTGATTTTTATTTAGCACAAAAGATCCCCGCCATTTTGGCAGGGTATCCCATTACGCATGCCAGAAAGTATGGACGCACAAAGGCAGTAAAGGAACGGTGTGGGACGGCCCTCATTTATTCAGGATCTCGCAAAGGCGAAAGTAAAAGTAATCCATGCGTGTTTATTAAAAAGCCGAGTGGTTTTATCGACGAAATAAATTAAAGAAACGAAAAGACAGTCGTGCGTATCGGCTGAAGAACGTATGGGAGCGCGAAACGAGACTTGATATTCTTCATTTTGTTGTTCCCTTTATATTTTCTTTTCTTCTTGAAATAAAAATTTTAAATAGAAGTATTTGATTTTATTCCTTGTATTTTACTTTTAGTATTTTAATAATAAGTATTTTATTTCTAAGTCCTCAATAATGGCAATTATGGGCGAAATAGTATACTCTGTTACGTCCATGGTACTGCTCGTATACTCGTATAAGCCACCGCTTTCCATTAGATGGGCCGTCAACTCTAAGTTGCATAAACAATAGCAAACAACCATTCTAAGTTGCATAATTTTTTTTTTCCTATCTATTAATCCAGGATATGATTCTTCTACGTACCTAGTCAATGTCATTTAATCCGTTCGACTTTTTAAAGATGATGAAGCATAGCATATTCATATTTATAAAATTTTACGTTTATATTACGTAAATATAGTAGATTTTACTCCGCAAAAAATCAGTTATATCAATCAAAAAAGAATCAATATTGACAAATGTACCATATAGTAAGCTTTTATAAAAACAAATCATGCGTCGTCGACATAACACATTTAATTTATTTAATAGTTATCCTAACACTAATGCGTTTAAAACTTGAGTTAGAACTTAATATTTTTTGTCTTATTAATCGAATGAATAATGGATGTAATGTTAAATACAATAACTTGTACCTAGCCAATAATGAATTTGCATGCTTTAGACTATATGGCGAACATTTGTATTTCACAATAAATCAGTATCTGTAAAAGCAATGTTCTGGTAAATAAATCTATCTATCTATCATAATTTTTCATAATTTTGATTTTAGAAACTTTCCTTTAAAAAATAAATAAATCAGAAAACAACTAATGTGCTATATTAGTTTGCCGGAATGGCTAGTTGATGTGATTAAAGCCGGTTATGTAAATCGACCACCTGATAAATAAGAGAGAATGAATATTCTGTAATCCTTTATAAGTAAATGTTAATCTCCCATTAAGCAGAGGCTTGACAGTAGAAAACCAATGAATGCAAGTAGTTTAGGGCCGCTATCAGACAGTCAATAGGACAAGTGACTTATCAGTCTGAAACTATGATTAGTAATGACATCTGTGTACCAAAAAAGATATTAATAATGTATAGGTAACGAAATGCAGAACTCTTTTATGTGAATATTTCTCTCTGTTCAAGTTTTATATTAAAAATGCGAAAAGATAATTATAACATCAATTACTTTATAGTTTACTTTTTATACATACAAGCATGTTTTTGCTTATTTGTTCAGACTGTAATGTATTAATAAATCTAATTATTAATATACTAAAATCTGGAACTAACTGGAATATATATATATGGAATATATATAGTATACTCGCACACCTACTCGTGTACTCCAGATAACCTGAGGGATCTTAAGAATGTTTAATTAAATAAATTAAACGGGAGAAAATAAAATTAATTGGTAGGTATTTATCGGGGCCTTTGATTAAACACTTCATTCAACCTTCACAGCCTTCCTTTAATTAATTCCAACAATGTTTTTTTCCACTTTTACAGTAAAGTAATTAACGAGATAAAATTCAGTTTTGTTTTGTAACACAAAACCACTTTAAGAGCTGAAAATAAGAAATACCTGTTTTCTTCACAAGTATCTGCATTGTGAAGGAAAACGTGCTAATTTTTAAACGTCATTATAATTTGTAAAGACTATAAACCGAATTAAAAGAACAATTTTCTTCATAAATAGATACTCTATTTTAACGATAAATTGTTTAAATTACGTATTGAATAAATATTTTATATTAGATAACATAACTACTCATATTTTTGAATTTAATAGATTGTATCACTATAGATATTATGATTAGATTGAAAAAATTAAGTTTAAAATAGATATGAGTATTTAAATCGAAAACTCTGTGTGTTAATGAAATAATAATACAACGTGCCATTAGTATTTTTCATTCCTAAGATCTTGTAAAAGGCGACTAAGGGAATAAAACAAAGTATCAGTGTAACACAAGAAAATCACAGAACAAAAACATATAGCAAGTAACCTAGCCAGCATGTTAACAGCACAATATAAAGAACTTTTTTCAACCAGTCGTTTAACGAACATGACAGAACAATGCGTCCCGAATTGTCATGAAATCCTCCGGGATTTGCCAGAGGTGTTGGACTACTTCGTGATATGTGGTATTGTAATAGTAGACTACATCTTCCTCTTATGGTAAGAGTAACCTATATTTACCAGTAGAATCTTAATAGCTCGATAAGGTATTTGTAAATCCAAAACTAATATAAAAGTTTACTAAAAGGGTCACTAAATACTTTTTCTTTTATAATCGTTAATTGACGGACTTTAGTGATCTCCATAGAATAGAGATTAGCACATTTACAAAAATGAGATCCCAAATTTGTCAACAGCTCCAACTTCAACATCCTCAAATTGGACAAACTTGATTAACGACAGTGAAGTTTTATGATCGTTCAGTAAAAAAAAAATCTGTAAAGAGAGAAAAGAGTTTACCTCCTTGTACATTTTATTTCAATTGTGTAATAATAGATTTTGTTCCAAATAAAAAAAAAAAAAACACCAACATCAATCGTAGTAAAACCAATTAATTTGTTTTAAAAACCAAACTACTAAACAGATTTTAATATTTTTTTTTTTTATATAAATCTTTCTATTCACTATTGCACGTCTGTGTTTCGGTTTGAAGGGTAGGATATGACAGTGAATTTATAGGGTACAGAGAAATAACACCTGAGTCCTCAGGAATGGTAACGTATGGGGGGGGGGGGGGGGGTTCATGGGCGAAACAGTATACTCTGTTATTTCCACGGTACTGCTCATGTTTATAGGCGACGGTTACCACTTTCCGGTCGATGGGACGTCAGCTTATTTATCATTCTAAGTTAAAGAAAAAAAGGTATCTCAGCAAAATGATCTAAATAATTTCTAGAGTATACAACTTAATACGAAAGGAATGATGTTATTAAACAACACCCTTTGAGATTAAGTTTAATTTAGTGGTGTTATTTGTAACTTCGTTATGGAGACAATTTATATCTTATTTGACTTATAGACAAGGATTAGCAGCGGTAAGAGACTTATAAATTTGTAGGCTTTACGTGTGTCTCGGGGAACATTAGTGACTTAAATTACAGATCATTTTAGGGTTTCGTACCTTAAAAGCAAAAAACAAATAAAAAGTCAACTAATTTTAAACACCATTTTTAAACATTGGCGATTATAAAAAACGCATTTAAGTTTTTTGTGGCCCTGAAGGTCAATTTTAAAATCTGATTTATACTTTATCTTATCCATCCACCAGAGGGAGACTTTGTACAAAAGTCGATTGCTTGGGTACCTTTGTCCCATTCATGTCAACCGTCATCGGTGTCAACCGTGAAGCAGTTGTGTTTGCATGGCTGTGTTTCGGTTTGAAGGGTGGGATATAGCGTGAATTTACTGGGTACAGAGGAATAACACTTGAGTCCTCAGAAATGGCAACGCATGGGGGGTATCATGGGCGAAACAGTATACTCTGTTATGTCCATGGTACTGTTCATGTCTATAGGCGACGGTTACCACTTTTCATCAGGTGGGCCGTCAGCTTGTTTGCCATTCTAAGTTGTATATATACGATATATATATATATATATATATATATATATATATATATATATATATATATATATATATATATACATATATCGTTTGAAAGGGGTTTACTTTATCGTATTTATTATCTAAAATCCATACTTATTAAGTTCCGGCTAGAAGCTAGTACGCTATAAGAATATTTACTTTCTTAACAAGGAATCCTAATTAATTACAAGAGCCTTATTGTGCAAAATTACTCTTACAAGAGTAAAAGCAAATGCAAAGGGAAATCAAGTACATGGAAAAATGAAATTAAGATATTTTTCCGGGATCTTGCAGCAAATGTTATATAATATCGTATTTTAAACAAATTGATGTAA
Source organism: Galleria mellonella (assembly GCF_026898425.1). Taxonomy (NCBI): domain Eukaryota; kingdom Metazoa; phylum Arthropoda; class Insecta; order Lepidoptera; family Pyralidae; genus Galleria; species Galleria mellonella. Next base: position 8,138,320 of record NW_026442016.1, read on the forward strand.
CCTTGCTAAGAGAGAGCGTACCAGTTCAAACACATTTCCTTCTCAAATAACGCACATAAATGTATCATATATTTGGATTATATATTCTCACAGCAAATTATGTTCCCCGTAATCGTGTGTATGCTGTAATATCCGTAGTACTCAGCTTTTTTTGTATAAATTTCGTATAAAGGCGTTCAAGCGTCCCCAGTTCAATGATCGAAGTTCGCTCATATTTCTTCCCTAACGCAATTCAAGTTTGTTAATGAAAGACCCTTGTAACTTTAATCCTTATAAGTTAGAAAATTCATTCTTAAACAATTTGAAGAGCTGTTAAAAATCAGCAGAAGTTTCCATTATAAATGGCTAACGATATTTATTTGCAATAGGTGATATGTTGTTTTTTTTAATTTCCAACCGACTACGAAAAAAAGGTTCTCAATTCGTCTGGTTTTTTTTCTGTGTTTGTTCCTTTATACTATTTCCCACCTTCAAAGCGAAATATAATTTTGCAACTAAATTACATCGATTGTTTTAAAAGCGTATAAAGTTTTTTATAGCTTGCTGTTTTAAACGCATCTGAGTAAAATTTTGTACACAGATCCTGTATTTGAACAGAATATAATTCATAATAAATTTTCATCAGATAGAAAGAGAATAGTTTTCAAACTCAGTATTTTGAAAACAACGACGTTTATAATTCGTAAGTTAAAGTACTTTTTTTGTGGAACAATCTACAAAATTTCCAACTTTAAAATTATTATTACATCTTCAACCTTTCTTTTTTCCATTAATCTATAATGTATGTTTTATGAAGTTATTTTTATACAGGAGACTGTATAAAAATAACTTGATAAAAAACTGAAACTCAAAGAAAATTTCAACTCGTATCAATAACGCGAATCTATCAAGAATACTTTTTCAAATATATTTAAAATTTTTAGACTATTATGTTAGTGTTTCTTTATTATTGCACATACTAAATTGAAAAACAGTCTTAGCAGAGATCAAACTACGCTCAGGTGGCCTAAACAGCAGCTAAATCTATCTATCATTAATGGAATAAATTAAATAAAGTAAACTAACTGAAATCGGTACGTTAATTTGAGAGCAACACTATATTGCAGACAGATATACAAAGGTTACAACCATATATTTTACTTTTTATAATATGTGGACATATTACTCAAAAACGAGTCTATATAACATTCACTTCGTGACTTATAAATTCTAATTTAAAAATAATAGCTTGTTATTTTATATATATTAAAAATAATATTTATTTTAAAGTGTATACGTACTCGTACCTTACTTTTAAACTAGATATTATTTATACATATTGTTATTTATTACCTTATTATTCACCTTATATTTTAATCCTGGTGACTAAATTGATCCTTTGTTGAGCATTGTAATCCTAATGCCTCAATTAAGTCTTCCCTACACTTAGCGATCCATTTGACCGTATTTTATTGTTATTTAACTTCTTTAAATAATTTAATCATTGGAAAGCTATTATTATATAAATTATTAATATATCACTGGCATAATGTTAATTTAGATTAGCTGTTTATTTAAACAGCTGTTTATCTAAGTAGAGATAAAATATATGTAAAAACAGTAGGCTATTTTTTAAATGTGGTAAAAATTAAGATTTAAAATAAATATTTAGTTTCAATCTTCATAACATTAAACCAAAACATAATAGATTATATCCTACATATCATAACAATAAGGATATGAGGAAAATTGTTGCTATAAAATTTTATTGATATTTGTATACACTGATTCTTGAACATTTTTAAATTGGAACTAAACTATATAAGAATTCCATAACCCTCTCCTTATAAACATCCTGTATAAAGCCTCTTTATGAATAGAGCGAAGTCGGAGTATGTCCAAATTGTCTAATACGCTCGGCCTGGCCGGCCCATTACGTTTCACAAATAGACCATTAGGTCCCAATCCCTTTGCTATTTTAGAAGGATGAAGGGTTAATTTACGAGCTCAAAATTTAAATCTACGGCCAACTTGTTTAATAGCAGCCTTCGGGGGTTAACTGTGTTGTTAAGCAGTATTATTATGAAGTACCCTTACGCGATTGCTCGCTACTAGTGAGACATTAAAGCATTTTGGCACTAACAAATTCAACTCACGGTAGAACTTTCTCGCCAGGTTTTTGGTTTGCCACGAATGACTTCAAAGCTTTACAGTTAAATTGCCTATTTAAAAATTCACAAAGCCCCTTAAAAGTTACTCTTCTTACCTTGTGTGTAGTATGAAACGGTTTTGGTATGTGTATCTGCATTTTAATAACATTTATTTCGTATTCATCTAAATCTTATAAAATCTGTTTGTTATAATATGTTATCTTAAATTATATAGATAGGGAGTCCCCATACAAATGCTTCGAGAAAAACGGGTCAACTTTTTCATACAATTTTGCGTGATAAATAGTTTCGACTGATTGTAACTTCTATATTTATTTTGTTTTATAATTTCTGCATCTTTTTAATGCATAAATACTCATTTTATTAATTAAATAATATTTCAAGATACATTAAATGTATAAGTATAATAAACACTGATAAAAAACGAGTTAGCTAATTGGACAATTTAGCTAACAAAATGTTGACTTATTTTTGAGCTCTATCTATATAGTCTAAGTATGTTTATATTAATACCATAACTTTAACAGACATTGAAATAATACGAATATATCAATGATATTTATTTGTACTTGACACTTCTATAATGTCCTTATGAGAAGTTAATGGTCATTAGAACCATGAAAGTGGACGAAGTGAAAGCTGCAAGTAAGAGTAGAGATCATTTTCACTTAATTCTCTCACCCTAATTATTGTATCATCGTTATACCTAATGTAAGGGATAAGAAGATTAATTTGCTTTTTAGACATAGCATGGGTAGGTGGCATATTAAGTGTTCTTTTCCATTCTATTACTAAATTGGATTTGGTTATAAGGCTGTTAAAACTCCACACAAGGTTTTGTTTTTAACCGAATTATAAATCAATTAATTGGACTTTGACTACATTAAATTATGCAATTACTTTTTAACGGTCTCATCTATGAAACAAAATTATATTTGCATATTTTACACGGTTACTACTGGACTTATTTAAATAAAACTTTGTAGAGTAATTGCTTGTAGCCCGAGTCTACATGAATAATATTTTTATAAAGGGAAATTAAAGTCGTTAAAGTTGAAATTAAATTTCGGGTACAACTTATACTTGAGAACTTTTAAATACCCTTTTTTAATAAATGCAAAATTTTGTTTCTAAATTGAATAATTTGTTTAAGTTCGGCATTCATAAGGTAATAAACTAAATTTATATATACAGTATACAATAAATTTTATACTCCTAAAAAAAGTAAAAAGTGCATTAGTGTATGTGTGTGTGTGTGTATGTTTTCTTTTAAACACACAAATAAAAATTAACAAAAAGTAAATTAATTTTTTTTAATTTATATTAAACTATGTAGAAATAATAGACGGATTATCTCGAAGTTGCTAGAATGGCTCCCCAGCGTCACTTGTCCACAATTAATAATAGAGGTCTGCAAGTTGAATGCCACATGTTGTTGCATGGGCTCCTCTACAGTAGCATGCTGAATACAGATGAGCTTATTTATGTAAATTTGTTTCAGGATGACGACACGGTTTAGTTAATCTATAGGCACCGCAAGTGATTGATGTTGCCGGCATATCGCTTCGCTGGCGATTATGTATTTTATCGATGAGTTTTCAGGCCATATTTTTTTATCAAATCTTAACCTTTTAATATTCTGAACTTAATTGATATACTTAAGATTAAGTAAACATAACAAAAAAAGATTATAATCATGCTAACGATAATAAGTGGGAAAATGTACCCACAAAAATAGGCAAGGGAATAATTTGAAGTATTCTCTTTGAAAAATATTTATTAGCAATATAACAATACAAACATTGTCCCTTGTGTTGTTGTCGTTCAAGCTACAATAAAAAATATAAAGATCGGCTTTATTTGTATGATTGTAGACTTTTAATAAGAATATTTTACTGAGAATCGCTCTAGGGACAAACAATTTATTCGTTTTCATCCTTCATATTCTCTTTAATAAAAATGTTTTATATGTACCGCACGTGCATATATTTGTACTGTTTTATATAATTGCTAAATCAATTATAGTATTGTGAACATAAACAGCCATGATAAGTACAAATTACATAATATATACAAATGAAATTTCAGCATCTACTTTATTCAGAGAAAATTAAACAAAAGGGTAAATTAATTACTCCATACATAATCGTTACAGAATTATGAATAAACGAATAGAATCAAGATAACACCTAAAGGTCATTCAGTAAATAATGAAGTTTTAATACTCAGTCAGCAAGCAGCTATGAAACGAGCATTCCAATTAGTACCGGTTCTCATTAGATTCAGATTCTTGGCGCTGACTTTGGTATCAGAGTACGTGATCAAGATTTATTTCATTTCCACTTTTCCATAATACGGCTATGTATCTTAAATATCTAAATAGTCTATTTTCTTAAAATAATAATACACGCAGAAAATTTTGCATGTAAAAACTTGTGTCGCATACGAAAATTGCTTTCCAAACAATCACGGAAAAACAACGCCTCTATTGAATTGAAATGGGGAATTTCATGTTTGGCTCTTTGTTTCGATTGTGCCGCGCTGTTATCAGGATATTCTCGTAATTCTTGTAACTGCATTGGAACGGAATTATTTTGTTATTTTACTATGTATGATTGTAATATTGCTCTAAAATAATATTTTTTAAAGAGTTCGCCTACAATATCATAGTGTAGGAATTTTACATTTGAAATACAATTTATTTCTATATATTTGATATTAAAAGATATAGAAGTTAAATAAAAGTTGCGATAACTAGTAAAGTTTCAGACAGTCTGGCTATATTAAAGTTGAGAAAAGTCGGAGTAGCTATTCAAAAATTTGGTGTGAAAATGGACAAATTCAACGTCGAGTCCAGATGTAGGCGAAGGTGTGGGCAGGATTCATGAATAACGCAGTAACGTCACCGCCTTTGCCGTGTTCATGCCGCAATAAAGCGAAAATTCTTTTTTACAAGTCTCTTGATTTGTGAACCGGTACAATATACTTTCTCATTTATATGATCGAATATAATTTATAGCTGGTATTTCGGTCTCGATATGTTGCAGTTATATAACTCCATGTTCTAAATATTACGTGAACAAAATCTAAAGCCTAAGAATAAACCTTATAAACCTAAAGATGTTATATTTACAATACTTTTAGTTATGAAGAATCTACTCGTACATAATATGAACTGGTAGAATATCTTATTTCAAACTTGGTGTTCTTCATTAACTTTCTTATCCAATTGCATAGTTTTGTTGTTCCCTATAGTTGTTCAGTTACCTCTCGCCCCCCTCTCCCCATCAATCCTACCAACTCTAAAATCTGACCTAACCTAACTTTCGCTACTTTCTCTAAGTTTATACAGTGCTAATTCTTATTATTAGATTATTTGAGTACAGTAATATATTTTTAATTAACCAATAATTTTTTTTTTTACCTTTTATCCTCAGAATATGTTTTTAATCGTATTAATAAGCAACACATGGGGGTTGCCATGGATGTCACGGCACATTTCATGATGTCCGCGATATATTCATGTTTCTAAAAGCGGTGACGATTACCTACTACCTAAATCATTTTCCTTCAACTTGTTTGTCATTTATATCCATTTCATAAAAAAACTAAATTTTTATATATAATAATTGGTTAATAGAAATTAATGAATTTAATGTTTATTATATTATGGAGAAGTTTCAGAAGTCTTCTTCAGGGCAAGTAAAGTTCTAGAACATAAAAATAATAAAAAATACACCCAGTTTATTCATAGTAATGAAAATTTCTGTGTGTCATTTAGAATATCTTTATAAAATCACACTTCGTAAAACGTGCATCAAAATATGAGACATAGAAAGAGGAAAAACTAAGACGCTGCTTTGTGAAGAATAAGTTCAAATTTGGCAAGAAGACGACAAATTTTCGTTGCAGCTCGCAGGCGGCAGGTGCGCGAACCGTGAATAAAGGAATCTCCCCGCCTTTTGCTGAGAATATTTTTATAAGGAAAGTGTATCTTGCACCACCGTGCTAGTGTAAAATCACGGCTTACATTTTAATGTGCAGCTTGGCGTATTAATATGTCACGTTGTTTCATATGACTATTATTCAGCTAACTACGTAGCAATAAAATGAAGGTAATTAACATCATGTTTATTTCGTATGTAATGTATTCCATATTTATTTTAATTTATTTATTATATTCTTACTTAATTTTATTATATTACTTCTTCTTATTATTATTAAGAATGCACAAATTTGTAAAGATGTTTGGATGAATGTCTTTTTATTAGTCTTTCACGCAAAAACTACTGAACGGCATTTAATGAAGTTTTGGTATACAGAGAAGTTATAATCCATACTTAGAGCATAGGATTTATGAACTTACGTGAATGAAACCGCGAGATACAGCTGGAAGTATTATAAATGTGAGTGTGTTTGATCTCCAATAATCATGAAATTTGGCATATTATACTATTTAGGATGAAGAAAGATATACTTTTTATTTCAGTCCCATAGGTGAAGTCGTAGATAAAATCTAATTTCATATATTTATAAAAAATAAGATGTATGTAATATTTTTTTTCTCTTTAAACTGAAGTCATGAATGCAAAAAAGGTTTTAAGTGATTTCAAGAAGACAATTTATAACTGACCACTAGTTTTTAAGAATATTACAAACATAAATTACTACGAAAATAATATATTAAAAAAATTAAAATAATTCATTAAAAAAAAAGAAAATTATCAAATCAACTATTAATTACTATTTAGAAATATCTAGCGTACTTATATAATGCATAAACTTTTATAAAAATTATTACAGTTAAAATAAAAAAAAAATATATTTTTTCTGATATTTTAATGAAATCCATGTCACTAGTTAGTTGATTAGAAAAAAAATTGTAATCGACTAACTTTCTTTTATTCAAAACTATGTCATAATATTTAGCGCATTAAGTACAAAATAAATGAATTAGCTGTTATGCTGTTACAGTATTGTGCATGTCAGTCACAGGCAGATTTATATAAATGTATGTACTGTGACAATCACTGTGACAATTTTAATGCATGCGGGTTAATGTTGATAATAGAACTGTTGCCCGTCCACTATAATCCTCCGCTAATTGTTACTATCATACAATATTAACAATCTAATCACTAAAGCGGAACAAAGATAAGCTAGACTGCTAAAGCCTACTAATTCGTTAATGGTGCATCCAATAACGAACAGAGTGTCGGGGAGGATTAAATTGCCCATTCAATATCACGAAAACTGTCAAAAGATACTATATGTACTGTCCTATTTATATTAAGTGCCCCATGGCACAAAACAATTAATGGATTGATTGACAGACTGATTGTGTTTTGACAGCTGCCTTTGGCTTTGAATTTGAAGTTTTGACATTAAGTCACGTTGTTACGCGCAGAGGGAATATTGGCGGTGACTCGGCCGTTTGTATTTTTCTTATTATTTATTTTGACACGTTTTACGAGCAGTTAACGTAAGCTGAGACTCAGTCATTTTTAATATTCTTATAATTTCTTTTGTCACGTTATTGATATGCACGGACGATACGCTTTAGCTGAAGATGTACTATTTTTTTTTCTCATTATATATTTTTTAACCGCATCCACTTTGTAAATTATAAAATAATGTATATGAAATTAATTAAAACTTTGAACTGTCAGTTTTTTGGCATTAATGTGAGTGTTTTTCGTAGACTTTAGTTAGTCCGACATGATCATACTCTATCAGGTATTTACAATTATTAAAAAAAAAAACTACCATTATAAAAAATATAAACATATGTATTATATACATTTATAAGAAAGAGCAATGTTGGATTTAGAGATACTTAAAAATACAACCTATGAAATTTATACTGATTAAATGAATTTAATTTCATCATGCTAACGTAGTTGTAAACATTGCGAGTAATGAAATAAACAAACGCTAGACAAAATTATACCCAGAGTGGAATTATTTTCATTGTGACATTTTTCGCATAATTATTGCCCCAGTATAAGCAGTAGGGCTATTAGCATTTTTGGGTTGGAACATAAAAGAGATGAGTTTACGTGCACAAAAATGTTCTACATGTATATCTGTAATACAATCCCTGCTTTCCTCATTAATATTATAAATATTAAAGTGATTTTGTTTGTTATCTTTAAAATAAATAGTATATGTGTACATAAAATTGTAGATTTGTACCTACACATACATACATTATTAATTTGTTATCCCGATCAAGCAATATTTCAGGTCCGTGGATGAAATCGTGAGCGTAACTAATAAGATAATACATATTTACATTTGTATATGCAACCTAACGGCGGAACCGAATACTTTTATTAGCCTTAAAGGACGTAGCCGCCCTAGATGAACGGGACCAAACAGGCGATAGGCTTAAAAAAGCCAAATTAAAAGTACTCGTAACCACAGATCGTATTTTTTTTTTTACAACACAGGGGGCAAACGAGCATCGGCTCACCTGATGGTAAGTGACTACCGCCGCCCATGATCACCCACAACACTAGCGGCATTGCAGGTGTGCTGCCGGCCTTTTAAAAAGGAAATAGATTGATCGTGTATGAAAGAACTCTGTTTGGATTGGTGCATTTGTTCTATTATTTGTATCTACCCCAATGGGAGACAGGCATAGCGGATTCGTATGTAAGTATGCATGAATGTAAAAAAATTGGTATGCCAGTTTCTTTTTCATTACTGCTATCAGTGTTACGATTTTTCTTTTATATAATTCACAATTTTTAGAGGTTAAATGTAAACCATTAATTATTTACTACAGTAATAATATTAAACTACTATAATAAAAACAATAAAAAATGTCGAGACTCATTAATACGATGCAACCTACCAAATTAATGATGTTTTAAATTTTATATTTTTTTTTCAATTTTACTTTTAACACTAATAATGCTAATATTTAGAATTTATCCACTGTATTTGCATATAAATAAAAATATAAAATAGTTAACCTAACTAAAATTTCATTAATAATGGATTAGATATATACATTTGTTTGACCGAGATGGGGTTGGTCATTTTTTCTTTATCACTGTGAATTTCCCGAAAATTGGAACTCGTTAAATCGGATTCTTTATACAGAGCAACAACTCTACTTTCGGTAAAATTTTTGGAACTAAAATAAATGCAATCAAATAGTTTCCTATTTCGGTAACTACTACGGATATTATGTGTTGTAAAATTTCGTTTGTTTGTAGTATTACAAAGACATACAAATAAATATCTAAATATTATTCAATTATATTCCATTCTTCTTCACTTTATTTTATTCAATAATTAGATACTCCTTTGAATACATTTTAAAACCACTAACTCATATTAATTTAATAAAATCTAATTTAAATTCAACGTGGAAATTTGACATGTATAAAATTAAATATTTATTTAAAAAATAATAAATACTATATATTTTAATTAAATGTTCACAAAATGATTATGGATTGGATATTCATTTTATGGGGGAATCCGTATGATTAAAATCACCAAAATTATTTTACAAAAGAAAAAAATGAAAAAGATATCGTATATGTTGTATACACATATTGCATTGAAAAACAATGAAATACAACAGACACGACTATTCACAAAAACCTAGTCGGGTTTAAATTTTCCAAGCTTTTGACAGATTATGACTGCCATATTTTTACGGTGTCTACATAACGACATGTTATCATGTATTCTATAGCACTTCTGTAGTTAAGATGACTAATGACGTCCCATTTTCTAAAATCCGTCAAGTTATGCCATAGACATACTACATATGAGTACTAACAGACTGGAAATGAAGTAATAAAAATGAGACCAGAAAATGGTTATACTAGAGTGCGTGTTTTGTGAATGTGTGCACGTGACAGGTCTGAATCTGAATGGAATTAAACTTGCAAATTGAGCAAAAAGCTCACGTATTTTTTTATATTTTTTATTTCAATTCATGACACATGATTATGATGATATGATACGTTTAGATTTATAATTGATGTAAATTAATTATATTTTTCTATCAATTCTTGTACAAAATATTTCCAATAGTTCTATAATACTGCAATATTTAAGAATTTAAATATTTAAAACATAATTATGTGAAAAATATACAATTTTGTTTTTTTTTCTAATTCATGTTATATCCAGGTAAAGCGTACTTAAAAATCCACCCAAATTTAAAAATAATTCTAACTTGTTTTGATCGTACTCCCGCTGAATCAACTTTAAGCTTATATTGTGTAAATGAATGTCCTATATGACTATCTCGCTCTAACATATGTTATTGTATTTTCTTTCTTTTACGTTACCAATATTAATAGTCTGGCCGTAAATACCGTTGCATAAAAACTTTTCTTTTTCCACTTTTAAATTATTTTGAATTTTGAACACGTTTATTATTTTAAAAACTTCTTTCGATTTCGCACCATTTAACATATTTTTTCGTGTTCATTATCAAATTACAGTATGGAATGGGGTGTTACAGAAAATAGAATTGCAGTGATCGCCTTGCACAAAGTGGGTATGGAGCCGTAGGTCATATTACAGACACTTCAAAAGCTTGGTATGTTCCTATATCGTACTATCAACAGATAAAACAATACTTCCTCTGTCGAAAACTAGAAAAGATTGGACCGGCCGCGTGCTGTTAGAACTACAAAGGCTGTCAATGCTGTTAAAGCCATAATTCATCGAAACTTGTTTAGGAAGCAAAAAATCTTATAGCGTGAAACTATGATTATCGCTAGTACTCTGTCGCGTATTACGAGTGCTTATCGTCGTTATACAGGACATGTCCTAAATTAATCTTTACAATTAAAGATAGTGAATGATTAAAACACCTTCTGTCGTGATACGCAGGTGAAAGGCACAGAAATATCCCCTTTACTGATAAAAAAAATTCATTAATTCATATAAAATTCGCATGTTTTCAAATTGATCACCTTTCTGTTCTTATTTAATTTGTCCAGTTCCAATTAGTTACTCTACTTCCAGAATACTACTTTAAGTGCAAGATGTTTACTCGCACTTAAAGTAGATTAAAGCTTTAGAAAAAGAAAACTTTGCTTTCTTTAAAATTAATTTGTATTAACTGACTTTTCTGTTTTTTTTTTATAGATGATAATGGAATGCTAACCCCGCCTGCGCTATATATACACTAGCGGGGTATCAGCGAGAGATGATTGGTGAGGATGAAAAGGCAGGTCAGTTAGCCCATCGTAACGAATTTAACGATAAATTAGTTACGATGGTTTCCAAGGGGAACCGCGTGGAGGTCGACCTCATAAGGTATATTGATAGCGATGGGACTAACCTCCCCATTACTAACGATCCCTTAACCCTTAATTTTCTGTTAAACTTAGCGTGGGACCAAAATTGACACAATATTGTACATAACATTATCTTTTCTGTAGCGCATGGAGTTTTGTTAAGCCGAAAGTCATTAATGTTAAAATGTTTGTGTATTCAACTACACACGAGTGGATATAACAACCTGCAAACCACAGCAAAAGCGAAAAGTTGTTGGCTTCTAATTAATGTTACAAAAATAAGGTAGTCCGCTATTTTACTTCCATTTGTATAGAAAAGAGATTTTTTCTCAGAAACAACGTAATTCGAAAACACTATAATTATACACATTAGCTACTAGTTCTTCTTCGTGACTTTGTTCGCGTAAATCAGTCTATTTTGTACCTTATCCTAACCTAATAAAGGATAAGAAAGGCTAGGATATAATTTACTCGCCGCGTGCCAAATTTCATTTTAATCTGTTCAGCTTTTTATGAGTAGTAAACATAAAAACATCCACACACCTATACACAAACATCTTTACAAATATTTATTTATAGTATATTCCACACCGCGTGGAACTGGTTATTTTTTGTTCCCTATTATTTTGGAAAATATTTTTTAATACATGATACGTAATAAAGGAAATCTATACTATATTTGTTCAAAATTTCAAGATTATAGCACTAACCATTTAGACTATGGATTGTTAAACCAATTAGTCTACCAGTCAGCCAGAGATCATTTTATATATGTAAGTGCATAAAATAATAGAAGAATGGGTGAACGCATAAAGTACTAATAAAAATAAACTTTAATGTTATAATAACAGAGAATATAATACTTTGACAATAAGCTCCCTTCTAACAGACTGAATGGTGAAACGTTGGAGAACTCAATTATTTACGACTTCATAAAAGAGTTTCCCAATACGCCTGTACTTTTTGCGTTTTACGTTATGCGATATCTTCATTAATTTGAAAGAAATTTTGAAATAATTCTTTTTTGAATAGATAAGTTTATATATATATATATATATATATATATATATATATATATATATATATATATATATATATATATATATATATATATATATATATATACAATTGACGTTACTGTTATTTCTGTACACCAAAATTTACAATATGTTAACACAAATTTAACTAAAAAACAAAATTAACTAAAAAAATGGGCGTTAGAATGACTGTTCAAAAACGCTTATAACTACGTTCACTTGAATAAAATATTTATTTATTTATTTATTTATTCTTTATTGTACACAAAAAAATATTACATATAATATATATAAAATAAAGGTGTACAATAGGCGAGCTTAACTCTGTAAGAGTTCTCTTCCAGCAAACCCTGAGTGGAAAGGAGCATTAATTATTTATTAGCGGGCAGTATGCGTACAATAATAGAAGGAAACATTATTGATGTTTCTATTAAAACATATGAAATATGTTGACTATATAAATAACTCATACAATTAAAATCAAAATAAATACATATCTGTATACAATAATACATATACATATATACATAGACATAAAATATCTCTTTACATACAAAAAAATAGGTACATATACATACATAGATATAATAAGTTTATGAGGACAGAAGATGCTCTTTTAATCTGCTCTTGAAATAAAAAATATTGTTATACTAATATTATAAAAATGAAAGATTTGTTTGGGTGTTTGTTTGTAATGGATAAACTTAAAAACTACGTAACTATTAAAAAAAGTCTTTTATAATAAAGCTACATTATCAACGAGTAACATAGGCTATATATTATTTTCTATCTGTGTAAAGTCGGGGCAGATTTCTAGTACTTTATAAAATAATAATGGACTCAAAACACTCTCTTTTACTGTAATTCCGTAACTTCCTATTCACATTTATCTACCTACAAGAAGTATTCGACTGACTTCAAACAACAACAGGTACAAACGGACCGATTCGAATGTATTTTTTAATAAAAAAATGTTCATGTAATTTTTAATAGATTAGATTATATGTTTCTTTAATAGAAAAATTTCCCACATTAATTTTAATTTAATTTTGTCAAGATCAAAGCCTTTTTCAGTACAAAATTTTAATATTTATTAATTTATTCAAAAGAAATCACCGTTAAATAATTAAATACTAATGAACAATATTTAAGGTCTTAACTCAATTACTTTAAAAGTATCCAAAATAATTGGGTATAAACCCATAATAAATATTAAAAAGATTATCAATAACAATAATAATCGTAATGAATAAAAAAAATATAATACCCTTGTCTTATGTATTTGTCCTGATATATTAATTTAATAATATAAGAAGAAGTGCCTCTAACAAAAATACTCTGAAACCTTATATGTTCGCATTAAATTATTATTTTCTTTATGCAAAATAAAAAAAGAAAACCCAATATAAATACCCATTAGCATTGGGATTTTCAAATACCCTATATTAAAAAAAGACCTGCTTTATATGTGTATGTTTTAATTATTTGGTAAAATGGTTTCTTCAAATATTCACATAGATGGTATAATAAATATATGACTCCGAAATTAATTATTGTATATATAATTAAATCAATATAGAATGTATTTCAACGGAATTCTGAGAAATTGTTTGTTTTAATTTATGTATTTTTTATTACAGTATTATAATGAAATATTGTTCGGTACGCGATTTTATTTTTAAAATGTTTATCTTTTTTTATTAAATAATTAAATTATTAAAAATATTTTCACTCAGTCGTAAAATGACAATTTCAAGATGACAATGACAAGATGATAACAATTTCTATCTGGACAAAGCTAGTATAGGTTCATAACTAAACTGGGTTTAAATTGTTATGATAAAAACAAAAATATCGCGTAATACAAACACATATATTATTTGAAAAACTAATATAATTTTTTTTACAATATTTACTATAAATATTGCCTTACGTTACAGCGAATTATATTGCTAGGCAACACGCTGTACAGTATTCACTCTGTAGAAGACTTCCAGATGAAGTCTTTACAATTGTTACAACCAACATTCCAATTCATTAAATTTCCATTTCATACTTGTATAGATGGCATATATAAAGAAAAACAATAAAAGAAACACAATAGAGATTTCCCTAACTTTTATGTTTTAAGTCGGTTAATTTATTTAAATAATTATTTCAATTGTGCACGACATCTTTGGTCACGTGTCATTAATTGCGCTACATTCACAATCAGCTCACGTAGCCTCTCGACAACGGCAAACAGCGATATTTTGCCAGCGTCGAAAGTTTCACGGTAACTTGCTGACCACATTGTAGGTCGTTTGCCCGACAACAATTAAACGCAAACATCTTGTATATATCAGTGTTTATACTTTGCGGATACCTATTTGAAATTTATTTAATTATAGCTCTTACTTTTTAAAATAAGTAATTTATTTTAGCTTCAAAATGGATAAATATATATATATATTTTTATATAGTTGCAATACCTGGTAGTATTAACATTGTTAGTCAATATATCAATCATAAGGTTCAGATTCGAATTTTTTTTCAGTTATTGTATCACAACTTGATTGTAACTTGCAATAGCTTTGTATTCGTGTGTCCCATTCACACATCCAGCGCGTACCTTTGTGCACTACCCAGCCACTGTGCATTGTTTTTATTGTCTTTTGTAAATTTGCAATATTAATACATTTAAAAAAATAGTAGATATTTTTATTTCAATTCTGTTTGTCAATTGTGTTTAAATGCTCATGACTCAATAAAGTCAACAGAAGTATATTAGTAAAAAAAATATATAATTTTTAAATTTTTCCAGATATCTTTATTTACACTTTAAATCAAATAAAGAGGGTAAACAGATATCTTTACCTTTAAGTCACACCCACATTCTATCAGTTACATCGTGACTATGAATCTTGCAACAGGGTTGAAATAACTATCAGTGCGTTAAAATAAAGAAATACGTGTGAAGAATCCGTCGATTATATATTTCACTTATTAAATCACGAATTAATATAGGATATTTATTTAAAAACATTATAAGGAACATATTTCTGGTTTTTTTATACAACTTAAAACGGTAAACAAGCTGACGGCCCACCTGATGGAAAGTGGTAGGCATCGCCTATAGACATGAGCAGTAACATGCACATAACAGAATATACTGTTTCGCCCATGATACCCCCCACGCGTTGCCATTCCTGAGGACTCAGATGTTATTCCTCTGTACCCTGTAAATTCACGCCATATCCCACCCTTCAAACCGAAACACAGTTATGCAAATACACCTGCTTCACGGTAGAAACACGAATGGGACAGAAGTACCCAAGCAATCGACTTTTGTACAAAGTCTCCCTCTGGTGTCAATAAATCATATAATAATCATAAACATATAAGTAATAAGGCGAAACTTGTCAGATATTATGACACTTTTCTTGTGAACAAGCGTTACTCTAATAACATCGATATGTATACAAATAATCTTTATATGTAATAATAGAAGTAGTGAACCTTGTTTACAGTAAATAATACTTTCGAGTAAGTTCCGGTTATGTTATCTCTGGCAAAAATAAACAACGAAGAAAGTAAACAGACATGTTTGCCTTAAGTATACCTGTATTTCATCAGTTATATTACAATCATAGTTCATGCAGCAGGGTTGAAATATCGGCGCGAATGAATGAACATAAACATTTTAATGCTTTAAATGGTGAGAACTCATCTAATGAGTTTAGTAGGCCACTTAAGCAGACTTGCGTGGCTCTCTCGCGAGTACGCGTGGTTATGCTACGCAAGTAATCCACAAGGCAATACTGCTCACTATTGCATCTCTTCTATAATTGTGAGTTAAAACTTACCTACCTACTATACTTTACAGATGAGACTACTATGATCGCAAGGTGAGTTATCAGCGGTTAAGGAGTTAAATGTGTATAGACAACCGCGAACTCGAATCCTCTTTCATTAAATTAAGTCATAGTATACATTAAGATTGTTATTCTAAGATTGTTATAATAGACATTTTGTTTCTGTTATAATTACATAGCATTTAGTTCATATCCTGCTGTATTCAGTTTCGGATAGTCCATTAGATCAGGAGTCTCCTAAACATCCTCTAATACCTGCGCTATAACTCCGCTAATTCGTATAGGCACGTAAAAGCGAAATTAACCCACTGTTCTTAATTACATTCTCGCATGCTTTACTTTCCCTTAAAAGGGTCGCTTTGTACACAGTTTATCCGCTCCACTTCATGCAAATAAATGAAAGTTTTCATCCCAAATTTTTATTATGATTACATTTGGATACTAATGTAGCAAAACTTGTGTTTACTTAGGATTGTTAAAGGTATCCTTTGGTTATGTTAGTAATGAAGGATTCGCAGAAATAAATAAAAGAAAATTGTATCCATAGCTATAATTTGATATCGTATTATTTTCAACTAATAGCCAATTTAGCTAAAAGATATTCGTAGAATTTTCTCTCTATCTTTAAATTTACTATTAAATGTATGCTTGTTTAATAGAAACCTATAATAATAATCAACTTTATTCATCCATCAACTCTCTATATTATTTTTGGGGTCACTATTTCAATTACTAGAGAGTTATATTTTTATTTTTACATTTGCCTCCACGAAATTTCCACTTAAGAGTCTTCCAACAAATTTTATAGGCTACTCGTATTATATCAATATTTCTTTTTGTTATATAAATTAGAATGGCAAACAAGCTGACGGCCCACCTTATGGAAAACGGTAACCGTTGCCTATAGACATAAACAGTGCTATAGATATACTCGTAACAAAGTGTAGTGAGACTGTATCGCCTATGATACCCTTCATGTGTAGCTATTCCTGAGGACTAAAATTTCATGCCTCTGTACCCTCTGTACATTGCAATGTCATTCCCATATCCTACCCTTCAACCGAAATACAGCCATGCAAACACAAGTACTTCATGGCAAAAACACGAAAAAATATATTGCCTATACAATGGTGAACTTGTCAATAGATATTTTTTGGCTACAGCAACTATGAGAAATTTATATACATTTTAGCTATATTAATTTACTACTTATATACAGAGGTCGGTAGATATTCTTTTTTCTTGTTAGGCAGATAAATTCTAAGCATTCCTCCTTACAGAGCTCAGTGCCGCTTCTAAACAGCTATGTTTTTGTTTGTCTATAAAGTAATAATATTTTACAAAATGTCCTGTACCTATACCTGCATCTGCGCCTATCTCCCTCAATGGGAGACAAGCGTGATAAATAAATATTTATGTATGTTACATGTCAAGATTATACTTACTAATAAATATCTTTCCACATTAAGTGAGTCGTATTCTCAGTAGAAAATTACCATATTCCCACTGAGGTGAAAATAGTCTCTCATTCTAAGCTCTGTAACAAAATTAGAATCTATACTAAAAAGATATAGTAAAAAAAAAATTGTCATACCAAACGGCCAGCTATGTAATACGTTTCAAGGGAGCTTAAAATGCCTTCAAATGGGGTTGCTTCGTGTAATTTCGTTCATACAAGAATAAACGTAGCTTGTTCGTTCACATAAATTGCTGTTCTATTCTATAAAAGCTCGTATGAGCACACACTAAAAAGTAATTGGATATGAACACTTCAGAAATTCCTTCATTTTATTTATTTATTTAGACACCATATCTATTTATTTTTAAAATATACCAGCTCTAAGTATAATGCATATCTCGTCAACGAGACGAATGTGGATGAAAAATTTGGTGCGAACATCGTGTTTATTTAACCAAGGTTGTAGCCCTGTAATTTATTAGCACAGATAAATTTCAGCCCTAAAACGCCAGAGCGAGGGTGCAGAACATATTACTGGTATTGATGATATCAAGCTGAAGGGCTTAATGTATCGCACCGCCCTATCTCACACTCCATTAATCGATCACAGTAATATGTCAGAAAACAAAAAAAATATATATACTCCTAGACTTCTCGAGTCGAAGATTAAATCATTATTTTTTCTTAGATGAAAAAATGTCAGCGAATTTCAAGCTTTTTTTTTCATCTCGGACGATATCAAAATAGAAAAATTGTGATTTAATTTAAATAGAAAATTTATGTTTTATTCACTGGTACTAATGGATTGATCATTAAAAAAAATTGTTAGTCTCTTTCTAGATATAAATTACAACACACTTGTACAACTTACGTTACATAGTCAGTTGAAGTTGCTGTTGTATTAATATATAATATATATTAATAAATTTACATATTAACATATATTTCATCCGTGTAACAAAAGTCAATGAAAAATATTTCATTGACATTTGTTTTAAAACATGTATGTTAATATAACTATATTATATGTAAATATATTATTACATATTTTATATATATAATGTTAACAATGTATATATAAAATATGTAATAATATATTTTCATATTTACAGTATTACTAGGAGTTAATATTTAAACATATGGTAGTTCCTGCCGCCATTAGCGGTAATAACTCAGTTGGACAGCGCTTGACAGCGGTCTGAGTATCCCAAGATAAAATCCAAGCCTATATCTCTGATCTTCAAATTCAGTTATGGGTCATTTAAAAATGATTGTCACTTTGTACACATTTTCTTCCACACACAATCACAATATGGAACCAACTCCCAGCAGCAGTATTTCCAAACAGATATATATATATATAATTAAATCTTTCAAGAAAAGAGCATATTACTTCCTAAAAGGCCTGTAACATACCTGCCATTTCTCTGATGTTGTTCGTTTAATTCACACAACCTTCATCGGCCTAATTTTTATCTCTGTTGTAATCAACCATATAACAATTTTTAATTATTTTTACCGTATAATTCTATTTCGGTTTTGCCAAAGATTGACTGGTAGAGAATTTTATACAGCATTTTTTAATGTGGTCATTAAAGAATAAATAGTCTGTCAGCTTTCTTGTTTCTCCTTCTTAATCTTTCAAAGAAAAAGCATTTGTTTCATATATTTGTACACATAATCTATCCAGCACTCTTGATCCACCTAATATCTAGTGCTATCTCTATATCTGTGCCTAATCTAATCTGATACTATTGATATAACATGGCCTTACCATTTAGCCGTATTCCATTTTGTATGATATCTCACATATAAAGAGGCTGACACAAATATATTCATTGCCGTTGTGATCTGCTCCGGTAACTTCATACATCAATTTTGTGCATTTTAGTCTTAGTACTGTAGTGGTCACGTCTCGCGTCTGTACGAGCATGAGCACTGATACATTACCTTGTAGACGAGTTTCGTAGATATTTTGAGGTCACAGATAACACTTGTCACCTGCCACCATGTTCATGTCGCTCTAATTCGAGATATCGTGACGTGGTCGATGTCACCGGATGCCTATGTTATTGCTTTGAGGTATCCGAAATTATTCGCTCTGGTAGCCGATATCAAAGTGTCCTATATGGATATTCGATCTATACTATTATTACATATGAGTTGCAGGTAGTTTATTATAAACTTTTTTTATATTTGTAAGGTAAATTACTGATTACTTACTAAAAAATCATTAAAAAAGCCTCGCAATGTGTAACTAACTACGCTACTTATGAAAATTGTAATAAAATAAAACATAAAAGATTACTATGAGCAAAGCTACGCAATTAGTTTTCGACATAGTTAAAAATTCTTTAATAAAACAAATTTTTCTTTATTAAACAATTCGTCAGCTACATACAGGTTACTTGGAAATTGTTAATTATAAATAACTGAAAGAAATAATAACTGTACCTATTGAATTTATTAATAAAAATACAATAAATAAATAGTTTAACAATAAATGATAAACATAAATGTTTACCATTTATTGTTAAACTAGTCATTAGTTTATACCGCTCAGCTCCTTGCTGGTCGCTGGTTTTTATTATAGATAAATTTCACAAAAACCTGGATTCAGAAAAATAAAAAAACTGAAAGTACCGTGCATATATTGTGGAAAAAAACCAAATAACAATAACTACAAACGAAACATAAGAAAAAAAAGTATTTCACAATAATGAAATAATTTGTGCAATAAAGAATAAATAAATGAAATAATTTATATATCAATGTTTTTGTTCGTATTGAACAGAGCATTATATGCTTTCATTTTTTGGTTCAGCTTGACGCGTCAAGTATGAATTATATGGAAATAGTAAGCTATATATATATATATATATATATATATATATATATATATATATATATATATATATATATATATATATATATATATATATATATATATATATATATGCCATTGCGGACTTTTTTGTAGACGTATAAAAGAGAAACAATCCCATCATACGTTGTTTTTAAGTCTGTTGATTACTGTAAACCGCATGAAAATTCGTCCAGCAGTTTTTGAGATCATTGCAAACATTCAGAGAGACATATTAGATATGTCTGCTTTACATTTACAAAAATGTCTAAACTGCGTCAAAGAATACAACTCAATATAGTAAAATTAATTATGTAAGGACTTTTAGTTACTTGCGATTTTGTTATCTATAATATGATCGTCATCATCATAATCATATCGGCCGGTAAATCTCCATTGCTGAACATAGACATTCTCCATAAGAGTAATTGCTACGTTTGGCAGGCGGGTTGACAACCGTAGTCAGGCTCTTGTGATGTTTTAATATATTATTATAATGTTGATAAATTATTAATTTATAATTAGACTTATGTCACATATAACAGTCTTAAATATGTATTTATTTTAGTAATATTAATTTGTCTATTTTTATATCATTTAATTGGACGAATTGTATTTTATTCCTTTTTTGAAGAAGCAGCGATGAGTAGGTGATTCATTATTTTGTTTACCACTCAATGAAGAAAAATAAAAATAATACACTATTAATAACATATTACATTTTATAAATACGAGTACTAATATTTGATTTACAGATATAAATACTATAATCAGAAGTAAATTAACTAGGTTCTGACTTGTAGTTTATTCATAAATTTTAAATTGTCTACTGCAGTCCGTTATTAAACATTTTAAATGCCCCATATATTTGAACCATAAGCTCCGGACATGGCACGCTGGCTTATCCGCTAATACATCTCGAGAACATATCGGTCTGTTTTAGTTCATAATATGGTATACGCAATCTCAATTTTATAACTGCAGTTAAATAAATACTTATAAATATTATTATTCGCCGTGTAGATCCGGCATAGAATAGGCCACCCCATCCTTTCCCGTGGGTGTCGTAAGAGACGACTAAGGGAAGGCGAGGGATGGGCAGCAGCGTCCCTCGTAAAACATCTCCAAAACCTAACTGTGGTTGCCAACCCGCCTGCCAAATGTAGCAACTATTGCGAGCATGACAAGTACTGGTAAAACCCGTTAAGGGGGAGGCTTATGATCATCAGTAGACAATTATGGATGAAATTTTATCAGATATACCGTGATCTGATTCGGTCGTCTCTGTTTACCTTACTTAGGGAACTTGGCGTTAAGATAGATAGATTGAATATGATTGAAGAAGAAAAATGTTTACATAATAAATGTAAATCTTGACATAAAACCACTTTACAAGTATAAATTAACAAGTATAAAAATAGTACCTAGACTAATCCTATTAATATTTTGCATTTACCGAAAGATTGTTACAATAGATGGATCGATATTTATAACTATTTCACGCAAAAAACACTGAATGGATTTGTACACGAGTGGGTTATATCCCAACTTAGTATATAGGATTCTTTTTATCAGAATGTATTCATTCACGTGAGTGAAGTCACGGGATTAAACTAGTATCTAATATTCTCAGTATGGGAGAAAACCGTTTCCAGCATTATAACTAGTTGTTTGAGTATGGTGCCCTTTGATATCAAAAGTTTCTAGACCGCTTTCTTTATACACGAAGGCCAGAAGTCGACGGGTTATAATGATAATAATTATAATGGCAAAGGAGGCTAGCAATTTACTAATTTATAACTACATCTAGTAATTTCATAAATTCTCATACTTTTCAAATTTACTGTCATATAAAATTGTGATTCGCTAAAATGGATTTTTTTTATAAGTAGAGGAAAGCAATCATGATACGATTCTTTGATGGTCGGCGAGTCTATTCGTTAAAAGTAAAAAAAAGTTAAATTTAGTATTCCAAATATATTTCAATTTGGTCAATGAATTTATTTAAATGAGCCCTCTGACTACGACATGTTGAATGAATTGGAATGATTGTGAAGAAGACAAATCGCCCGCAACTTAACTCAGGGAAGAATACTGTCAACAAAGTCGAAGCAAACTTAACTTCGCCTATATAAGCGCAGGCGAACGTAATATTAGTAGGAGTCGGGGTGGTGATAATTAGCGCATTCACGATATCCTTTCGGAAGCCGAAGATACTTGCGCTTAAAGCAAGTGCTCGGGATACTTTATAATAAATAACGTTAGTTATTTAAATACCAACTTTAATATGAGTATTTCATTTTGTTTATAATTTGAAATTTATATATTAATAAAGATTTTACTTTGATTATATCAACAAACTAAAACCTATAGTTTTGACATCTCAAATGAGGAACAAAATTATGCCAAATTTTAATTCATAAATTCGCAATTGAAAGTATTAATATATTCATGCACATATTGTATATATGTATACTTACAGTTCTGTTGATACAAGTGAACATGAACCTACCAAAATCTAAGACATTTTTTATGTACCTTTACCATGACTCTGCTTCGATTTTTATTAGCGGTATAAGAACATCTTCGACTCTCCCGCACCGCCGTTATAACTACACCTCCATTCTCTAGTGAGCGTCGCTAACTAAACCTTTAGATAAGTTTTGTGTATAATATTTTAACTGAATAATTTTGTTATAGTTAAACTAATGTTTAATGTTTGGGAGTTAAATGTTCACCCAAAGCGTTACTCGCGGCTGATGCTGACGTATGTACTACATTATCATCTAACTGACAGCTTAGCACCTGCCCAAATTGTTGCGTGTGGATACTCCATTAATCAATATGTGCCGAAACTTGTACAACACACTCTTCATAATAATACCCCTAAGATAAACGACTATGTATTATGAAAACATCTATATCTATATACGTGTAGGTATACCACCGGATAAAGATATTGTATCTATATTGGACCAGATAATATTGGCTATTTTGATGGTTTTATTCTCGAACGAACAATTTATTTTAGATGTATAATATAATAAGAACAAAAATATTTGGTTTTTTATAATAATTATTATTATTACCAGAGGGTGATTTTGTACAAAAGTCGATTGCTTGGGTACCTTTCTCCCATTCGTATTTCTACCGTGAAGCATTTGTGTTTGCATGGCTGTGTTTCGGTTTGAAGGATGGGTTTGAGGGATATGGCGTGAATTTACTGGGTACAGATGAATAACATTTGAGTCCTCAGGAATGGCAACGCATGGGAGGTATTATGGGTGAAACAGTATACTCTGTTATATACATGGTACTGCTCATGTCTATAGGCGACGGTTACCACTTTCCATCAGATGGGCCGTCAGCTTGTTTGCTATTCTAAGTTGTATAAAAAAAAACAGTGGATATTCATAACTTCTATATGTATAGTATCTAAATTATTCCGTGAAAACTTATATCAGCGAGATAAAAAATTTACTCTACCGGCATGGTCAAATTTCATCTAAATGTGTTAATTAAACAGTGAATTATTAACTCCCAAACATATTACCAAGCTTTCAGAGTTTTCATAAAACAAATATTTATTCAAATAGAAGCTAGGGTTTGTTTTTTTATAGGCTTTTTATAAACTATGTTTTTATGTAGACAATACGAGTATAATTCAGCTCTGCCCAGTTAACTATAACTTTTATCTGTAATCTGAAGAGTCATAGATAATTTTTACTTTTAATATTTACGTATCTTTTAATAAAAAAAAAACCAATACTATTTCGTATATACCACAAAATATCTTCAAACTAATTGATAAAGACAAAAACCAACCGAAAACATAAATGACTGTGAAAGAAATCACAGTTAGGGAACACCACTTGTTCTCAAATATTACGAGCCCGTAGAGAAGGTTACGGTCAAGAGGACGACGCAAAGGTCATAAAAAAACACAATCCAATGTCCAGAGAGCCATTAACTATTGAACCCGACATGAGCCTTCTAAGTAAAGGGGTCAACTTAACCCCTCGTCTCCCCTTAAATTGGCATTTGGTCAGCAAGTGTCTAAATTCATAAGTACTACCAACTTACTGTTCCAGCAGACGGTGACTCGACAGTCGTAAACTACGCGTTGTAATAATGTAATACTTGTCCCTAAACAATGATATAATGCTTCGCTAAAAAGTTACTTTGCACTTAAACAAGTCTGCATTTCTCTACTTAGTAATACAAAATGATAGACCGACAGCTGGTTTGCTGTGAAATACATAACAAGTGGCCGTGACAAAGTAAAAAAGACTGTAAAATAAGTTATTGACAGTTTGTGACTGCTACGTCATGTTTCATTTATAGTGTCATCATGAACGCCATTATAGTACTTTCAAAGTATTATCTAATATATAAAATTCTCGTGTCGCGGTCTTTGTTACCAAACTCCTCCGAAACGGCTTTACCGATTTTTATGAAATTTTGTGTGCATATCGGATAGATCTGAGAATCGGCCAACATCTATTTTTCATACTTCTCAATGATAAGGGCGACCCACCACAAACTGTTTTAAATCTAACCCAAATTTTTTGTAGTCATAAAAAAGTATGTATACACAAATATAGATAACAGAGAAATTTTCTACGTTATTTTAAATACCATAGATTTTTCTGTAATATATAAATAAAGGACTATTTTCTGTATTCTCCTCAAAATTATACGCATGTGTTAACATTGCTGCATTTTTAAGGTGAAATTGTTACAACAGTTGCAAGTATATTATAGGGCATATGATATACGACAGGTTAATGACATTCAAAGGAGGTTAAAAAATTTCCCACTAATTAAAAGTTGGCTCTCTACCTAACGTAATTGAAAAAAAAACTGTAACTGGAAATCTGAAAAATACTGATTCAACTCTTGTCAGTGAAAATATTTACTTTTATTTAGTATTAATTGGGTACAGTAAAATAATATTATTGACTGTTTATGATTGTCAGCCTCAAAAAGCTTTAATAAAAATAAATTTGTAAGTAATAAGTATTTAATGTTTTGTTTTATGCAACTTAGAATGGCTAACAAGCTGATTGCTCACCTGATGGAAAATGGTAACCGTCGCCTATAGACGGGAGCAGTACCATGGACATAACATAGTATATTGTTCCGCCCATGACACCTCCCATGCGTTGATATTACTAAGAATTAAGGTGTTATTCCTCTGTACCCAGTACATTCACTGCCATATCCCACCCTTCAAACAGAAAGACAGCCATGTAAACATAACTGCTCCACGGTAACTGTTTACGTATGAGTTTTTTTATACCACTGAGGTGGCAAACAAGCATACGGCTCACCTGATGGTAAGCGGTTACTTTTAAATTTCTTTATTTTTTAAATACACTCATAGGACTGTATTTTAAAATAAAAAATATTATTTCATAGTATAAACCAACGAAATGAATGTTTAAAAAAATCCTATAAAAAATATTTTTAATTATACCTATGGAAAAAAGAGTATAAAAATAATTGCAGAAAATCTAAAATTTCAATGCTCACTTAACCTGTGTATAGCTTAACATTATTTTATATTTAGAAATATAATGAAAAAGGAGAAAAGGCGCAACGCAAACAAAAAGCGAGACCATGTTTAATTTATCCGACTTTGTCTCGGCTTAAACGGCTTTTCCATGAAGGAAAAAAATATATACTGAAAAATGAAAGTGGAGCCGCACGCCAGCCGGCCAGTACCTCGCTTCAGTCACGTCTGAAGACTTATTTTATTCTTGAATCAGTTATTAACTGGATAAAAATAAATAAAAGTACATTTTATCAGCAGTCAATAGACTAAGATGACGCTAACAACAACAAGTAATAAATAAATACAAATGAACATTATATATGACGTAGCGGTATATTAAACCGTTACACCATCAAGGCCATCAATTTTTATTGCCTATTATGATATTAAAAATAATGTATTTATTAAAAAAAAAATATTCTACTTTGGTGGCAAACTTAAAACTTTATTTAGCTTATAATATAGGGTTTAAAGTATTACATATATAATGTTTCATTATCATCATATCAGCCTTTACCTGTCCACTGCTAAACATTAAGAGGGACGCTGTTACCCATCCCTCGCCCTCCCTTAGTCATCTCTTACGACATCCACAGAAAAGAAAGGGATGGCCTATTCTATTTTTCTTTTTATACAACTTAGAATGGCAAACAAGCTGACGGCCCACCTGATCGAAAGTGGTAACCGTCGCCTATAGACATGAGCAGTACCATGGACATAACAGAGTATACTGTTTCGCCCATGATACCCACATGAGTTGCCATTTCTGAGAACTCAGATGTTATTACCTCTGTATCCAGTAAATTCACGCCATATGTCGCCCTTCAAACCGAAACACAGCCATGTAAACACAACTGCTTCACGGTTGAAATACGAATGGGACAGAGGTATTCAAGCAATCGACTTTTGTACAAAGTCTCCCTCTGGACGGACGATACATAAAATAAAAATAAAATGATAAAATTACTTTTATACCAGGCAAACTAATTAGGTAAACAGATAATACCCGAAAGTACATAATCGTAAAAGTTATATAACTTTAATTATTTAAATTTCACTGAATAATAATCTGCAATTGTATAATTTATTCCTATAATATTTACATAGAGTACCTACATAGTAATATACTCGTAGTATGTCTGTTCGGGTTACCTACAAAACGTACCTATATGTCACCAAGCGGGACAAGCCGTGGCTCTGACTGAATTATTCATGAGACATATGGACCTAAAGCAGACTGGATTTCAGACAGGAATTTTAAAATATCTATACAGTGCTTTAAAATTGAAAATTGTTTTATGAAAAGAAAATAAACTCTACTACGGTTGTTTTCAAATATATTGTAAAGTTATAAAGTTCAAGACATCGTTTAAGTAGTTTTCTTCTGTGATTTTATAAGAATTAGTGAAACTTATTCTATATGGATCTATAAATAAAATATTTATAAAGGAATTAAAAGATTTTTTATACATTTATGGAAATATTATATATTTACGATAATATCATTATCGTAAATATATGATATGATAAGTATAATAAGAATTGATTTTATTTAAAAAAATACACATTTAAAATCAGAACACCCTTTTAAGGGATTATTGTACTAGTGAAACTGATGTATTCCCCCTAAAAATCATGAAATAAAAACTATGCAAATTTTAAGCCTTCCATATTAACTCGACAGAAAAATTTTATAGAAAAAAATTAAAATAAGTTAGTGGTTTTGGATATATCCAAAAGTCACATATTTTTCACTCTTTAATTCTACGATTTTGTTTTCAAATTAGAAATTTTTCAAAACTTCAAATGTATTTTTTATGTGCATATATTATAGATATACTACCCCTTCCTTTCCTGTGAGTATTGTAAGAGGGATAGGCAGAAACGTCCCTTTTAAAACATTTCTAAAAGCCTGACTTCGGTTGCTTGCGGTTGCCAACCCGCTTGCCAAGCGTGGCAACTACTGGCAAAACTCTTATGGGTAAGGCTTATGTTCAGCAGTAGACAGTTAACAATTGAAATGATGATGATGTATTGGATACCTTTCGAATCGATATTGATAATTCTTTTGCCAATTAGTAACGATTACTTCTGTGTTGGTGTATATCGTTTCCGTAATGATTTCTTTACTTTACTTTTTAGTTTACTTATTAAATTATACAATTTTGGTATTATTCAGATTTGTAACCACTAATATAAATAGTATCTACTTCTTTATAGATGCTCATGTTGTATGAAGAACATTTACGTAGAATTTTATGTTTACATATTTAGAGATTTTATTACGAGTCTGTGGGTGGTATTATATAACAAAGTACTATTACAAATTTAATGTTAATAAACAAAATTAAAGTCATAAGAAAAATAATGTAAATAAAAGAAATAAACTGTTTTTAATGATGTTGCGAATTTTGGAAATGATATTTGTACAAATGTCCACTTTTAAAATTGGCTTAGACTCCCACTACTTGAATTATGACTTGGCTAGTTCCCAATACAGAAGGAAAACTACAGGCAAGTGTAATCAATTTAGAACATCTCTTTTTACCCGTCTCTAAGACATTAGAAAGTAGATATTGGTTTTGTATAAACTTTTATCATCGGAACTCAAATTATATAAATAATTATAATGCTCCAATGGTAAATGAATAATTTCTTAGACAAATGTAACTATTTTATAAAAGTTTTTAAGAACATTATTAGAATTTAGTAGTTGCTAATCTATTTGTGTTTCAAACTTGATTTTAACTTATAAGTACATCCAGGTCTAGTGCCATACTATCTCGCCTTAAGCCTCAAAGGTAGTGAATTCAAGCCTGACCAATTCAGGAAACTTGGTATCTAAATTCTCATATATGATGACGTTAACTGACAATAACAAAAAATATTAGTTTATACCCCCGACTCCATCTGCATGACCAGAGTATATTATTGAATAAAATAAAAAATAGTCTGTCCTTCTCCATCCCATAACGTATAACAACACAATACACACACACACACACACACACACACACACACACACACACACACACACAAATGCTAGCCGTTTCATGCTCCTTAAAAAATCTGTTTTAATAGTTGTAAATTTAATAATCTCTCGCTAGCTTCAAATCGTCTGTTAAACTTTAAGTACTATTTTCCCGTTTCGTGTTTATGTAATATAATAGTGCGTCACCTTCTTTTTGTTTTTCTTTCTTTTCTCAATGTCCTTTACCCAAAGGTTGTTTGTAAGAGATTGTTTAGCGATTAGGCCAACTCTTGTATCATTTCTCATTACAATTAATTGTATTTATTATTTTATAAATAGTGCAATAAAGTGTAAAATAAAATAAAAAATTGATTATACCGATTTAGAAATGACTAACTATTCACGTAATATACAGACGAAATAACAATCTTTTCATTTTAATAATTATTTAAAAAAGAAACAAAATAAAGTCTTCTAGCATATAAAAACTGCTAATAAATAGCTACTTGTATATATTAAAATGTTCATAAACAGTTTAAATATACAGAACCAATTTTGTTATAGTCTTATTGTGGATATAAGCTTTACATATGAACAGGAGTGAACTTAGTTATTCGTTAGTGTAGTGAGTGTTAGCCGTTATATAAGCAGAATGTGTCTCACTCGATGTCACGTTCGCGCATTTTCCTTTAAATTTTTTATTTGCCTGGAACTCAACACATGTTTCCCTCGCAGCTGTTTATTTTACCTCCTCGTCGTACCCATTTCGCGTATTCAAGACTTCATCAACATATACAATCTGTTAAATCGTAAAATTATTTGGATATTAATATTTATATATAATCTCAGATAGAATTCACTGTCTGCTTAGGTACTTTTTTCTTACTTGTGTTTCTGCGTAAAGCTATGCTTCGCCTTACAAGGCGAAATGAATGATAATTATGTGCGATGCAATGTTCATATATTCTGTGATATTCATAGTGTTATTCATATCTACAGGTGACGACCATCGCTTCCTGTCAAGTTGGTTGTCATAATTTTTGCCATTCAAATATTTCTTAAAAAAAAACTGATCATATTTCGATTACATTCAATGTAATCGAAATAATCAGAAATCTGAAGTGTTATTGTATACCAAGTTACTCAAGTCAATTCATTACTGGCTTGAACTGATAGTGAAAAGAACTGTCGAGCTAGAACAATCAAATGTAGTGTAGGGCGACTCCTACAAGATTGATTGATAAATAAAAATGATAAGGTATTTCAGAAATAAATCGAGAGCGTACTTTATTAATAAATGATGGAGAGATTAATGTTAATGATGATGCATAGTATTCTAATATGTGCCGCATATTATTACTAATTGATATCGAAAATTTGCCTATTTATATTCGACAGCATTATTTGCAGCTGAGTTTATATTTGTCTAAAGTTACATCTTGCTGTTTTCCCCTAAATTTCTATAATATTCAAAACTTATTTTATAATATTACAGAAAGAGTATGAAAATTCAAGCTATGTATCAAAATAAAATATAATATTGTTAAGAATAACCCCAAAATCTAGTTAAGCGCAAGTAGAACCTGTTTATTAGGACTTTGTCATACTGTCAAAAATTACGAAGCCCTCAACATGATTATTAATGAATTATGATATTGAATTCGGTAAAAAATAATAAAAAAAATGTTTATCTCTAGGTATTTTTGCCTTTTAGCAATTTGGCTAAAAAATATTGCACATTTCTATTGTGATACAGAAATAAAATCTCATTCATGTTCAGTAATTTTTTATCATCTAGGTCGCGGTGTTACGTATTATTAAATAGATGTGACTTTCAAGTCGTTATTTCATTTCGTTTAGAAGCTGGGGAATGATATTTTTAAATGATACTAATATAATGATCAATATTAAAAGAAATCCATATTAAATATTATACAATATTTTAATTAATATAACCCATTCTTTACCATTAGTGTATATTAGTGACACACTATGTCACTACCAGTCCCATTGCTAGCCATATACTCTATCAGGTTTACCTCCACGGTGTCTCCCCTATGGAAACTATCGTCCTGAATTCCAGATGTATTCACCTAATACCTGAATATATATATTGATAATTGTTAATTTTTGGTAATAATATTTTTTTCTATGAAAAAAAATTGTGACCCTTATATATACTAACATTAATTTTAAAGAAAGGGTTACGTTAATTATCATTCTGTAGAATAATACTAATAGATACAGTTAAATAATCCTTACTAATATTATAAATCTGACAGTTTATTTGGTAAAATACAAACAAAGCGCATTAATGGTCTAACTACTATTGGTTCTCAACATGAAGCATAAAAAAATCAAAAATAAATTCTCAAAATTATTTGAAATATTTATTTATTGAACTTTATACACCCCTATATGGCGTAAACTGTAAACTTAATACTATATGACAGATATCAATTATTACAAAATAAGGAAATATAATCAAAATACCTTCTCTTCAAAGAGGATTAAAAATACATTTTTTACAAAATAATTTATTATAATTATTATTATTCATCTAATGAAATCTCAATATTATATAGACGATGATGTGACTGTTAAGTGTTAGTTATAAAAACGTTTTCGTACATTTGTAATACTATACCTGTTACATATCACTTTATCTAAAATTTATTACGGTCCTGGAGATAAAGGTATGACATATGGCTCGAATATTATTATCTTAAACATAAAAATTCTTAAGGCTCTTTCAGGGACAATGATTTGTAATTTGATAATATTTTTATATGGTTTTTTGGTATACCTTAAAATTGCGTAAACGAACATGTAATATCACCGTATATCTACATGTTTTACGCTAGGACAATTGGCTCTATAAATCAATCGAATCGAATCATTAGTTCAAATGAATATTTGTCATTGATACTTTTTCTAAACTCAAATGTTTAAAAAATTTGTTTTGTATATTTGTGTTAATTACATATTTTAATAATAATGTTTTTATTGAGTTCATTATTTACTTAACGTAGTGTGATTGTTTTTATAAATCTACATTTATCTTTCGTATATGAAAAAAAAAATATTATAAAAATAAATAGAGTCCGTACGGGGACGGACTGAGAATACACCGTGTCACCAATCCTTTTTATCCCCAGGATATCGTAAGATGCGATTAAGGGAGTACACCAGAACAAAAGGAGGATAACTCGTAATATAAAATGAAATGTTAATAATAATAATAAAAAAAAGGTTAGTAATAGTATTTGGTGAAAACATAGAAGAAAACTGGTGTATTTAATTAATTTTATTAACTTCTTTAATAATATAATTAAAATAGATTCATGATATGTAACGTTTTCTATTGATTTACTATAACTCATAGCAGTTCAACGGCACTTTCTTTCTACATAATTTACCTACTGCCTTCTCTGTAATACCTCAACAGAAAAAAATACAATATAACTAATCTGTCATTCCGTTTGTGGCTGCATCACATTTTCGTGACGTTCGCTATGTTATCAAAATTAAATTATCGGAAAAGGAGGAAAAGGAAAAAGCCATCGATAAGGGAGCCGAATGTCTTAGTATAATTTATTAGAGCGAATCACCCCACATTTTTACTGCGAAATTCTTCATACTTATAATCCTACTTAATATTATAAATGTGGATTTTGTGCAGATATTTTGATTTCAATGTAATTTGTCACACAAATAGATTGTATTCTAGATTAACATGTATGGGATTATTATTTTAGTTCGTAAAAACAAAGTCGCGGGATAGAGCTAGTAAAGTTACCAACGTGAATACTAGTGAGCAAAGTCCTCCATGTTAGAGACTTTATATAGGAATGATGAACTAGAATCTTAGAACATCACCCTCACATGAATAGTTCCTTCAACTGCTTTGATCATTTATCACGATATCACGCCTAATAATTTAATTTTGCAATGAGTAGGTATACTGATTATCACATTCAATTTAGTATCGATATTTTTGACATAATTGTGTATCTTGTATTGTATGTATTGTGTATTCATGCTCACTTTTATATCCAGATCGGTAGCGGCGTGGTGGCCCGAGTCATGGGGCTTCCTATAATATGGTTACACACAACGGTGACTGGCTCCACCGTTATGGTTGGTAGGCACCACCGTAGGGATTGATCTATTCAAGAGTACTGTGATTGACTATAGCTTTGTAGCTTTTAATTTTCTATCTTTTTATCTATGCAAAGTTTGTGATAGTCATTTTATCCATTCATAATTTTTGTTGTAACTTTTAATTGAAAAAAGCAACAGTCATGTTTTGCCTGTTTTTCTCAGCTGATATTGCATTCTAAACTGGGTAGTAAATTCATAAAAAATGATAATTCAGTAATGCTCATTATTAAGTTTATTTGAATAAAAAAAATATTTATTATAATTATAACTCGTGTGACATTGGCGCTCTCAGGTGCCAATAATTTCATAATTTTATTATTAAACGTTACATTTTACATAAATGACATAATTGAACTACTGTCTGTAATACACAGCTAAGACAAAGAACTGAAATTTTATACAGGCGTTTCTTTAGTAGTGCTTACTAAAAAGTATTTCCCTAATTTCCCTTGAGAATGAGAAGTAACGGTTACCAGGAGGGTGAAGCTGCGGTAAACAACTAGTTAATAATGAATGTAGATACATATAATTGTGTTCCAGTTTACTTCGAAACGAGAATATCCCTTGATCGGATTCCAACGTTGAAATACAAAATGCAGTAGAGTATCTATCTTTCCTTATATTGCAAATGTGTTTTTCTGTTTGATATCTTCTGGAGCTTTTACATGTCACCTATTAGCATATTTTTTTACAACTTAGAATGGCAAACAAGCTGACGGCCTACCTGATGGAAAATGATAACCGTCGCCTATAGATATAAGCAGTGCCATGGACATAACAGAGTATACTGTTTCGCCCATGATACCCCCATGCGTTGCCATTTCTGAGGACTCAGAGGTTATTTCTCTGTACCTTGTAAATTCACTGCTATATCCCACCTTTCAAACCGAAACTCAGCCATGCAAACACAACTGCTTCACGATAGAAACACGAATGGGACAGAGGTTCTCAAACAAACCACTTCCGTACAATACTACTCATGTCTATAGGCGACAGCTATCACTGTCCATCAAGTGAGCTATCAGCTTGTTTTCCATTCTAAGTTGCTTAAAAAATGAAGATATAAGGCTTCTTTTTATCTCGGTCAGTAGATTATGTTGTATTGATCTGCATCAAGCCATGATACGTTCATGACTTCATGCTGATCAATGCGACTAGTAGTATTAAAGATAAATATTAGTAGATATAAAAATATTATTTTTCAGCAAAATTAACAAATAGTGAAATTTGTTATGGTATATTTTATTTATTATATTTTATTGAGCAGAGTTCTAATCTTTTGAATAGATATTTGAGTGAATATATACCAAATAAGAATGAAATGTTTACTAAACATCTTTAAAAGGGCTTCAAAGAAAAGACAAAAATCAGTCTTATATTGAGAGCATGTTGCGATGTTTTCACCATTTTTGAATTGATTTTACTATAACTTCTTGAAATCAAAGGGATTTACTTTCATAAAATAACAAAACAAATTCATTATTCAGCACAAAATAAATGTTTACGTAGAATATTGATACAAAATGTTACAGACAACCTGATTGTTGTAGGTATTTATTCTGAGAATGTAGGTGGCGCAAGTCAAACATAGTATTTTTATATATCTATGTCATTTTATTTTATATACCATTCCCCTATATTATTTATAAATATATAAGCGAATTACATAAATGTAGATTGTATTGATCTAATGTAAAGAGGCAAATTTATTTTGTCATTTTTTCATTTTTATAGCTCCTTGACCAAAGGATTTCCCTAGAGACGGGGTACGTATTAGGTTTTCATAAAGGGTATGTTAAGGTTTCTTCAGGATCGGCAATGCGCACGTGACACTCCTGATGTTGCAGGTGTCCACAGGCTATAATGATTGTTTATCATTAGATGGGCTGTTAATGATGCTTGTTTGCCACCCTCGAGATATAAAGAAAAAAACAAAAGCATTTTAGTTATATTACTTAATTTTTATAACATGTACATTGAATTGACCTGTGAATTATTTATAAATATAATACATTACAGTAACCCTTCATTTACAAAATATTAATAAATAAAATGATACAGTGGCATGTGAACCATAATGAATGTTGCATGTTATAGTACAATTAAAGTTGTAATATAATATATGTTTACGTTGCATGTTTTTATAATCAGACTATCAATAACACTACTATTTTAATATTTTTACGCATTAAATATCTTTTGACTTAAATTTCTTTAATATTCTGTGATTAGTATACAAAGATATGTCTGGTTAAATATTTATAATTGAATTAAATATATTAATACCTAAAATAAAATGTTAAGGAACCTTTTCTCGAGTACACTTCATACAATTTAGTCTTCGCTTGTTAAGTACAATAACTAATCAAATTCGATAATATGTTTTAGACAAGATGGAGTAAATAATATATTTTGCTTTTCAAAATAATATGTAACTTATAAAAAATTAAAAAATCTCGAATATAAGAATTTTTATAAAGATATATAATAAAAAAATATATATACGTATAACATTACACAAAAAGGAATTTTAAAAATACAATAATAAATCACTCCATTTCTACTATTACATTTATACACTTACATCCATTTTAAATCCCAAAAGTCCCTTTCATCAAAATTGTTTATATTATTATGAGAGAATTCAAAACAAAACAACATGTAACGAAAACGATATATCAAGCGAAATGGATCCATGCCTGTATCCTCTACAGATCCTCTGTGCATAATTTCAAGTCAATGAAGGGACCAGTTTCGCGTCAGGTGTAGATACACCTGCAACTCTATAACAAATACTATGCCATATGTATACCTATGCCATATAAAAGCACCACCCTTTTCTATACTTATACTCGCATTATAAAGAAAAGAAATTTTGCATGTTTGTTTGTTAGTAATGGATCAACTAGATACTAACTAAAGTTTAAGGTTTTCAACCGACTTAAAAATCATGGAGGTTCTCAATTCGATTGTATTCTTTTTTATGTTTGTTACCTTATAACTCGGTCAGTTATAAACCGATTTGGAGAATTCTTTTTGTCAGGATATACTTAGACATTGGTTTTATAGAAATTTTATCACAATCGGTTTAGTATTTTAGATCAAATTAATTGGTTTTGTCACAATTGATGTCGGTTTTTTTGTGAAACAATTATCTAATTATTGTGGGTTGATTTAATTTGTAATAAAGTAAGTTTTTATTATTGTCTATTTTTACAAAAAAATGTGACATGGTCTCGGCTTAGAATGGGCCACCTCTTCCTTTACCGTGACTATCGTAAGGAAACATAATAGTCGATGTAGCAGCATCCCCCT
This sequence comes from Galleria mellonella, assembly GCF_026898425.1. Classification (NCBI taxonomy): domain Eukaryota; kingdom Metazoa; phylum Arthropoda; class Insecta; order Lepidoptera; family Pyralidae; genus Galleria; species Galleria mellonella. The sequence continues at coordinate 8,174,968 of NW_026442016.1, forward strand.
TAAAACATTACCAAAGCCTAAATGAAGTTCCCATTTCTCCATGTTCAGCGACGAACAGTTAACATCTGACATAATGATGATAATTAACAAAGAAAAACAATCTAGTTGAAATTTTCTTACAAATAAATCTGATCCTTTATCAACTGTCATAACACATATTATGCATGCATGCCATTTTTCGAGTTTTCTTTCTTAGACTACGAGTATACATGACTCCGTCTAGACCTAAATCCTTCTTCTTTCATTATACTATCAAAAATAAATAAGTAAATTTTAAATTTAGATATTATATAAGTTGTACACATAATTTAAAAGTACAGATCGTACATCTGAAAACATATTAGAGTAGGTGTAAAGGTGTATCGAATCTGGAAATAGCATTGATCCTATCTCGAGCCTTCAGTAACTTAATTGACACCTTCCCTCCTGGGTACCTCTATTGGGTACTGTAGTACTGTGTGGAAGCTTTTTTCGGAGCTCTTATATCTATGAGGATAATAAAGATGCACATATTACAAACATATATAATGATTATACAATTAACTACATGCATTGGTTCGTACCGCAATTTATTACATTTAAATAATATTTTTTTATAAATAGATGAAATGTGAAAATAATAATAATCGAACATGCTTCTACATTAAAGAGGATATGCAATTTTATGTTTATTTAGGTAATAAATTGCGATTTCTGGTGTAATATATTTAAAAGTCATCTAATGGATTAAATATCTGTTACATATGACTATTATTGTGAACTTATTTGTTTTTTAGAATTATTTAAATATTAATTGTCACTATCTATTTCCCTTATTATGCTATATGGCATTAATGGATTGTTATAATGAATTTACCTATGTTAAATGCATAATGTCTGCATTTTTCTAGTGACTATTAATTTAGACTACAGACAGTAAAAAAATACTTTCATATACTGTCGTAGAAACTACGCAACTTTTCGAGCGTGTAATATATTGTCTTCCCTCACTTTCATATGAGTTTATAAAAACTTAGTCTAGTGGTGGTGGCAGTTTCAAGTAAGACAAGCTGAGGGCCCACATGAGTAGTAAACTGAAACGCAGCCATGCAAGCACAGCTGAAGGTTTTCCTCTTAAATACATAAGAAAAAGAAAATAACCTTATTTGACTTTGGACTTGGGTTTGTATTTAACAAGACGAAAGTAGATCGCCTCTAAAGAACTATTATAAAACATTGATAGCGTATAAGGACATTACTATTACTGATTTCTTTTCTTCTGTCACCACTATGTCAATATTTATTGTTGTACTAAAGAAGTTAATTAAATCAGTCGTAATATGAAATTGTTGTAGAAAATAAATTCAATGTTTTTGTAATTCAATAGATTTGACGTTTAGTCAATGACCAATTAATATAACTAAATTTCTTTTTTCTCTTTCAATAAAATAAAATAACATAAAAGTGTATCCAATGTTAAACATCGATAGGATTTGTTCGCGCCATAAGCATTGCACAGGAGACAGATGCGCCCGGAATTAAGTTTTATAACCCTATAATTTTTATAGAAAAAATTTGCACTGTGTTTAAAATATATGTAACAATGAAAAATGCTTATTTTTCACATTCAAATAAAAATAAAATAAAAACCTAGTTTAAAAAATTAAAATAACAATTTTTTTCAATAACACTGACCTTAACATTTTCATTAAATGTTGTTTATTACATAAATGTCAATAAAGAATTTTGCTATGTTAAATTTCAAAGATATCGTTAGAGAATAAACATTATAAACAACAAAGGAAAGCCTCATCCTTCGTTTTGCCTTTATTCTTTGAATTATAACGATGATATCAATATAAGATTATAAATAACATGGCAGCTAAAATCTGAAAGATATAACAATAATAATCATAAACGATTTCCACTTGAGCTTCAAAGAGATTAATATCGGAATTGGTTGGAAGGTAAGAGCCATCGTTATGGAAATTGATTCATGTAGCAAATATTTCAGAAGATCAATTCCTTCACTCGGCTCACTTAAACAAGTTCTCAAGACGAGATTAGACGTTGCGATATAACTCGTTAATGAAAGTACCTGTAATTAGCGGGAGCACTCAAAAGTGGGTACATATTCCAAAGTGGCGACGAAGTTAATAGGAATAATGTGAGTATAAATGGGAAAAGTTAACTCATTTAGTAGCTCCTCCGCCTTCGCGAGAAGCGCCTCGGCCACTATACGGGCTAAATCCACGAGTACTTTACAATCACCCTTTTTGTAAAATTACACCTCTGACGTGACCGGACTGGGAACATGAAGCAATCAGTGGCTACCGTCTGCCTCGTTTTCTAATACCTGTTCTAATTTCATTTTGATATTATAGTCTCGTTCAATTAACCTGTTCTGTTTATATGAAATTACGAGTTATTTCCCAGTCGATCGTGTAATGGTTATTAACTGTTGGCCATTAATATTTGTTTAGGGATATTTTGCTTTGATATTGCTTTACAAGCTTACAAAAGATTTATATTCGACTATTTTATATAAGAAAATTGCTTACTAATTATACAAAAATACGCTAGGCGCCTACATAAAATAATCGATAATCATGATGGTAAGAACGTAATAATATGCAAGATGGTTTGACACAACAAAAGAATTAATTGATGATAGCATACATCGTATTAAATTAAACGGAATAACATTTCTCAAAGTTGCGAACTTTAGATATAAGAATCGATTGTCGAGAGAAATTATTAACCGATCCCAATATGATAACTATATGACTTTCTTATATGACTATTTAAGTTATATTATGACACACTGTATACTATTTATTGTATCATAGAACAAATAGTCAGGAAATATATTTTATGCGGTAAAATATTGGAACATATCACTGATATTGTTGCGGGATATTTCGATTTCGTTACTATTATGCAAACAGTATCTGACATGGAAGGCAGCGAACCGCAGAACAATCGAATGTTTTACTGCCACGACCACATAATTTAGGTAGTATTTTGAATATTAATATTTATACCTGTGACAAATTGTTTCATTGCGGCTTTACATTTCAATTAATATTGTATCAGATTATATTAATTTAATAATTTGATCGCTAATTTAATTATACTATAATAAGGATAATTTGTCACCACCCACCGTTATTAACATTATCAATACATAAGTCCTCACTTCCTTTATTTTAATAAGCTTCTGAAAAGAGAACAATTTCTATTTGACCATATTTTTTACGATACCCGATATTTTCACTGATTTTTTCTTTTTTTTTTAACGCAATGTTTTATTATTCTGTAAATGTCATATTAATTTTGTCAAAATGTCCGTTTTTCTTGATTGGGTCTACAAAAACTTTTTAAAATATTTTAAATTGTAAAGTAGCAGTAAAATCTAAAAGCATTGGGATCCTTGGTGTCTACATCTCTAGTGACGTACAGTTCCGTGGCCACCTCAAAGATAAGGTGAAGCTGGCATCCAAAAAACTCGGTGTGCTCAATAGAGCGAAGCATTACTTCACGCCGGATCAGCGATTAATGCTTTACAAATCGCAAATCCGGTCCCATATGGAGTATGGCTGTCACTTATGGGCGGGAGCACCTAGATACCAGCTTGAACCCTTCGACTCAGTGCAACGACGAGCTATGAGAATTGTCGATGATCCCATGCTTGCAAGCGGTATCGAACCCTTAAGTCTTAGGAGAGATTTTGCCTCACTCTGCGTGTTCTACCGCTTATATAACGGATTGTGCTCAGAGGAATTATTCAATATGATGCCTACGGCCACTTTCTATCATCGTACGGCTCGCCATCGACAGGGAGTTCACCCTCATACCTTACAGCCTAAATGGTCGCGTACAACGCGGTTTCAGAGATGCTTTCACCCACGAACACTCAGGTTATGGAATGGGAGTTCATTCCATATCCTGAGTGTTCGTGGGTGAAAGCATCTCCGAGGTTTTCCCGAGAGACTACAGCATGGGGTTCTTCAAAAGGGGGGTAAAAAGGTTTCTTCAGGGTCGGCAACGCGCGCGTAATACCTCTGGTATTGCAGGCGTTCATAGGCTACGGTAACCGCTTACCATCAGGTGAGCCTTATGCTTGTTTGCCACCTCAGTGGTATAAAAAAAAATATCTTAAGCCCAGCCCGATACCTAGTTATTGCATTTGTATATACTCAGTCTGCTTGATGGCAGAAAAAAAAACAGTGAATTTATCTCTAGAGTTGTATATTATAAAACTCACACGGAGGAAGATGTTAAATAAATTAGTGCCAACATTAATTATGTTCACAACGAAAACGTATATAATTTAATTCCATCAATGTTTCCAAGTAGTTCTGGTTTAAAGCAAATATTTGTCCAATATAAATTAGTAGGTGTAATTTTTAACCATAAGCCCGTAGAAGATAGCACAGCAGCAAAGTGCCGTGGTTAATCCTTTTGATACAAAATGCTATCAATTAATTTATTTGTAATATTTAACAATTATTACAACATTAATTGTTGTAATAATTAATTTTTGTTGTCTTACTTTGAGTTATTGTATAGCAGTTTTATCACAACTTATCATTTTATCATAAAAAAAAAATAACTCTGAAATTTACATTAAATTATTTATATGCTAGTGAATAATCGACCACATTTCGCTGTACACATTCAAAAGCATGATAGACTAACTCAGATTCTTAAATTCTTCTTTGATATGATTCTTGAACAATTTATTTATTTAAAATTTAATGTACAGTGAAACTATGTACATATGGTGAATTTAACACGGGACGGTCTTCTCTACAGGTCCACCTTTGGACAAACCAAGAAATTAGTAGGTGGTGCATTATTGAGTTGAGGGAATACAAAAAGAAATATTTAATATATTCATATATTATAAACATTAATTAACCTAATATAAACATACATATAATATATTAAATAAATAAATATATAACTATATAAATAAGAACATATATAAATAAACACATAAATATTATTATAACAAACAATTAACTGTGTTAGAGAAGCAAATAAACAATCTATTATGATTGGAATTACTTTTGTTATTTTAGAATGCTAATATAATATGAACACGAATATCTGTAACACAAAACGAGGGCATTGCTGGTATATTGATTGATTTAGATACCTGAAAGTGCTGCAGGTAGCTATAAATTTAGCATTCGTTTCCTTGCCATTCTGAATAGTCTAGACCAACTAGGGCGGACTGAATCACTACTATACCAGTGTTAGAAAACTTTATTTAAAGCGTATCGTACTTGGTTTACTGCTATTTTAACGTGTATTCAAATATTTGTAAATGATCTACTCAAAATTATTATTTAAAATATTAAATAAATTATGTCTTTTGTTTATAAGGAAGTATTGTTATAAAAAATCATGGGTAAATTTTTCTCTAATAACATTTCAGAACAAAACCAATTAACGTACATACGAATGGAAATAGTAATATACTTATGACAATGTTTTTGATTTGCATGTTGATAAAAAACAGACATATATTTATATATACACGAGTATATATACGACAATGCATACAGTATTGGTAAATATTCTCTGTGTGTATTTGTTATCAATCTTGTAAAAATTTAAAGGCTACGATACATTAGTGACATAGACAAAGACTTCAAACTTATTTCCGTCAAGAGTCCTAAAATATATAATAGGCTTGTAAATCAAACTCAGCAGTCATCTACATCACAACCATAACTGGGGTTTTATCGATTGTTGATTTAAACGACTTATCGTTCGTTCAGAGTGAGGGACGTTGATATGTACGCGTTGTCACGGGCTGGGCATTAAAGAGATACTGCGCAGCATAAATTTACCAGTTGGATTTGTGAATTAAGTGGGCTTTTATTTGTTGTGTCACGTGCCGCGGAAGGGCATTCAGATCCTGTGCCTATTTAGCCCCTAATAAAGTTTCAAACCTCCCTTTTCATTCCATTGAAAGGAAACCAACATGTCCCAGTCTCGCCGAAGCCAAATTATTATTTACTTCTTATTTGATAGTAAATATTTTTTCGGGCGGCCCCGTAACCCCAATTCGTTTTTCTAATTCTGAGGTGGATTTCACTCGAAATAGGTAAAGGGTTCACACATACTGTCAGCGGTTGCAATTTCCTTTTGTGGCGTTCATTCGTTAAATTTTCATCGGCCGGCAGGGCGGATCTCCGTTCACGAGCTTCATTATTTAATTTGTACCGGATATTTCACGTTCATACATTAAACATTATGGACTAAATTGTTAAGTTTATATTCAGTATTAAATGGTACATCAGGGTTTTGTAAATTAACCACATCTGTTAGTTGAACTGCATGTAAACTAAGTCAATGATCAAGGACATTGTTTATAAATAATACATAATATTTAGTTAGATACTAATCCTTATAATTAGTTTATAAAAATTGAATATAAATACATTTGTAGAACTGTAGGAATGTCGAGTGTCACATTTACTACCACCGAAACAACTGTACAAATGCTACTGACTAACACATCTGAGATTACAATTGTGAGTATACAGTGATAGCATAAAATTTTCCTCATAAAAATTAAAACATACGTTTATTAGATTTATTTTATTTCTCTCTTTTCTAAATTCTTCTAAATTCAATGACAGTTACTTATATAATTAAATTTATAGACTTACTCGTATATAATTAAATTAATATAAAACCCACATTACTCGCTGATAATGTAGCTTTCTATAGATGAAACAGTCTTTAAAATAGGTTTAGGAAAATGGGAGGGAGGTATTGTTAGTAGTGTGGACTACCAGTCCCATTTTTAGCACATATACTCTATCAGGTCGACTCCCACGTAACCCCCCCTGGAAACCATCTTATTGGATTCCAGATATATTCATCACGATGAGCTGGCCTGCTTCTTTCATTCTTACCTATCATTCCTCAGTGGTACCCCACCAACATATACCGTTAGCGCAGGCGGGGTTACCATTCCATTATCATTCATAAAAACAACGGTTTAGGATTTTTTGAGTTTATTAATATTATAAATAGGAAAAATTTTGATTGTTTCAAATCTTTCATCAAAACTTTCCTATTTATAATATTCATATAGATATGTATTTATATGATTATTTTTCGTTTTGAAGACAGTCATACGTGATAGTGAAATTGCTGTTTGTGAAGATCTAACATATTCGTCCTCGGGAATAACAATGTATGACACAGTCCTTTGGGTATCATAGTGTAATTACTTTCAATCATGTATCTGTCAGCTCGTTTGTCATTCTAAGTGGTACATGAACCGAATAATTTAGCTACTTTCCAAAACACGTCAGCTTATAAAAAAATATTTTCTTTTTACCACATCTTAGTAACTCAGGATTATACCCAAATATCTTACAATTCATCTAATCTGTGGGACATACCGTGCCAATCTTTTACACTTTTTACACAACACTTGACTTCGGACTTCCACAAACCTTAGTTGACCAAACCCTCACTTAAGTTCCTTGAGCGATTGTCATCGAGGTCGAGTGCTAATAGCTGAATTAACGTTCTTTCCGAGTCACGGAGTGGAATCTGTTTGTATCCGTACTTGAAACAAGTATTTGGAAAGTAAAACAAATGTTTGTTCCAATTAGGAAAATCAAAGCTTAGCTGTAGGTCAGCCGGTTGCCAGTTCATCGTGCTCGTTATTTTTCATATCACTAAATAAGTCGCGTGAAAATATCATGTGAGTTATCATTTAAAATTCATGGCGATCGAATGTTAACTACAAATATTTTTCTGTTACTGGCAAATAAATGATGAACGATGTATGTTGTACAATTATAAAGCTGGTGAAGTGAGAGTAAAATTGCATTTCGTCAGTTTTATATCGATATATATTAAATAAACAACTAACAAAATGTTATTTTATTTTTATTTATTTTTTTATTGTATCAATCGAATTTAAAAAGGAAGTTTTTATTTCAAGTATATTTTAATGCCAGTAATGTGAAAAACTGGTAGCAATATCGGGATATTGTCGACAATTATACAATGATTATATTTCAACAGATAACGTTTAAATATTGATCTTGTACTAATATTGTCTCGAAAGAATTCCGTAAATTTGCCCTAAAATTTTAAGTTCACATATGATAATATGAAGAACCCCTACTGCCTTTATTTATTTAAAAATATAGTAAAATGCCATTAAATATTTATTACATTTTCTGTCAACTCTATATTTTGTTAAAATGTTTTCTATATCTAAAATATTTATATAGGCATACATGCAGTGATTATAGTATATATAATCACTGCATGTATACCAAAAATAAATACTTGTAAAACGATTTGAATGATAGGGATTACCTATAACGGGATATTAATAACGCCCAGACTGACAGGTAGAGAACAGAGGTGAAAGACATTGAGCGCCTCCGGTATTGCATATTTTATAACTGCTATTTTTATCATTTACATGAATAAAATAGTAGATATAACATTATCAAATAATCTAATGAATTTTAACAAATTCAAAATTAATAATAAATTAGAAGAGATATACACAGTTATGTTCCTGAAGATTACACCTCAAAAAGTGGAGCATGTTTTGTCTTAACATGCCATATAGAAGTGATGTATTTCATTGGGTTTTCTACTTTTGAATTGCAAGCATACAAAGTAGCGAACAAAAATTAATAATATATTATAATATTATAACTGCTCAAGTTTATTTCATATGGGAACCCATTTATAATGTAATATTATGTACTTTTAACATGTTAAATATATTAAAAATTAATATATCTAATTTAATGAAATAATTATATACTCGTATATTGATAATTTATATACGTTAAATATTTTTTTTATATTCACTAACACTAACTGTGAGTAAAGTGACAGTTTCTATTTTCTTTTTTCGTGATAATGGACAACCGCGATTTCTGTGACCTAGATCTTGCGAGCTGAAAGCGTGGGTAGAATACTGCACCGTGTAGAGTCAAACCGATGTTAACAGTAGTTTAATTCACTATTACTAATATTTTAAAACTATATGACAACACAATAATACTTGTCATTATAGTGTAAAAAGCAATACGGATACAAAAATAATAAACATATCTATATAATACAATTTATTATAAGAAACAGATTCGTAGATTAGATTTTGAATGTAATCTCTAATTACACTTTAAACCGACTTAAAAAAGAACGAGGTTCTTTATTCGGTTGCATTTTATTATATTTGTTACCTAATAACTTCGCTAATTGTAAACCGATTTGAAAAATTCTTTTTTTATCGGAAAGGATATACTTAAAGATTTTGATAAAATTTCTATGGGAGCAATATAGAAATTTTGTTAAAATGACATTGTTATTTAGTTTTCAAATTAAAATAACTGGTTTTGCTATAACTGAAGCTGTTTTTGTTTTGGGAAACACAATTTTAAGTTATAATTTAATCATAGTATTCCGTAGCCTATGAACTCATGCAATAGAAGGAGTATCACAAATTCACTGTGTCACGAACCCAACAATTTCACTGTCATAAATCAAACTTCAAGCTCCGAAATAGAATTATGCAAGCAATTCAAAGTTGTAGTAATATGTTAATATATACATCTTATATACTCACATATGTATCTAATACATACTAATAATTTCAAATATTTCTATTTTGATGTCTAAGTCGATAAGGTATCTACATTGGCATTTTTCAATAAATATTCCTTATACAAAAATGGACTCATTACAATCTTATTAGGTGTATAAAAAAATGTTTCAGTGCAATACAGAGCCAATCATTAAATTATATTTTTTCTTCTTGATAAATGACACACAATACGATCACGTTCTGCAGCCCTGAGGAACGTGACTATGATGATGTATCCATTCTTCAGACTCGTTATTCCTCATTACGCTTTCGTGATGGTGATTCTTGAAATGTCTGTCCATTGAATCCGGTAAAATGTCGTTATCTAATAAAAGAAAAAATGTAAAAGATAAATAATAATGCACTAGTTTAAAATTATAATTTTCTTTCAATAGAGTTACGAATCTCTTCTCTTTCTCTGGAATATTCATCATAGTCCGTTTTTCAGGTGACCATTACTATTGATTACTATGTCTTCACGATATATAGGCATTTCTATATTATATAAGACTTGAAGGTCTTATATATGTATCATGCAGTATTTTTAGCATGATCCCGGAATAAACAAACAGACCGATAGACAGAGAAAATTGTTTTGACATCTATTGTTCTTATTAATACTCTTCATATTAATTTTGCTTAAATATCTCTAATATTAACAATCTAGTTACAATTTCATTATGTTATTATATTATAACCTATATTAATTAGTATAAGGTTAGATACCAGTCAGTCTGATCGTCTGTTTCAAAGCTAATTTAGATTGCAGATTAATTTGTGTGAACTGTAACCAATGGTAATCAGAGAGACGATTCTAGAAATTGTATGGAAACGGACTACTGTTCAAAGCACGATTGATTTTAGAGCCATATGTCTGAGTGCTTACTGTATAGAACCCACTAAAGAAGTCTATTATAACTACAAGGCTGTATCGAATCTATAACTTATGAACAGATAAAATATTTTTCTATTTAAGACACGCAAACTCTATGGAAAAATATTGAATATCAGTATTTTCTTTAACTTGATTTTAGGCAAAATATATAAATTATTTTTAACAGTTTTTTATACATAAATAGAATTAATGTCGTAACATATTACTAGTAGTAGAGTTACTTTGATAAATTTCAAATACATCAAATATTCACTAAAATATAGTCAATTATAAATAGTATTAACAAAATAAAAATATGTATATAAAAAAGAGAATGGACCGAATAAAACGTTTATTATAGACAGTAAACTTCAAAATAACATATCAACACATCGTAAGATTCAAACCACACGCAAGTACGTCTAATAATATGAATATTTTATTGAATACCTCAGTAATACTTTAGGGTTCACAAATATTTTATTTATAGCCTACGTAATCCTCTGACGCGTTTACAGATCCTTCCACGGGCAATAAAAACAACCAACTATACAAAACACAAAAATGTGACGGCGAAAACGGGTGGACACGTAAAAGATTTCAGGGAACGACCTAAGATAAGCTCATACACGTTTACATGAGTAAAAAGTCGGGTGTTCGGGTAGCAAAATCCGATTCGTCATAAAAGTATAATAATAGTGGGTCGGGGGTGCCGCAACAACAGCGGTGACCTGCCGGCTACAGAGCGCGCGCCGCCGCGGCAGTCTTCTGTGGAGCTTTCTAATGACCTCAAGCGTTCTACGTTGCGCGCCAATACACATTAAACTACATTAAAAGAGTTAAAAACTTATATGTTATTGAAATCCAGCTTGTTTCACGCGTGGTGAACCTTTAGTGCGGCAAGGACAGGCGCACTCCGGTCTCTCCCTGCGCCTCGGCGTTGACGCGCAAAAATGGACCTTAAGCGTATGAGAATAAATGTGTTTTGTAATTAGCCAGACGCGTATGTCAGCGCAAACGAAAATCTAGGTGAGTGTATAAATATTTCATTATAACAACTTTTGTTGGAAATTTAGTTAGAAGAGTAAATGTGTTTGTGACTGAAATTAACATTGTATGTCTATTCACTAACTTTAATGTAGGTACCATGCTTAGTAATTTATTATTTTAGCTAATTGTTACCTGGAACTACGTTGTTAACTTGTAAAATGTAGTGCAATGTAATTAACTCAATGTAGGAGTAATATAAATATGAAAACAGTAATCATAATTCATGGCATAATAATGTTATGTACATAGTAATGTCAAAGTTATATATATGTTGTACTATTTACTGTTACATTGAATTGAGATCTATATACATATCATTGCCTAAGAAGTAAAATATCTTTTGTAGTACACAAAAGAAATAAAATAAGTACTTATCATTTGTATTTAATTTGAAGATATTATTGTAAAGAGTCCTCCTTATTGTAATATAATTTTGATAGTATTTTTTTATATTTAATAACAATTATAATATATAAATATAATTGATATACGCGTGTACTTATATATGTCTGGTTTTTGTTATTTTTATTTCTTTACTTTTATTAATACATTTAATTCTGATTATCGCTTATCAGTGACATAATACTATATATTTCCTTTAATATAAAGACAGTCATAAAAGTGATATCCATTGTAACCACGAATTTAGCTATTAAAAATAAGTAAATAAATTATCAAATATAGTTCTCTACTAAAATTATGTCGCTGTCTCAAGCAGTATATTAGGAAGTTCTATAACTATACCATAAGAATCTAATATTGTCTCACTGCTGAACATTGCTATTTATACATTGAGGATCATCATCCTCATCATTTCAGCCACTATCCATCCACTGCTGGATAGAGGCCTCTCCCATAGATTGCCATAAAGAATGGTCCTGAGCCACTTGCATCCACTGGCTCCCTGCTCTGTATTTAAGGTCATCACTCCATGTAATGGGAGGTGGTCCTACACTGCGTTTGCCCGTACAAGGTCCCCACTCAATCGCCAACTTCCCCATCGGTTGTCAGTTCTTCGAGCTATGTGACTAGCTCATTGTCACTACAGTTTGTTTTTCCTTCGGACTATGTCAGTTACTTTGGTTCTTTTGCAGATATCCTCGTTTTGGATTTTATCACGCAAAGAAACTCCGAGCATAGCCCTCTTCATAGCCCGCTGAATAATTTGAAGAAGATTTTAAAGGAGGATATGTTTCTATTATTACCATGCTAAGCAACTTAGAATAGGGTTTTATTTTGATAGTTTCTTCTCTTACGCTATTTTATTTTATTCCCTGTGTGTTGCATTCCATTAGCTATTTTTTACAACTCTTTGGGAATAAGAAATAGTGGTTACATGTGGGATAGGTAAGGAAAGTAAGAATGGAGACTTTAATAAGTTAGTGATAAGTATCAAATAAGGCAATTTTTAGAAACTTATAATTTTTCATGTAATTCATTCTGTGTTTTCCAATGGAGCCATCTTTGTTTATAGGCAACGAGGTACCTTCATCAATCAATCTTTCCTATTCGTAGAATAAATAAATATTGTAAGTTGATATATATATATTATATATTCAAGCGGGTTTGTGAAAATATAGATATACAGTTATCTACGTAATTTGGCCTAACATACTACCGAGTGTCAGTATTTTATCTGAATGTACACTCTGAGTAGGAAAAATTTTACTCTATTTATAATCCTTCTAATACACTCGTAATGTAAAAGTTTGCGATGTTTGAAGATGTTTGCATGATTACTCAATAACGAATAAACGGTTGATCGGATTTAGATTAAAATTGGCACAGAAATAGACTTTTTTATATTAGTACGTACGATACTTTTTATTCTGCTGGTACATTTGGATAATTTTCAATTTCAATCCACACTTGTCTATTAGATAAATAAAATTTTCATTTCATTTTACTTTCCGCATTTTGAAATTTGATAAACAAATCAAAGTTTATATCAATACTATTAATAATTTTATCTGAGCTGCATTGCTACATACTGAATATGTTAAAAAATGTTAACTCGTAATTCGATGGTGTAGAAAGACATGGACTTACTCCTACTGTGTTCCAAAAAAAATATGTCAGTCAATCCCTCGGATCTTTGCGCATATACTTAATACTTCACCTCGAAGCGTATGTATTCCAGAGGGGGACTGTACAAATCGTCTACGTCAGTACCTCGGTCACGCTCGTGTTTCTGTCGTCAAACATCAAGCACATACTTGCGTGGTTGTTTCGGATTGAAGAGTGATACAGTACCGAATCATAACGTCTTAATGTTTAAAAATGTCAACTCATAAGTACTATGAACATCATAGTGGATTCTGTGATATTCAACACTATAAGCGATTTTATACAATAAATACATGATCGTTACTAGTTCTACAAGGAAATTTGTACCTTAACCAACGAATATGGGATATGAAAGTAGTTGAGTTTTTGCCTACTAGTGGAACACTATAAGTTATTAATAATTTAAAAGTAACATATTTGTTAATTCTGTCAATATAATATAAAGTAAAATTTGTAACAATAAATTTTTAATATATACTTTGTATAACATTAGTTTATAATGTTATAAAAGGTATATTTCCTTATTATGATGTGTTAATTAGATTCATTTTATTTCTTATACATTAATAGTCTGTCCATGTAAATGGATAATTTGTAAAGGTGAACTTATTGGGTCACATCTGAAAGGGAAATGGGTCCATTTTCTTACCTTTCAGTTGCAGATGACGACTTAACCAGCACACGAGGTAACGACAAGGGTAAAATGAACATGCCTGTCGATCTTCTTTTATGCAAAGGGAATAGTTAATTAAAGATTTTTGTTCAAGAAGTTGACTTAATACATTATATACACTATATAAAAAATGTATTTAGTATTTAATTATGTTAAATCTAATAATATACATACATAATCTTCACTAACGACTTCATCCACATGCATACGAAAAAAGTAATCTATGTTCTTCTTAATTCCAAATACTATTTTTAAACTAAATTTCATAGTGATTGGTAAAACCAATAAGGCACCAAGAGACAACCAATAAACTCACTTTCATATTTATAATGTTAAAATAAAAAGTTAATGCTATTTATATTATAAATGCGAAAATTTATAACGATTGTTGGATCAATGTTTGTTACTTTTCTACGCAAAACTCACTAAATTGATTTAAATGATTTTTTTTTACACAAGTACGTTATATTCTAACATAGCACGTAGAACACTTTATATCAGTATATATATGAATCAGTTTCATGCGGGTGAAGCCGCGGGATATAGGTAATAAATTATAAAATAATTCTGTTGTTATTTATTATTTTGTGTTCTTACCAATACCGCTACTAAATAAAATAAAAAGATTATTAAAAAAAAAGAAATATAGACATTGCAATAAAGTTGTTGTTAAATATAAAAAAATTACTGATACAAATAAACATATATTCCATCCCAAAAAAACAAATTGTTATTTAACTAAATCAATCCATTATTATTATTTATATATGTATATATTGTATGCAATATCTCCCTTTTTATGAGGGTAAAATGTTTAGCTATGCAGGCCTTAACCATGCATGGTTGACTCTAAATTATATAAGGACGATGACATTGACGATGAAAGAATTTTTCTAACAATGTGACAGGTAAACAAATCTATTGTACGGAAAGAAATTTGTAAAACATCTGAATGCTTGCGAGATTTTTCGGTACGATTGCTGTAGATGATAATTCTATGGGTATTATGTGGATGGTGTGCGCTTTCCATTATTAATATTACATTAATATTAATAGAACAAAACGTTATTTATCCATTATTATTTGCCCATATTTATAGCGAAATAATGTATAATAATGTCTGTAATTATAACGTTTGTATTTGTGTCGTCTCGGCATAGAATGGGCCACCTCTCCCTTTCCCGTGGGTATCGATTAAATAGGCGACTAAGGGAACTTGTTAATTGAGGGATGGGTAGCAGCATCTCTCTTAAAACATCACCAAAGCCAAATGTGATTGTCAATCTGCCTGCCATGTCACGTTTGGCAGGCGGATTGACAACCACTGGCAGCCTCCAATAGAGGAAGGCCTATGTTCAGCATTTTTTTAATAAATTTGAACTCCTCAAAGTTAATAAGTCTTATAAATTTAAAATTACAAAGAAGGCCTTATAATTACTAATTTTGAACGACATAATAAGTATTCTTAAAATGTTATATTCAAAACAATGACGTAATTTTTTTGTTTCAGGTTGAAAAACAAGCGTGAATAGAATGTTCAAAACATTAAGTATAATGTAACTATGAAAAAGATTTTATGCTTCGGGACAGGGAAAAATTATGGCGACGTTTTGCAAATTATTTCATTATTACTGGTTCTACCCACCATTTTGCGAGCTCAAAATACCCTGGGGTGTCCTGACTTAATAAGAAGCAATAAATGTTCGTGTTATACATTTGAAGACGGTAAGGTTGCTTTTTATTAAAACAGGCACCTAAAACGATGTCATATTAAATTAACGAAATATTTTCTTGCAGGATTATTTCTCGATTGCCAAGACACGGTGTTAAAAGATGTAAAAAATGCCCTTAAACGTGTATCAGATATACATTCGTTATCTATATTCGATCTCGACGACAACGAAGAAGCTTTAGGATCCCATTTCATACCTCAAGGCGTTTGCATAAAGCACATTCACGTGTCAAGAACAAGCATAAGGGATGTTGGTGACGACACTTTTATGCCATTGAGAAAGTGCCTTCAAACCTTGAGCATCGTATCGAGCAAAATTAGATATATACCACAAAAATCGTTCGCTGGGATGCTTAAATTGATGTCAATAGACCTAAGTTCTAATTACATTGAGGATATACCCAGTTACAGCTTTTACGGTCTTCCGCTAATGAAATTGAACATAAAAGGAAATGTGATACGTGATATATCTGCTTCTGCTTTTTCTAGTTTAGAACTTTCCCTCTCAGAAATTGATTTGAGTGAAAATAATCTAACAGCGTTCCCGATAGCATCTCTTTCGAAATTAAGACATTTACGTTCATTGAGACTAGCGTGGAATGAGATGTCTTCTTTTCCTAGTGTGGAAAATTCAGATTTAATATCATTAGAGTACCTGGACCTGAATTCCAATAATTTTGAATTTATTTCAGAAGACTGCCTAAAATTTTGTCCGTCCCTGATTACGTTATCGTTTCATTTTAACTTTATAAACAACATACACTATCGAGCTTTTTACTCATTAATTAGCTTGAAATCTCTAGATTTAAGCCACAATAGAATCAAAATATTAAATCCCAATCTGTTTCAGAACAACAAAAATTTAGTATTTATAGATTTGAGTCATAACCATTTGCATCACATAAATGGACTATTCTGTAATTTACCATCTCTTAATGAAGTATATTTAAGTCATAATAATATTCTGGATGTGCCAATAGATTCCTTTCTTAATTCTAATAAAATTAGTGCAATAAATTTAGATAAAAATTGTATAAGCAATATAAATAGTGAGAGCTTTAGTAATTTAATAAGTCTAGGAAAGCTGCGATTAGACTTTAACTACCTAAATCAAGTGCCACAAAATATTTTTATAAACAATAATAACGTAGTAAAGTTAAGATTAGACAATAATAATTTTGTAGAAATAAATAATAATACCTTTCAATCTTTAATAAATATTAATGAAATTAGATTGAACAACAATAAATTAAAATTTATATCAAAATATCATTTTACAAAATCCTTAAAAGTAGAAGAGATATATTTGAATCATAATGAAATTAATTTTATTGAAGCAGGAGCGTTTATAAAAATGTCGAATTTAAAATTTCTCAGTCTTCATCATAATTTTCTTTTAGATTTTAATGATGTTTTACCGAAAATCCATTCAAACTTACTCACTCTCCATCTAGATTCAAACTCGTTATCATTATTGAGTAATTTTATGTTTCATTCTCAAGAAAAATTAAACCATTTAAGTTTAAAAAACAATAAGTTTAAATTTTTAACTCGAAGTACATTTCGAAACTTAAGCCGTATAACTCGACTTGAATTAAATAACAACGAATTTTCGATAGTTGAAGATTTTTCTTTTCAACATTTAAATTCAGCCCGATTCTTAAATCTACAGTATAATCATATACGTAATATTACAAATTATACGTTTTTTGGGTTAAGTGAATTAGAAGACCTAGACATTTCTCACAATAAAATTATTTTCGTCTCAGATATGGCTTTCGACACATTAAAAAAATTAAGAAGCTTAAATTTGTCATTCAATCCCCTTAAAATTCTCCAAAAAAATATTTTCCAAATAGGTTTACCATTAAGTTCACTATATTTAGATAATTGTGAGATTCAGTTAATTGAAAATGATACTTTTCATGGATTAAATAATCTAAAAATACTTTCTATCAAAAATAATTCATTAAAATCCAGCGATCTCTTATCTATAAACATACCAGGGTTAAAATATTTATATATGTCTTTCAATGTTCTAGATTATTTACCGATGCAATCTTTTTATCAACTTCCCCTTTTAGAAATATTATACATGGAACATTGCAATATAGAAAATATTATAGAAGGCACTTTCAAAAACAATAAAAATCTCTTGAGACTGAATATAGCACAGAATATTATAAGTTCTGTTCCACTGAAACTATTCGATACACAAAACTCTGTTTCCGAATTTAATATAAGTAATAATTTTTTAGATTACGTGCCGTATAATACGTTTAATAACTTGACACAAATTGAAACCTTAGATATAGCTGACAATTTATTACCCAGAATCGAGCTTAGTGGCTTTGAAAAATTAACTAAATTAAAATACTTAATTCTGAGAAAAAATGAAATTAAATCTATAACAGCTAGTAAAAAAATGGAATTTACTGACTTAATATCATTTGATGTGAGTTACAACAGACTAAAAATTTTACCTTCAATTATATTCGAACTATTTCCAAATATACAAAATTTAAATATATCCTATAATGATATATTAAATTTTGATTTTTTATTATCTTACAAGAAAGCGGGAACTTCCTTAATGAATGTAGATATTAGTAAAAATCCTGCGGTCTCTTGGAGAACGTCACATAGAATAGACAATAATACGCTTGTAGCAAATTTCTACGAATTGCACATTTGTGCTACGAATATGTCAAATATTGATGATATCACATTTGAATTTTTTACAAGCTTACAACACCTTTATTTAAAATTTAACAAAATAAGACGTTTACCAATAAGTCCTTTTTCAAGATTATCTTTTCTAGAAAATTTAGATTTGAGTTATAATAGAATTTCACAACTCAAAACCAGCAATTTTCGTGGATTAACAAAATTAAGAACATTATGTTTATCTAATAACAACATTGAGTCAATGGAATCTTTTGCTGCAGAGTTGAGCAATTTAAAACTTTTAGATCTCTCCCACAACAAGTTACAAAACATTCTTAATGAAGATTTAATAAACTTGAAGGAACTTACAGTTTTGCATTTGAGTTATAATAATATCAAATATATATCAGTTACAGCTTTTAGAAACTTAAATAAGGTTATTAAAATTGATTTAGAACATAATAAACTTCAATCTTTACCATTAGAACTACTTAGCTCAGTAGAAAATCATGTCCAGGAGGTATATATAAAAGGTAAATGGAGTAATATGAGCACATAATTATATTATAAAATTACATAAGTAGCAATAGATTCTTCATTTTTTTTTTCAGATAACGTTCTTATATGCAATTGTCAAAAAGATAACACCTGGGTGTGGATTCAAGACCATCCTAAAATAATAAATTCAAAAACAGTAACATGTTTAAATGATGACTATCCAAAAGAAAAATGTGATGCTCCAATTATTTCTCAGTTATCTGTTGACAAACACAAGGACAGCTCTGTATCAGTCTCATGGTTTATTAGAAACCGTACAGCCATTAAAGCATTACAAATTTTGTACTACGGTGAAGATGTCCATACTGATGTAAGTTTTATAAAAAATAAATTATTTTAATTACTACATTACATTCGTAACAACCAATTTTCAAACATTAAACAAAATAATTTTCAGGTTAAATCAAAATTTTTGGATATGAACGAAGTTTCAACTCGTATCACCGATTTGGAACCAAACATGAACTATGTGGTCTGTGTGATTACTTTATATGAAGATCCTATTATTGCCAATGATGACCAAGAATTTGAGTTTAATAAAACTACGGAAATCGATTTAAATGTAACGGCGAGAATAACACAAGATATTGCTGCTGCAATACTAACTCAATCTCCTTCTAGCGAATGTGTTTCATTTAACACATTCCGTGAACAAATGACGAAAAAACATAAATCATCGAAACCGTTCCATATATCGCAAATACTTAATCGTCGAATGGGTTTAATAGTTGGTTGCTCGTTAGGTTTCGTCGTATTTTTTGTTATGGTGTCGGTACTGTTGTATACAAAAATTAAAGAAAGAAAAAGAATAGCAAAATCTGACCCAGCTTGGTCCGAGATGAATGATTATCATTCAATGCAAAGTAAAGAAGATGTATTGCAAAATTCTACCACAGCGTCTACTGATAATATATTATTAGGAATGACCAAAAATCGTAAACATTCATTAGATCATTTGAAATAGTCATAGAATAAAGTAGTAATATAAGTATTTATTACGTTCTGCTAGTTTAGAATGTTTTAGATAAAATGTTATTCTTAAGGGAACCATAAAATTCTAAATTACGTACTAATATTTAAATATGTTGAACCTATTATCAACCAACATGTTAATAGATGCTTAAATGTACGACTGTTCGCTTGTGAATAGATATAGAGTAGTAAGTAGTATATAGGTTATTTATTTATTTATAATCTATATAGATTTTTAAAATATATTATTTTAGTTACATAGAAAAACAATTATCAAATATAAATTATTGCCATAGTTACTTGTTATTTTATTTCTATTTAAATTTAAAAGTCAAATCAGAACTCTTTGTCCTACCTGTGTGCAAAAATGTAAGTTAAATGTTTAAGCTGAGCAGTTTAAAAGCCTATTAGAGTACATTTCTGTAGTCTGAAGGCTTAGAATTTCTGCAGATTGTTACTATATACTAATCAGCAGTTTTATAATAGGTTAAATGTTTAATGCTTTCTACAAGTTTGACTGATTAAACAAATTTATTTATGTTTTCTTTTCATATAGTCATTAAATTTTAATGGCAGAACAATGATCTCATTCTCAAGGGGTTGTTTAAATTCACACTGACACTGACCTGAATTTGAGGTGACCTCGTTTGCCAACATACTACTCGTATATCTCAAAGGTGAAAATCTGTATTGATATTAAAACCGAGAAAAAGACTTTAAATATTACTTTCAAAACGCATATTTCATCATCATCATCATATTAGCCATTATCTATCTATTACTGAACATAGGCCTCCTCCGAAGGTCGATTAACAACCAGAGGGAGACTTTGTGCAAAAGTCGATTGCTTGGGTACCTCTGTCCCATTCGTGTTCGTTGTCTACCATGAAGCAGTTGTGTTTGCATGGCTGTGTTTCGGTTTGAAGGGTGAAATATGGCGTGAATTCACAGGGTACAGAGAAATAACACCTGAGTCCTCAGAAATGACAACGCATGGGGGGTATCATGGGCGAAACAGTATACTCTGTTATGTCCATGGTATTGCTTATGTATAGCCGTCGGTTATCACTATCTATTAGGTGAGCCGTCAGCTTGTTTACCATTCTAAGTTGCATAAAAAAATAAATCGCATACTTTTAGTTTTCTGTATTTCACATTTATTAGATTTTAAATCATAGTAAGGTCTATAGGAAAATACACAATAAATCTTTAGCTTGCTCATTCATTTACAAATATGGTTGAATTGACATATGAATTAGTATGTTATTTTATAAATATATACGTAAATGTAAAAGAATAATGAAAATGCAATAATGTTTCCGTAGTAATAATGACGATAACAAACGGACCGTAGACTTTTCCACTGAAGATCTCTCCTCAGAAAGTGGAAAATGAGTTAATAAAAGTTCACCAAAGCATTTTTGTGTACTTAAAAACTTTCTTTTGAACAGTATCTCGATTATCAAGAGCTATTGAGGAAAACAAAGTCTGCCTTTGAAGTACATTTCAAGCAGTCTTTAGAAAATTAAATTAATTTAAGTAAGTGGTTTCGTAGCAAAATATGAGAATGTTTCAGTATTGTGGAATATGTTTATATTCAAGTATAACCACATTTGGCCGATTAAGTGACAACAAGAAGTTTTAGGTAAAAATAAATTGGCATAAAGGTATAAAAAAAATTGTTAAATTGAATTATTATTCTAGTTCAACAATTTGTTACTTAAACGAACAAGGAATAATGATGATATATTTTTAATAGAATGATAATAGAATTAAATACATTGATGAAGCATCATTGAGTGACGATTGCTTTTTTAATGGATGATAATGGAATTGTAACCTCGCCTGCGCTATCGGTATACACTAGTGAGAGATAATAAATGAAGATGATACAAGTCAGTTCGCCCATATTCACAAATTCACAAAAATTTAATCGAGATGGTTTCCAGGGAGAACCGCATGGAGGTCAACCTGATGGAGTATATTGCTAGTAATGAGGCTGTTAAATCCCTAAAACTAACAATCATTTTCCCCCCAGTGACGATTGGTATATTTTCAAATGGATAAATTTGGAATGGTAACCCCGTCTGCGCTATCGGTATACACCGGCGGAGCACGAGTGAGAGACGATAAGTGAAAATAAAAGAGCAGATCAGTTAGCCCATCGTGATAAATACACCTAGAATTCGGCACGATTGTTTTCCAGGTGGGATCACGTGGAGGTCGAACTGACGGGGTATATTGTTAGCAATGGGACTGATAGTCCGCATTACTAGCAATCCCCTCCCCCCTTCAGTGACAATTGGTTAGGCTAAAGTCAAGCGAAGGTCATCGTGAACTAACCACGATGATTTTCAGGAAGTACTGCACGGAGGTAGTCCTGATAGGTTGTATTACAAGCACTGGAGCTATTAGTTCTTATTAATGACAAACCCTCCCTTCCTGACAGAGATGATTATAATTATCTTAGAATCTCAAATATAATATCCATTCAAATACGATGTAGTAAACTACACAGTTAAGCACAGACTCGTTTTATATATGACATATGTAGTACTTTTACAGATTTGTTCAGACAAAATAAATTTGTCTTTACCAGAGGGAGACTTTGTACAAAGTCATTTGCTCATTGTCCCATTCGTGATTCTACAGTGAAGCAGTTGTGTTTGCATGGCGGTGTTTCGGTTTAAAGGGTAGGAGAGAAGGAGGAATAACATGACTCCTCAGGAATTTCAACACATTATTATCATGGGTAAAACAGTATACTCTGTTATGTATTGATCATGTCTATAGGCGTCGGTTACCACTTTCTATCAGGTGGAACATCAGCTTGTTTGCCATTCTATGTAGCATAAAAAAAATTTAAGACAAGTAGAAATAGTTAAGAGCAGTTATTATTTAGTAGTGGGGATACAACAGGCTAACAATAATAAATAAGTTCTCTATTGCTGTTCGTGCTAAGAAGTCTCATTTGTTACATGCGCAGCGTATTACATAAACAATTCAGCGAGTAATCATGGCCAGGTTTATATAAACCAGGCGTTTTCGACCTTCAGGCAAGCCTGAGTTGGATGTTCATAAATTTATGTTAAGAAAAAATATTTACATGTATCAGAAGGGGTCCTCTACTGAATTAAAATAATATTTTAGTGTTAATACTTTTTTAAAATAGTTTTCACAGCTTGATTATTTAAGCAAAATATCTTTTAAGACGGAGCAATTAGTATGATAAAATTACACATATTTAAAAATGGATACCACTAAAAAATGAACATGTTTAAAAAAATTCTTATGTATCTCAGAATGGCAAACCAGCTGACGACTCATCTTGTAGAAAATAGTAACCGTCACCTGTAGATATGAACAGTAACATAGACATAAAAGACTATATTATATCGCCCATGATACCCTTCAAACGCTGACATTCCTGAGGACTAAGGTGTTGTATCTCTGTACCATGTATTTCAGTACCATAATGCCCTTTTAACCAAATCATGCAAACATAACTACTTCATGACAGAAATATAAACAGAACAGGGATGGCCAAGCAAACGACTTTCGTACTAAAATCTTCATTAGATGTTGGTTTTCAACAACTATTCGTCTCCGACAACACCATCGTTTACTACCACCACTACACCCCACCCGCAACGACGTCATCACTAGCTCTGCGAGCTGCGGTTTGCAGTGCGAAGCAAGACGCTGCAATGTAAAACGCCTTACATACTTGTACCTTGTACTGTATCAATTATATTTAAAGGTTATCAAAATTTGTATATTCAGTAATCTTTTAACCTTCAACCCAAAAAGAAAGGTTTGTACTTTAAATCATTTGTCTGTATAGCCCTACAGTCAGGTGGTATTAATGGTCGTATCAGAAAAATCTGATAATATATTTCTGACCTGGCAAAAAGAATAAAAATAACGTGTGATAAATTTATAGAAATACATATTTATATTATTTTGTTTTATGTATACGAATAAATCAAAACAAAATAGTAATAAATATATATTTATTTATCAATAACACAGCCCAATGAATAGACTGTAACAGTATTAATTCCTAATCAATACGTTGATTGGGTTATAATTGTGTTACAAGACAAAGCAACGAATTCAGTTACCATTAAACGAGCGTCTTTGCACCCTCCCACTCTTTAGTAAATTGTTAACAATAGTTTAACAACCATAAACTGGAACTACAATCAAAGACCGAGTGACATAAGTTCCCTTCGTTAGTAAACTTTCTTATGCGAGTATAACACGAAGTCCATTTCTGAATTCCAAACAATATTGCAGATACACAATAAAAGCGCTAATTAATTTTTTAAGAATATAACTCGAAATATTCGAGATATCATAAAATTACTGTAACAATCACTATGGTTAAATATTAATTAATTCATTATTTAAAAGTTGTTTTTGTTGGCGAAACTCTTGCCACTCACTACGTTTTTCTGTAAGTCTTTTACATCTTGATACGACATGACTCCAAATTTATCTTCATCTTCCCCTTCCCCTCTTTGCATCTATCTTGCCTTCTATAATAATGGGCTAGGTTATATATATTTAAGAACGTTATATACGTAACGTTCTGTATAGATAGACATTTTTAAAAGAATGAGAATAAGTTTAAATATATGTTAAGGAAAGTGGCAATATGAAAATGAAAGTAGAAATATGAGACCTAGGTCGGGCTTGGGTTCTAGGCCCATTAAAGAAGTTAAAAAAGGGTATAAAATAGTACAGACTCATCTTGATTGCGGATTTAGCGTAGGTGGTATACGCTCAAGATACACCAGCTTTGAGGAAGCCACCCTACGTGAATATCACAGTGGCGCCGATCTATTTTAGTCTACTCGTAAAAACCGCGCTGTATATATAAGGTATGTAATCACTCGCGATTCTTGAGATACAATATAATACAATATAATATACATAGTTAAATTCTCGTTGTACATACAACGGCTATTACTAAAACTAATAGCGATGAATACATCTTTATCTCTATATAAAATAGTTGTATTACAGTAACAATTTGCAAATAAAGCATTAAAATAAATATTGTAATTTGTTGGAAACAAAAGATTTACGAACAATGGGTAAAATTTGCCGAGTGAAATTCTACTTTCAAATTTGTGTGCGTCAAATTCAGACCAAGTAAATTATAAATGTTTACTTTTGCAATTTATCTAAACTTATTTTTAGTAATTGTATTATTTCAAACTATAGTAACTGTATTTTTTTTTATTTATATCTACTGAATACTAATAAGTACGATTGTTGAAACTATTCGATTATATACTAAACTAAAACCACTACGAGTTTCAAATTTTATATTTTCTATAAAATTTACGTCGTCTTATCGATTAATTATAATATAGGCAGTAACAATACGGAGTATGATTGATCATTTGTATAATATATAACTTACTGTTTTATATTTTTGTGCAGTTTCAATTAGGCTGTAACAAAATATTGCGATAAAAATAATATAGGAAGGTAAGCATCAGAAACAGTTATGGGAAAATAACAGATTAATGTTCTTGCGACGAATTCAAACGTTTGATGTATAGCCAGTATGACGACCTCATACATCAAATGTTTAAGTGAAAAGAATTGTTTTTTCTAAACCCGTCAAATGAGGTGTCGCTGAGAATATGTTAATCTCCCTTTTGCGGAATATATATTACTAAAGCATTAAAAGCTGTTTATAAGTATGTTATAAACTAGTATTGAGCAAGTAATAGAAAAAAGCATTTTTAATAAAAAAAATTGGCTGAGCATTGATATAATCTCGTATATATATCTCGTAATCTCATCCTTTTTAATGTTGACTACAAATTATATATCGAATAACTCCAAACATCTGCAAGTAAATAAAATATGAAAGCTTAATAAAACGTCATTACGATTTTCATTACCGGCATTATGTTGAAATTGGTAGGAACACGCTGTATCTCTTTGAGTACGTTAATTACATAGGAGGGTCGCTTTTACGCCCAGTGGGTCTGGTAAGTGATAAATAGCCGGCGAGATTTTGTCGCAGAAGAATTGTGATAAAGGAAATTCTTTAGTATTATCCATAGGAGGCAAAACTCTGTGGTATTGATAAAGTTAAATGAATTCAAATGGCCGTAACTTTTAACATCATTAGATGGAAATTATAAGTACTAAAAGAAATATTATATATTAACGAATATTTACATAATATTATATTATGGTTGTTTTAATATCATATGTACATAGTAAGCATAAAAATATAATAGATTTCATTAACTTTATCCTGATTTAAATAAAGAAAACTGTCAAAATCGGTGCATTCATTAAAAGAATAGGCTTGTTCCCTACCAAATCGGATTTTAGTGATGATTTATTATTTATTTCACCGTTTTAGTGAACGTGTAACACTCGACATGGCGACATTTCCCCCGAGTATATTAGACTCCAATATAACAAGAAACGAACCTACCGCCACCACTCAGATTAATTTGATTTGTTATTGATTTTTCCATCGCCAGAAAGTTAATCAGACAATTATATTGACAAATAAAGTAAAAAAGTGCAAATCGTAATGTATATATCTATTGTCTATATTTGTATATCGCCCGTGTGGTCCCGGTATAGAATTAGCCACCCCTTCCATTTCCCATGGGTGAAGTATGAAGAGACCAAAGGAGGGCAAAGGATGGGCAGCAGCGTCCCTCTTAAAACATCTTCAAAGCTCAACTGCAGTTGCCAATCCGCCTGCCAAGCATGGCAACTTCTGGTAAATAATAATAATAAATCTTTTATTTTCAGGTATATACCCAAAGTGTACAGTTATTATGATTGAAATTTCCTTTTAATTAATTAATTACAATTTTTATATTATAAATTAATTATACAAACTATTATTATTGTTTCAAAAATACACATTAATTACAATATACTAATTTAAATCATTTCATTATAAAATCTTTTGTCGTCAGGTATGCAGTGAGGAAGGTTTATGTTCAGCTACAGTTAAAGACTGATATGATGATATTTATTGTTGTTGAAGCATTTAATAGCTCTAATCAATCGAACAGGAATGTAAAACGAATATGTAAGGTGTCCATTTTGCAATAAATCAGAATACTAGATGAAAAATAAGTTTATTACATCAAAATCCTTTGGATGTAAAATAAAGATGTCTTTTGGCAGTTTGAATTATGTAGTTCAAAGTAGTTTATATTAAATCCTATATTTCTGTCAGTGTGCAGCATCGCAGCACGGAGACACGTCAAGTAATCCCATTGGATTTCATTTTAGCGAGCGAATTAAGCCCCTATGAATATTTCATATGCGACTTTGTTTTCTCCGGGCTTGCAACTAAACTTATATTTCAGTGTCACTTGTATTTAGTATCGTACTTTCGTTTACCAGATATAGTAAAGTTGTTCTCAATAAAATTTCATAAAAATGTTATTCAGACTATATGAAATAGTCTGAATAGCAAAAGTACCTGAGAAGTTAATATTTTTCCCTGTATACTTTATAGAAATTCATGTGTATTTCTATTAATTTACGCATGTTAATATATGCATAATACGAGTACAAATTGAAGAATGAAATATTGCAGTATTAATTATTGAGTATTATAATTTTAAAATGTTCATATCATCAGCATCTCTGGTGATGCAAGCTTAATGGAGTCATTAATTAAAAACGCTGTTTATTACAAAAGAAAGGTAAAAACATTACCTGTCACTTTTTTATAACGTTTCTTCCTCTGGATAGGAACAATGTATATTCGATGGTATCAGTAGTGTAATGGATGTTCTGGAAATGGACTTTTTTAAAATATGCTAGATTGGAATGTCTTAGAATCTTACTAATATGATAAAATTGAACTACTCGTAAACGATGTCTGTATACAAGAAATATTTATGAAAAATTGATATGAGAGCAATAGAAAGTATAATTAAAGATTGTGTTCCACAAAAAGAAGACATCAGTTGCGACAAAACTAGTTGTTTTAATTGCAGAACTAAACTACTGCACCGATTTTGATAAAATTTCTATGAGACCAACCTGTAAATGTATCCTTTCAATTAAAAAGAAAATTCCAAATCGGTTTACAACTGATGGAGTTATGAGATTAGAAATATAAAAAATACAACTGAACTGAGAAACTCCTTTTTTGAAACCAGAAGAAAACAATATTTTTTAAAAATTGTGTCTGTCTATCTGTAAGCATAAGACAAAAAGTACTGCACCAAATTAGCTATAATTTTACTGTTGTATTCTTGCTCTAACATAAATCTGGTGTACACTATCTAGAAGTAGTCCTACTACTACTGTAAGTGCTAATAGTAGTTTTCTACGTGTCTAAATTAGCAAGTAAAAACATAGTATGATGTAAGGCAATAATTTTCCTATCCCTTATTTATATATTATTTCATAACTTAAAGTTAGTATGCTAACAGACTAGGCATGGGTAATATCGATATCGCTTCGATATCTATGTACTAATTTCCTTTGGACATTGAGAGCGAAAAAAGGTCATCACTCAATTTGATATCGCCCATTCCAGTCCGACATTTATTATATATTCGTTTAGGTGAGGTTTTTCATTTCATTATTAAATATCACATAAGCGATAATTAATAGGTATATCCGTTATTTAACCAATATATAGATATTGTTACCAAAATATATAGGTTTTGCAAAACAAATATATAGATATTAATATATATTACCCACCTTTAGCTGATCTAAAGCAAGAAAAGATATTATCAAGAGACACAGAAATCTCGACTACTGCTTTGTTGAATTCAAGTATTCTTGGCAATATGTGATCCGATTTACGAGCACAACAACTTCAGTTGCAACAACAGCGGCAATTAATAATTCTTATAACTCTTCCGAGATTACAGTTATATTACTTTATTGTATGCATGTGATAAATAATGAAAATAAATAATAACTGTCCAACTCTGGCTTTATCTTTATGCGAGGTAGCTGCCTACCTTACGTATTTTATATAATATTAGTTATGTCTATGTGTATATATAGTCTAGAGACAATTTGTCATTAGGCCTGTTCTTCTATTATGTTTGGCTTGATTTATTTAAAACTCAATTCTATAAGTGCAATTGAATAAATGAATACAAATTCAAATACCTACCAAAACTTAAGAGGCTGTAATAGAACACTTTTTTGCGAATATTAATGGATGTGAAAGCGTACTCGTAACAATAAATAAAATGTAACAATACTCACAATATTTTTTTAAGCAGTCAATAAAGACAAACGAGTTGTTGGCCCACAAGATGGACAGTAGTAACCATCGCCTATAAACATGAACATTATGGTCCTGGACGTTTCAATAGAACTAAAATCCTATGCCTCCAAATCCTACCACGTCCCACCCTATAAACCGGAACACAGCCATGCAAGCAAAATTGTGTAGCGACAGAAACACAAATAGGACAAAGGTATCCAACAATCGTATTTTGTATGAAGTCTCTCTCTAATCTTCGTAAATGGGTGTGAGTATTTTTCCATAATTCACACACTCATAAACTACAATGTTTAATATGTTTTTTATTATTTTTTTTTTGTTAAACTTATCGCTATAGATATATATCAACATTTGAAAGTAAGTAGACGTCGCGTGTAACCTGTTCATTATAAGCCATACTTGACCTGTTTACAAGCCTCCCGAGGCCCGTCGTGTTACCTACTCTAGTTAATATAAAGGATTAGTTTTCCTAATAATTATTAGGTAATTTGGTGTAAAGTTTTCTTATTTATTTAAATTTAGTCAATCAATTTTATTAACGGTTTGGATTTGTAAAAACATGATAACAGACTTAGATTTTTTTAAGGGAAAATATTGAAAATAAAACACTTATCTTTTGAATTATTTAATATTAATAATTAAATAAATAATAACCAAATAAAGTTACAAATATTTTGTTCTCGGGATTTGGTCAGGTCGTTAAATTACTTCAATCAAAATCAACATTTTTATTGACATTATATTAGTGATAATCATGAATAAACTAATTTAAAGTTTATAAAAAATTTTAATTAAAATATACTAGTACATTTTAAATGTTCGAACGTGTCTGTTGCCTATTGGTCTTTGAGTATTTCACGTTATGTGCTATTATGACCACGATATGAACAGCCAAAAATGTTCATCTTCATTAGTATTTTGCGACTATGGTGTGAATCATTCAAGGGTGATTTAGTCTTAAATTCTAAAAATCAATTTAAATGATATACTACGTTTCTTAACTTCATTCTCAGAACTATATGATCGTTTAAAATAATCTAATAAAACTATTCTACTTCGTTGGATTTGTATATATTTTTTTATAATAAAATGACACAATAATTAATATTCACATTGTCAGTAGTTAACAAAATGCATCCAATCCTCAAAAATTGTATTTTTGTAAATATAATATAATTACTAGATTTTTTATATATGGCCCACCTGATGGTAAACGATCACGGTAGTTTATAAATGCCTGTAATACCAAGAGCATTAGGTGCGCGCTGCCAACCTTGAAGAAATCTTTTTTCCTTTTTAAGAACTAATGAACAAAAGATAACAAATTTATATTAACAGTAATACGTACATAATTAAAATTTACAAAGAAAGTAACAATTCCATTAAATTAATTGGTGTTTCGATAAAAACACTAAATCTAACTTTATCACCGTATAGTAATATGAATTGGTTAGGCCTATCGAGTGGCGAAAAAGATAACAGCGGACAAAGAGGGAAAGTGCTTCAAAACACAATAAGTTATCTGAATCCGAACAGCATACTTTACAATCCTATTCAGCAAAATCTCCCTTGAGTAATGTGGGTCAGACCCATTTCCGCAAATAAATCCCGCTTTCAAAATAAATAACCGTTTACCCTTAGCATCCCGGACGTGGTGGGCCGATTATAC
This sequence comes from Galleria mellonella, assembly GCF_026898425.1. Classification (NCBI taxonomy): domain Eukaryota; kingdom Metazoa; phylum Arthropoda; class Insecta; order Lepidoptera; family Pyralidae; genus Galleria; species Galleria mellonella. Next base: position 8,206,132 of record NW_026442016.1, read on the forward strand.
GGAGCCGTTGTCGAACTTGTTAAATAAACTCGTTTTAATCACAAACGCTTTGTTATTAAGGATTAAGATAACAACTGTAGCAATTCGTCAAATGGTCTGCTTAAAAATTTCATTTCGGAGCCAGTGTAGAAGGTTTGGATTATCTTCGATGCGTAATATAGAAAACTGGCTATAAGATGTGCTCTGCCTATGCCATTCATGATAAATTATATCTACAATTTTGTATTAGTATATGAGTAAAAAATGTTCATGCTGTGTATATATATATATATTTTTTTTTACTTTGGACCTAAGTAAATTAGTGTTAATACTCTATGTAAATCTAAACTATGGTCTATCTATGTACTAAATTTTATTGAAATTTATTAAGTCAATCACAGTGATCCAGTAAAAAGCTTCCACTAAATATTCAAACATCTGTACAAACTTATAAACTTTCACATCATATTAAAAGTATAAACAAGCTTAATCCCTCGGCTACGCTTGCGTGAATTATGATGAAAATTGTTCTGTATATTAATACAGGATATGGCCCAACTTTGTAGATACTAAATTTTATTAAAATCCTTTAAACCGTTTAAGCGGGGTTGAGTAACAAATATCCAAACATCTAAACTTACAAAGTCCACTAAAATAAATTAATAATCTAAATAGCATAGTTACAGTATTTCACATTAATTTATATATTTATACACGATCTGATAACCTCTTTCTTTTTAAGACGATTAGTAAAAAAAGAAATAACTAGCAATTATTTTGAAAAAGGTCCAATATCGACTCTTAATCTGTCACCACGACAAAGAATCTGAACTAATACGAAAATTAATATCTGCTGAACGATGCCCCAAAAAGCTCACATTTGGAAAAACCCATTAGTACTTGAGCATACATGACCGTACGTGATATTGTTGTCGATCGGCTATCTCCGCACTTTCAGATAATGGATTCATTTGTATTCAGGTTGCAAGTGGGCACTGTAACGAACATCGGCAGCTGACGTTCGGCGTACAATTATCAGTGTTAATATTTACCAACTGACGCCGAGGACTAATTGCTACACTGGTGCGCTTAGCTGCGCACAGTCTCAATAGTAAGCACATTGCGCGTTGTAGATCTTTGATGGATATTTAAATGCAGTGTAATAATAGTAAGCCGTAGTTAAACTACATATAAATGATTTAATTCAGTACATTTGAGTATTTTTTGTATACATTTGTATTTTTTTTTAATTAAAAAGGTTTACTTTCAAGGTGGTCTTATATAGATTTGTTAAAATCTTTATTTATCTGTATTTTTGGTTTTTACCAAAACTTTTGCTTTTGCATGTAATAACATTCTATCCGCTGACATTGACGCTCCTTTCTACTTTGCGTTTGCTGGAAGAAAACTCTTCTAGAGTTAAGCTCGCCTTTGTACATTTGATTACATCTGTTATATTTTTATAACTAGTGTGTACAATAAAGTATTAAAAATAAAAATAAAAAAAAATATTATAAAACCTTTATAAAAGAACTTTAAATAGAAGTTCTATTAATATTAGGTATAAATGCGAAAGTTTGTAATGATGGATAGATGGATAGATGTTACTCTTTCATGCAAAAACTACTGAACACTAACTTTGCGCATAGGAAACTGTATATGCTGAATCACATGAATGAAGCCGCAGGATATAGCTAGTATATAATATTCACAGAACATTACATAACTGGGATAAAAAGTAGCCTATGTTCTTCTTCATCCCATGTTGTACGTATATATTATACATATTGGTTAAGCTATTAAGAAACTAAGAGTTATCAAACATACAAACTCGTTTTCACATTTATAATATTAGTAAGAATTAAGGATACTACTAGGAGTAACAAACAAACTAATAACTTACCTGTGCTACTAATTACAAACAGCTTAAATAACACCACGACGAACACAAAATAAAATAGACTGCGCGGTCATTGTCGCGTGCCCATAAACTTAACACATTCGCATGTGACTTCTGAGAACTAAATATTATTCGCCTTGTGTCAGAGATTGCAAGCTAAATTAAAACAACATTCACATTACTTCATAATGGCACGAATAATATTATACTACATATTGTAATAATCCATTTGTATGTAAATAATCCATCCAATCAAATATTAAATTTTTACTGATATATTTAAGCGCAGTTTTGGTACTTGAAAGCAAACAAGCTGAAGGTTGATTCGATAGAAAGTGAAAACCACCGTCTATAGACATGAATCATTATATCGTAATATCTGTCGTTAAATAACCATTGCCGAATATAAGCCTCCCCCATATTTTTTTTTTTTTTATTTTAATGAATAAACTTTTGGCAAATAGTTATTTCACTTACTGTCAGATGAGCCGCATGCTCGTTTACCCCTGTGTTATAAGTTGCCACCCACAGAAAAGGAAGTTGTAGCTCATTCTATGCTGGGACCACACGATAATAGCAAATATGTATTAATACTAACACGAATAATCGCAAAATACATTGTGATCTCCATGAACCCCTTCATATGTTATCATTTATTTATTTATTCTTTATTACACTATAAAACTTTGTACAAGGGGTGAGGAGAATGTCATATGGCATTCTCTATCAGTTAACTATTAGATAAAAAACAGAAAGCGTATGAAGAGCAGAGGTGGTGATCATTTTTGATGACTGTGGTTAGTAATTGATATATAGATAATATATATTAGTTCTGTATTGTTTATCATTTAAAAACAATAAGTAGCCTTATAAATCAAAAATGTTGATTCTTTTAAATTGCCATAATTTGATACCTATTCACGTGAGTAAAAAACCACAAGTATTTTATTCTTTTGGCAAAATTCTATCACCAGTATCTAAATTTAAGGAAGGTAACTTATTTAATCAGCTAAATTAGACTACTGCTTCATTTAGTTTTGCGTTGCTATTGGTAAGTGCGCGGAAATTACTTGGTTCCTTTGGTGAGTGTTTTCAAGCACTTGTTGATTAAGTTTGCTTGTACAGTTAGATTAAACGAAAACATTACGAAGAAATTAACGATCGGTCTTTATTCTATTCTATTTTCATACAAAACATTACAAGAGCAGAGTATAAAACCAAGGCTGCTGAAATATTTGAATAGTCGAAATGTTTAATTATGTACTTACTGTAAATAATATAATGCGTAACGACTATAAGATGGGTATCTATTTACCAATTCACTTAAGTATATTTGTTCTATAATAATAAAGTAATTACTTTTAATATCTAATAACCAATATAAAAATACTATTAACAATTTCGCTCTTCAAAAGAAGAAACTGGAAGCTGTTACTATATTAAATCTCGTAGTTGATTTTCTCAGAATTTGATAGACGCAGAAACTTGATTTGACATTGTTATGGTTGCTACTTAAAAACTAATAATAACAGGATATTAGATTCCCAGAATGTTTTCCTGGTAGTAAATAAATAATTAATTAAAATTTTCCAATAATTAACGTTATTAACGAAGCTCAAACATGATTTAAAGATTCAAAATTCATGATATTTCTGAAGTATATTACGGAAAGGTAGTGTAAAGAGATGCGGAAACTAACGCTTACATCTAATATTCAGTGCCCTTGTATGTATTTCCCGAACTTATATGGACCGTTCTTGTGTTGACGAAGTGAAATCTATCCTTCGAGACCCTTTGAGAATGAGAATAGTTCTCAGAAAATAACAATAAAGGGCGGCTGAATGCACATATTTTATTCAGATTACATTAAAATAAAGTTTACTGTAGAACATCTATGAATAGTCCAATAAAAGTAAGGTATCTATGTCATGCAACTATGTCAAGTAGATATCCAATCTGCGTAGGTATCTGATACGACCATGATATGAAGTAGATATATAGCGATATTATTCTTACATTACCGAGATTGTCAATATTGTATCGCAGTAGAAAACCCCAATATTTCAAAAGGGATGGCAACTACAAAAAACTGGCAGTATGCCAACCTACGCCATTTAAAGGCCGTAGGCAACTGATGGAAAACATCATGCTTTTAATATTGTTTTATGATCGTAACCTTATAAAGAAATTGTTCAAATAAATGAAATTTTTAAAATAATAACAGGTGGCGTTTCATTTGAATATCTGGATGATATTTGTAAATCCCCTCAACATAGGAATATTATTAACAACGATATAAAAAGTGGCATGCAATTTTTAAATGGGTAGAAAGAAGTAATTCCTATAACAATTAGCTGTAAATGTTGTATAAATCACACATCATAACAAAATACACATTTCTCGTAATATTTCTCGTAATACTAATGATGTAGACTTATATTTCAATTCATTACTAAACCATACAAAGTATGATACAGCTACTTTTCTGGAGATAGCATGTTATCTGTTGCATTATGAACCACTGAAACAGTTAAAAAATGCATCAACATTTTGTATGGTTTATACATGGTATACATTTTATAAAAATGGTACTACAAATACTACAACAGTTCTTTTTTTTTCAATACAAAAATTCAACCTGTATTGTTAGACATGCAAACTACACGGCTTCACTGAGCAATATTCCACCATCTAGCTCGTACGATAGTTATAACAAACTTAGTTTTTATTAAACTCTAGTAGGAAACCCTTACCAGACTTAACCTAAGAAAAAGAATAAATTTTAAAGTAAGCTTGAGACTTTCCTAGGTATGGTGCAATAACTTAATTCTACCAAGAGCTCAGTTCCGTTTCCATAGAACATATTTTTATTAAAGAATACCAAAAGATAATATTTTAAAACATTTTTAAATTATTTAGGTACCATTAAACATAATAATTTTAATTACCATAAATATAAACTTTGCGAATCTTTTCTATATTTCCTTGTAGATTCTGTCTGTGTTATATCGAATATTAGAGAACTGACGTAGCATTATTACAGAACTACCACTATTAAAAAATATAAGACAGAAATACAAGGATATAAATCATCAAGAAATTTCAATACGCAAAAAAACATACTTTTAATTACTTTAAAGATCTCAAGATATCTGTAGGCTGAATTGATATTAGATTATAAGCAATAATAATAATGATAATAGTTGGCCTCAATATTTTAAATTATTTTAAATTATTTTTAAATATTCAGATCCATGTTAGGTTACTACATATATTTTATCTCACGTGGATCAAAGATACAATACTTATATCTCAATATATAATATAAAGTATTATACAGTTTACAATCTACAACTTAATTAATAGAAAACCAACACAAAAAATACAAAAATAATATTTTTATCTCAAAGGACTCTCATTTATTATAGGCTCATGTAGAGCCTATTCGTGGATGTTATGTATATACAGAGAAAGAGCTTTGTTGTCGATACAAATAAGAAATGTTTTATTATTATTCCTTAACATTAAAATCTAAGTTGGCAATAAGTTTTTAAGAAATGAAGCGTACAAAACGGCTTTTAAATTTACATTAAAGTCAAACATGAATTTGTAAGACGGAGACCAAACGGCAAACAAATAATGCTTTGAGATATCCTAAAGGCTTACACAGCTTCGAGGTCTTTACTTATCTCTTTGAAGATACAAGTTTGTGTTTAACCAACGTTGTGATTCAAACACGCTCGTTGCACAGTATGACATTTATTACTATTGGTTATATTAAGCTCGTTACAGTTTATACTTCAATCTCAGGTTAAAATTCAACATACTGTCATAATATAGCACAATGTATCTGGGCAGATCCTTCGTAACTTAAGAAAATATTTGTTTTGGAGAAATAAGAATTAAAGTACTTGTATAGCGACTTTTTGAGGCTTTAGGTAGCAAAAGGTGAAGGTTATAAAATTTTTCATAAATTGTATTTAAATATATGTATAAAGTATTAATATAATTGTCACTTGCTTTGTATTACGAAAAGGTCGTCTGATTAGAACTACGACAGGATTTCTTTCATTTACTATTAAATCAGTTTAAAAACTTTAGATTACATAAAGTGTCATAATCACAGATCGTGTTTGAACAATTAACGCCCAAACATTAATATTTATAATATCAGTAGGAAAGTAAAATTACTCGATAACCTCAGTGGATGTGAAGCAATTTTCCTTACTATTGCATTACGTTACCAGGTGCAACACGAACTTCTTTAATTTTATTCAAGTATGAGTGTATCTTTGCCGTGTGGTCTTGGTAATGAATAGGCCACTCCGACCTTTCCCGTGTATGCCATAAGAGGCAACTAAGGGAGAGCGAGGGATGGGTAGCAGCATCCCTCTTAAAACATCTCTAAAGCCTAACTGCATTTGCCAATTCACCTGCCAAGCGTGGCAACTACTGGCAAAATAAAGAGAGGTTTATTTTCAGCAATGGACAGTTAAAGGCTACTGTAATGATGAGTGTATTTTGTAATATTACAGACTACTAACTATTCTGTTATGTAAATATCAGAGGCGCCGACTCCGTGGGTGCTCTGGGGCTTCAGAACCCACGAGAGGAATAGCGGGTGCAGAACACTCATGACGCTAGACAACATAATATATCGAAAATAATTTTCCTCTCAGTAATTGTTGTTTAGGTCACATTTGCATATCCAACAGTTGAGCAAGCAAGCAAGAGCATGAGCACACACGAGATCCCTTGACGCATACTCAGATAAGAATTCATGCAATCATTTAGAGAATGGGGTTCTTCAAAAAAGGGGGGTAAAAAGGTTTCTTCGGGGTCCGCAACGCGCGCGTAATGCAGGCGTTCATACGTTACGATAACCGCTTACCATCGGGTGGATATATTTGTTTGCCACTTCAGTGGTATAAAAAAGTAAATGATAATAATTTAACTAAATTATAAGTTTTTTCAATTCGCCTGACTAGCGTGCCAACTACTAGCAAAAACCCCAAGGAAGAAGGTCTATATTTAGCAGTGGACAGTTAACGGCAGATTTGATGATCGATGATCATAGTTCAGACATAACACATACAGTGCGAAAATCTGAAAGTTAATATTCATTCATTGGGATGAAATAGGTAATTGATATAGTTCTTTTGCCACCAATATGGAGGTTGACTTGATCGGACTATTAGCATTGAGACGCTAGTCCAAGTTATTACCGTTTGGCATCGTTTTGTAACTCAAATGCGACATTATTTGAAATAACAAATTATCATATTATTCCTAGATCCCATAAGCTATAACTCCTAGATTCCATAAGCTATAACTCCTAGATCCAATAATCTATAATACAAAGTGAATTGATTTTCATGAGGCGTGACCCTCGAGCGTGTTGCACTTTGATTATGTTCAGAACTTTAGTTATAAAGCACAACGTCCTAAATACGAGCACCTTAATACCTAGTATATAAAGTTCACATTCATTAAATGGTTAAACGCAATGTCCAAACTGTTACGTATAACTCCATACTGCGCTAATGCATCGTTGTAGTACATCGTACGTTAGCAGATAATGCGGTCTGAATCAACATGGCAGGTGTGGTGTGGTGATATAGAGGCGGAATATTAATTTGTGTACCTTGGCACCGACAGTATGGTTCGTATTAGATATTCACTGTCTGATAGGCTTGTAATTCGTGGCATAAACAAAATGTGTCGCTGAGACTACGCGCCCATCCGGCTAATATGAAGTAATTATAAAATTATTTTACGGTCCCTCGCGTATTCTGCGTGCCCTACCCATGAATATGAATAGGGACAAATTAAACGTCATCTTTTGTTTGTTGTGGTTTTGTCGCGGTCTAACATGGGCTGCAATCAAATTAGTCATCAACTCGATTACAACCGTAATAATCTCATAGGTATTTGTAATCCCTCTCAAAGATATTTTCTTTTCACTAGATTTTTTAACTGATAGCTATTTCTTTATAAATCGACATATAATTGTTAACCATGTGGTTACAGCGTAGAATACGTCACCACTTTCTTTCCCGTAAGTGTCATAAGAGGTGACTAAAGGAATTAATGGTCGAAGGATGGACAACAGCATCCCTCTTTAAACATCGCCAAAGCCTAACTGCGGTTTCCAATCAACCTGTTAAACATGGCAACTACTGACAACCCCCACGGTAGATATCAACATCATTATCACCGTCTATGGTAGAGATGGATGATGATGATGTTATATCTGACAATTGTAGTATTAATATAATAATAAATACTAGCTTTCGCCTACCCATGACTTCGTCCGCGTGACCACGACTGACCAGAATAGAAAAAGAATTTAAAATAATAGTCTATATAATAATAGCCTATGACCATTTTCATTTCAAATAGTACCTGATTATTAAATTTCATGTTGATTGTTTCATCCATTAAAGCTTTAAGAAGTAACAAACTAACGTTCACATTTATAATTAGCAAGAATACTTACTGCGCTACATAGCAAATTAAATATATTACTAATAAATTTGCTGTTCAATTTTATTTTATTTCATATCTTTGGCCCCAGTATAACACGTTGATCTTCTAATATGATAAGATATGAAAATTATCATAGAATTTACCATTACCATAGAATTTTCGATGTTTAAAGTTACCTATTATGACTTTCCTTTGAGCGAATAATTTGTTTACAATTAATATAAAAAAAATAATTGCATTAAAAACTTAATTATTAGTAGGTATAAAGTAAATTATACAATGATTAAACATAAAAATAGATGGGTATTTTTCACTTTAATTTAATAGATACAAACAAAAAAGTAGATGCTATATTAAGACTTATACCTAATAGATTACGATGGAAACTAATTAGAATGTTTATTTAGTCGACAGAAATAGAATACTTAAAAAAGGCAAAAATGAATTTGTATTAGGATGGCCAGTCAAAACAAAGTATGCTATTATGAATATTATTATGAATATTATTATGAATATAAAGGTTATTTAAATTGATATTTAAGAAATAAAGTTTTCGAGACTTTTGTAAAATAAAAATAAGGCAATTCGACACATTGAATAAAGTTAAGATAATTTTATATCCATACAGGATATTTCAAAATCATTATGCAGCTTTTATATAAAAAGGCGAACTCTACGTGATCAGTCCGTAAATTGTTTGAAGAGCTCTCGGTGCAAATTTATGACATTCATTAGTCTAGTTGAATACGACACTTCTTTGAAAGACTCGGCGATGGCACTAATTGTAAGGATCCCCCAATTTGTCACAAAAATGTTCCATGAAAATATTGCAGTAACGTGAAACGCGTTCATTTTCAAAATAATAAAACGCCGCCTACATATACTCGTATTTGGATGATACGACAAATTTAGAATTTAATTTTGAGACTCTGTACGCAATCTTTAACGGCAAGAATTTGAAGTTACCTTTAATAAGTCAATATAAATTAAAACGATTATTTTTGTTAATTCTAAATAATATCCTATTACTCAGCTGCCCATTTACCTACGTCTGCTATCAAAACTATTATGTTTCAATGGACATGGTATTAGTATTTTCTTCTCTCTTAATTTATGGTAATTTAATATATATAAAATATACATATTCGCTTCGTTTATCAACCTTAATCTTGGTAAAATTTAGATGAAACTCACATGTATTCCAAATCACCGTATTTGCCGTTAACTGTCCACTGCTGAACATCGACCTCCATATATCCTCCATATGACCCCCATAATGAGGGTTTTGTCAGTAATTGCCACGCTTGGCAGGCGGGTTGGCAACCGCATGTGATGTTCAAAGAGGGTCGCTGCTACCCATCCCTCAAGTATTAAGTTCCTTTAGCCACCTCTTACGACATCCACGGACACGGAAGGGATGGCCTATTCTATGCCAGGACCACACTGCATCATCACATGTATTATTAGTTTTATTTACATTAATATGACGATTTAAATTCATTCCAAATTTTACCGAGTAAAAGTACTGTTCTCTATATTATTTCATTTATTAAAACACAAATTATGAAAAGACGAAAACATTTCCTAACCGCTAAAGTCAAGCACGGGATTTTTTACCAAAATTTACGCCAAGCTGGTTAATTAGTGGTTGCATAGCAAGCATCTGTTGAGAAATGCTGGCAATTGCGGTCGACTTATGGCCCCTCGTTTATTTTTTGCTAAAGAAAACCTGCCTCCATTTCCTTATTTTTATTTCAAATGTAATAGCAACTTTATGTTAAACTTCTATAAAATGTTTAAATACTTGAAATTGTCTTAATGTTAAAATTCGTTTTCTTTTACTTTACCTGTGAATAAAAATAGACGTTCAAAAGGTGCTTTTTCCACTGTAATAACAAAATTCTTCGCGTAGCTCTGTAGCAATTAACTGCTTTAGACTCACTATAAAAACATTTACATAGACTTTTATTGTGTTTAATTGTATGTAATGTTTTGAATCCAAATAAATTAAACTAAGTAATAAATAGGTATATAAATACCTATATTTCATTAGCTATAATTTAGTTTGAACCCGTGCATTTGTGTTTCTGCTGCTGAGCAGCTTTCCTTGCTTGCTTATTTCGTTTTAAAGGGACGTATATGGTAGTGAAATTACAAGGTATAGAAGCATAATATTTGTCTTTAAGTATAGTATCGCGTACAGTACCGTGGATATTACAATGTATTGTGTAATGTCTACATTATTGTTAATATTTTTGTTAACTCATAATTGCTTGCATTTCTGTAAAAAGTAACTATATATGTATTTACTATAAAGGTTCGGCCAACTAACTCTCCGGTGATGGACAACACAGTTAAAAAATCAAATTAATTCTGGGTATGAGGTAGACTTGTTTCTAATGCGTATATCTAAAATTTGCTTTGCGCAATGCTGACTACCTTATCAAAAATAACAGTCGTAAGTAATTAATTAATAATTGTCTATTTATTATTTCTACCACTTAGCAAAAAGCAATCATATTTCTAGACACATTTAAAACCTATGCAGATAATTAAAACGTTAAACTGCGTATTTCACAAGTGCTTTCCACGTCAAACACATAGCAACGTGGTAGGGGGCGTTTTAGATAGGTCTACACGGTGGCGCCCTCTCGCGGCTCTCGTTAAATTTTCACATGCACTTGACGGTCCGACGGCTTACGTTAATTATGAAATCTCATTTCAGAGTGAACGTACACGTTTGAGTAATGGCTCTAGCAATAAAAAATGTTTGCCAAACATAAAAGTTTCGATTAAATAATGATAGCCGACTATATTTATGTGGCTGTCATTAAAATTTTCGCTAATGACAGAACTTTCTGATAATTATAGAGGGCTTTAATTTTATCTGGTCTAGTACGTATATTTTGAATATAGGACTAAATAGTACAGCAATATAATTCAAATTCTATAATTACATGCTGATTTTATCTAATTACTCGTATATACAGGATGAGTAGGAACTCATTAGCATAATTTGATTATATTATATCTACTACTATTAATTTGATGCTAGAGCAATATAAGCTGAATTGCTTGATTTGATTATTTCTTGTTTTTATTATTCAAATACTGAAAAAAATATTAATATTCGGATTGGCTTCACAATATAAGTATAATTAATGCTTGAACTTAAACAGTTACGAACAATATGTATATATACGTATGTAAACAAATATTGTTCTGTGGTTCAGAACCAATATTAACTTTTTTGTACGCATAATTACAGTAGTAGGAAAGACAATGAAATAAACCACTTTTAGATGGCGTATCAGTATAAAATATAAACCAAATTTCATTAATTAATTAAGTTAAATGTTCAGGAATAGAACTGTGAAAATTACATTCAATTCGATGTAATAGTTTTGCGTGACCGACAGACAGACGAATGGACGGTAAAATTTCTAAAAATTATTATTTTAATATCCATTACTCTTATTTCATACCATTCATATACCATTCATTCATTCATTCAATTATATCAGCCTTTAACTGTCTACTGCTGAATGTACTCGTAAACCTCATCCTTGGGAGGGGTTTGCCAGTAGTTGCTTGGCCAGTCGTAGTTTGGCAGGCGGATTGGCAACCTGCAATTAGGCTTTTAATATGTTTTAATAGTGGCGCTGCTGCCAATTTTAGTCTCCTCTTACGACACCCAGGGAAAAGAAACGGTTAGCCTATTCTATACTGGGACCACATGACATGCCGAAACCACAGGAACAATAAATACCATACTAACCTAAATTTTAAAACCTATCACATCATAACGAGTTAAGGAATAGAACAGATGATATTTCGCTAGGTTTGAATACCGCATTATTTTGTACCTCGGACATATAACTTCCGTTGCGGAACGCTTTATGAAAGATAGCCTCTTTGAGCTGGTTTTCTTTTCTTAGCCATGAAATTTTTCAACTTTAACGATAAGAGCGCCCGCGATTTCACGTCCATATAAACATTGATTTATTGTAAAGAATTTCATACTAGCGAGTTTATGTAATATATTACGTATTATGTGTAACCGATGGAAATTAAAATATTAGTTTCACTCCCGATTATAGTTGTCGGTTAACATTAATATAAAGCCAAACGATATTTAAATGAAAAATTTGAAATACAAGAAATAAAATAATAATTAGGTTAAATGCGCTCTATTTTTAGTGCTGTTCTTGATCTCTAATAATAGACCTAGGGTAAAGATGTATCTATAGATTTTAATTTTTAATCTAATAATAGTTATAGTAGTAATATTTCTATAGATTTTGATTTTAAGTTTTTGTATTTTATGCACGAACAATTATTAATTCACTCTTGCACCACCTGCCCATTTCTATCTGTTCTCCTTTAATCAAAGGTTGTCTGTAAGAGATTGCCCTAGCGATAAGACCGCCTTTTGTACCTTTATGTGTATATTTCAATCTGTATTTATGTTATTGTATTTCATTTGAATTATTCACTTGTCATTGTATATTTTTATTTATGGTGCAGTAAAGAGTTATATAATAATAATAATAAATTATAATTTTCAAATGGGTAGATCACAAAAATTTATTATCTAATAGTGATCAATTAGATACAAAATTTTTGTTTGTTAAATAACAATAGTTTGTTAATACGAATGGATACGAGTATATCATCATCATCATCATATCAGCCTTTATCTGTCAACTGCTGAACGTAGATCTCCTGGATAAATTACCGTAAAAAACGGAATCATTCCTGATGGTAGTTTACCATTGAAAGGATTTTGTTAGTAGTTACTATGCCTGACAGGTCAATTGGCAACCGCAGTTTGGCTTTTGGTGATGTTTTAAGAGGTACGCTGCTGCTCATTCTTTGACCATTAAGTTTCCCTAATCGCCTTTTACAGCATCCACAGAAAAAAGAGGTGGCCCATTCTATGCCAGGACCACACGGCATATATATATATATATATGAATTACATGTTCCCGTAATTTGTTCGTTTTTCAAACAGTAGTTATCTATTAAAAATGACCTCAAAATATGAATTCAATTTGAAAAATCCTCTTAATGCAAAAGTACAGGCAAATTAAAATTTTATAATTTCTTTATTTATAAACTAAGTCGTATAACTTGTATTACTCTTACATTTGATGTGTAATACTTCAATGTGACTTTCAAAATAGAAAACTTTGTTCAAGAAAGTACCTATCAAGCACTCAAAAGTTTGCCAACGTCTGAACGAAACGATGGAGGCCACTTTGTGAGTAATAATTAATAACCTAACACAATGGGCTTAGAATAATGAAAACCCGTCCACTGATTTATTGTATAACGATATAAAAGTAAGCTTGATATCGTGTACTTGGATTGTAACTTTCAGTGGGAGTTCTATTAAAAAATTATAAGCTAATTATTAGGCTCATTTACAAAAACAAGAGCATTTTCCACAAAGAACCTTTGCGTATGACTATGTTTCAGAATGAAGAGTTACATTATGGCATAAAATTATTGGGATAATAAGACATAACGATTTAAACTAGAAATTTAAGAATTAGTAGTAGGCTCTAATAAGCCCAAAAATAGTAATATCCCCTGTCAGATAGCCCCACATGCAATCCCTCCTGGAAACCGTCGCGGTTTCCAATGTATAAATAATGTAGGTTTTTATATAAAGAAATTTGAAACAATTTAGCAGTAAAGAAATTGCTATCAATATCTTTTATAATATATCATTCGTTTACTGCTGAACATGTCTTTCTCTTATTTCGCAAGATCAGATCGTAGGATGTCACTTGTTTAAATACTTAAATACCTAACTACCTACCCAAAACAATAATCATTAAATTCATTTTAATTATTACAACGTTACTCTCTTTAAAAAAATCTAAATATTAATTTACAATTTTGTTGAAGAAAATTATTTATGGACAAGAATAAATTCATAATCGGTACAATCTAAATTTGAAAAGTATAATTATAAACAACATTCGAGGATCGTTGTATCTTTTTACTACCATCTATCTATTATTTGGCTACAGGGAACAACAATTAAAAATCCATTATGAATTTCAAGTAGCAATAAATTCACTTGCCCGATGTAGTTGTGAGCATCGTGAAGAATATTAAAAATGTTATAATTTACCACAATACTTCATATCGCTCGCAATAAATCCAAGATCCAATGAAACATGTAAAAGTGTCATTTATATGAACCAATAAATAAATTTCAATGTGCGAATCTTGCTAAAACGTCCGTACACAAATATATAGGGGTCGCATCGCATTAATCTTCCCTTCATTTGTGCAATTGTTCGGATTCTGCAAACGTTCCGGTTTTTAGACACTTTTTTTCCAAAATCTTTGAAGTTATTTTCCTAGAATTACTTACCTGATGTGCATGATATAACTAGAAATATTATTCGTTTACAAGAGGTACTTGAAAGGGTCAAGCTTTACCATTTGAATCTCAGAGATCGCATTCATGAACATTCTTGCTTTACATGTAAATATACAATGTATCACTACTCCTTTATATTCGCAAGATATTGTAAGTGCGACTAAAGCAACGTAGCATAATACACTAGTACAAGATAAGGAAAACTTAAAATAAAACGCTACACCAAGCCGCTTGACCAGTGTGCCAATAAATAAATACGAGTACATTTGGACATATTACACAACTCTGTTATTACACAACCCAAACTAAGCAAAGTATGACAACTGATAGAAATATGTATATATATATAATACAGAAATATATAGGCAAATTTTTTATCTCAATCACGTGGATGAAGTCACAATCAAAGTTGTTACTTAAATATTTTAGTAAGTACATAATTATTATTATTACTTATTAACCATTATTACTTATTAGCCATGTGATCCCAGCATAGAATAGGCCATTCTATTTTTCTTGTAGGTGTCGTAAAAGGCGACTAAGGGAGGGCGAATGATGGGCAGGACGTCTCTCTTAAAAAATCTCTAAAGCGTAACGGCGGTTGCCAAGCCGCCTGCCAACTGTGACAACTGCTGGTATCCCTCCCTCCTCCCTAGTTAAAGGTTAACGATGATGATGATGATGATTACTTATTAATGTAAGTAATCAACTATTGTTAGCATATATCTAATAAATACATATATGAGAAGTCTACCTCCAGCTATAGATCATAAAATGGTTGTTATGATGATGATAAACTTCAAATATATTTTTTTACCATAGCAACGGCAAGCTGTGACATGGAACCCATTCATAGAACGAATACTTTTGGATATAAACGGAGTTTTTTTAAATTTCATATGCAGCAAAAACGTCAGGACGGAAATTGTAGAGTAGTGAAATATCGCGCGCAGCTGCGACAGCTAATGAACTCGTTTCATGTTAGTAATATTGTGCATAATGTCGGGTAAATTGAAACATTTACAGTTCATATAAAGCTTTTAAATGTCTTAATTTAGATATCACATCCAATTAACAATAAAATTACAATACAGTAGCTTTAATTCCGCGATTTCGACCGTCTGAATTAAAATAAAAAAGTATCCTATAATTTTTGATTCAGTTTATGATACCTCTATGTACGAGTAACAAATTTAAATTTTATAAACTATTTAATAATTATTATATAACAAATATCGAAAAATTTATAAATAATTTATAAACATCAATAAAATTATTTCAATATAATTATTATATATTATAAATTTACAATAATAATACCTAAGTACCATACATAAGCACTGATTGTCTAGTTTTCAAACCAAAACATTATGAAATATATTTGAGTATAATTTCTCTCTCTAATCAATTCGGAGAAATTAGTTTCACGCAAATCAACACGTTCTCCATAACACTATATTTGACATCAAGATTATACAGGAACGAGGTCAATTCTAATTATAGTACTCAATATTCAGCCTAAGTATCTGTCTTGTTAAGAGGGAGATTGGCGTAAAGAGAAACGTAAGAAATAAATTAAAAAAAATAAGATTTTTTAAACTTAAGTTTCATGTTTATCAAATATAAACATTACAAATCATTATAATTTAATAGATTTTGTGATAATAGTGATATATCGGATAGACATATTTAAGAAGATTTAGAACTAGACTAAAATTTAAGACTAGTGTTCTATTACTGGCAAGGACAGATGAATAACTGAACGTCCATATTCGTGGATATTCGATCCCTATCGAGGATATATTACCATTCATTACATCCTATCTATTTTTCTATTAGGTTTACCCGATGAAAAGTCCTAATAACCATCGCTATCAGACATTAGTTACTTGTTCACATACTATAAAAAAAAATTCAGAATACAAATTACTATATACAACAGGTTTTATACAACAATACTGACCAAAACTTACATTTTACGATTACCCTTGGCCATTTTTTATATTATACAGTGGGATTTTATGTGGAACCTTCAGCAAATCCCGAATCCTAGGACTTCGAAAAATAATAACCATCTGCGGAATCACAACCTTTTGATCTCTGCTCAAGTTCGGCCACAAAAGTTTCCCCAGCGAGATCAACAATAGGTTTGCCGAAAGATTAATCGTCCAAAGAAGCCCTCTAAGCCGGAGAAAACAATTTTTCATCTTTATCAAAATGTTGAGCAGAACCGCGATTGTCTGCATATATATATGGCTGCGTATCTTGGGTACAGACGTTAATAAAAGTATATTAACTCATTTTATAATTATCGCGGGAATAAAGCCTTTATCTATGTATCTATGATATCATAGCTTTCAAACTAATAACATAATAAAGGATAGTTTAATCATTTCACACTCTTTACTCTTATTCATTTATATAATTATGAATGAAATTTTGAAAATAACAAAAAAATTTTTTTTCATTAATAAAAAAAATTCATTGAATATTTTCACTAATTAAATTGATATAAATTATTTATTTATAATATGAGTTGAGATATTTATGACAAAGGAAACTACTATGACTTACGTTAGAAGCGATATAATTCTTTAAGAACTTAGTAGGTATAGTACTATAGTACAATTCGATTCGGAAAAAACAAAACAAATAAAAGGAAATTGAGATTTCCAGTACAAAATGAAAACAATGCATATAATTTTTTTTAAAACATTTTTTTATCAATTTTTTTTAAAATTGCAGTATAGACTGATAAGTCTATAGTTACTTTTAAAAAATGGTTAAATCATAATATCCCATGATGTTACAAAAGATTTAAAAAAAATTGAATAGTAACCCCCATACGGACAAACGCAGTGTAGGACGATCTCCCCCCACTAGATAGAGCGACAATCTCAAAAAATCTCAAAGCAGTCAGTGGATGTAGGTGGCTTGGGACCATTCAATAGCAGTCTATGATAGAGGCATATATTCAGCAGTTAATGATTAATATGATAATGATAGTATAAGTAAAAATTTATATATATAATTTAGAAATATATATATATATAGTATATAGTAAAAAAATATTCAAAACAATTGTCTAGAAATTTTCTTTTAATTTTCTGAGGTTATAACCATGAATGTCATAAAATATGTGACAACGATTGTATACATCATCCAATGTCACTCAAATGAGAATTCTATAGGGTGTTATGCCTCCTTACATAATTATTTCAGTACCATAATCCACCTTTTATACCGAACACAACTGCATATATTCTGTACTTGCTTTGTAGCAGAATTATAAGAGGAATAATGAATGAGTACAAACACGTCTAATACTTTATTATATTTGAAACATTTTTTTATCTATGCCATCTGGTTGATATGTACAAGCGTCAATTATTACTTTTTAAAAGATGGACTACTGTTTACTTTTCCAAATATTATATTATAAAAAAAATGGTCTATGAAATTCTCCACAATTCTGTGTTAAACTAACTAATTATATACATTAAATAATGTTACTTGTAATATTACCCACGTAAGGCCAATTTTTTTTTGATACACAAAATCTCTTTAATACAAAACATTAGTTCCCTTCGAAAAAAAAAGTAGTTTAATCTATATTTTGGAAAACATATTATATATAAATATAAATAAAATTTATTTAAAGATAAAAGGCCATATTATATATCGACAACATCCATGTTATGTGCCAGTATTTTCTTTCTAGTTATTGTTCTTATTTCTATCAAACTACCTGTCAAACTGTCGCGCCAAAAATATCCTGTTCGTAACATGATATCATTTAATTTTCTTTATAGCAACCAGTTAAATGGCAGCTAAGGAAACGGCGACACACTGCTATACGATCAAAGTTCGTTGGTGGGCTGGACCAAGCTCTCACGTTTAATTCAATTTGGAGACCTGCCAGATTTCGAATTTGCTGGCATCGTGTCCTTTAAATAATAGAATAGCCGAGTCACATAAACGTAAAGGTCTGTTTAACATTTTATTGCCATGAAAGCCTTTACCGCATAAAGTTTTCTTTTACAAAATAGAGATGTACTCGCAGCTCCAACCCCACAGACTTATTGATTTTAATTTAATTCTCGATTTTGAGAAAATATATTTCTTTTATCCATTCTTTTATGATTAGTACTAAAATATCATGTGTATACTAGTTTTGACACTTATTATTTTATATATATTTATATATATATATATATATATATATATATATATATATATATATTGCTTGAGTACCTCTGTCCCATTCGTGTTTCAACCGTGAAGCAGTTGTGTTTGCATGGCTGTGTTTCGGTCTGAAGGGTGGGTTATGGCGTGAATTTACTGGGTAGGAATAACACCTGAGTCCTCAGGAATGGCAACGCATGGGGGGTATCATGAGCGAAACAGTATATTTTGTTATGTCTATGGTACTGCTCATGTCATGTTTGGATTTTGAATAAAAAAAGTACTAAATTTATTAGACATATCTTGGAAGTAAACTGTTTCGAATACTAAAATAATAATGAAAATCGGTTTATAATTGACACTGAAAAAACATCATATATATAAAAACACCATCAAAGTGAAAACTGTCACATTTCTCAAGTTGTTTGAATATAATGTTATTTCTCTAAATCCTTCTGGAAAGCGAAGTTTCTACTCCAGATGCTTCAGTTAACTGCAGTTATCATGCGAGAAAGCTCTCAGTAATACTTCCCTTAATGATTAAATATTTACTGTTTTAGCTGGAAATAGGTACTATGTTTACCTTTCTGTGGTTTACCTTCATGACTTCAGCACGACGTAGCACAGCGTACGTCACTTTATGTAAATAAGGTCCTTATTTCTCAAAGTCGATTAAAGAAATGAAGTTTTCTAAATTAATTCAGAACCATTTTCATACAAATATTAGATCTAAACTATATTGCTATAACTTCTGAAATATTTTTTACTTCAGAATTAATATTAATTGATTACATACAATGGTCAAGGCAGTTGTTGTGTAGGTCGATGATCCCGAACCTCGGTAACTTGTGCTATAGCTCCATCTTCAAACAAGTTGTGCATATATGCATATATCTATATTTTATATACACACATATATAAAATAATAACTAGATTATATTCCTAAAGATCTAACTAAAGAAAAGATAAACTGATGTAAGTATGTATTATTTTAAAACGCCATCTAAAAGTGGTCAATTTATTGGTTCAATATTCACACATATGAAATTATGGGCAAAAGTTAGTTACAAAGTAACATAAAAATTAATTAAAACTCATAAGACTTTTTTTATTTATGAAATATATAAAAGTTGGACATAGCATTGACATACATACATCGACAGGGAATTCATCCTCACACGCTTAAACCTAAATGGTCACGTACAGTGCGGTTTCAAAGGAATTTTCTCCTGCGAACACTCAGCGCTGTAGAATGAGCTGAGGTTTTCTCTAGAGACTACAATGTATATATATACTTCTTTAAAAAGGGTTATATTAAAGTTTCTTTAAGATCGGCAACGCACACGCACCCTTAATGTTGCAGGCGTCCATAGGCTACAGTGACCATTTACCATCAGACTGTGTTCTTATTTGCGATCCTTGTAGTAGAAAAATAAAAAAAAGGAAATTGCGTTCATGCAATAATAATTAAATATACAAGATTATTATGTCTTATAATATATAGGTAGTAAAATAAAAAGTAAGTAGTTCCAAGTAATTATGTTAGGTATCATTTACCAGAGCTTCCTCTGGTAAATAATACCTAACATAATTACTTTGTGCAAAAGTTGTTTGCTTGGGTACCTCTGTCCCATTTGTGTTTCAACCGTAAAGCAATTGTGTTTGCATGGCTCTGTTTCAGTTTGAAGGGTGGGATATGGCGTGAATTTACAGGGTACAGAGGAATAACATCTGAGTCCTCAGGAATGGCAACGCATGGGGGGTATCATGGGCGAAACAGTATACTCTATTATGTCCATGGTACTACACATGTCTATAGGCGATGGTTATCACTTTCCATCAGGTGGACCGTCAGCTTGTTTGCCATTCTAAGTTGTATAAAAAAATCCTGTTATTTTTAAATTACATACCACAAAATCAATAATTTTAAATTATATGGACTCTCTGATATATTATTAATAACTAATTAATAATATTATAATTCTGTAAAAGTACCCCTTGTAATATATTTATTTACAGGTACCTGACAATGTTACATATTGCGCATCAGTTAAAGATGTACACAGCATTGGCTATATAATAATTGTAAATATATGGAAATAGGTAATTAAATTATTTATGTATATTGCAAAAATATTACATAGAATAAAAAGTTGTGTGACTTTTAATATTATCTAAAAGCATATTCCAACTGTTTACCCAAATGTCCTGTAAACTTATTTACCCGTAGTAACAAACATCCAACTTGAACTGCAAGTTAGAGTATCTTAACGTCCTTACCAACTTTCACTATTATTCCTGGCTTTATCCATAGAAATAAAAATATAAAGTACCTATTCTGTATTCTTTCTAAATTATATAAAAAGATATTGTTGAATAACTTTTTATTAATTTTACCAAATATAGTAAAACAGATTTCAATACTTAAATGTGTTATTTTCCTTCAAATCTATTCAACAGTTTAAGCGTGAATAATCACGCTTACATAAGTAATGAAATTACAAATTCTCACATTTGTTACATTTCTAGAATTAGAAGTATAATATTATAGGAAGTTGAATAACTCTAGTTTCCATTTTGTTTTCATAAATTTTATTTCCGCTCAAAAAGACTTAAAAATGTGAGTCTTTGTGGCCGCAGCGTATTATAGCTTTGCCGGATGAACCAATTTAATTATGTTTTACAAGGCTGGTATTTTCGAGACAATCCTGGACGCCGGTTGATGGGAAATGGTTTTGCCATTTTCCGGACTTCTCGTTTAATTGTTCGAGTAGTATATTCGCAATTACTTTTATCGAACGTATGCCGTTACTGTATTTATAAATGAACATTTTTATATTGCTAGTTGAATCCCACAACTTTACCTTTTATATTATAAAGAAAAATAAAAAAATATTACAATAGTAATAATAATTAAAAAATAAAATTAAGATAAAGAGTATAAATAAGAGCAATATTACTCTAGGATATAATTAAATTTTAATCAAATTAACGCGCTTTTCAGCCACGAGAAACTTGAATATATTGAAATATTTATGCACAATTATATTATAATGATTATTATACCAAAACAATGTAAACTATATTTACTTTATTACTTCCAAACTTATGTGGGAGAATATTAAAAAAAAACCATTGTTATTATTGTATTTATACGCAATGAATAAATAAATAATTATTTTAAACAGATGCTATATAGGAGCACTCCTATATAACAAAGATTATAAAAACATTTTATGTTTTGGCGCATTCACTGAAACGATACGAGTTGTGTTCCGCTTCTACGCTTCTAGCTTTGTGGAAATACCTCAAAGCAGTTTTGTTCGCAGCTTACCTCGTTCGGGGCTATGATAAAAATGAAAAATTACCGAGCGCTTTTGTTTTCCAATCGTTCCTGCCAGTAGTTATATTCCAAAATATGAAGCACTAAAACTACCGGTAATATTTTAGTTTCACTTTTTGAAGTGAAATATAAAATTATATGAAACAAGTGGTTTTTATTTCTTTTAAGTATCTTATGGTCTATCTATACTATTTATGAACTAGTCACATTAATATAAAGTTATAATTTATTGAAGTAGGCTTTTGTTAAATAATATTTATTTTAATTTTTTTACATAAATATAAACTCACTTCATTTCCAGTTTTCCAAAAGAGTTTTTATAATGTTAATTTTTGTAACTGACTACAAAACTATATAAAAAGTTAACTTCAAACAATTCAATAGTATATCAATAAAAACTCAATTAATTAATTAAAACTCACAATTGTAAAATGCCTTTAGAAAATTAAATTAAGAACAACCTTTTTCGTATTAAAATAAAAATATCGTTACGTATTAATAGAAACGATCCTTATTTTTACAACTGCCTATTTAGTGTGACGGTCACGACTCGCAAGATTAAGGGTGCGAGTCACAACAAAAATAAGACTTAATTAAAAGTGGAAAACGCCTTTTCCCAGTTCGAGTAAGTACATATTTTCACAGGCGAAACGAAAGTAAGAAATCTTACAGACGTGTGCCTTTCAAACAAAGTGCTTGTAGATTTGGAGTTAGTATAACAAATGTTTTAACGTTTCAATACAAGTGGAAGTACTAAATCTTGGGCGTAAATCTCTGTGCAGTACAGCATACTGCTATTCGCCAAATAAATCTGTATTCTGTACCTCCATTTTGCACGCTACGTCAGGAATTTGTATATACAAATTGTAACTCACTTGAATAATTTAATGATAAAACTGGATTGGGTTGATGTTGAGAATAATTAATATCAAGTCTACCTTTTACGCTGTACTACATCCAGTACACTTTATTCAAGAGGATATGATTAATGGCCATCACTATTAAACGAGTACGTAAATATGTATATACGATGCAGTGCATTCCTTCTTTGACCAGTCATATATAAGATAGAGGAAGAGAGAGGACTATTTCGAAAGATTGGCAGAGATGTCCTTACGCGTTCTGTACAGAATATTAAACTTATACGAGTACTATATCTCTAACTTGCGTTATAAACTATAACAACATACTTTAAAATAAAATCTTCTTAATCCGACTGTTTTTGCATATTCGATTGTATTCACTGTCAAGCTCTTGATGCTATTCATAAATCTAATTCATAAATCTATTCATAAAATAAAATATAAAATCTTCATGATTTTTTAACATAATTACTTTTTTAATCTAACGTAGCAAGGTGAAAACGAATAAAAACCGTGTTCTTTGCTAATTTGAATTTAATTTTATTTTATGTATTCTCAAAATTGTGTAATTTGTGATTAGGTCTGTATCTCTTCGAAGTAACTGAAAGTAAATCAAAACTAGGTATTTCAGAATTATCTATTTTATATGGAATCAACACTTTGGTTCAGTTAAGTTCAATTTAACCACCGTCGGCAGAATGAAAACTAGTATCGCCCTTGGCTCTACAGTGAAATCCATTAGATGAGAACTGTACTGCTGTGTAAGTTCTACCTATCGCCCGCAGATTCGTTCATACAAATTCCGAATCCGTATTTCGAAGGACTTTCTAAAATCCTTTAGTTACAGTTACAGATGTGTTCACTGCATGATAGAACAATAGATACTATTACAAGGAGCACCAAACCAAATTATAAGACTATAACTACATTACAAGATTATGTGCAATGCTGTTTTAAATTTGTTAAAGCTAGCATTATCTAATAGGTACTTATTGAATCATATTACACCGATTTCAAATAATTGCGATAAATAGTCGAACTTTTTTGATCTAATTACACATAAGTTAAACCGGTAGTTATTAAATTAAAATATAATGTGTGCTATATATATATATATATATATAACAGTATTCCTAATCATCTGCCCAATGTACCTAAAATTGCACAAATCCTCCAACATGCCACACAGTAGGATATCAATGGGTTGTGGATGTTAGGTGAAATTATAATCGGATAGTAATTCTTTATAACAGTTTAACATACATAACACGATCTAAAAGAATTTATAAATAACAGAATAAAAAAACAGCGTATTTTTAAACAATGCGCAAAACAAAAGCATAGACCCTAGGCGTGAAATCGAGTTTGAATTTCTAAAACGCTTTGATGTACCATCCGAACACAAAATTGTTAAGTAAACAGTCCGTCTGCCGTTTTTTCTGCTTGTGTCAATACCCCATGTTTCAGAGTATAACCCCAGGCTCCAGTGCTTAAATTCTAACCGGTGATACGAGTGATCTATAGTATATAGTATTAGTACATATATAAACAGGATTATATATTATATAAACAAGATTCTTTTGTTATTGTTTCATATCTAAGCAATGTATGATTATCGCTATGTTAAAATATTTTCAATGTTTGTTATGTCTTTGTTAGAATATATTATACAATAGCAATTATATTTTTAGCATAAAAATTTTATATAATCGATTAGCATATTGTTAAGGAAGCATTATTCTATCAGAGAAACTGAAAATTTTTCTCAAAGAAACATGGGTATGAAACGACAAAAAAAATTTAGATCCTATATATATATACTTTATATGTTATTAGCCGAAATTATAAATATAAAAAAAATCATAAAGCTCTTTCAATGTTTAGGACTCAACCAAGAGTTCATGCATCAGACGGACTATTTCATGAATTAACAGATAGAACTAGATTAACAGAAAAACTAATTAATAACTAAATAACCCATAACCTAATCGGAACCCGTCTAAGTAATAATTAATATCCAAATAGCATTAAGAACTTTTACGTTTAAAGTACTTGCCTATTAGTTCTAACTAATAAAGGAAAAGATCGATAATTTTATATTGTAATTACTTTCAAGAATTAAATTGGTATTTCTTACCAGCTTGTAAACAGTATTTCATTGATCCTATTATTGTTCTGGAAGTACCAAATTCCACGGATCTATACTAAGCCGCAACTAACTCGCAACTAATATTACTGTTTAATGAAATAGTTTAACTGTACTCATGAATAAAATATATTTGTACACAAGTTACTGTAGAGGAAATGCATGCGACGTTGTATACTGCTCGCTACCCTTAGGGACTATCAATTTGACCGTGGGATCCCCTTTTATAAATTCCCCAAAACATAAGGAACATTGCCATAGTAAAGATATTATAACAATTTTATTGGTCGTAAAAAACCCAGTAAAAGATGTTGGGGAAGTTAGATTTATTCGTATTTAACGTATTCTAAAATGAATAATATCTACCGTTTCCTCTTTGATTATATTTGTACGTAACTGTAAAATTGGGATTTCCGTTATTTGCAAAAGAACATATTATTATGATAAATGATTTTCACATATATTAGTTCTTTATTTAGAAACATCTATGAATACCATCAATTATAAATAAGGGCAAGTCCTTATAGTTTTTTTTTTGTTCTTAATAATTAACAGTGTAATGAATGGTACCTTCGCCTATAGTAATGATATACAGTGGCGTAGCACCAGTAAAGAAGAAATTTAATCATAGTAAATTAACTAGGAATTAACAAAAAATATTCTATCTAGCAGAGTATATGGTGGGCTATAAGGATTAACGTCTGTACTATTAATGTCTGTACTATAACAATCTCTCTTTTTACATTTACTATCTAGGTAGTTAAAAATGTTGCCACTTTTATTTTTTAGAATTTAAGAAATAAATCTTTATATTTAAGAAATAAAACTATATGATACATTGTTATTTAAAACAACACAAAAGTACTTGATAAAATATAATAAACGAATTTGATAAATATATTATACGTCAAACTTCTTGACTAACTTTTATAATATTTATAATATCAGTGATTTGGTGTAGAGGAGCTAGCGAGTAAACTACAAAGCACAAATGTAAACGGTATTTTACTGCGCCAGACATAGTTGTTGCAAACCGCTCTCCATAAATGTGTGGTCACTGGAAATGAACGCTAAACGTGTTAATTCACTTTAAGTACCTATATGTATATTATTAATAACATCCAAAAAGAGTTTATCTCTACTTTATTAAATCAATATTTTGACAAAATAGCTAAACTTTTTAAAATAACTTTCAACAAAAATCACTTTCGATAAATTTGTGTCATAAAATCACTTTCAGGTTTATTTTATTTATAATATTATATTTATACACAATTAAAATTTTAACCGTCCATTTAATAACTTCTCAAATTGTGTTTTGATATTTATAATACATTACAAACTCTAACACTCCTGAGAATCGAGTCGTTGTTTCTCTCGTCTGTTAATATTTTATTATTTTTAGGTCCTAAACAAAATAACGCTTAAATCACATAGTTAAACGTACTTATGCGTTTGAAATTTGTACTTGCTCAGATTGTAACTTAGAATTATTACATAAATGTATCATGTATGTATATAATATATAAAATCTATCTAAAGCAACTAATTTAAATTTAATATCATTATGTAACTTGCTTACGGTCACTTCTAAATAACTCTGTTCGTTGGTCGAACAGTTCAACATCTGCAAGATACAATAGTCGCCAGCGTCACAAACGTAGACTTGAATGTTTGTTTACTAAAACCATTGTAGAACTAACTGAACCACTTGCAACTTAAACGCACTGGTCACTTTGCTTACTGTTACAGAAACTGCAAGACTGAAATAATAAAGCCACAATTTGATCCGACAATTTTGGTTTATTATAAAGAGAACACACAGATAAGGAATGACTGAATTATTTATTCATAATGGAGAAGAATGAAGAATGGTAAGATAGAGTAATAAATATAGTATAGTAAAAAGTAATTACATTTATTTTCTAGTAAGTTTTTCTAAAATAATTTGTTAAGTATTTATTATGCCTTAACAACTAAGTCATCATATCAACATAATCATTATATATCACATTAGGTATGGTTTGTAAATGATTAAAAATTGTGTCTCACAAAAAAACCGACTTCAATTGTAATAACAATTGTAAAAATTAAACTATTTTTATAAGACTAATTTGTAAATATATTTCTTTAAATAAAAAAAAGAAAGTTCCAAATCAATTTAAAACTAACCGAATTATGAAACAACAATCATAAAAAAATGTGAATGAATTAAGGACCGCCTTCTTCCAATAAACACAATATTATATGAAAGTTTATCAAATGAAAAACATATTTCAATAATCTACTCTTATAGTTAAGCTATTTACAAGTATGAAAGACCGCTACCAAATAATAGCAAATGGCTTAGGCAAAAAAAAAAAAACATTACAAAAGGGAAGTGCTTTAAATCTAAACGGCTTCCCATGTACGTAACATAAAATAAAATATAACGGCGGGTAAGTATCCACACCTACAAATTTTCTTAGAAATATTTCCACGTAATAATAGGGGATCGAGCGTCTTTGCAGGTCATTTTCGTCGGATATGATGGCCGAACGATTTCAATATGCGGCATATTTCAAATATCTTCATGGTGCTGCGTTCTTTGACGATCGCAGTACTGAGACCACGATCAATTAAATTATTCGAATAAAATATTAAATTGAATTCCATTCTTTATTGTCACTTATCCTCAAGACTGTGATTAAATTTTTCGAAGCCTTCCAATTTTAGGAAGCGAGACTGAATAGTACCTACTAAGAATTATTTTCTAAGAAATAATATCTACAATGACTTATTTAATATATAAATACTACATATTTTCCACAGCTTTACCTATATGAACATTGTATCTCCCGTAAGAATTTCTGGAAATCCCTTAATGCTCGCATACATGAGGTATATAAGGATATAAGAAAAGATAATAATAAATTGAATATTTCTGTCTGACGCCTTCTGTATGTTGACCAGTTCTTAGTTTCCTTCATAAGGCTTTTTATTTGTCCAGTGAGACACAATTAATAAAATTATTATTTACTTATAACATTCTTAATTTATAATTTACCTGATGTAATTTCTATAATAATTTTAATCCTTAGATAAACTTCGAAACCAGACTAATGCACCTCTGATAACTGTACTAGATAACGTTGATTCATTGATCCTGCTTGACCTAAAAAAAGATTAGTTTACTGTGTACATTAATCCACAGATACATGCCACTTCATTTACTTTTATTTCCATTTTTGTGCGGTGGAGGTTACGAACAACAATTATATACATTATATATTTAATTGAAAGTGTTCATTACGAGGCTTTTGTTAGAAAATAATAATAATTTCAATTGTATAACATAAAATAAATTTTGAAAGACTTCTTTCAAAAATTTATTAAACACAATTACATTATTTTAAGATAGACGAGTATAGCTCAAAATACTTGTATAACTTCCCTTTCAATACAAAGATCTTGTGTTGTTTTCAAGTAGAAATTTACTATAGCAATAAAAGCGACATAAAATATATGTATAATTATAAATTTGGTTTAATAATATTCATTAAATACGTGTAATTCTTAAACAAAATACAACTATAGCTTTCAATAATATCGTTATACAAATTTGTCTGACTTTAAATGAATGAAAACTTTATATTTTGAATATTATTTTCAAATTACTGTTATTTTAAAACCCTTGTACGTGTAAAAACAGTATACATGAATATGCTATACTATGTCTATGCAATATGCTAAAAATATAATAATTACTGTAAACTACGGAACCTATGAGTAATTCCTATAAGCTCTATAAACATCAATAACCGTCAAAAATACATCGTAATATGACTCCTATTTTCTGTAAGCTCTCTTCTTTCTTAAAAACAATTTTCTCGTTATGTAAAAATAAATTTTCCTGAAAAAAAACTGATTACATTTGCAAAGCAAGTGGTTACCCACAATGAGTTTATTTATCCTTGCTGAACTGTGCAACATCTGCTTTTTTTTTACTTAATTAGACACCTGGCTATTTAAAGTGAGACCCCTTTGTCCCATTAGTAGGCTAATTGGAACAAGGCTGCGTAACTAGAAGATATTTTTAATTAAGTTTTTTTTTACGTCAAGCCAAATATTTTCTCTTCACAAGTAAATTTTGCTTCGCAAAAAAAAAAAACAGCTACTTAAATTGAGACAAGTAATCTTATTGTTCTTTTTAGGATTCCGTGGCAAAAAGATACAAAGGAACACTTATGGTGCGATTTTGTCCGTCAGTCCGTCCGTCTGTCACAGAGCTATATCTGAGCAACTTGTCCATTTAAAATTTTGGGATAGCCATGAATATTATTAGCACACATATATTGCAATAGAAATAATAAAAAAAAAATTCCATGCTAAGAAGTCCGTAAAAAGGTATTAAAAATTTCAAAATGGGCCTTTTAGTCCAAGTACCGTCTCGTATAAAAGGTCTTCATTTATATATTTTCAAAGTAACTTTTGTTCATATTTATACCGTATAGTTTTTGACTTATGATCTTAAATTATCACATTTTAGATGAAAAAATAAACATTTCCTCCCTTATCTCCGAAGTTTGTGAACCGAAAAATCTAAAATAATTACAGTTTATAAAGGTATACGTAAATACTAGAAAATAAAAAAAATCTAAATAGTTCCGTTTTTGAGAAATTGTCAAAAAATCTAAAAACAAATTCAGTTTTGGATTCCAATTTTTAACGACAATTATGTGCGAAAATTACGATTTGCAGTATCGACTATATTAATTATTAAATATCTATAAAAAATATATCATATAATAGATGGATATAAAGGTAATTTTATCATATACGTATGTACGGAATACTCAGCTTGCAAAAATAAAATCACACCTGTCCGGTTATAATTTTAAAATGAATAAAAGTTACTAATGAATGACGAGATATTTTGTACGCGCATATTAGGTTCTACACTAATATTATGAATGGAAAAATTCATAAGGTATATTAATCATGCTTAAATGGCTAAACGGATTTCATTAAAATAGAAGTTACTTTATATTACTAATGCACGCGGAAAAAACATCAGGAAATAGGTAGTTTAAAATATTTTAGTTTATATCGCAAAATTACCGGTAAACAGCAAAGTTCATCGTCCGTGAAGTTCTTCTATGCAGAATAAAAGCCTGCATAGAAGAACTTCACGGATGATCACCTAATCGATAGTCGGACCAAGTAACCGCCGTTACGGGACTGTCAATTGCAGCTGACCTTCGAGAAGCTGAAGACCGTGCAAAATGGAAAAACATCATAAGAGAGGCAACAGACACCTTTCAAGGACACGACCTTCAGTAATGAAGAGGACGAAGAGAGAGAGAAGAACTTCAATCATCTCAAAATGAACAGGGGTTCAATACAAAAATAAACACAATCGATTGCAAAGAGTATTACCAAAACTTGTTCAGAATTGACGACGTATATATTGTAATAACGTGTATGTGTATATTGTATTTGAATCATGTTATATTGTAATTTTATTATGTTTGGTCAATTTTTATGTCTTTACTTACCTATATTCACGGCAATTTAAGTCTTTGAAGTGATATCGAAAGTTATTGTTCAGTGCTGATAAATACTAATTGAAAGTTTAAATAAAGAGCCTGAGGAAAATTTATTTCCTCTTTAAGATATTCAGTAGATATTTACTTAGAATTTTTATCAATCGTATTTATAAAGAAGTAACAATGAAGCATTTCTATTGTAATCACCTATTTTACGTTTTCATAAAAATCACAAGATAGATTTAATGTACTGAAACGTACTTTGGATATTACAAAATAAATTCCTAATGTCTAATAGAAATTTATGTAATTGATAATGTTTTATAGGAATTTTCAAAACTGAGTTAATTTAACGAAAATTCTTTTTAAAGCACTATAAGGCTAGAAATTCATTATGCAGATTCTAATAGAGAAACGTATCTAGAATAATAAATATTATTTTAAAAACTCGCGATAATATATTTAACATTACAAAGTGGCTTGGCGAGGCTTAGTTGCCAGAATCAACTGGTATTAAAATAACTGAATTCCGTAATTTTGATGTTGAATGCTCACGTCAGAGTTCCAAACTCCAATCGATTTGCCTCTTGATGATGCCGTATTTGGAGGCGAAACACGTGTCACAGGAGCTCCCTAATGATAGCGGAATGAAACAAATTAGTACTGATTGCTTGGTACGGGGAATTTAATCCAAATCTACATAATATATAAAAAAAGACTATATATAAAAGTCTAATCTACATAACTGACTGGCTAATCAACATACAACCAATTCAGGTAAGCTTAAATCATGATCTTTTTTCCAGCAGTTAGTAGTTATTATAAAAAAAAAAACTAAGAATGATTTTGTTGATTAATTTTCATTTTATTTTTTTATATCACGAAGATAGCAAATAAACGACTGCAACATTAGGAGTGTCACGTGAGAGTTGTCGATCATGAAGAATCTTAATATACCCTTTTTAAAAAACACCATACTGTGGTATCCAGAGAAAATCTCGGCAGGAAACACATTCTACAGCCTGAGCGTTTACGGTCGAAATTTCCTTTGAAACCACACTGTACATGACTATTTTGATTCAAGCGTATGAGAATGAATTCCCTGTCGATGGCGAGCAGTGCGATGACAAAAGGTTATATAATTGTTATCATTATTATGTATATATATATATATATATATATATATATATATATATATAGAATAGAATAGAATATCTTTATTTCCTTTAACAAAATTAGCCTATGGTACAATATAGCTATGACCCCACACTAGGCAAAGCCTGTCTTGTGGAAGGCAAAGCAAGTAATTTTACATTTATGGTGCGGCGAACAGGGATAATTTAATTATATAATGTTTCATGTGAGTTTGGGTACACGAGTGTGTGTGTGTGTGTATATATATATATGTGTGTGTGTGTGTGTGTGTGTGTGTGTGTGTGTGTGTGTGTGTGTGTGTGTGTGTGTGTGTGTGTGTGTGTGTGTGTGTGTGTGTGTGTGTGTGTGTATGTGTGTAAGCATGTGCATATGTATATAGATGAAGGTAGTGAATATACAGTTCCGTCCCATACATTAAACTGCGCTTTTTAAATTTTTTTCTGTATCTTCGTAGGACCAAGACATCAATAATCCATGAATGACTCTCCTTGCAGTTGATAATCGGCTATCTTTTATGTCAGTAAGCCTTGTGATGTGATTGTAAATTCGTGTAAAGAGATATTTTCTGAAACGCTGTGCAAAAGTTGTTCTTACGTCTGTAACAGGGAGTTTGTAAATTCGTTTCGATAACATGTCATTATATGTAGGGAGATTCATTGCATATTTATGCATGTGTACAGTCGCTCGCAAGATGAATAATTTACGAACACTTAGTACCTGAGCTTCCTCATATAATTTTTTCGTATCATAACGCCGCGGTTTTCTCAGTGATACTTTTAAGACAGCGCGCTGAGCTCGCTCTAGGGCTATTAGGTTTGACTTCGCAATACCACCCCAGGCCAGCAGACAATAATTAAGGATGGATTGACACAAAGCTAAATACACCAATTTGACAGTAGGACCATCGGTAACACCCCGCAATAATTTCATAGTATATATTAATTTGCGGACCCGTTTAGTTGTTATTGATATGTGATTCTTGAAGTTTAGATTTTCATCTAATACAATACCGAGATACCTTAACGAGCGAACCTTCTCAATTTGATTACAACTACAATTTGTAGAGAGATTACCACCAGAAAGAGAGCAGCCATTAGCATGAACCCTAAGAGCAATCAGTGTAGGAGGACGAGATGCAGCTGTTTTATGAAAACACATGAATTGTGTTTTTGAAGCATTTAGTGTAAGGAGGTTGTGATTTAGCCACTTGTATACTCGCTGAAGACCAGCTTCCGTCAAGTATTGTGCTTCCTGCCACGATTGACCGTGAAAAATCAAAGCTGTATCATCTGCGTAACATATTATATCACAATTCTGCAGCTGGGCGTTTAAAATATCGTTAATATATAAAATAAACAAGACAGGACCCAGTATACTTCCCTGAGGAACACCAAAGGATACACAGTTAAGATCGCTCCTCTGATCTCCTATTTTTACACATTGGCTTCTTTGTGACAAATAACTATTGAACCAATTTAAGGGCAAACCACGAATACCGTAACTCTCGATCCTTAGAAGTATTGGAACTGAAACCGTATCGAATGCCTTGGCAAGATCAAGAAAGACACCAATACAGCATTTCCCCTCATCCAGATGATCGACAACAGTATCCGTCAGAAGTGTCACAGCATCTTCAGTTGACTTACCCTGACGAAATCCGAACTGATTGTTGTTTAAAATTTTATTTTCCTGTAGAAACCTAACTAGCCGCTTGTAGATGATACGCTCTAGAAGTTTGGAAAACGCGGGCAAGAGTGAAATCGGACGATAATTGCTGGGGTCATCTTTAGTTCCACCTTTATGTATAGGAACTACTACAGCTATTTTCCAGATCTGAGGGAAAAATCCTGACAATATACTGCGATTAAATATTGATGCCAGCGGGCTCGCAATAAAATTACCAATGTTTTTTAAAATATTATTGTTAAGACCATCAGATATATATATATATATTAAATAAAGGTTGAATAATTTCTATTTTTGTCTAATAGTTAACTGGTATATAATCACATACGGTATTAAGCTCACCATTTGTATAAACTTTAATAAAGAATAAATAAATTCAACTAAATAATAACTATCGTGAGGCAAATAAATAATCGTTAAAGATTTGAGAAATAATTGAGCTGACTTACTTTAATAAAGAAATTATAACAAAAGAAGAAATAATAAATAACAACTACCTCATAATGATATACATAGAGTTATTTAGTTATTTATCTACGCCGATGACATTTAAATAAAGAATTCCTTACTATAATAAATAAATATTGAGAAAATGCACGATATATATTATAAACACGTTACAAGCGCTGGATTGTAAATTTGATGGTGCATTGGATATAACAAGTCCAATCGTTATTTATCACACGCCATGCTTTCTTCCTGCGTAAAAGCGTTTATTAATTCAAATGAGCGAGCAGATCAATTACCATAGTTAGTAAACGCTTCTCGACAACCATAAATTGAAGGGTGGACCGCATAGTAATTAGTCTGATTGACACTGCATGCCGGCGCCTTTGATTTACATAGTCACTGAAACTTCAATAATTGTAACTTTTTGTTTGAATTTGAACTTTAGTGGTACTTAGAGGAAATGCAGTACTTTATGAGTGAATACAATAATAGAAGTGACTGACTATTTAGCAGGAGAGATAGCAGCAATGTTCGATATCGTAGAACATTACTGCTATCTATCCTTGCTCTAATTTATCGTAGAACTTTTACTGATTGAATGAATTGAACAAAATAATTTTAATCAACTATTTAATGAAATTGGAGTCAATGGATGCAAGTGACTCAGGACCGTTCTTTACGGAAATCTATGGGGGAGGCTTATGTCCAGCTGTGGACGAATAATGGCTAAAATGATGATGATGATTCAGTGACATGAACTTCTGCTAAATAACACCTAGTGCAGTAAAATACATTTGCTACACAGTGTTCGCTATGTTTCATAAGAATTCTACGCATGATGATCATGCGGTTGCTTGACTGATGAAGCATTTCCAATTTATAGAAGACTGCAGTTAATTAACCATACCTACTTGTATTATCAGAGCGATACGTGATACGTCTAATATTTCAAGAGATCTACTCGTATAACAACAGTACATTGCAATAATGCGAGCAGTATACATACTAATATTATATATGTGAAAATAAGTTTGTTTGTTTGTCACCTTCTAGCACCCTGACGGCTTAACCAATCACTATAAAATTTGGTATACACGTACTACATAAGATAGAGAAGAATATGAGTTATTTTTTTTTCGGTCATTAAATACATCCCAGTTACGCAGACGAAGTCGTGAATAAAAGCTAGTACATAGAATAAATTATGTATCATGTTTTCAGTTAGTATTTTTTACATCCTAAGGTTAATTTAATCTAATCCTAAGGTTGTCTGGAAGACATTGCTTAACGATGAGGCCGCCTTTTGTATCACTTCTTATTAATTATAAAAATAATATAAATATACGTTAAAAAATATACACAAAATTATTTCAAAACAACATTTTTTAGTGTTAGGGATGGCACCTAGGATATATAATAAAATAACAGACATAGATGACATAAAATAATATAAAAAAATATACTATTTTATGATCCTTGAAGATAAATGTAATAAAGTTCCATAATTATATTTTTTTACTATAAATGTGACATTGCTGATTTTTCTTTTTATATAATATAATTTTTTTCTTATGTAATTGTAAATTTCTATACCTCGATAGATGGGGTTGATCATAGAGGACTTATATTGTTTTTACCATCCATTGTTACCTATGTATCACAAAATAAATAAATAAATACTCATTATTATTTTTTTACTTGGTGCAATAAAGTGTAAAATAAATAAAAAAATATTTTTATATCCTTTCAACAATGTCATTATAAACGTAATTCGTTTATAATAACATTCTTCTTGTGTTCTTTATATACAATTCAAATATCAGTAGATCAGAAGCCTTCGGTAATATTTTAAGTTATGTAAATATATAGTTTCCGAGCGAAGTGCAAACACAAAAGCTCCCATGAGATTGGATTGTCCCAAACGTACCCGACCTTAGACGTTAGATAAGATTAGTAGGACCTTTGAAGAACGTAATAAAGGGTAAATAACATACAGAGGGTAACCAATATTAGTTAAATATGCTTTGAAATCTCGGATCTTACAATTTAATAACGAAATCTGTGAAAATAACAACCATTGTAACGGATGACGAGCATCGTCTTTGTAACATTAATAACAATTTGTTTAGTAACACTATCTTATTTATTAGACATAGATAATATAGATACCGATTCGATATGTATATATTGAATTCCTTTAGTCAATGATAGCAGAAAAAAGGCAATCCTCATTTCGATATAGCACATATCAGTCGAATATCTATTTTCGAATATGTTAAAAGTCTGTTATCCAAACATTTTTTTTTTTTAAACATTCTTTTAACATATTCGTTATTGGACCAGTTTATAGATATTGTAACTAAAATTCGTCGTAAAAAATTGTCCTAAGTTACTTATATCTATCGTCTCCCGACATTTTCTATGTTTCTTTCAAAGAAGTGGTAGTCGTCTACATAATTTTTTTCTGTAAAGGATCAACTATTTAATAGTTTTATTTGCCGTTATTGTTATCGGTTATACAAACAATATTCTAAGCATCCCTTCCATAGTTTGCATGAAAGTAACATTAAAAACAAATGTGAGTTAATTATTTATAAAGCTTATATTATTTTTAAAGCTTATGATCATTTGTTAACGATATATATATATATATATATATATATATATATATATATATATATATATATATATATATATATATATATATATATATAAATTTTCCGTTATAACGGAAAATTTTGTGATAGCATATATATATATAATATAATAATAATATAATATAATAATTATATTTAAAAAAAAAATATTAATTGAAACATGTAAAAATATTTTATTCTTCTTTTTTTTGTAATTTATACTACAAAATACTATTTGGACATATTTTTTCTCTTGGAAGTGTTTTCTTAATTTACAATTTTGTTAATAAATTTAAGAACGAAATTAAGAACACGAAACAAATTAATATGGGCACAAACATAAAAAGGTTGAATAGTACTATAGTATAAAAATACTATAGTATAATATAAAATAGTAAATAACAATGATAAAAGTCAAGCGTTTTAGTAATACTGTGAACATATTATAAATATTATATCGTGTAATTTTTTTATATACATATGTATACTCATATTTTGTACTTTCAATGTTTTTTTAGTTCATTTTAACGTCAAAGTAATATCAAACGAGTACCTTAATATAACTATGTTTTCATTCAATGTCGCAAATACTTGTATTGAAAGTCTAAGGTTAACAACCCAAGTCACTAATAAGATCCTTCAATAGTCCGTATTCCTCTGTAGTTTATTTGTCGTTGTTTATTTTTTCTATATCGGTTCTCCGTATTTCGTTGTTTATCAAAAGAAACTGATTGTTGCCACCTCAAATAAATCTTTATAAGCATAAATTATTTAATTTAAGAAAATTGTACAACAATTTTAATGATTTCCGTTTCAAGCCAATGATGTAATTTATTATCATACTAACCGTTTTCTGACTATGTAGTTCCCGTATATAATTCCCATTGGAACTCTTCATGAATCTGATTTTATATTATTGTATATTATACACTTAGATGATAATTACATAACTAATACCTTCATAAAGTAAGTTTTAGCCACATCAACTGGTCGGTTATTTTATAGCATTTTATATGTGATTCTATATATTGATATAACTTTTTTATTTATGAACCGATTAAAATAAAACATACACTAAATGTTAAGTGGAGCAAACCGCAACACATTAGTATAAACCCTATTCAAATCGGTTAATCCGTTTCTGAGATTAGCGTGCACAAACCTATAAAAACAGACAAACAGACAAAAAATTCTAAAAATCATTGTTTTGGGTTCTATTGCGTACATAAAGCCCCTCTGTAATATTTTTTTTTATACATCTTCCATGTACAGACAGCGATCAGTTACGACTTTATTATATGTATTGATAGATATTTATTATGAAACCATATTACTGCATTATGTACTCAGGCATTTGGAACCCTTGGATTTGTGTTGTGACAATCACAGCAACAAAATTGTATACAGGCCATCAAAATGTTCTATAACTCCTTCGTTCACAATAAATTACAAAGTTATACAATTATCTGGAATCCAGATAAGTAAAAAAATATACACATGGTGAAGAAAATGTAAAGAAAATTTATAAGGTGGCTGTATCAAAAACAGTATGGATAATATTCTACGTATCCCACTATATACCACAGTAAGTTCTTATTTGGCATGGTAGAATATAACTCACTTGATGTGAAATGGAAATTAGCTTGTACTAAATGTATTTTAAAAGCATTAAGTATTTTAAATTTCAAGTGTATAAATATAATTAGAGCATCCTGGCATCAATATCTATCGAGCGCCTTCTAACTATGCTTGAGCACGTTAAAGGAACTTTTTCCATGTACCATTGAGAAGAATAGAGTTTGTCTGACTGGCATTGACTCCGCTTAAAGTTGTCATGAGCCAGTATCTAGACTTGAATACATTAATTTGTAAACTTGTTAAATTTCGCAGAATGGCAATAAATTATTTATTATTTATTGTCCAATAATAAAATTTTACTATGTTTCTAATATTGTGAGTGCTAAAGAAGCAAATTGAGAAATTGTCAAGTCTTTTTAGTGGGGGAAAGGGATTGTTAGCAATGGAGTTTGACAGCCGCATTCCTAGCAATATGCCCTATGTGACTTCCACGTGGTTCCCCCTGGAAACCATCGTGAACAATTCTCGTTGAATTTGTGACAATGGGCCAACTCACCTGTTTCATCCTCGTCTATCATCCTTCACTGGTGCTCTATCAGCGTATACCGATTGCGCGGGTGGGGTCACTATTTTATTATCACCTATAAAAAAAAGTATTTTTTAGTTGATAAATAAATAAATTAAATTTAAAATTGTCTTAGTAATTTAAATAATAATAAATAAAATGTGCTAACTTATCTAATGCGAAAAAGAAAGTATCCCAGTTTGATGAGTAATATATTAGATAATATTAGAATTACAATAAATATATTTGTTTGATGGCATATGGCAAATAGGGATTTATCAAATAATACAAATCTCATTAAATATAGAATATATAGCTAAAACAGACTACCTATACTACAGAGAACAAAGCAATTACTGTTACTGTATGAAAAACAACGATTTTCTGTTGCAATAGCATATATACCGCCATCGCGTGTTTCAATTCTATCGTACACTCGATTTTAGACCAAAGCGACATCATGCGACACATTGTCAACGAAATATTTTTATATTAACGAAATAGGGAAAATGGGCATATCTTGTAGAAAATATACCGTCGCGTTGGCTGATGAGCAAGATTAATGAAGCAGAAAGACTTTGATCGATCGTGGTTTTACCTAATAAATGTCCCGAGATTCCTTTGGGAACAACAAATCCCCATGCTAAATCAAATGCTCTTGTAATGGATTTGTCAACTGCGTTACCACAATCTATTGCCTTATCATTATCATCAATAAATGTTTCCATCTTCTATATTAATTGAATATTTTACGTTGGGGAAATGCTACAAAAATACTGCGCTTCTACAAATATAAATATATTTTAACTGTCTTCGAAAGTTGTATTAACAATAAGTGTACGTACCCGTGTGACGTTTCTAATTTTATATAAGTACATATTATTGCCATGTGATCCCGACATAAAATAGACCACCCATTCCTTTCCCGTGGGTATACATAATCAAAGTCAGACGGTTACTAAACCGCCAGCCAAGATTGGCAACTACTGGCAAAATCCTTCTTTTAGGGCAGGCCTATAATCAGCAGTGAACAGCAGACGGCTGATATCATACTTACTTATAGGAGACAAACTATGTTCTTTTATCTAAAAAATAAAAAAGAACAGTTTATGATAGTGCCAATTTTCTTAATAGTTTATGTTGATCTTATAATGCTGTTTTAGAAATACATTTAATCTAAATGTCATTATTATTTTACGTAAATGTAGAGTATAATTGCTAAACCTGATAATTATGTAAGTACATAACATGTTGATTAATATCTAGTAGTAATAGCATTATATCTGTATCTACAATTGCTAGACTATATTCACTGAAGGTATATATAATTTCATATAAGCTTATAAGTACATGGAATAAATGTAATAAAATTTAGTCTATATCCCTTAGTCATATAATATTTCATGTATAGCTAAAATATGTAGCTCATAAAAATCTTTGTGCCATCTAAGTGGGGTACTTGATTGAGTTTTTATCAGCATTTCGGTATATCAGACGAATCTTCTATCTGCCTATGTAGAATACTATTCGTTGTAGAAAAACAAACGCAGATCTATTTTTTTTTCGTTGATGGAACGAACTTTTATTGTATTGTTTCTTTTTTAATTAATCTGTGTCTCTTTTGAAGTAATATCAAAAAGAAGATGGTTTTCAACTTTGTATTTTATTTCATATACATTAAGCAATGTTTTGGCATTTTTTAAGGATTTCACATAATTAATTAAAATTCATTTTGTAATTGATAGAGTGTAAACTCTAGAAAGAAGTAATTCTATGTTATGTCTACATTTATTTCATCACAACAAAAGGCGGTACTTTTGTGGTCCTAAATGTATTATTCTATTATATCATTGAAATAGTCATAAAACTCGTGCGCATATGATGCTCACGTAAAATCCCTGGTATAGCAAACGTTCGTAGGCTACAGGAACCACCAGGCGTATTGTATTCCTGTTTAACGTCCTTGTACAAAAAAAATATCAGTGTCTAATCAGTAGAACAATATACATTTTTGGAGCTTTATATTAGTCTAAAGCTCATGTAAATCAAACTTTACTCAACTCGTACATCCTGGACTGTTTAGTTGATCCGTAAACGTGGAATGTTTATCATGCTTGACAAAGACGCAAAATACGCTATCCAAACGAATATGTAAGTACAAACCCTTTGAGGAAATAGGCTTTCGACGAATCGACTCACCGTGACATTGAGACAATAATACCGTCCACTGTCGTTACGTAATTTATATGGTGTCAGTGGTTGAATGAATATACATATCAATATATCTATGTTTTTTTTTTTATTTGGAATGCAACGTTAGGTCATGTTGTTTGTTCGCGTGACAATCCCCGATATACTCGAGTTAATTACATATAAATATCATAAATGTGAACACACACTACAAAAGAAAAGTAGCAACTAATAGTATAGTGAATTAAAAAATAATCACCAAATAAATTACAATGATTCTTTAAATTTCTAAAAATTAAGTGACCGAAATAACATTACTATAATTAACTTTATTTAATAAATATTATAAAAACGAAAGATATGATTATTTTTTATTTGTTTATAATGGATATACTAAA
Organism: Galleria mellonella; assembly: GCF_026898425.1. Lineage (NCBI taxonomy): Eukaryota > Metazoa > Arthropoda > Insecta > Lepidoptera > Pyralidae > Galleria > Galleria mellonella. Next base: position 8,247,623 of record NW_026442016.1, read on the forward strand.
GAAAATATTCAACGGATTTTAAAAATTCTTATTCCTAATGAAAGATATATTATCAACCAATAATATAGACTATATCTACATATATTGTTTTAGAAAATTCTTTACACCCGTGCGAAGCAAGATCGAATTGCTACTAATTAATAATTCTGCAGTTTTTATAGTTCACATATACATCACATACATTGACTTAATTGATTTGCAATTTTTTTTTTATTACAATATTCTCTTTATTCCTACAAACTAATTTGATCCCTTTATTGAACTAATTCCATAATGTATCGTATCGTATCCCTTGTGCTCATGAGACTGCAGAACTAAGCATACCTACCTAATTAATTAGTTATGCAAATCCGATAGTCTGTAGTGAACTTCTGATAGTGTTTATGTTTGTGATTAAGTCCAATGGAAAGCTGTCCATTTTCAAGTGACTTCAAAAAGAAGAAGGTTATAAATTGGGCTATATATTTTTTATGTTATAACTTCCCTTGTATTTATTATAACTTCGTTAGTTATAAACCGATTTAAGAAAATATTTTTTATCTGAAACGGTGTACTTACAGATTATTTCAATAGAAATTCTATCAAAACGAGTTTAATATTTAAGTAAATCAAAGTAATCGATTTTGCCGCAAATAAAATTGGTTTCTTCTGTGGAATACGATCTGAAAATATACTAGTAACTAATTTTAAATTGTACCTATTATGTTAATATTACCTATAAATATTATGATGTCAACGGCCTATCTGTTTGATTTGTTTATTTATTTATTTCTTCTTTAACAATTGTCAACTACATAATCTACAAAATTTAATTTAGAAAAATCTATTATAGGCCATACTAAAATGATTGTTAATTTTATTTGCAAAACATTATGGTTTTTTTTTTAATAAATAAATAAATACCTACTGATACGATATTTATAACTTATATACGTATCAGGGTTATTTAAAATCAATATTAAGCTTCTAATGTTAAATATACATTAATCGTTAGTAGTAGTAACTTTAAATCGATCGGCGTATATCTGTTGAAATAAACTCTGAGTAGATCCATATTAGACTCTGTAATCTCAGTACTTTGTCTGTATAATATTGCTTTTAGCATTAAGGCCGCCTTTGTAATTATTAATATTTGTATTTTTCATCATATTCGTATCAGCCGTTAAAGGTCGACTGCTGAACATAGGCCTCCCCCATAAGCGGATTTTTGCCAATAGCTGCCACGAATGGAAGGCGGTTTAGCAACCGCAGTTACGCTTTCGGATATATTTTAAGAGGAATGCTGCTACCCATCCTTCGGCTTTTAAATACCGTTAGTCGTCTCTTACGATACCCATGGAAAATAAAGGGGTGGTCCTTTCTATGGTGATCAAAGTGTCTCTTCCTATATCTAAACGACAAATACGTACATTTTCTATTTTCTTCACTATGTTGCTGACGTTTCTATGCTACAGAACTTAATTAGTAGATGCTCTTTCTAATCTCAATGAATACTTCGTAGAAATTAGACGGTTGTACAACTAAGTAAATGCAGACAACCCAACCATATAAATGTGCTTCAACTAATTCTTGTGTATACGTACTTTATAAAATAAACTGTATCATGATCATCTGTTTTAATAGTAAATCTTTCTTAATTTATCTATTCAACCTTTTACATATAATATAAGAATACAATGTATAATTAATTATAAAAATATATTTTGTCATGAATAAAAATTAAAAGAAATAAACACTTTCTTCCTAATGGAAAGGGTATGCGTGGAATTGATTTATTCGAAGCACCTAAATATGAAAGTTCATATCCAGACGTCATATATTTTTTTATTTATTTATAATGTAAATTGAGTGATACATCACAAGTAGGTTACTACCAAATGCATAATTTGATCAAATGCACTCTAATTTCAGTGTAATTATTTGATCTCCAATTATATATGTTAAGTTTATTTTATATCAATTTCAGCCAGCCAGTTTTTAAATACCTAAAGAGAATTCTCAATTCAAAATATTTTTATACGTTACGCGATAATTTCTCAAATTATGAACCGATTTTGATTAACCTTTATTGTAATTTATAATGTTAATATACATCTGACTTTATTGATCTGTTTTATAACTACAATATCCATATATACGTTGAAAATTTGTTGAGTTCAAATTGAAGAGCAGATCGATGTTCAGAAGTTCGAGAGCACTGCTTCAATGTCAACCATGGCAATTCATAACAACTGGGAGAATTAAACCTGCAATATACTAGATATATACCTATAGCACAAAATTTTATTGTATTATTAAAAATTTCTAAAGATATTTGAAAGCCTGTTAACCTATACAAGTTAAATGGCTAAACGGATTTAAACTAAATTAGGAACACAGACAGTATGCACACACAAACAAGGATAATTTTTCACAAGCAATACTAAAGGTTATGGCTGATTTTTTATGGTTCACATACTCCACTCCACTTTTAAGAAATAAGAATTTTTAAAAAATAAAAAAAATAAATTAGAAATTCAATTCGTGTGGTCCCGACATAGAATGGGCACCTCTTCCTTTCCCGTGGGTGTCATAAGAGGTGACTAAGGGAACTCAATAGTCGAAGAATGAGTAGCAGTGTCCTTCTTAAAACCAAGCGCTAACTGTGGTTGCCATTCCACCTGCTAAGCGTGGCAACTACTGACAGAATCCCTCAAAGAGAATGCCTATGTTCAGCAGTGGACAGGCAATGGCTGATATGATGATGATTATTATTATTATATGATGAATAATTTATTTTTGATAAAACAAAACAAAACTGATGGTCTGTTTTATCTGAAAATAAATAAAAATAATTATAATAAGAAATTCAATTCGATTGAAGTTTTATACAAGGTCTGCTGTTTATTATTACATAACGTTAATATTAATTTAAACCTACAGTATAATTTATGGTGTTTTAATTTGTTTGTTCATTTATGAGTTCAATGGACGCTGTAGCGAGCAGATATGAAATAAAACTTGCAAATTAATTTCAGAGCAGGTAAACATTCTTGAAAGCAATAAATCCAGTCCGTATACACCTGCGATTACCTGGTGTATACAATTTTAGCAAGTTGAATCCCTTGTTTAGTTTGAGGAAATTATTAATTAAACTTGTTAGATATCGGTTACCTATTTGTCACTACTGTTATGGCAGTTAAGTTATAGCACCTCTTAAAACAAAGTAACTTAGAAATACATTAAACTTTCCAATTAATAAACGCCGTTGGTTAATTGCATTTGAACTTAATATTATAGTTTAAAATTCCTATATTGTTATTATAATATGTCGTAGATATTGATAGAAAACTAAATAACTGTTTTTTTTTTCTATAAATTCAAGGTAATAACGAGAATTCATATACTTCGGGCATAGCTCATATTATATACAACGAATGTTGTCTAGTATCCATAGTACAAGCTCTACATAGTTTAGTACAGATAGACTAATATATTTCCCGTAGTAATTATTTATTCATAAGGGTACAAAAATATTCAACATTTAAAATTGGTCGTTCGCTTACGACGAAAATAATGATATAATTTTTTTTTTCTTTGTCTCTTTTTTATTTTAAATATTATAATTTTCCTGTCAATGTTTTCCTTCTAGTAAATTATCTAATGCTTGTAAATTTTTATAAACAAAAGAAGCAAAAAAATTGTAGATTACGATTATTACAAAATACAAAAAATTGTGTTATTTAAATTACACTTATGCCAACGTTATTGAGGCGCATTCACAAAAACGTGTGTGTTATTGCTGTGCATATATTGATTCAGCAAATTATGAATGCTCTATTGTAACAAGCCGTGCCTCTGTCGTGGTTTTGCGTGTTTCTAATCAATTAACAACACGTCACATGACTTGCGATCCCAACTGCAATGTTTGTGTCGTCTAGCATGGCGTGACATGTGAAAGAGGTCTTACATATATTGTATTTATGGAATATTATATTTCATAACTTTGTCCCGAGTAAATTAGGTTGTAGATTATTATTTTGGTTACTTTATTTATTAAATTAATAACTGTATTGATCAATTGAGAATATGGTACACAAAGCGGACTTAATCCTAATACTAGTACCAAACAAATTTTGAGGATAAACTATATTACGAAGGCGGTATTTATTTATTGAAACAGAAATGATTTTTGCTCACAATGACTTAATGTTACACTCGCTGCTGTTTACTATTGATAGAGATATACAAATTATGATTTTTATGATAAGAGTGAGTGACTACACCAACAAAAATAGTGTTAAAGTGTACTAAAGTCTATTCTTTCACTCTTTACGATCTAATCGGTCGTCTCCTGCGATACATTATCTATATATTCTATATATTCTCATCTTCGTGTATAATATAGTATATCATATATAGCACCCATTCCATACCATATAGTATATCGTATATACCATACCATATCAGCCGTTAAATATCCACCGTTGAACATAGACCCCGCCTTGGAGGGTTTCGCCAATAGTTGCCACGCTTGGCAGGTAGGTTAGTAACAGCAATTAGACTTTAGTGTTGTTTTAAGAGGAACGCTACTCCCTCAACCATTAAATATCTTATATCAAAGTAATTAAAGTATATTAGAGTAAATATATTTGTAAATAAATATGTTAATAAATATATACATGAACTCTCAAAACATTACATTCAACTATTGGACATTAGTGTAAAAAGCGAAAGTTTAAACCTTTGGTTTCAGATCAACCAAACAGAGACTATTTGATATTTTTTTTTAATCAAATACAAAGAAGATATTCTCTTGTTTTTATATTACTTTATCTATTTTAGATATTATAAAAGAGTTATTATTTTAAACCATTTATTTCCCCGTAATAAATATCTTTATAATAATCGTCCTTACTAAGAAAATAAGAAATATTATATTTCCGTGAGACAGAGCATCAAGTTGAAATTTTATAGAATTTTTATTCAAAAAGTATTAAACATACAATTTATCAGACTGGGTAAACTCAGCTATTGGAAAATCCAATTCTGTTCACACAATACGTTCACGATTTTCCAACCTTCCGCATTAAAATTTCTTGATTAAACAAAATAAGAAATTCACAAAAATATTATCACTGAGCCGTTTTTGTAGATTTATTGTAAAATAAAATATCCGTTGCAGGCTGTGTATAAACGCTGTTAAATTTTCCGCCCAAAGTCATGTTTTCGTAATGCGTTTTTAATGTTCTCATATTGCTATAAATCACCATGGCTACCCCTGGTCCAGATAGCTTTAATGGCTTATTAAATTAGTTTATAAAGCTTTAACTGGCAATATACTACCATTTAATAAAAGCGCCGAGGGTATTCTATTGAGCTGAACGATTAAATTCATTACGTAATGAAGGGTATTAAAACTGGCAAGAAAATAATGGTTCCAAGGTTACTTTTTATACCATAAAATATTAATTTAAATATTTTATGGTATAAAAAGTAATCCTTAACTTAAATAAATGTTATTTTAAACATTTATTCCTTTTTTAGTCATTATATACATATATCTTCTCTTTTCATTTAAGAGTTTCCTCTTGTCGGTGCAACTAATTAATGCATCTATATATAACATAAAATTTTAACTTATTCATAAAGCAAGAGTGTGTAAAGATGTTTGGCTGTATGTATGTTTCATACTCAATCACGAATAAAAAGAATGAAATTAAATTTGGTACACGGAGAGGTTGTATCCTAAAACATTTATTTTATAATCTAATGAACATGGACAAAGATGCGGAAAAGAGCTGGTATTATTGTGAAAATAACGAGGAACATTTATTTATTTATTTATAAATTACTCACCACACTTACAATATCCCAAAACGTGTAGTGAGCCATAGGTTTATTTTACAAACTTAAAAATATATAGTGTGAGAAACAGAATTAATAGATGATTCTAAAATTCTAACAATTATTATACACCTATTTGTGAGTAAAATTATATCTTTTTTAATTAAAGGGTTTGAAACAAATATTATTAGCACTTTTCTATTCAGATTCTATATTAATTATTATTAAATTACAATTCTTACTAATATCACAAATGAATAGATTGTTTGTTTGTTACCTCTTGGCACTTTAACGGCACTTCCTACTTGAAATAGACAAAAACATAAGTTAATAACTTTATTTGGCTAATAACTATAACATGGTTGGAGGTCTTGAGTAAGTCATGCTCACTAAAATATCCAGACAGGTAGTAGCATGGTGGACCGGGTTATTGAATTTCCTAAAATATGGTTGAACGCAATGAGGGCTGGCTCATCCGTCATACTCGTGAATGGGTGCTGCCTGACTGGTCTACTGTGGTCACTACAATTGATTTGTTTTAATTATATATATTATTATATATTTTAAATATTATGATCTGATATTGCTTAGTAGTTTGTATGCACATAAATTCGTTGTATATATACTTTATATAACTTTTTTAAATGAAACAGCTGAGTTTTTTGTCCGTTCTTCATGGTTGAAATTGCGTTACGAAAACGCGGTAATGAAAAACATTACTGTTCAAGAATGTTTAAATCTAAGTTTATTTGATTAAAAATATTTCTTTCTTACGTTCTTATATCCCGGTCAATTAATATCCCTGTCACGCAAAAGAAGTCGAAGGTAAAGACTAGTCATCGATAAATCCCAATGGCGATAACTTTGCATGACTGGTTGTGTGATATACTGCTTCCGTACTTCCTTCTGTCAATCCCAGAGACTGTGGTTGTGACTGAACGACAAATGCATGTTTATTATGTTTACTATACTTAGTCGAAATAAATTTATTATAATCACTATAGACATTATTATTGCCGCAACATCTTTCTTATAGTTCACGTAGTATAGATTGTTAAGAATTGGAAAAGTAAATATTTTGTCCGGCGACAACTTTATAAATAGTGAAAAAAAAAAGTTAAATTTGTCGGTAGATTGAGTCCTCGAAAAAGTTATCGTATGGTATACATGCGCAAGTACATTTGTCATAATTATAATTTAAAATTTTGTTCCACAAACAAAAACTCCGACATCGATCTTGGCAAAACCAATTGTTTGATTTAAAAACTAAAGTATTTTTCAAAAAAAATTATAAAATTTCTATGGGATCAACCTTGTATCTATTCAGTTAAAAAAAATCTAAATCTATTTATTGATAACAATGAAGTTATGAGGTAACATACTTTAAAGAATACAACCGAATTGAGAATCTCCTCCTTTTTAAAAATATAATTAGGGTCGTTATCATATCGAAATTATTATTAATATTCGTCGATTCATATCGTATAGTAAATCAAGAGATAAGTCACAAGGATGGCACTATGCTTGGTATCAACTTAGGCAGTTATCAAGTAACCAGTTCTGAAGGTAAGTTCGAATAAGCCAGAAGTTCTAGCTGAAATAGCAGAATCCTCCGACCATCCAACTGTCTTTTACACACTAATAATAAATTAGTATTTTTAAAATAATTTTAACTAGGAGGCAGTTAACAATGAGACTGAATATGGGTGACTGTAAATATAATAATGTATAAAAATATATTTTACATAAAAGCAAGCTGAGTAACAGGCGAACTTAGCTCTACAAATGTGTTGTTCGAAAAGAAACCAGACGGAGATTTTTTACAAAAGTCGTTTACTTGTAAATTCAGAGGTACCCCTGAATTTACAGGGTATAGAGGAATGTAATATATGAGTCCTCAGGTATGGCAACACATGAGGAGTATCATAGGTGAAACGGTATAATCTGTTATTTCCATGATACTGCTCATGTCTATAGGCGACGGTTGCCACTTTCTATCAGGCGGCCCGTCAGCTTGTTTGTCATTCTAAGTTGTATAAAAAAAAGAAAAGAATTTCCACTGGGAATGAAAATGTTAAGTGATATCCATAGCGATTAAACATAAATAAATCAGGAGCAGCACAAAATATAGTACCTAACTCTGTGTAATATACGAATACTACTCCTAAGGTTAATTCTATGCCTCTAATGTGAGTCGTATACTAGTTGCGTGACCGCGGTACTAAAATGAAAGCATTGCTACTTCACGACATTAATAGACAAAACTATATATATATACACTAATGCAAGAAAATTTCACAGAAACTTCCATCAATTTCACCCTACTTCAACGTACTCAGGATATCATGCTAGATAAGGAAAACTCAAAATTTATACCAAGTTAACTGACCAAATGATAATAGTAAACTTAATATCCTGATCTAATTAAGATAAACTCATGCTCTGTTGTAGAATGTTAACGGATTGTAATAGTTATGGCTTTATTGCAACTAAAAATACAAAAAGCTGCTCCGTATAAAAATAAATCTAGTGAATAGTAATAATTTCATATTTCCTTTAGGCTAACCCACATTTTTGCTAGGTCAATACATGCAGTCACGTAACATTCCTCCAAGAACTAAATACGGTACACGATAGAAAAATTTTATACAAGGCATGCGATTTCAAGTAGCATGTAACCAAAACCATTTTTAAAATATGGAAGGAAAGTTGAATAGGTTTTAGCGACAGTTTTCGGGCTCACCGCGTCTGGAGATACAACTTCTAAATTGAATCACGTATACGTTTTAAAAGTTAAGCGGTTACATTTCGCGTTGGAAACCACTTTTTATGTAACATTGCTACGTGATTTCTTTGATAAAGTACCCATTTTTGTTCCGATATCTTTTTCGTCCGTGATTAATACTTTTACTTGTTAGTCTAAATGGCATTTTTGTTCCGCGTCGCAATGAAAAAATGCGAAACTTTCTCAAACAACGTTTATAATACATATATCCTTTCGAGTTTGATAATTTCGTTGGCTTAAGACTTTTGTTCACATAAATGTTATTTGTGTGTTTTTTATCGTAAAACCTAATACAATATTTATTGATAAATCTTATCGATAATTATAGGTGAAGATATTGCATGATATCAAAATTTGAGGAATTGCAAATCGCTTTATTAACTCAAGATAATTATTAGTTTTATAATATAATAAACTTTTGATATATATATGACTAGCTATATCCCGCGACTTCACCCATCTGAGTCAGTACATAAAGCATCCTATGTGATAGGTTAGAATATAACCTACCCGTATATTAAATTTCATTCTAGTCTATTCAGTATTTTTGCGAAAAATAATAATAAACATCCATCTATCGTTACAAATTTTCATATTTATATTAATAGTATCTTTGATTTAAAAAAAATATGTAAAATTTCTTATATTCTCTTTTTTTTAATTATCGTTCTGAATTAAAAGCTCTTGTGTGGTGTTCGTTAAACATTTTATCTACTCGATATTTAACATTTCTACCTTATTTCATGAAAACATAAAAGCTCTAGCTATAAACCTATTTAACTTAATCGTTACACAGTAAAGTGCTTTTTGTCGCTTTTTTTCAAATTAAGAATTGAAGAAAGACATTAATTCCTAAAAAAGTTTTATTAGAGGTTTAAGGGATTTATGAATATTACATGTTTGATATTTTACTCATAGTTTCTAGACCTCGAAAGTCGGCAAGATTAAGAAATCGTTTATATTTACATTCATATGCATCAGTACAAAATATACATACATGTATTTATCGTCTATTCTGTTACCCAATAATAATGTTTAATTAAAACTTAAATATAAATTTGATAACTAGAGAAATTTACCCAAAAATAATGTACTAATTATATTTGCGATATATGAGGATGAGTTAATTTACATTTTAAAGCAATTTAGTATAATCAAATAAGTTGGAGACCCTCCTGATGGAAAGTGCATACTGATTCTTATAAACATGATCAGTACTATGAATATCACTGTATACATACATATATATAGGAATATATATGTATGTATGTTATATATAGGGATAGATGAGGACATTTACAATGGTACATACGCAGAAATAACATCTTTATTCTCAGAAATGCCTTAGTATAAAGATATTATTTCTACGTATTCTATAATTACACTACCATATTCTATTCTTCAAACCGAAACACGGCGCAGATGCAAGTGGCCAAATTGCGAATGGGACAGATACAAAGGACCAATGCAAATTATTTTTAATAAAAACTGTCTCAATCAAAAACGGCAAACAAACTAATGATTTACTTAGTATAATTACTAGGCGTCTCGTGACATCTTCAGCGCTACAATTTTTGGCATTTTCAGTCTACTTCAGATTTTTTTATGCAACTTAGAATGGTAAACAAGCTGATGTCCCACTTCATGGAAAGTGGTAACTGTCGCCTATAGACATAAGCAGTATCATGGACATAACAGAGGATACTGTTTCGCTCATGATACCCCCAGTACGTTGTCATTCCTGAGGATTCAGGTATTATCCTCTGTACCTTGTAAATTCACTGCCATATCCCACCATTCAAACTGAAACACAGCCATGCAAACACAACTACTTCACGGTAGAAACTCGAATGGGACAGAAGTGCTCAAGCAAACGACTTTTTTCCTATAGAACCTTTTTTGCTCAGAAGAGGAAGATCCCTCTCCCTCTTTAGAAAAAAGGTTTTCAATTCGGTTATTTTTTTTTATGTTTGTTACCTCATAAGGTTAGGTTTTCTTCTTTTGTGAAACTAAATCTTAAATTATTGTTAATTCTGTATTATTCTAAATTTATTAAATATTGTAGAATCTAAAATCTATTAAAGGTTGTGAATATATAAGATAAGAGTGTAAATTTTAATTCACACTCCTATTAAATTTAACCTGCACTATACTAATTAATGACGATAAATTAAGCTTTTTAACATTTATAATTAATGAATAACGTGCTTATAGCAATACTTTAAGTAGGTATTTAGTAGATACCTAGGGCGTGTCTACGTATTATTTTGTTAAAAGGTTTTGTTAAATAGGAACTTGACTAAATTGCTGATTAAGCGCAAATTCATTTTGAGACTTCAATGAGCATACACACACACATACATGTGAGCACGCGCGCACCAATACATACACACGCACACGAAAATGGACGCTTACAGGGCACGCACATGCACATGCACACGTTTACATTATGTTACAAAATAATTGTGACAAATTCTTTTTGTTTTAGAAGTCGCTTAAAACACCGAAGTAGTAGTAATAGGCTATAAAAACAAAACAAAAATATACAAAATATCGATAATGGACAGACATGATAAAAATCGACACTTCTAAAATTAAATATTATCATTACTTAAATAAAAAAAATAGCAATGATAATTCTAAAGAGAAACGTTAGTTGGGTATGGTAACAGGTTTCTGTGTAGGTCTAACTATTTATACGACTAATCCCTTTAAGCTTGTTTTATGTAATACTGCAAACAAGGCTCATATCCATAATAGAAACTAATTTATGTAGGATACAAGCCTTACATACACGCCCATATGCGAGCACCCAGCATATGGCGGTACGTGGAACATCCACATTTATGCAAATGCTAATAGATCCTTTTGCTCGCTGATGGGGCAAAACATAACGTTGTATTTGTAGTTATTAGATATATTATTATATTATGAACAAAAACTTATCGAAGTGTTATATGAGTTGAATTAATAAATAACCTCTCGACCTACCTGATAGAAAGTGGAAAATATCTACAATATGAACACCATGGATTTTATAGGATATACTGTAATGCTTATGTTGCCCGTCGTAGGTTACAACGTAGTAGGGGCAGCCCTATTCTCGAAATATATCAAAAATAATACATAACATTTTGAGAAATTGTTAGAAACGATACCCACAGCTATCTTTTTCCATCGCACCGCGCGCCATTGACAGGAAATTCATCTTTACACGCTAGAACCTAAATGGTCGCGTATAGTGCATTTTCAGAGGACTTTTCTCACGCGAATATTCAGACAATGGAATAAGATCCTTGCCAAGTTTTTTCCTAAAGACTACAGTATAAGGCTCTTTAAAGTGTATTAAGAATTCTACAAAGTCAAAAATTTGCACGGATACCCCTAGTATTGCAAGCGTCCATAGCCTACAGTCATCGTTTATCAATAGACGGACGGGATGTTTGTTTGCCACCTTTGTCGCATTACAAAAAATATATGTTTATAAACAATATATCTTGTTCATTTCATTGTACAAAATTTACAATACATGTAAATACACAATAATACGGACAGGTATTGTTATCTACTCGTAACTACCCCAAAAGAAGCTTTTATAAAAATCGCAGCATTGCCCATGTTATTAATATTATATGTTGACTCTGTAATTATGATGATAATATTTTTTTTTTACTATATATTTCATTTTGAATTTCACTGCGTAGTACTTTAATCTTATATGTCCTGAGGGATATCAGTGATTCTTCTTAGAAAAACACGCATGTAATGTTCGAATTAATATAATAAGAACTCGAGTTCACTAATTGTAATTTTTTTTATAATATTGGCAAAGAAGCATTTGGATAATAATAACTGAATGTTACCGCTCATGACCACAGGTAATACCGGAGGAATTATCAACCTTTTGGAAAGGGGCAATTATACTCATTCATTGAAGGTTTCAACATCGTATTTTTTTTATGCAACTTAGAATGGCAAACAAGCTGACGGCCCACCTGATGTAATGTGGTAACCGTCGCCTATAGACATGAGCAGTACCATGGACATAACAGAGTATACTATTTCGCCCATGATACCCCCCATGCGTTGCCATTCCTGAGGATTCAGGTGTTATTCCTCTGTACCCAGTAAATTCACGCCATATCCCACCCTTTAAACCGAAACACAGCCACGCAAACACAACTGCTTCACGGTTGAAACACGAATGTGATAGAGGTACCCAAGCAATCGACTTTTGTACAAAGTCTCCCTCTGGTAAATCTATATCAATCTAAAACAGCTGGCATCTCTAGTCACGTAGATATTTAAAATCTGAAAAATAGTAATTAGGATAATTAACTAAAATATTAATGGACTGATATGATGACAGATTCAGCAAATACGTTCCATAGTGTAGACTCCATACAGCAAAGAAGAGTGGCTAATCAAGAGAATTAGTCACCTTCGTACTGATGAAGAAAACTAATAATTTGTTACTTAATAAACTCATGTTTATTAAATAACAAAATGGATACTTAGTTACTTTTACATTACTTTTTATATTTCTTAAAATTATGGTTTTTAATAAAACACTGCAATTTCTACAATAAATAACTTCCTACCACTGAAAATATATATATATATATTTAGTTCAGGATTCTCACCATCAGTATTTGAGGCCAAAATACATATAAAAAATTATAGTAGTATTTAGTGACAAACTAGTGTGTCATCAAAATTTATAACTTAGTAATTATATATATATATATATATATATATATATATATATATATATATATAGTAAATAAATGCTCATTAAAATGATGAAAACATTTTCATCTACAAGTTAATTGAAAAATTAGATACCTACTACAAAATACTGCGTACATAACATATACCCTATAGAACTCAACAAAACAAATAATAATAATAACAAAAAATAATTTGTTAATACAGAATTCTTTTTTTACCATTTATGCAATTTTTCTTTAAACTCCCTTTAAAAAAAATATTTTTTACGGTGCATTAGCACTGAATATTTTACGTTAAAGAAAAATCATAACGAGTTTAGGAACGTGACTGAAAATTTTGTTTATAATTAAATTTGGACCAGCTCCAGTCTCCACGGACAAATAATTTAAATGGCACGGAAGTTTAAGCTCAAATAAAGTATTAAAACGAGTTTTATGGAGCTATTTTGCTTTAAACGATAACTGAGTTACCACTTACGTTATTTATGTATTTATGAATTGACCCAATTTCATTTAACAGTGCGAGTTAGAAACGTTATCAATAAATCTTGTGAACTGAATTCGAAATCGTATAAATCTAAATGGATTTTAACAAACCATTAAACGATTTGAAATATACACCACTCATATTGTGTACCTATATGTACAACAAACCTACTGTTTCGATTGCAAACAATGCAAACGTTGAAGGGAAGTAAACGAAAAACGAGCGTTGAATCACAAACCGTTGTGTATCTACAGACAGTAAAAAACAATGTGAGCAATGAGCAAGGAGAAAATAACACAGCATGAAAGCGGCCACTGTCAGCACTTCTTGACATGTTGCTATACGCGCCAAAACTAGTAACAAACTGCCACGGATTTTTATCATGCACTATGCTCTCAACATTTTACGGACATTGTACAAACATTTGTATATTATTACTCTTTATTTTTTGTCTGTCGTTGTTCGAATTTTAAAAAATATTTTTTTACTTCAACTCCAATTACATATCTAAATGATTATGTAAAATTTTAATAATGAATGATTTTTTCTAAATCTTTTTATTTATACTCGCTCGCTCGTATTACTTATATACTCGCAACACAAAAAGAAATTATTTATCTGCTTGTGCAAATATCTCGATATCTTTATATATAGTTACTAAATACTTAGATGAATTAATTTTTACTACATTTTATTTTGTTTTATCTATATTGTTCTTATCTTAGTTAGGTCTAATAAACCAGACGCCTTTAAGAACTTAAATCGAATGCACACCAACATCAAACGTTGTGTAAACGTATTCGAAATATCCAGAATCAGATCCAAATTTATTTGGTATATACAATTTTGTTCTGTAAGTAACTTAACTTTGTTGCCATTTTCCGTCAGGTGGGCTGTCAGCTTGTTTGCCATTCTAAATTGCATAAAATATATATATATATATATATATATATATATATATATATATATATATATATATATATATATATATATATATATATATATATATATATATATATATATATATATATATATATATATATATATATATATATATATATATATATATATATATATATATATATATATATATACTTCATTTCTAGCTACATGCCATGGAGTAAATAAAGACTAAATTTACAATACACAATTCCTACTGGCGTACTCCTCGTAACTTATGAAAATACATCAAGTGCTACTGAAAATGGTAATCTGGCTGGCTATGCAATTACATTAAATTTTATGTAGCTCGAAAATGCTGAATACGATCGTTGTGTTATGGAATAAGTGATTAAGGAACTGCGTATTACAAAGACAAATAGCATAGTGAAAGAAATCAAGAGAATTTCTATTTGACAGGGACATAAAGAGTCCATTTGTAGCAAGTGACGTGTTGAGGGTCCCTTGTTTATGGGCGACACTTAACACGATCGCTAAGCCTGCCGGCGCGTGGCACCCCGCCTCCAGTGTCGCCTTGTGGCACCACAGTAGTACATCATTTTTATGTCGCCTAAGTGAATTTGTTATCTGATTTACTCGGGGACAAGTACGTGTAATAAATATCACGTTATAACTTTTAAGATAAGATTGTTATTGCTCAGTGTCACAATAAAAAACACAATTTTATTTTGGTGGTTGGAAAGAAAATTTCTTTACACACGCGACATTTAATCTATGAAATGGAACACTTACACTTACTGTCTGACAGATAATACCTAGCTAGTAAAATATCTCAAACTTGTAAGTCCATCAATGATTTTTAAAATATCATTTCGTAAACTCATATCTCTATACCGAGAATGAAAGTTTACAGAGAAATGTAATCAAACACAAGAGTAATTATTTTGGTTTATAGATCATCCCTCTCTGTCCTATACACTCAGAGAGACCAAATTATTATTAATATAATAAAGGTAAGTAAATGTTACAATAGCATTAAAATAGAATATTAACATTATCATCATCGTGTCAGCCTTTAACTGTCCACTTAAGGGTTTTGCCAGTAGTTGCAGGCAGATTGGCAATCGCAGTTATGCTTTGGATATATTTTAAGAGGGACGCTCCTGACCATTCCTCGCCTTCTCTTCGTCGCCTCTTACGATCCACACGGGGAAAATAAGGATGTCCTAATCTATGCTGAGACCACACAGCCAGTTAACAATCAACATTATACCGAACTATATTTTAAAACACCAAAACAAACATGTTAGCACAAATACGCTTCTATATTGAAGTTTACTTCTGAGAATGAAGTGAATCTATTGGCCAAGGCATATGTTATCGGCAGCTAAAATCTAATTTTCAGGTTGTCCGAAGGTCGAGTAGCTGGAGGCGGTCGAGATGGGGCGAGCGAGGCTCAATATCGGACTTTAAACTCAGCACGGAAATTGATTTCTAGAGTTCTCCTTCCAAATGTAACGCTGGCTGTCAATAAGTCCCGCCATTCAGTGATTTATCGCATTTCCCTTATCCGATCTTTTGATTAAGAATGCAAATTGTAATTTTGTTATTCGCAAATTTTTTAATATCTCTATTTAAATAAAATTTATATTGTTCATGTTAAAGATATCACAACTGTCTGTACTTAGTACATTATTAGATATTCCCACAAGCTATTAACATTAATACCTACAAAATATTCATAGCCATTCCTTGCCATCGTTTATTAGATTTACAGTCACGCTTGGTATTCGTCATTCTACATGAAAAAAAGCCCAATATCGACGTCTACTAAAGCGAAAACACGACAGGGAGGGATATAGAAAAGGAATGAAAAAAGCAATATGCCGCCCGGCGCACATGTTTGCTATACTAGCGTTAAAAACAGACCTATCTCAAAAAGACTGTGAAAATCAATTCTAAGTTTAACGTAACGTGATGCGAGTGGTTTTTGTCGTAGGTGGCGGCGCAGACACATGGGCCTAATATGTAACTTGTGCGATTGCTCGAGAGTGATCTATCGTTCAGATACTGGTTTCTGTTTACCATGCTCTTGAACATGTTAGAAAAAGGAGGGCGATTTAGAGTCGTAAATTGAACTACTTTATTTTGTTAGTACTTTCCACATAATATATAACTATGATCTGAGTATAAAAGCTGTAGATAGTTACAAGACATTTATGTTCTGTGGTCCGTAAGCGAACAAAAAATGACTATAATAGAATAAAATGAATAAAGTGATGATGAATGCCATAATATTATTTGTAATTTATGAAATATTTTAAGTAATAAAAATGTAATTTAATAATAATTCAAAATACTAGTATATTACTGTATAAACTATAAACGTAAACATTAAATAAATACGGAGATGAAATAAATACATTAAGAAGACATAATGGACATCTTGTCTATGCTAATCCAATTACAGTCATCTTGGTGGGCCAGGTTTGGCGGAATAAATAACAAAATACCTGTTTGAATACACTTGAGAGGTAAAGACTAAATTATTAATTAAATTTTATTCATATTAATAGTTATATAGAAATGATTACATTTTTTTTCATATTTATTGTATGTATGAAAAGTCTTAAGTGTACCCTTTAAAGAATATTATATGTGACACAAAAAAATTAATTAAAAATTATTATTAATTTTGTGTTTCTCTATTTGTATACACATAATGTAATTTGTGGTAAAAATGTCTGACTGCGTTACTTTAATGCTGATCTAAACCATTTTCTTGTTTATAACAAGGGTTTCTTTTGGTAGGAAGTAACACTTTTAGAAAAATAATCAATGTACATCTATTTTTATGTAATTTATATATATTAACAGTATAGGCAGGGAGAACCGAGTTTTTTTATGCTACTTAGAATGTCAAATAAGCTGACGGCCCACCTGATGGAAAGTGGTAACCGTCACCTATAGACATGAGCAGTACCATGGACATAACAGAGTATACTCTTTCGCCCATGATACCCTCTATGCGTTGCTATCACTGAGGACTCAGATGTTATTCCTCTGTACCTTGTAAATTCACTGCCATATACCACCCTTCAAACCGAAACATAGCCATACAAACACAACTGCTTTACGGTAGAAACACGAATGGGACAGAGGTGCCCAAGCAAACGACTTTTGTATAAAATCTCCCCCGAGTACCAGATTTATATTCATAATACATATCTACATACCTCTTTCTTAATCCATTTTCATAGCTTTTGATCCATTTACAAATTATTACTGGTAAAAGATCTCCATCTCTTGACATTTCACATTCCACGTGCCAATCAAAATTGTAGATAGATATAATTAATTATATTTGAATTTTCATTTAATTAATACTTGTATTTGTGTTCTAAAAAATTCTTGATTGTAAAGCAGAAATTAGATATTCCATCAAGTTACCTTTCCATTTCATTTACCTGCTAGATAAACAGTCGCATTGTATCTAATAATTGATAATTTAATTTTATTGTTCACTTATTCGGTTTTGGCCGCAACAGAATATCGGTATATTGCTCTTTTTAGGCCAAACCAATAAACTGAGTTGTAACCATTTTGTGTAGCTATGACACACGTACGAAAGGAAAAATTATGTTACTTATTTTACGTATTTCCTTTTTTTGTATATGTATTCTTTTATTTTTTTGTGTATGTTTATCTACGTCTATTGTTATTTGTGTGTGGTAAGTAAAGCAAATAATTTATATATCTATCTATATATACTCCATATTTTTTGTAACGTTATAATATTACTGTTCTGATTATTAGTGCCTTTTTTTATTTTTGCACATCGAAACAAAATTATAATATAGTTAGAATTAGGTACAAATTTATATGATATTTTTGCAGTATTCATAAAGTGAAGCATTTAAAATATGTTTCTCATTATTAGCTGATTTTACAAATTAGAAAACTCATAGGTATTGCTTCAGCTTTTAATATCTAACAAATCAAGACCCATAACTGTCGAAGTTCGTAAAACCAATTTACTGTCGAAGATCAGAGTTCAATAGAAAGAAGATACTTAGGTATTATAAGTTTTTTGTCACTTACCATAAAATTGGTTTTAATATTACAAAAAAGTTATGAATTGTTCGATTAATTTGAAACATCACCTGTAGGATTAATAAAATGAATAATATATATCACCGCAATAAACAGACACTTCAAACTTAAAAAAAATTCATATACGACCAACATGATAGATTACAATTGCATGCAAAAATAATTATCAAAATCGGTTCGAAAATTGGTGTAGGTAATATATACACAAAAAATATTCAAACGAACTGAGTTGTTTCTCTTGTTTTAGTCGTTTAATAAAAAGACATATGGTAAGAATAAATTTATTATGGATTAAACCTACACCAATTAAAAAATGTAGTAAAAATCACAATTTCTTTTATACAAAAGTGGCAAGCAAGTATACAGCTCATCTGATGGTAAACGATTACTGCAGCCTATGGACTCCTGCAACACTAGAGGTGTCACATGCGCATATTCGACTCTGAAGAAACTTTGAAATACCCTTTTTGAAGAACTCCTTACTGTAGTCCCTTAGGAAAACTTCTGCAGAGTCCATTCCATAGCCTCAGCGTTCGCGGGAGAAAATTCCTTTGAAAACGCACTGTATATTACCATTTAAGTTCAAGCGTGTGAGAATGTATTTCCTGTCGATGATGAGTGGTGCGGTGATAATAATATAAATTACTATTATTCTTTATCAGGTAGACCCTAACTTATTTACTGTTCCCACTAGTAGGAAAAATCTAAATAGATATAAAATAGCCATGACGTACCTTCAAAGGTATTTTGCAAACTAAGAGGCCTGGAAAATTACGGACACAAGCCGTTAGTTTATACAGCCTTTCACTCTTGGGATTAAAACTACTAGCTTTAACGAATTCAAAGCTCCATTAATAGTGATAACCGACCCCAAAGTTGTAACGAGTAGCCATGACCATCTTTGAAGTTGCTCGCGTATTAACAACATCATATTAAAATAGAAAACTACTTTACGTATTTATTGGTAAATCGTAAATGGAACTTTGAGATTGCCAAGAGCTCCTTAGGGATTGTGAGACTGGATTGACGGAAATATTTTGAACTATAAAAATAATCATGTATTGGGAAGATTTCACTGTTTAGTTCACATTCTGCGATTATATTATCATAAGAGATTTATTTAAAATTTAGAGTTATAATAACTTACTTATTCGGTTAGTAGGATTTATAAATATATAAAGTATAACATTAACATCTAGATAAGTGTAATTTGACGCAATCGGGTATACAGGGACAGTAAGAAAGTATTATTTTATGTGCTATGCATGATACGTTAGTAGTTCTGGAGCAGATACTATTTCTATGAGCAGTGTTTTTTATTTTCCTTTAGGTTTTAAAGTGAAGGATTTACGGGGCACATAAAAATAAAATATGTATATTTTGTCTTATGTTTTTGCTTTGCTTATAGTTACTCAATAACGAAATCAAATGACAATCAACAAATAGTAAAAATAAGAGGATCTTAATAGACTGAGTTCTAACGCACCATTTAAAAGTCAACAGAAACTCGTTGAAAGTACTTTTCTTTCATTGTTTCCGGGCGTGCAGAGTGCCCTCAAGACTCAAGGAAATTGACAATGAAGGTAAAGTTTATCTTCCACAGTCAGCCGTTTGGGGTCCGCGACGTGACCCGGCTTCTTGATTCTATTACGAGCCCGCACAGCCGACAATAGAGAATTAAAAGTCGAATTTCACGAAGCCAACGAGCCGGTTATTCAATCGAAAAATTAATATACCTTTCTGGAAGTCTGTTTCTGCAAAAATATTCAGGAATACTTGATCGGGCATAAACCATTGTTTGCGAAAGGTCCGAGAAGGATGCTGAGTGCATTTATATTCGGCCAGGGATCAAAAATACTATTTTGTGAGTAGTGTATGTTATGTTACGTTACGTGAATAACATTATAACGAAACACGTACCTTTTTGCTCGACTTCCAAAAAAGAAAGTATTGTTTTTCGCTTGTTTCTGTGTCTAGATCTTTAATGCTTTTTGTAGCCTAAATAAATTAATGAATTCATACAATGTTATTGTATTTATAACTATTGTATTAAATAACTATTACGTGCATACGTATATATAATGGTGATAAACTAATTAAAAAAGTCTGAGATTAATTTGAATTTATAAATTTACTGAATATTTAAATGAACTGTTAATAAATGTGTATCTAAAATTTTAAAAACACAGCAAAATGTATTTTCGAAGTACTACATAAAGTTCATTTCTGATATGTTTGTACATACTAAAATCCATATCAGATTTGATGTTAGTGTAGAAGGTTAGTAAGCACCTACTTGAATGTCAATTGCGGTCACGACCATCGGACTGCCCTACATTTGCATAATTATTCGAATAATTTTGCATACTTTTATGTAGCTGCTCTTTTTTCTTAATATTCCAGTAAAATATTGAATATAGACAAAAAACGAGAATCACGAATTTTTTTTTTTAAATTAAACTTAATAACTATTAACTTTATTATTCCATTCTATTAATTTCTTATCAAAGCTGCGGGTAAACGTTTGTATAGTATTGTATGCCTACACTGAATTCTTAATCTTTCATAAAAAAGCAATGATTAATATTAAATTTTATATAAATAAATTTATATATAATTCCAAAATAAAAAATACACAAATTAAGTATGATATTATCAAGAAAGTAAAAAAATATTATTATTTAAATCTACACATAACTGACAGAATTATAGGTAGTTTAAATTTAAAGCACAATAAGAAAATCAGTACAATTGAGACAAATTCGACTGTATTTTATTATAATTGTTTAAAAATAACCATTACAAATAATCCAATGGATTCCACTAATTCGAAAAAAACCATTAGGTACTCCATTTCAGAACACCGCTCGATGATTTATTCGAAAATCTTCTAACAATAATGTGTATATTTTATATGAGTATTCGGATAACGCGATATTTTATCTCGCTGTTTAAATTTTGCGAAAGGCAAGGCGTAACCTTTTATTATTCGCTTCTTAACGAAAGAAAGAAAACGAAATTCTCATTGCTGGGCATTGTTCGTTTATTGAAGGCGACTGAAATGTAGACAATTTATTACTTTATCCTTGTCCCTTATCCTCATACTCGAGTAGGTATTTGACGCTCTTTCAGATGCAAATAACTGGGGGAATCGCGATTCGGTTCGGCTCTGAATCTCTTCACACACTCCCCTCAAATGGATGACATGAAACACGTTTCAGATAATGCATCCGATTTGATTATATTAAATGTCTCAGTAGAATCAGTATTTTTTTTTGTCAACTAACAGTTATAGCACTTCTAAAACTGTTACCATACTGATAAGTGAAATTACAGAATACATAAATTTAGGATTGTGTTATTATAGAAAAAAAACACAAAGAAATAAGCTTTATCGATCGAAAATAATCATTAAATTTGGTATAAATTGCTCACGTCCCAAGCGCGCTAGGCTGGTCCATTCTAAAGTATTAGAACTCTCTACTTGTAAGACCCATTTTTTGGCAATTGCTTCTCATTTCGCGCTAAGCAACTGTGGAAAAAACTTCTTTCTAACATACAGGATAGTACATCCATAAAATTAATTATATTTTTTAACAAAGTAAAGAAGCATTTTAAGTTTATTTTTTATTGTATATTATAAAATGTTTTCTTCAATTTTGAACAACAATTTATTTTCGTATTTGAGAGGTTTTATTTTGATTTGATTGATCCCTTTAAAGTTTAATTACGTTTAAAACCGTTGTTTTTTGTGAAATATTCATATATAAATTCTTTCTATTGCCATCCTTACTTATATTATAAATGCGGAAGTGATTTTGTTACCTTATAAAGCCTTAACGGCTTAACTAATCACTATGAAATTTTGTATACACGTACTATACAAAATATCCTACATAGGATACTTTTTATCGTAGTCAATAAACATGTCTAAATACGTGAACGAAGTCACGAACAAAAGATTGTATAAAATAAAGATGATGAATTGAATTCAGTATACAAAATGTGAAACAAAGTATTATACAAAGCTGTTTAGCATAATCTTTTATGAATGATAAAACAGATACAAAGTTACAATTTAAGTAACAAAGTCATAAAGATAAGCCTCGATAGTTTCATTTAGATTTCTTTGCGGCTGAATATTTGATCCATTTATAGAAAAACTTGGCACGATTTCAACTATGAGTGATTATGCATACATATTCAAAGTTACAAACTTTGACACAAATGCTCCAATTATTAGATATCTCTAGCAAATAGATGCTGATTTGTATTGAAGTTGTATTTGTAAATTTGTATTGAAATTGTATTTGTAAATTTGTATTGAAGTTGTATTCGTAAATTTGTATTGAAGTTGTATTCGTAAATTTGTATTGAAGTTGTACTGTCACATTAATAATAAAAAATGAACAATAAAAGGAATAAAGTAAAATATAAAAACAAAAATTACAAATGAGTTTGTATATGAAAAATGACATTATTTTCTTATCATTTAATTTCAGAAAGTTGAACATTTTAATGTATACTAATATTATAAGGTCTGATTGTTAGTTTGTAATACACAAACTCAGGAAGAAACTCGACCTATTTTAAATATTCTTTCACCTATAAAAATCTACATTGAATCAATTAAGTGAATGAGTCATTATCATGTGAGGTTTTTTTTTATACAACTTAGAATGGCAAACAAGCTGATGGCCCACCTAATGGAAAGTGGTAACCGTCGCCTATAGACATGAGCAGTACCATGGACATTACAGAGTATACTGTTTCGCCCATGATACCTCCCATGCGTTGCCATTCCTGAGGACTCAGGTGTCATTCCTCTGTACCCAGTAAATTCACGCATATATTATTTTCAAAATTCTATCAACGCGTGCGTATCCGAACCGGATGTGTATAATAAATTAGTTAGTTATTTTTAATAACAACCTAATTACGAATACAGAGTTAAATTTGTGAGTAAATGAACTTACCTGAGTGAAATTCTATCATAATTATACTACGCTTCGTCTCTCTCCGTGCACTACTACAAGTAATCTAATCTCAAAGAGGATGCTTGATATAATCAAAATCATTAATAGCCTTTTAACTCTTAAATTGTTACTCATTGATTCCATGCTTTTTCTTAGGATTTTATTATGGTTCTTAGTTATAATAAGAATAGAAAAGATTGAAAGATTTTAATATGTATGTGTTTTGTCGATAAAATGTTATTAATGACATGCACATTTCCCATTACATGTAGCCCTAAAAATACCATTTGAAACAAACAATGTCATTATATGTACATTATTAGCCAGACATAATAAGTCACATTTTAGAAAATAAAAAAGCTTGGATTATATGGAGCATCGAGCCTCGAAGACGGGTCAACTCTTTGTCAGCTAAGTGTCAAATTAGCTAACTCGTTTTTTTATCAGTATTCTAAATATTTACGCATAAAACGTATATTGACATATTATTTAATAAATGAAATAAGTGTTTATGCCTTGAAAAGTTGCAGAATTTATAAGACAAAATAAATAGAGAAGTTATAATGGAATCAATTATAACTATTTATTACGCAAAACTGTATGAAACAGTTGACCCGTTTTTCTCGAAGCATTTCCATAAAGACACTCTATCCAAGAAAAGAACATATGATGGAATTCAAAGGATAATAAAAGCGAGAAATAATTTAAAAGTTACCCTGCGCTCAATTATAGCATATAGAAATATATTGAGCAAAGCCATAAAAAAGGCAGTCTTGTTCTTTTAAATTCAGAAATAATTTAAATAACTGACATCAACATTTATGCATGAAAGTGAATCTTGGATATTTAAATAAGAAATTATTATACTTGTTCTGAATTTAAATAATAAATTCAGAATAATTACAATAATAAATTAAATGCTATTGAAAAGAAAGTTTTAAGAAGTGTATGTGGTTATGGTATTAAAATACAAAGAAAAAAAATGCAATTACAAATAAGTGTAAACTGAAAAACAACAGAATGACAAAACAAAATTTTCTGTTAGGTTTTTACCAATTATTACTTTGTTTGCCATTTCATAATGGATAAAAATTGAGAAAGATGGGTTAAAATTACTAAAGGAATTTATCAAATATAAGTTATTCGAGATGTCAATAGGGCCCGCCCTAAATAACATATGCCAGCCAAGTAAGTAATGTGAAAAAGGGCCGAGTTAAAAATATTCTTAACATGGAAGCTTGGAATAAACACTTGCTATAAACATAAATATTGGGAAAACGAAAAAGATGCTGAATCGGGGCAATTATCGTTTATTTTTTCGTTCATTCGTATTGTTTCTGCCTATCCCAATAAGAAATAGGCATAACGTAAATATATTCACGTATGTTATAAAAGGTAACAATTATATTTGACAGTGAAACAAAACATTTATCTACATTTCTATAAATTAATAAATAAAGGATAAAGAAAAAATATTTAAAAAAATACAAATCAATTGAAGGCTTAAAGAAGTGTTTTATGTTTAAATTCAATATTTTTTCTCAAAAAATGAAAAAAGAAATTAAAGATAATAAGAAAATTTAAGTAAAATTTGCATTTTCATGTACTAAATTGACAGCTGAACGCACTGTATTAGAATGGGAGACTCACATTTTTTTTTTGTCAATTTTCAATATACCAGCAACATAATTCATGATCTACATAATAATTGGCAACCACAGTTAGGCTTTGATGATGTTTTAGAAGAACACTGCTGACGTGATGACAATATTGAGGTAAATTTTAATTTCCTTGTCATTGTATCATTGAATTCCGTTCTAACAAAATAAACTTTTCAAATTTCTTGTTTCTCTGTCTTCTTAAGTCAGTCATGAAATCGACTTCAAATTTCATAAAATTGATAGGTAGAGTCTTCATTATTATTAACACCTTTATTTTACAGTATTTATAGATAATAGCTATAAATCTCATTGCTTTTTAATTCTTGAGTTAAAAACTAATACATTGCGATGCAGATCGGAGGACGGGTTAAGAAAAATACAACTAAAGAATATTTATCTTTCGTCGCGCTACGTATTTAAGATAAATGCTATTTATTTCTTGCATATATTTAAGGTAAATGCTATTTACATGTAGGTACATTATAAAAATAGATGTTTACGTTTTCGCATTTAATAATAATTCCGCCTTATTCGTATTATAATTTAATGAGCACACTCTATTCACTGAAAATTTTCATGTCATTTTCTTTGTGTCTCGGATCGAAATACCACACAGAATTAATACGCGTCAATGGCATATATATCTAATATAAAGAAGAAATCCAAATCCAAATAATTATAAATAGAACTAAATAACACAATATACATCTTAATTTGTTTGTAAATTTAAAACAAGAGGACGAATCATGTTTACACCTACGTATCAGTTTCACCGAGTAAATTAGTATCTATTGAAATATTAAATAAAGTCAAAGTTCATAAACAACCAAGAATAGGTAATGTAATGAAGCAACAACTTTTAGAAAATCAATTAGTTTCCATGTTGTTCGCTTGTTTACAAACTTGTTCATTAAGTTAGCAAATTGTTTCAAAGTAGACTGTTGTTCTTTCGAGCGCAGATCAAGTAATATCCACGTCGGGTAATTAGTGGGGCATTGTAGCTGAGATGTGGAAATACAACACTATATCGTCCAATAGACTAGTATTTTATTACAAAACAAGAGTTACTTTATACCAATTCTTCCGCGAATTCGACTACGTCATAGGGATAATTATGTTGATTGAATAGGATAAAAAGTGGCCTGTATTTTTTTTCTTCCGAGTAGCTGTTAAGGTAATTAGAAGTAACAAACAATGAAACAGATATGATTCATAATATTAATATGGGTAAAGATATTTGTAAGGATTCTAATTTTATTGAAATCCATTCAGCTAAGGATATGGACTGTCATGAAAGTGTTACCTCCTGCTAAAGAACTGTTGTCAAATACTAAAAAACTAACGTTAATTTCTACATCTGAAATATAAATCGAGACAACACTGTACAACAATGAGTATATATAATAAATATTTGCCATAGAATAATATAATTAGTATTAAAATTTAACAAATCATATCGATCAAATGAATATACTTAAACAAATATATACAAGAATATATACACACACGGTCAATCAAATAATTAATAAAAATTATTTTACACATACTTATCCACTACCAAGCTAAATAGACTTTGTACTGTAGGCACTAATCAACTGACATAAATGCTCATAAATACTTAATACAATTAATATATTGTGCGAGTTTGAACCCATAACCATTGGCGGTTAAGATGGCTAATCCTCTACACCATCAAGGTCGAATATAAATATATAATAATATTTTTATTTTAATAAAAAAAATACATAACAATGAACTAGACTAACTTATTGAGATCAGATAAACCACATTATATCTGAAGGAGGAATCAAGAGTCTTCGGAACCGGCGTGCGCGCATGTCTGTTATGAAAGTGCAAGAAGCAAGATATCAAGATATATATATATATATATATATATATATATATATATATATATATATATATATATATATATATATATATATACTAATTTAATATATAACATTTCTCTTTTCCTTTCCTTTGATTTTCCATGTCAGTTAACTTTATTAATTTTAAGCAAACAAGTTCTAAATAAAAACGTATCTATTTTAAAGATCTTATTGAATGGTTTTGGTATCGTTATATTGCTGAAATATCTTAAGTAATAGGTATAGAAAGATTCTAAGTACTGACAATGTAAAGATAATTCCTTTAGCTATAACTGATATTCGAGTTAATAAATAATTAAATTAAGAATAAAAATTTTAACACTTTGTTTTCCACGAATAGTTGATAATTCAATAACAAAACAATTAAATCTTCTACGGAAAATTAACAGTAACTTCTGCTTATTTCGCTGATTTTCTTTAGAATGGAAACAAAAAGCTAATACGGGACATATTACAAGTTGTGAAACTCAATAACAACTTGTGTAAAAGCCAACATTGCAACTAATTGATTTCGTAAACTTGTTTTATTTAATTGCTCCCGAGCGACTGCCTCCAAAGTTTTTATTGAGTGACGAGAAATTCGAATTATTTGGACAAATTCGAGTTAACAAAGTTCTTCATACAATTTTTTTAAATACCTAATAATTGTTGTAAAATATAGATGGTAACTGTTTTATTTAGTATTTGTTAGTACATAGGTCGTAAGCGTATAATGTGTTTTTTTTTTTTTATTTTTTAACTGCTATAAATTTCCTCAGGTGTCCCTCAGGATCTCCCTCCTGTGTTAAAAGTTTCTGCACCGTCTTCGTTATACAGGAAAGCCTCTGACTTACTGAACAACGACTTTTCTTGCCCGATGATTTTAAATTAAGTTAAAAAAATTATAGGTATACCTATAATTTTTTAAATGCCAATGCCGAATGCTAGCCTAGCATTAGGCTAGCATTCAGCCTTGGGAAGCCACAGTTAATGTTCTCCTTTGTTTGTTATTACTTTTATATTTCATAAGTCAGAGATAACAATATTATTGTTGAGTAATTATTTATTTACAATTGTCTAATACCTAATCAAAATAAATATGCAAGGTTATAATCAAAATAATTACGCCGAAAGGCTACTTAATTCCTATAATGTACAGCCTTATATTTTTTATTGGATAGATCTTTAGTTATTGCATAAACATAGTTTGAAATCCGAATGTCTAGTCACGTACGACAAATCCCCATATAGATAGACCTTTTAGATAAAGATGTAAAGAATCGATCTATATGTGTAGGTACCTATTATAGAAATTGGTAAAGAATAACACATTTCAAATATTTATTTTTATGTTATTTGATTTTCAACCGACTTCCGAAAAAAGAATTTAATTCAACTATATTTCGTTATGTGCTATGTTACGCGATTTGATTGAATTTTTTTAATGATCTTAATAGTTAGTTTTTAATCAAAACTCCTTTTGCTCTATACAAATTTATCAAGATTCATTGTATAATATCAGTCATAAACGTTAATAAAATTACAATATTGAGATAATAATTTCTATCCTGTTTTGACTTAAAATAACAAATCCTTCTTCCTCCATAGATCATGGTTGTTGATAAGACTTTTATCAACAACCATGATCTATGGAGGAAGAAGGAATTGTTATTACTGGTGATCAGTATCCCCATTGCTAGCAATATATCCTGTCACGTCGATCTCCATCGGTCCCCCTAAAAACCATCGTGTTCAGTTCCAAGAGAAATCATGATGATGGGCGGATGATAGATGAGAATGAAAAGGCAAGTCCTTTTCATCCTCATCTATCACATCTCAGTGGTGCCTCGATAACGTATACTGTTAGCGCAGGCAGGATTAACCTATAATTCCCTTCACGCGTTGCTATTCCTAAAGACTAAGGTACTATGCCTTCGCACCCTGTAATTTCACCCTTGAAACCAAAATATCACCGTGCAAGCAGGCTTCACGTGAAAAGCATTGATACAAAAATACCCAAGCAGAGAACTTTTGTAAACAATCTCACCTTTGTAAATCCTTGATTAACACAATTTGTATTTTTGTTATGATTTGTAATTATATAAAATTTGTATACATAATAAAATAAATTAATCACTGTTTGTACTAACTTCTTGAGGCTCTATTTAAGGAAACAATTCATTTCATCGTCACATCCAATAAACTCTGTGTTGATTTATCACTTAAACCAAATTGCTTTCACTTAATTGGAAGATCCATTTATTGCAATTACATTAAGATTTTAAACGAGTAAATTTACTGAGAATTGAAATACTAAAATAAAACAACTTGTTATAATTATCCATTTAATCATTGTCCTATCATTATTTTGAAATCATAAATTTTAGCATTTAATTTTAATGTTACTAAAATTACTTACAATTAAGTATAGGCATGTAAGTACCGGGACATATTAAGTCACCACTTCCTTTCCCGTGGATGTCGTAAGAGGCAACTAAATCTTAAAATATCACCAAAAGCCAAAGTGCGGTTGTCAACCCGCCTGCCAAGAGTGGCAACTACTGGCAAAACCTCCCTTTATGGAGGTGGCTATGTTCAGCAATATGGTTCAGCAATAGACAGTTAACGGCTGACTTGACGACGACTAATTGGGTAATTTTTTTTATTATGTACAAATTTTTAATCGTGATATCTTTCGCATAATTGAGGTATTGAGTATTTGGGGAGAAAATAGTCCATGTCCTTCTCCATATCAAATTTTACATATAAACTAAATTTAATAATAATCGGTTAAGCCGTTAAGGTACCAAGCAGAACCAAACAAAAAATAAAAGCATTTTTTTAATGAGTTTCTCCATTTAATTTTGTTTGTTATATTTTTATTTCTGTAAAAATGAATTGAGCTAACGAAACGACTCCATCACAAATATCCTGTGCAGAAATATCTGGAAATTTAAGCCTGTAATTGTGTATTAGCTTGTGTAAGACATTTGAGGAAATGTGTGCAAGATATCTCGTAATATATCGTTGTATACTTTATTTTTACAGCAAGTGTACGCTATACGAAGAACTCCGAGACTCGGCTACACCAAGTAGCTACGTACAAGCGCATTGTGAAAACGTATTTTACTTTATGGACTTTTGAATCCTTTATTGTTCCGTTTGAGAAACCGTAATATTTAAGCTGCCATTTAACCTTTGTATCTTTAGGGAACTAAATTGTACATTTAAATTGAAAAATTCTTTTAGAAATATTAAAGACAATGAAACAATTTAATGGTTAATATGGCGTATAATTATAATAAATTTTAATAATGTTATAATGAAAGTTTATAAATATATTTTGGATGTTTATTATCTAGTCTTGATTAAACAGATCTCAATAACAGCCTCAATATCTTCACCCGCGCTACCTTATTGTTTCTTTTTTAATTTTATGAAAACCTTTCGTAGTCGTGCATATGTCATAAAAGGAACCCATATCTAATTTATATTTTGAAAAATCTAACTTCGGCAATTTGGATTATGTATTCTTACTCAAATCAAAGCCAAATTGAGTAAAATCCTTACTTTACTAATATAAGAATATAAATGTAAGCTCATTTGTTGCCTCTTGGTGCCTTAATAGCACAACCATTATGAAATTTCGCATTCAAATAGTATTTGAGATGATGAAGTATATAATGTACTTTTTATTCTGGCCACAACTAGTGTTTTTATAAGTAGAATGTATTATACATTAGGGTTGTTTGTTTTCAAATTGAAACAGCTTTAGCTGTTGTTACCAACAGTAACTTTTTTTAAATAAATTTATTTAAATATTCATAAATATTATTATAAAAAAAAATAATTGGATTAAAAATGTAACTGCAATCAAAAAACAATCAGCTTAGCATAAATTCTGTCCAAATATATCTACTCGTATCCTACACGCACGTAATGTAACTTGTCATACTACCGTTACACAGTTTCATACATATAAATATATTCAATAGCACGCAATCACGCAATAATATGTTTAACTTCAACAAATCAATATGTCTATATCTTATTAATAACATAGCACGAATAATTTTATTATGTTTTTACGCAGGTACCAGTCGTTTGATATACTTTGGTTATTACTATAAACGGCGTTCCGGAAATTCATTGATTTATTAATATATGTACATGAACATAGACCTCTCTCATAAGTCACGTCTTGCCAGTAGTTGCTACGTTTGGCTGGCGGGTTGGCAACTGCAGTTAAGATTTTGGTGATGTTTAAGAGGGACGCTTAATTTCCTTACGTTCCCTTAGTCGCTTCTTACAATATCCACAGGATAGAAAGGGGTGACTCATTCTATGCCGGACCCACACAACAAGACTAGCACTATTACTATCTATTATTTATTATTTCGCAGTTTGGATGCCGAACAGTTAACACCAGGCTCCGGGCAGTGATCTAATAATTTGCCTGAAGATGCCCCGTTTAGAGGCGAAACACATGTCGCAAAAGGTACGTAAACAAAATGACAGTCGAAGATTGACAGCTAATATAGAAGGTTGATAGTAATAATGGTATCACACACTTATGTATATGTATGATATAGGTAGTGGAGTTAAAGAAAATAATTCTAATTAAATAACTAATATTTTTTTAACAAATCGCGTGACAATGCCTTATGCAAAATGTACAATATTTATTATAGGTGGATTAGATATGAGAATGCTATTAACATTAAGTCTGTCTTTTGTACCATATTTTCTTATGGTCAATAAAATTATTTAAATAATTAAATAAAATCAAATTAGTGCAATTATTAACATTGTAAATGTGGAAGTTTGTAACGATGTTTGAATGTGACTCAACAGATTCGAGTGAAACTTAGTACATGGATAGCTTATATGCTATTTTATACATAGGATACATACTTTATATACAGATCCATAAGGGCAAAGCCGCGAGAAAAATAAAATAATTAATGATAAATTACAATAAATAATACATTTTGTAATTTTAACTATGACATGAATATTCATCAGTACATTTGAATAAGTCCACTTATGAATGATTGTATTGTACCTTATAAATATTTTAATTGCTACAGTTTTAATGACATTCTTGATGCATTGTTAAGCTTTTGCTTTTTTTGTTACTTTGCTTGGCGTAAATTAAGTACCGAGTTATTCGCCATCATTTTCTAAAAGATTGAACCTTGATACACGGATAGATTATATCCTAACTTAGAACATAGAATACTACATATTTATATTGATTCACACGAGCGCAGCCGTGGAATATTCCACGGCTATATAGCTATCATATAATAATAACTACTCGATAATGGATTTATATTTATTTATTTATTTACAAGAAACATCATATGTCTTCTGAAACATCAAACTAGTGTCTCAAATATTCTTAAATGAAAGCATGAATCATATCATGTTCCAGGTCAGACGCCTTTACAAGGGAGCCACCTTCATGTATAGTAGTAGTACTAGAAATTACAAATAAATCTACAATAAGAAAGGAATAGAAACAATAAAGTTTATTCAAATAAAAGCAATATAATATCCCGTTTTGCTTCGCAAACCTTTCACGTATAAACTATGCTTATAAACGTTTCCTGTGCAGGTTGCTCTTCCCTAGACGCTTGAACGAAATGAATCTTTAAATATAACGGTATTTTTTGCAAAATGCATTGACCCTTATCTATAACTCGATATCGATATATGTATATTGGATACTAACGCCGGCGCAATTATAACGACTTCAAAATGCTTATTGATAAGATTCTTCATTATATTTCCAAAATCTATACTTCTTTAATAATATATAATTTAGGTAAGCTCTAAGCCTAAATTTAGACAGATTTTAATATTGTAACAATTGGACTCAGACTTAAATGCCGATAAATGTATCAAACGCTAATAAATCAATCACTAAACTCGGTTCTTGAACAGTTTTGATATTTAAATATGGGATACTTTTAAAATTTAATTAAAAATAGAATCTAAAGTAAGCTTTTGAATTTATCAATAGTATGGGATTGCTTGTGTTTTATAAGTTATGTATACACACTAAATACACTTTCACAAGATTGATAGGTATTTTGAAAATGTTGTGGAGCTTCTTCAACGACCTTCGCGAAAAGTAACTGGCATGTGGCAAAAAGGTCGATCAATTCGCTTCTACATAAGCGTCATGCGTTATTAGCTATCTATATTTATCTATCACTGTTTCTAGCAGATAGTTTCGGAAACTCAAATTACGTAAACATGATCAGAATGTAAATCTTTGTATAACTAACATTAGACACTGGACTGAAAACATGATTTTATAACTTGCTTTGATTATCCTTGTTTACCAAGGTACTGAGTAGGTAAAATACGTATTTCGACTTAATGCTAGTTACCTACCGAATCCGAGTTCTCGGGTTTCGATTCAATTCGGTCCGGATCCAGTTAATTGTCTAATCCCATTCTCTCTTTTATTTATTTAGCTGCTATACTTATAAGAAAACAAAGAAGAAAAGGAGGAAAAGAGGGAGAAGAATGATCTGTTTTGCTTTTAAAACAAAAAAAAACTGTGAGCATAGACAATAAAGCTGTTAAAAGTAATATATTTCTAATTGTAAATAAATTACTTCATCATAAAAATAATGATGAAGTAATATATTATAAATGAGCTACCCACAATTATTACATTTAATCAACTAATGTTATCCTGCTGCTTTTCCCGCGTGAATTAGGTTAAAGCATTCTTTAATAACTCAAAGCACGGCTCTGTTAGACGATTTCATTCAAATCCATTCAGCCATTAGCATGATTGAGTAACAAGCATCCAAACATCTTCATTTACTTTCAAATTGATATGTATATAAACCTCAATTCCGCGTGGAATTCCGCGTGGCCTAACGTGGCCAGCATAAAAAGTAGCTTTTATCCTTCCCTATACCAAATACGCTATGTAAACCAAATGTACCTTTTATGACGACTGGTCAAAGGCATTAAAATACGCGTAAAATGCGAAAACGTAACAAACAAATTCACTTTCAATTTTATAATATTAGCAACAATTAATACTAGCATGTAGTAGTTAAATCAATAATCTGGTTAACCCTGGTCAACCCTCCTTATTTGATTTATTTATCTATTTATACTGCTAAATTTCGTGCCACGACTATTACATGATTCTTAACCTATTTCACAGGGGGAAAGGGATTGTTAGCAATAGAGTTTAACAGCCCTATTACTTGCAATTTGCCCTATCAGGTCGACCTCCACGTGGTTCCCCCTGGAAACCATCGTGAACAATTCTTGTTGAATTCGTCACGATGGACTAACTGATCTGCTTCATACTCACCTATTACCCTTCACTGTTGCCCCGCCGGTGTACACTGATAGCGCGGGTGGGGTTACCATTTCATTATTACCCATAAAAAAAACCTATTTCACAGGGGCACCATAAACTTCAATGTAACACACATTTAAATGACATGAAAACAGAGCGCAATAGAAACGAAGCTTTACTCTTAATTTTCCTTTCTAATTAAGTTCCATTTCATTTTCAGCGGAAATATTAACAAATTCCAGGTAAGTTATCATCATCATCATTGCTTTGCTATCATCTTTCCCTATTCACTTTTAACTTTCCTTTCCAATTAAGTTCCATCTAATTTTCAGCGGAAATATTAACAAATTCCAGGTGAGTGGAGTGACAAATTAAAGCGATTCATTTTAATATAATTCAATTGTGATACTATCCACAAGAGCCTTCTGGCGATTGCAGAAAGAGACCAAGCAGAATATTTCAAACAAAGTATAATCTAAAGGCCAAGAATTATCAGCGTCATTCAATTTTACTTACGTTATATATAAAGATTACTGTAGCAAAAATCGGTTGAGGTGTTAAGTTAAAATCTTCACTATTTATATGATTTAAAATTGTCTTTAAAATAATATTATGTAATTCTTTTTTATTTTATACACAATTTAATTGACTTATTAATTACCTCACAAATTTATTTTCGCGCATATGAGTGTGCAATTAATAGAATTTTGAATTCTCAAGTGACTTTATCTACTTCCCTAAGAGACAGCAACTCTATTTAATATAATTACAGAATGCTGATATTATTCAATAAACTTCATATTTAATTGCATACTGGCAAAAAAATTCGCCGTGTGGTCCCGGCAAAGAATTTGACCGCCTCCTTCTTTCCCGTGAGTGTCGTAATAGGCGATTAAGGGAACTTAATGGTCGAAGGATGGACACCAGCGTCCTTTTAAAAATATCACAAAAGCCTAACTGCGATTGCCAATCCGCCTGCTAAGCTTGGTAACTACTGGCAAAACGTCTGAATTGGTGGAGGCCTATATTCAACAAAGGACAGTTAACGGCTGATATAATGATGATGATACAAAATTCGTAATTTCATATCGTACCTCTTTGTAAATATGGTATACTATCTTTTTCCTGTTTACAGATATTTGAAATCGTAATACCGATATTGGATCTAAATATTTTGAATTACAAATAGATACAATTTTTCAATTTCACATTTCTGTAATAGAATAAATTTTCGAATAGAACTATTCGAAAATTCGAAAATAAAGGAATTATTTGATACAACTAACTCTTCTAAAGGCCAAAATGTCTGTATTAATTTATTACCAACATACAGAAATGTTATTGTTAGTCATGCAGTTCGTTTACATACAGTTACAACGATCAAATAAAACAAACATAAACCATAACAACGGGCATGAACTCCAAAGCGAAGAGCATATTTTATCTATATAAATACTGTTATTAGTTGATGGTAGTGTAGATAAAAGCCTTCCGTCCGGCTTGTCTGTATTATTTAGTAGGAGGTTGGTTGGCAACCCTCCAAATTGAATAACAAAGTGACAATTAGGCGACAATACAAGAAAGAGAAAAATCTCCGAGGTTTTCGGTAATTTCCCGGAACCGAGAATCCTTTCACGACCAATAATCTGTAAGGTTTTGTAATTTAAGGTTTCATTTTCAAACTCGTTTTTTATCGACTTCTCAGGAAAGATAAAAGTTTAAGGGTTCCTTTTTTGTTGAGTTTTTACTTTAGGTCCAGGTCAAAGGTAAATTAATTGTATCGTTGAAGTTAAATTTCTTCGTGTTCTTTTCTGAACTCTGTTTTATGGTTGTAGTGCATGCGACTTCGTTTGATGTCTATAAAACATATTTATTTACTGTCTACTATTCATTTATGCTTACTAATATAATAAATGTGGTAAAAGTGAGTTTGTTACATCTTGCCACGTGTACTATTTGGGATAGGGAAGGATATAGGCAATTTTTAATCGATCATTTAATGTATCCCAGTCACATGGACGAAGGGGTAAAAATTAAAAGAAAATAAAAATAGTATGACTCATGACTATAATTGTAAAAGGGATAGATAGTTAGAGAAGTTTCATCGAATGTTACTGTAATGGGGAAACGTCATACCATTATACTAGTTCTCCACATTTCGTGCGAGCATGATCGTGTCTAACGTAGCATAAAACTGCCGCCATATCTCGAACCAATTAATTCAGTTACCGGTGAATTAATCATTCAACGTGATAAAATAATAATTCTCTTTTCCTAGAGTTATCTACGCTAGTGATATTTCGTTTAATGTTAACATTGATTTATTTCATTTATTTATAGATTATATCGTCTATTATGAAAACAGAATTAACTAGATCTAATCTGGGTGGGTAGTGGGGAAGAAGCATTGTTAGTAATAGAGACACTAGTTGTCATCGCTAGTAATATAGCCGTCAGGTCGACCTCCCAGCGGTCCCTCCTGGAAACTATCCTGGTTAATTCCTACTGAATTCGCCTCGATGGTTCAACTGACCTGACTTCATCCTCATCCTCAATTGGTGCCTCGCCATTGTATATTGTTAGCAAAGGCGGGTGCACCACTCCATCTCCATCCATTGAATAAAAGACTAGATCTAATCCGATCAATTATAGATTTATATTAAGTTGTGAATTATATATAGTGAAATCCGCTTTATGCCTGTATATTTTTTTTTAAAATAATATTTCTCTTTTTTTCGTAAGGACTGCAATTGTTTTACTTAAATTCTGTCATAATATCAATCGTTAACCGTCCACTGCTGAACATAGGCCTTTCCTATAGACTGCCACTGGTTTTGAGCTACCTACATCAATCGACTTTAATCTTTAAATCCCGTAGAAAAAAAAATTCGTGGGATCAAAAACATTCATTTTTCCATAATATGTGCTAAATAAAAAATATATAATAGACACATGTTTGATTTGAATTTCACAAGTTTTAGACATTTATAGTCGTCAAATATATTTTAAAGTCTTTATTATACCTCTATTTCCCCTCTACTTTCGTCGGTCGGATATTAGACGTTTTATTTAACTGTTCAGTTATAAAAATAAATTATACCAAATACTCTGTTGTAATTTCTTTTTAATTTCCCAAAGAAATTATTTTTACTACGTTCAACAAAACAGTCTAGGCAAAGCATCAGACAATCAACGTGGCTGAACCGGAGAATTTCCCATTAAACTTTTGAAAGCACTGTTGAATTTTCTAGGTGAAGCTTCCAGTGTTAGAGTCTAATAAAGGGCACATAAAAAATAGACAATCCAAGTTAATAAATCGTTGTAATCTAGCACCTAGATTAGTACAATTTTGTAACTTGGAGACTCTATGTAATTAACTGAAACATTATTTTAGTTAAAGAAATAAGGGAACCAAAATAATAAATTCGCAATTATATATTTTTATGTGCATATTTAAGCGGTTTGTTTATTTGTTTGTTATATCGTGGCTTATAAAATTTAGCATACACGTAGTATTTGGAATGGACGACTTTTTACCTGATCAAAATGTATTTACTGATAATGGTATTTATTTATATATGGCGTATGGCAGACAAAGTCGCAGGTGCAACTAGCCCATAATAATCCTTACTAATATTATGTGAAAGTTTGTTTTGTTGTTTTTTTCTTAGCGCTTTAATAACTCAACCAATTGTCACAAAATTTCTATACAGTAATATACACGTACTATTTGAGATGAAAAAATACATAAGCTATACATCACGATTACACAGACGTAGTCACTGGTAGAAACTAGTAATGTTGTATGTAGGTATGTAGTTTAAAAGTAATTATTTGTTATGTAACAATCTTATATATAAAATATGATAGACATATTAAGATATTTTACAATAATACAAATAATACTTGTATCCTAATTACCACAGAAACACTGCCGGTTACAACTAGTTTTATATATTCATATACTCAACAAACGTTTGATCGTTTCATAGTAAAATAAAAATTGGTTGTTACAGTATATAATAAAAATGCCAAAACATACAACGATACCGAACAAAGAGCCAATTTGGTTCGTATAAACATTTCCCAATTTTCCAATATGAATGACAAATTGGATTTATCACGTACGCTAGCTGGGCCCCACGAGAAATTGTTCTTTTTTACCTCTCGCTCAAACCGCATTTAATGTAATTCCCGTCACTTAAGCTTTCGCAACTCCATTTCTGCGACTAAATCAATTGTGTATAACCGCCCTAAATTAAAGTAGGGCGGTTATACCTACTTAGATAGTTATGTTAAATAATTTCTAATAACATTCTCATGCTAAGAGAAAATTATTAAAAACCTATTCATTTATTAATATTCGTCATTTATTATAATTCCCATCATCTGCAACAAAATCAATTGTGTATAAACGCCCTACTTTAAACTAGGACGGGTATACTTACTTACGTATTTATTTATGCTAAATAATTTCTATTGACATTTTCTTGCTAAAAGACAATTATTAATTCATTTGATATCCCGCATTTATTGCAATTCCCGTCACTTAAGTTTGCGCAACTCCATTTCTGTGACTAAATCAATTGTGTATAACCGCCTTAAATTAAACTAAGGCGGTTATACCTACTTACGTATTTATTTATGTTGAATAATTTCTGTTGATATTCTGATACTTAAAGAAAATCATCCATAACCCATTAATTTGATATATTTTCGTTGTAATAACTCCGCTTTCAACTAATTTTAGACCTCATTACTGATTATTAAAAAAAATACTTTACTAAGGGCTGTATGCCGTGACTTTATCCACATGAACTATTATAGAAAGTATTCTATACTTTTGTCTAATATACAATCTATTACTGTACACTTTTTTTTAAATCCATCCAGTCTTTTAAACATTTATAATTTACAAACTTTTATTCTTTATATTACTGAAGATGAATTTACACCAGACAGATGCGGGCAATTGAAAGGATTGGAGTAATTCTTATTCTATTTTTTGAGTAATGATGGGATTCATGGAAAATGGTTTGAATATTTATGGTTTTGCTATTCTGTTTAATTAAACCCCAACACAAAAAAAGGGTTGTTTAAGATTTAGCCCTTTAACTGTCTTTATCGAAGACGCAACATTAATAATGCGACGTTTTCGATTTCAATTGTGAAATTTGAAGTCAAAACTGCTTTATTCGTCTTTACTTTATTACATTTAATTAGAGTTGCTTCTTCTCGTCTTCATATATAAGATTGATTTTCAGAGTGACTTTTAACGTAATCGATTCAAGATAAATCACTTCAAATAGTCGTCAAATGGATATCTTCTTTATATTTAAAGGGTTTGTTTGACATAACACTTCCCCCATTTCATTATATTTGTATATATTTCACTGTGGTATTATTTTATAAAAGTTCATATTACTGGTTAATGGATTATAATTATTTTGTTTGATTCCTCTACTAGTATGCTTGAGATTACTATTACATTTGACTCTAAGGACTGAGTACCATTAATAAAAGTTATATGACCTCCTCAATTAGTTATCAGTCTCTAAGGCGTATCATAGTGTAAGTTCCGAAGATTCAATGCTAGGTTCCAAGCTGCGATCGATTAATTGTCTGATAATGTCTCGTTTAGAGGTAAGAAACATGTCGCATCATGCATGTACACTTAATAACGATCAGAAATTTATAACTAATAGAGAAAGTCATAGCCGTGTGTGTCCCGGCATACAATAGGTCACTCCTTCCTTTCCCGAGGGTGTCGTAAGAGGCGACTAAGAGAGGTCACGGTGAAAGTATTGGCAGCAACGTCCCTCTTAAAAATCACCAAATGACTAACTACGGTTGTCAACTGGTCTACCAAGCGTGGCAACTACTGGCGAAACCACCCTTATAGGGAAGGCTATATTCAGCAATAGACAGTTAATGGCTGATACAATAACAACAAAAGAAAGTCATAAAGTCTCTACTAAAAGTATTCAGTCGTCAGTATCAAATATTGATAGTCGAAAATAAACCAATGGTTATAGAAATAAACAAACTAATTTTAATCAACTAATTATTAATCAGATCTCATATCAAATTAACTAATTAGATTTCAAAAAAATTATCTCTAATCTACGCAACCTTAAAACTGTATTTGACATACTAATTCCTCACTTTTTACAGTCTAGTAATACAGTTTAGTTGTAACCAGAGAGAGGCGTTATACAAAAGTCGTTTGCTTGGGAACCTCTGTCCCATTTGTATTTCTGCCATGAAACAATTATATTTGCATGGCTGTGTTTCGGTTTGAAGGGTGAGATGTAGCAGTAAAATTACAAGGTACAGAATCATAACACCTTAGTCCGGGGGGGAAGGGATTGTTAGTAATGGAGACTGAGAATCCCATTGTTAGCAATATATCCAACCAGGTTGACCTCCTCGTGGTTCTCTCTGGAAACTATCATGGTTAATTCCTGATGAATTCATCATGATGGGCTAACTGGCCTGTTTTCATTCACATCTATCACCCTTCACTGGTACCCCGCCAGCGTATCCCGTTAGCGCAGGCGGGGTTACCATACCATTTTCACATATGTCCATGGTACTGTTCATGTCTATAAATGACGGTAACTACTTTTAATCATTCATTTATTTATTTATTATCAGCTTTATTATTTTCTATCAGCTTATTTGCCATTCTAAGTTGCATAAAATAAATCTTCTAATAGTATTTTTTCTATTGAAATATATTATGATTTGATATTACATTGATGTTTGTGTAAATTGAAACAACTTCGAAACTTTAGTACTCGAGATAATGAAAGGAAACTATAAAATAAATTGTTTTCCCAATTCCCCAATTTAGAATCATTCGTACCAAACGATATTTTCCATTGTAGTTGGTTTAAATAATTGTTTGTTCAAAGTTGTACCTATTAACTTTATATATAATAAAGACATTATTAGATACATATTTATTTCAATATTATAATCTAAATTTATTTAGATGTATTTATTTTATTTCAAACTTAGGATTACAAATTCATTTGTTTGAATAAATCTATTATTAAATGCTTTAGACTGAACTTTTTTTTCTTAGAATATAATAATTCTTATAAAAATATGTAACATCTTCCTTTTTATTTATTTTGTTTTACTTTATCCTATATATTTTTTTTTAATTTTTTTTTAACGTTAGGTTATTTAATTAATCTATCAATTAAATATTGTCATTCGTTCCCTAGAGGGCGAGGTGAGGTTATGTAACTTGTTAACATTACCTGTACACATGGTTAATAAATGAATATATTTTATTTCCATTATTAAACACAAAAAATAAAAAATGACAGAGCAATATATACTTACACGATTACATGTACTAAACTTAAATATTTTAAATTTAATATATCTATAATATACCTCGTCGGTCGTTGGTGTATTTTATACATTTTATGCAAAATATAAAATGTAGTTCACCTAATGTACTTAACAATAATAACAATAGTATTGTAAGTCACTGTTGTAAGCTAAGTGCCTCTTTATGAGCTATTTCTATATAAAAACACTAACCTCGTTTATTTTACGTTATTTAAAAGCAAGGCGATATTAGCCCGTGCCTATATGTACATAAGAGTGAATTTTTATTTGCGTGTGTACACTAGTCGCGTGTTCAGCTACGCCAGCCCCTCCAATTAAGGGGCAGGCAAAGTGCGACAAGTACACGTAAGCAGACCTGGGGCACGTGAGTTGATATCTCTGCAGAACTCAAGCTGTATGCAAATGACCCTTTGTAGGTATACTCAGATAAAGTTGCGTAACTCTGTCGATCATTTAAAATCTAAAAACTAACTTTGTGCAAACCAAACTATATAATAGTAATCATGAAAGTCTATCTAAAATTTCGAAACCGAATAAAGTACGAATTTGTTGTTAAAACCACGAAAAAACTCCAGTGGTCAAATGGTACGATATCCGTCATTTTTCGTTATTGCATCCGATTTTGGCATACACTAATTTGGACTTTAAACAATTCAATAATAAACTCTTACCACACAAAAATATAAAAAATTAAATCTATGTAGGTATAAAATATCACAGCCACAAAATTACATTATCTGTGAATGTGCCTACATTAGGTCGCTTATATACAGATTAAACTCTGTACGGATAGTTACTCATGTGCCAGGACGATATCATAACGTTTACACACGACTTTTAAATGGGACTAGCTCAGGTTTATGAAGCTTTTGCGCTTTAATTCTTTACAACTTTGCACTACTAGCAAAAAAAAAGAAATAACGTCGACGAACGTGTTTTCTATAAACTGACTACGAACGACCTTTTTAGGGTTCCGTAACGGAATGGCAAAAACAGAATCTGTAAATATTCATTATATCGTGTCGGTTATCTTTACGTGCTATGCATGCATATCTATGCATCCCTTCATGCACATTTGATAACATTTTATATTTTTACAATAATATCTTGTATAATTTAGCAATGATAGCAATGATATAGTGACATTACTGAGTAACAATATCACGAAATTGGCAAATGTGTTTTTTTCTAAATTTACAAACAAATAAACATATTTTTCTAGATTTATTTTGCAATTATCAAGTTTATTGCTTTCAATAAATATTACGATTCAAAACGCTTATAAAAATTATATTAAGAACTACTAAATACAACAGAAAAGTGTACATTAAAATACGAGTATATAGGTAAACCTATCAGTGCTTGTTGGAACACTTTTGCAGATTATCGTATATGCTGCAGGCAGACAGGCAAAATAGATTTTGACACGAGGATTATACGTAATTAACAGATAAATAAACGTGTCCATTAGCTACAGAACTGTGGACCGTAATTACACAGCGAGGTTTCTGTTAGATTCGCAGAATGCCAGATTAGGGGTAATTAAGTCTTGTGGGAGTGCAACCCAACGAGGTCCATTATATGGGATAATGAGGTGTCCAGTCAGGCAGCTCTTGTAATATGTAAATTGAATTTTCTATTTTCCTCTTGGATCACTAGTTTTTTAACGAATTTACACGAACTCTTTACACGAACTTAAAAGCAAACGGTGACATATTAATGAGGTTAGTTTCGCTTGGGTCCAAATGCAAAAAGTTTATATATAAAAAGTATATAATATTCAACTCACATGAGGATGAATGGTATTTAAAGCATATTTCCTACGAGTATTTCATATATATGAAAATTCGTATGTTACACAATACCTTGTCGCTGTGACGTTACATTTTAATATTTTTACCAATATCTAATTACAAATAAATAAAACATATATTCAAATTTATTTTAGCGACATAAAACGTTAAAGAGTTTTTGCAAAAGAAACTTAATATTTCCTATTTCTTCATAAACTCTACAAGGAAACAACTACATTATTACGTTTTTTTACATACCAAGAGAGTAAAAACTACGTGTCACCCGCACACCTGTACAAAAGCGGTCACATTTATTTGAAACGCGATGCTACCCAGCGTGAAAGAGTCGTACCTACCTACCAAAGAGCGACAAAAATTCCAATACCGCTAGTGGTATTGCGTGCCGACAGTATTTGGGGTCACACGAACCGCTTGCACAAAAAAAGTAGGCTGAAATCAAATATTTATCTATCTACAGACTGATCGACGAATGTGCAGTTGTTCTGAATATAATAAAAAGCTTTATCAAAATTTTGCTTGTATAATATATATAACATAAAAT
The DNA here is from genome assembly GCF_026898425.1 of Galleria mellonella. Taxonomy (NCBI): domain Eukaryota; kingdom Metazoa; phylum Arthropoda; class Insecta; order Lepidoptera; family Pyralidae; genus Galleria; species Galleria mellonella. The sequence goes on from NW_026442016.1 coordinate 8,292,031, forward strand.
TTCTATTGCAGCAATTCATTGCATGCAAGTGGAGCAGCATTGTACTTTGTAGTGAAATATGAGAGACCCACTCGTATGTTCAAGAGTGGACGATGGATAGATTATTTTAACATCTGACTGTGAATAAACATTTATTATATATGTCAAATAGAATAATAATAAATTCCTATACTTCATTATTATTATTTTTTGTATTGGTAATGGTCACTAATAATTAAAGCTCACTTTCTTCTTCACCTCAAATTTGTTTAAGGTAAGTACCTACTTCTTAATGCAATCAAACCAACTAATTTTCAATTTAATTATATATATATGTATATATATATATATATATATATATATATATATATATATATATAGAGAGAGAGAGAGAGAGAGAGAGAGAGAGAGAGAGACAAAATACGAAGCAATTCATTTAACCTAAAAGTTGTTAGCTTCGCTGTGGATTTATTAAGCCGTTTCACTAAATGTTATGAGGATACTAACTTTCCAGTTCTAGATAGAAGAGTAAGTTTGAATTTGACTCTGTTTGCCTTGATCTAATATAGCGTAGCGTAGCAACAAGCATATTTATTTGAATTCATTATGAATCTTTAATGTTAATATCCGACTATTTTATATAATAATATACAGTAGTATTCAAAATATAATACCGAGTACGTTTTAAAGGGCAATTACACATTCGTTATGGAATTTACACATGTATTTAAGTAACTATTGCCCTTTAAAACTGTGTAAAAGTAAACCTGACGTACAAGGGTTACGCCTTGAAATTATTGTCCAAATCTAACTAATAAACGCTCTACCAACCATAAAGTTCATGCACATCAATTTTATCCTAAATTGGTTCCTGGTCCTTGATAAACCTTTATGACTTCCTCTAAATCTCGATTTGCTACATATTTTTTTTAACATATCTTAAAAACTTAGAAAAATATAATTACATATGGTATTTAAAAAAAAATACGGTATGGCGGAAGGAGGGGGTTGTTATTAATAAATATCTTTCGTGACGTCTTATTGCTAGGTACTTAATATTTTTACTACCCTCCCCTTCAAATTGAAGTAGTTGTTGTAGTATTTGTATGCATACAATTGTAATTACCTTTTAAATTATCACCTGAAAATTTATTCAAAAATTATTTCCTGCAACTTTACTAGCGTAAATCAGTTTATAAAATATAAAATATTCCATTTGTTAAGTTAGTATATAACCTATACGCATACTAAATATCATTAAAATCGTTTAAACATTTTTGAGTAGTAAAAAGTAAAAATATCAAAAATCTTTACAAACTTTCACATTTATAATATTAATAAAATTTTTAAATGCAAAATTTTTTGTCTTCTACACTTGAAGTCATAGCCCCCAATCGCTAATACCCCAGAGGGTACAGAACTGAACAGATTCAATCAATGAGCCTAGTAGATTATTCAAAAATATTTTTAAACGTAAAAATAGCCACCTACTGCCAAGTTTCGTAGGCAATTTAAAACAAAGAATTTAATTTTGTTTCTGTTTGAATTATAACCAAAAGCAATTTTGTTTTATTAAGATATTATTTACATAACTACCCAGAATTCTCAATTCTCTATTATTAGATAAATATTGTAAAATGTCATCAGCTGATGTAATATACTCGTACTTATTATCCTTACTAACCCTTATCGTTACTAATAATACAAATATAAAATTAAATTTGTTTGTATCTCTTGGCGCTTTAATGGCTCAACTACTCGTCATGAAATTTATTATACCAGGGGCATAAGCTACAATATATCCCGTTAAATTAACATATCCCGGTTACGCGCACGAAGTCGTGGGAAAAAGGTAGTTATTTTATAATACAACATTGATTTCAATAGAATATGCCTACTTATCCATGCAAACATGACTACACTTTTATACAACTGTCAAACTTTGAAACCAATGCACTTTGTATCCAGAGTTCTCTCGACATCGACAGATCACACTTTACTGTTGTCCTGCATTCGTTCAGCACCGTACTATCATAGCCTATTAATTCAATTCAACATAATTCTGTTCTCGTTGTAACTAATGACAGCAATTTATTTTTAATTTCGTACTCATCGCGAATTTGTCGTCAAAAGCTTAATTACTGAGAAGTTGCATGCAGTAAAAATTTATTCGTGAAGTTAAATTTTAAAATTGCGCAATCTACTAATATTTTAATGTAGAAGTTTGTGAGCGTATTTGAATATTTGTTAGTCGTTTTTCTTTATATGACTGTACAGATTTGAATAAAATTTGGTATTCTAACGGACTATATCCTAGATTTATTATAAAGCATATATTTCGTCATTAGTTTCACCAGAGAGAAGAGATAGATCACTTTTCAATTGATGATCATTATTCGATCTTAGTAATTATAATAATATAATAATTACGGATAAAGCTGATTTATCAATAAATAACAAATAAAAGTAAAGTACATTGACTTCAAAGTCATGAAATTATTATGTAACTAAGAAATAATTAACTAAGAGACCTCAGAACCAATATGTATGGGATGAGTAATCAAAATCGGTAAAGTTTGATTGGACGTAAGGATAGAGTAATTTGCTATTCGATGTTCTTTATCTATGTGGTTATTATCAGTGTACTCGTATATGTTTATTATATCTGAAATCCTTATTTTCTGCAATACAGTTTTAATAAAAAATATAAGTGCTGTATATTTTACTGAATTACTAAATAGATGTTATTTTTAAAATAAATAAACTATATCTATTTAGTTTATTAAAATTATTTTGTTTAATTCCAAATTTATTAATATATATTAATTAATTACAAATTTATTATTCTTTTGTTAAATTTAAATCAAATATTGGGTACCCACCCAAAATAAAATTAAATAATTCTAATTAACTTATCATACAGGTGGTAATCACTACTGTAATTTCATATGAGAGATAGTTGACATCTTCAGCTACTATTTTCATTTCTTGGATATTGGCACACCACTGTCAATATACCTATCTAAGTTATGGAATGGCATCTTCAGTTTTTCTTTTACAATATAATATAGAGTTTTTTTAAAAAAAAAACGTGCCTAAAAATATTTAAAAGGCTGGCAACGCACAAGTAACTCCTTACGTGTTGTAGGTGTTCATGGATGATGGTAGCCGCTTTCCATTAGGTGGACCATCTGCTCGTTTGCCCTCCTAATAAAAAAAAAATCTAAACATATTTTTGATAAGTAACGATTATTCCATGCATTATAGAAGCAATATAAATTAAACAGTAGTGGCTGTTCTATGTATAATTAGATAAACTATCCCAATCTCAACACCCAAAATCTACTTCAAATAAGCGCTTCTCAATAGTTAAGTAGATGGTAAACTTGGGAATATGCTGACGACAAAATCCGTTTTGTAAACCCGATGGGGTGGGCGTGGCTCGACAGTTGTGGTCGTCATCCAATTTACCTTTAAGCTTCATACGGAGTTGAAGTCATAGCGAGACAATATCATTTCCCAACAATGGTAAATTTCATGCAGATATAATTCTGTGACTACACAATGTTAATTTGCATTTCACATTATACGTTCGTTTAACTTTAATTGACATATAGTGATTTTTGGTATAAAACACTAACGAATCTTTTTTATAATTAAACTCGCTCATTCGAGTTAAACCCGATCTTTACCGTTCCCATAGTAACGTCATCAAAGAAACTATTTGTTTTAATATTTTAAACTTTTTATGACGTAATTGTATAATCGTAGTGATTGTATTATATAATAGTTTTAAACTTTTTTAATTCTGCTTTTCAGAACTTTTTAATAATTATCTGATGAAATCTTTTTATGTTCACAATCTTATATCCTTATATATTGGTGTTAAACATATATATGTACATCGTAGAATAATAATAATAAGGTAGAAGTGGAACATCCTCTAATTCAATAATTATACTGTGTTTTACGCTCGAAACGTAGGTAGGATTTTTATTCTTTGAGTAAGCGCGATTGTGCCCCATTTAAAGAGCATGTTTAATCATAAACCAGCCGACCCCAAATAATAATTGGGATAAAGGTAGGAAGATGATGTTTAATTATAAACCAATCGTAATCAACTTAAATATAACTTAGCAACGGAACTCCATTGAAAACCTTATTGTGTGGATATTCACTCCTCCTTCATGTATCGTTGTTACTTCTCCTGGTAGAGGAACTACTTTACGTTTGTCTATATGTATAAGGCCGTCACTTTTGATTCTTATTCCGCTTATTTTCAACATCATAAGGAATTGCTTTTTATTATTTTGTGTACAACAAAATAATTTATTAAATGAGTATAAATTTATGACAACCCTATTTGGACAAAGAAAAGTAGGATACATTTTGTCGGCCTCAGTAGACAAAGGAAAGTGACAGGATATAAGTGTCACTTCTACCCAGATTATATCTTTTTATATCTACCTATATCGACAATAATAAATTACTATTGTGGTACAGTTATACTAGATGGCGTTGTAAATAGAAAATTAACAACGACCAGATGACTAAAAATAAAATTCTTTTTTTAAAACAAGTATTTCAAAACAAAAACAGTTTAGTGTGTATTATTACTAAGAGATACATTCAACTATCCTCTTTACGATGTACTCAAATGACTGTCATCAATAGGTATGAGTATGTTGTGCGAACCGACCTTGCGCTCCCGGACCCTACAGAACGACCCAACGAGCCGAATGTAATGACGTCATTTGTCAAACATATTTTACAAGCGCTCCCGCACGCATACTATCACATTTTATATACGTAGATGAATACAACATTAATCACACAGATATTTTCTTGTGTCACATTGTATAAATTAACAATTTTTTTTAATTACAAAATAAAATACAGAATAATAATCACAGAATGCAAAGGCACAACGCCTTAATCTTCAGAAATGCCTACGCGTGAAAGATACCACTGGCGTCAGTATATTCAGTTTCTGTCCATGGTGCTGTTCATTGCTGTTTGTGATGGTTATCACTTTTTATCAAGTCGGGGCCGTCAACTTCTAAACTGTAAACATAAAAAGAAAACAAAATTAAAAGATATACATACAGCAAATATGGTTTCGGTGAACGAAAAGCAAAAATATATTACCTCACAAAAATTGATTCAGAGTCTTAAGGATTTGACTACTGTTAATTTAGGAAACCAACACAGCCACAGATACACAATACAAGTACCTGAATGCTGTAACTAATTTAACTTTTTAAAAATACTTATATGAAATCTGTTGTAATCTTTTTCTAAAGCTAACGAGATACAAAAAGATCTTGACTTAATCAAGTAACATTTTGAATGACTCCCGTAGCACGTCCATTATATCACATTGATAATGTCCCAGGATCAATAGGCTGGGCCAATTTAGGAAACGAATACGAAAAGTCACGTTTTACGAACACATAGAATCGGTTGAGGTCCAGTAGAAGACGTGATTCTATCCGAAATGACATATCCACGCTATATTTTCTCTACATTTTTTAAGGACATTTTGCTTTGTATTTTTTATATTCCATTGCTACAAATCACTTCGATAAATGATAATATATTTCGTAGACATATTGAATTTATAGATTAGAAATTTCTATTTTTATAATAGAAATTTTCACTGTTGCCTTCACAAGGCAATGATATCATCAATCGTTAGAAAATTAATATGGAAATAATATGAAAAAAAAACCTATCAATTACCAAACGTATTACAAATATCGGTTCGTAATTGCGTAACATAACCACAAAATATATATTTGAATTAAATATCCACGTCCAATTCAACTAGACTTTACTTAAATGGACCTCAAGCATGATGATCAATGACCAACATCTGTTTGCGTTCTAACGTTATTCATTGCTTTGTCGAAAACGTTATCGTGAAACAAATAGCGAGTAGCGAGAAATTGTATTCTGTCAACATTTCCAGTCCTTTGATGTTCGTATTTTATAACAAACCGCGTCGCTGTATATATATAAATGCACTATTATATATTTGCATTATTATATATGTTATTTGCATAGTTATATATTTTTAATATTCGTATAATATATATTGTCATATTCTATTCTTATCTACTTACACAGAAGCAATCTGCAAATTATTAAAAATAGGGGAGGAGGTGTCTTTACAGCGGAAAACTATAATATAACATGCGGAGAAGAGGGAAATAGCCAAAATTTTAACAACGTTAAAAAAAATCTGTACATAATCTACATCATTTTAGCCCAAGACATAGTTTACATATTTTATTAGAGATTTAAAAGAGTTATCATCGTGACAAATCTTTAGAAAAGGAGATTTGTGCAAACAGAATACCACATTATATAGTACATAACATATTATTATATTCAAATAAAAAAACACTTGCTAATTTAACTTATTTGTAAAGTTAGCTTTTTATGTAATTACTATCTTTTTATTTCAATTTTTATTTTATTTCATTTAACTATCTACTTTTTTGCAACAAGCTGTATCAGTTTATCTGTAACTAAACTTTTAAACTGGTTAAATTAAAGGAATTAACATATGTAAATTATGGTAAACAGAATGTTAATTCAACAATTTTTATTCAACACTGATGCTTACGAGTATAATAAAAACCATTATCTGAGTTATAGAAACGTTTGCTGTGCATTGCACATATATAGTATATGTTGATATATTCGTATATACCAGCGTTTAAAATAACATTTCTATTATGGCATGGGCGCGTTTTAAAGCAAAAAGGATCACAGGCATGAATTTCATGAAACGAAAAACTGGAAACAGAAAGCCTAATATTTTATTTTCAACGAAAAAGCGATAGATACAACAGTGTTCACCATTATTTTTTTTTATTGTTACTTTTATTCACCAACTGTAAACGACTTTACACGCGTACATTTAAAAAATATATGGATCACAGGAAATAATCTGGAAAAATATTATGCTTTATTGACTATGTATATGTATGTAAAATTTGGATACGGCAAGATCAGTCAAGTAAGTTAATGTAGAATATTAGTAGAATACTATCAGATCCAAAGGAACCCTCAAATTCTGCTCCTGATAAAATGAGTGAACCGGGCATAATCTAAGTATTGGATTTGTGAGGCATGCAAACTAGCAACATACTGCGCGCTTGAATGCCATTTCGGCTGGCTTGTTAACATTGCACCCTGGCGGATGTGATCATGTTCGTCTTGTTAGAATATACATATACATGGAGGACTATTAACGGAAGAGGTTCTATTAATTCCTACATCAACTGATACAAGACCAACTTACTTTTACCATTTGAAAATTTCATAGGTCTTTGGTTAACATCAAAGATAAAGTCTAAAAAATAATATAGTGGAAATTCCTTTCACAAAATCAATAAACAACGAGATGTTTATGTTAATGAGAAAAAATTACAGACGAAATGAGAAACTGAGAAACTCTCTTTAGAATTCACTTAATAAATAAAAACACAAGAAACAATTATAATAAGTATTCGTAAGTGTAAAGGTTGGTGTAAATGAATAATTATATATTAGAAAGGTATGGAATTCGTTGTTACTTAGTGACTGCAAACTGCTACCTCGACTCAAAACTACTTCACTGGTAATTTGGCTTATACGAAAAGTTTGTGGGTCAATTTAAATTTCTAACAAATTAACTCTCTAGTGATAATGAATATTGTTAACAAGCCTAATTAATTTATCAGACGCAGGTAGGTACCTATTAAACTGCGGTTATTTAACTCAATTACAGCAATTTAAAAAGGAAGATTACGGAATAAAAAATGTGAATGAATAAAAAATACGAGTAAATAAATTATATTTCGACGTGTAAATTAAAGAAAAATCCATTTCCATATAGAGAGATATATTCGGCGGCTACTGCAAAAAGGCATTTTGGGGGAATATGCTAATCTTGTTAATTAGCGGTGCCTCCCGTCCTTCCGTAGCCGGGAGAAAAATACGCTGGCCGCCCTAACTTATTGCCCGCATTAATATTGTCCGCACTTCCCCCGACAACTGCCTATTTTCCAGCTTCTAAATCTGCTTACTGCTAATCACCGCCACTTGCACGCCATCTCCTTAACTCAAACGTTACATTTACCCATTAGGGACTATCTTTATGTTATCTCTGTAACGTATTCGTTTAGGCTATTCGTATGTGATTAATTTGTGTTAACGAATGTACGATAATTTATATGGTTTATTTATAATGTATACAGATTTTACGTTGAAATTAATATGCATTTAATATGAATTACATGATAAAAATTATTTAAGATTTTGGCCCAAAAATGATATTACAATTTTAATTTGATAAAAATTCAATAATCATATTTTTTATGTATTGATTCATAAGACATTTTATAAGTTTTTAACTTATCACCATATTATTGTTACCAATAGAAATTTTACTCTTGTTCTTTTCAACGACAATATTACATTCCATAAAACACAAGACAACACAGAAAATATTAATACGTAAGAAATTTTATTTGGTTTTGTAAATAATTAATAAAATTTATGGATTTTATTGCATTAATTGATTACGAGAATATAGTATTTTTTTAACTACTTAACTGGCATTAAAAAAAAATATTGGGGAGGGTCATCCTTATCATTGAGGGGAAAAATAGATTATCGATTGTCAAATCTATCAAAATGAATTTACGATTGTTTTATTTATTTATTTATTTTATACAAAAATCCACAGCTCTTAAAAACACAACTTACATGCTAAGTCTCTTATGAATACAGCCAATAACGGATTTTTTTTATACAAATGAAAATTATAATTCCAAAGCAAGGTAGGCACTTTTATATTACAGGCGTCTTCTATATAACTAGTGACTGGTAACTACTAATCATTAGTAGATACTAATGATTGTTATATATAGATATATAAGAAATAAAGATGTATATAATATCAAAATTTATATTTATTTTACAAACCGTTAAATATTATCAATACTACGAATTTTCATGCTCATTATTTTTAATTGAAAGAGGATACCTTCTCATCAAAACTGCAGATGACAAAATCTAATAGGTAACGTAATATTATACGGTTTTGTGATGAGATTTTTAAAAATTGACTTTATTCATTCTATTTCAAATTCATTCAAATTGTGTACACCGTAAATTAAACTAAGTATCTGTGTATTTAAATGCTTAGAATTAATAAGAAATTATATACTATCGAATTACAAACTTGAAGCAATTGTTTGAATGTACGTTAAAATAAATGTAGAGATAAAAATAAACATTGTATATATTTTGATAAATATTAAGACTCCGGGAAGGAAAAACACTAATAACAGGCCAAATTCATTCCAGTGAGGGTAGTAGGCTCCATTGAACAATAATATGCTCTTCGAAATACAGATATGTTGAGTATTACTTTTACTATAACAGGCAAAAGTCGACAAATGCTTTTATCCACTCTGTTAGGTAACTTTTTTTTTATTTACAAATATATTAAACGCACATAGAATCATCTGCAAATAATTATTTAAAATATTTATTTCTTTCAGAAATAAGTTTCGAAACTATTTTTTTCGAAAAAAAGTTATTTCATTATTTTAGTGTAAATATATATATGAGCATGTATAGGTATATTAATTTGGTTAAACATGCGTAATTTGGTTTTCCGACATTACCATTATGATGCGGAGAAATTTATACACCACCAATATAAATACGTGTAATCTAAACATCTATCGAAACATCTATCGAAACAGATTTTTGTGTTAATTTTCAGAACTAAACTAGTTGTTGCCCGCAGCTTTGTTCACATAGTATCATAATAAATCATTCCCCCACCCCCTTTAATAGAAATTTTCAAATATTCTTTCTTAGACAATGCGTATGCATTATAAATTAGACTCATATTCAGGTTTTCAGTATTAGTAGTTTTAGTTACGTTATGCGTTAATAGTCAAGACAAACTATTTTATAACAGGACTAAATTAGGCTCAATAAAACTCAGTTTAGCTAAATTTCTATTCGGAGTACCTACATTTTAGGTGTTTCTTTTATTTTATTAACAAAAATAGCACTAGGGATGTTATATTCCAAGGGTTTAGTGATTGAGGAGTTTTGCTGCCAAAAAATCGCTTTTACAACATCATGCATTGAAGTACTTGTGTCACCTGTCTGCATGTATATCAGTATTATTTTAAGGTAGAAGACATATTCTGAAATATCATAGCAATATGAAGATAATCGTTGTAATAATAAATTGTAAGTATGATAATATTCTGACATTTATCATTTGAAAAACATTTAATTCTAAAATTAAAGTATCAGTAAGTCGTGCTGTTATAATACCATCTAAACCTAAATATGATAAGGTTTTATCAATATTGATCCAAATTAAAGTATCAATAGATACAATGTCACATTTACTTTTGATGAAATTAATATATAATGATTTTAAATGTTCATATATTTAACCAATAAGTCTTCAATTTCCAAACAAATAAATTAATAATAAATTTAAATAAACTGGTAACCCTAAACATATCATCAGCCCAAATTGTATTACGCAGCTCTATTTAGTCTTTCCAAACTAAGCAAAGCTAGTACTGGGGTAGTGGGAAAAAGGGATTGTTAGTAATGGGGTTTAGAAGTCCCATTGCTAGCAATATACTGTATCATGTTGATCTGCACGCAGTTCCCCTTTAAAACTATCGTAGTTAATCTTGTTCAATTCGTCACAATAGACCAACTAACCTTCTTTCAACCTCACATATCATCTCTCACTGGTGCCCCATCGATAGCACAGGCGGGATTACCGTTCCATTATCACCCATTAAAAAAAATATTACTTTACTCATAGACATTTTTTTAAATACATAACCAATATAAATAAATATAATCATAAACATACATACATATAAACGGTTATATAGAACAAATCATTAAAAAAAATATCTATTCGCTTACCAGAAATAATCCATCGCAAGATTACGTAGGTAAATATTAATAAAGGCGCAAGAGTTATAATATGAATTTTTCCACGCGACGAGTCGTGTACGATCAACAAAATCGGTATATTATGTATGTCACCACAAATCCCCGCAAACACTGAGGTGAGCACAAAGAGCAGTTCTGTAAATCAGATGTACCACGAACGAGATTTATGTGCAAATAAAACGACCACAATCCCGGCCGACCATAGCGCGGAATTATTTCAATTTAACGCCAGTTACTGTATGCTATAAATTATTGTAAACATTACATACTTACCTATGTGCCACTGAATATCTCGTTAACACCGCTAATTAACAGCTCCGCCATAATATTAACGAAGTGACTGATCAAATATTAATACAGTTCAAATAATAAAAGTTAATGAAAAATCGCCAGGGCTTGTAAACTCGTAATGTGATAAAGTTAATAACGAAAATTCATGACTGTATAAATAGATATACAGTACACATTAATAAAAAAAAAATATGAAATATATTATTTATACATATATCTGTATTTTTTAATGGGTGAAAATTAAATGGTAACCTCGCCTGCGCTAGCGATATATGCTGGTGGGTCACCAATGATAGGTAATGATGGCGGAGGATGAAGGCAGATCCGTTGGCCTATCATTAAGAATTCGACAAGAATTAACCATGGAGGTTTCGTGAGGAAACGCGTTTTTATACCCCACTACTAACAATCCTTACCCCCGCATATTTAAATTTCCAGCTAGAATAATTAGTGGTATTTCAGAATTACTATCGAAAATAGAAAGTATGTATAAACACAAACAATACTGCTAACATCGCATAATATAATGTAATGTCCACACTATTTAATTTTTACGTCATCAATTTTGACTATTCATGCGAAAATCCTTTAATACCCCGTAGGAAGAGATACAAAAGTCTTTTGCATAGATACCTCTGTCCTATTTTTCTTTGCTACTAGATATATGACAGTATACATAATAACTAGGTACGGAAGCATGATACCTTAGTCCTCTCCTCGATAATGCCAATCCGTAAGTACCATGGGAGTCGTAATTCCCATAGTTCACGTCATAGGTCATAGGTATATATGTATATATCATATAAGTCACGTCCTTAGGAAACGATTGTGACCGTATTACTTATACAAGTATTAAAGTAGTTTAATTATGGATGGTATTCTACAAAAATTTGAAGTAAGACATGCTGAAAACCGAAAAATTCTGATATTATAACGAATATTACTTTTTTAATAGATTATTATGGAATATAACCTTGCCTGCATTTTTTGTAAATGTCGCTTACAGCATATGTGATAAAAAGCTGTGCGCTATCTGTTTACACTATCTATTTATCACAATGATATTTATGGTGGACTAGTACTGAGATAGATTTTATATAGCTTGTTAATTCTTCTAAAAAGTTTATTTATTATATATGTATAGTTACATTTATGACTAACTAAACCGCGCGGAGGTCGACCTGACAAGGTATATTGCAAGTAATGGTGGCCTTCATCCCCGTTACTAACAATTTTGTTTCCCCAAAAACTAAAATACAATGTTACAAGGATACCATTTTCTGATAAGTAGTTCATCAACTTGTTTACCATTCCAAGTCGTATAAAATAAAAAAAAATAAATAAAAACCGGTCAAATACGTATCGAACTCGCGCACCGAGTCTTCTACAACTTATAATTGATAAAACAAAATATATTTACAGTTTTAAAATTTTCCTTTACTTGTGCTGCACGACATTGCTTCTTGCCAAATTTCTTGATTCTAGGTTAATGGGAATTATCCTTAAGGATTTAATTCTTTGCAAATATAAAAATGTAGACTAGAAAAGGGCTGTATCATTTGATTGTGTTAACTTAGAAATTTACTCTTACATTTTTACACAGCTTCAAGGAAAGACAGACGGACAACAAAGTAATCTTATAAGGATTCCGCTCGGTCCTAGCAAGATACAAAACTCTAAAAAGTATATATTTTTTTGTAATCAGTCTATTAACTTCACAATACTGCTTATAAGTCACACTTTATAAATAATTAGATACAATTGTTATTACTAGACACCAATATAAAATTCACACTAATCTGATCTTTACTAGGTATAATTTAAGTGAGATTTTTCTTTATATTTGTTGCAATTCAAATCTGTCCTAGTAAACAAACAGAGCAACTAGGTCTTAGAGTTTAGCAAAGATATGACCTTTATCATATCTTCTAAAAAAAAAATTAAATTTTAATATATATCTAATAGTCTTAGATGTTTTTAACAAAAATTACGTATCAATAGGATACAATATTTAATTATTATTCTTTGTTAGAAAGTGAAACTAAATTAAAATGCCAAAATATAAACAAGGACTTTGATAGTTACTGATTAGTATCTAATATGTGCTATAAAAAATAAATAATCTAATCAATTGACAACATAATTATAACATAATCTATAATATCAATTTACGCACTGTATACCTAATATAACCTAATATATAAATATATTGGGGGAAAGGGATTGTTAGCAATGGAGTTTGACAGCCCAATTGCTAGCTATATGCCCTATTAGGTCGATCTCCGCGTGGTTCCCCCTGGAAACTATCGTGAACAATTCTTGTTGAATTCGTCACGATGGGCTAACTGACCTGCTTCATCCTCACCTATTATCATTCACTGGTGCCCCGCCGCTGTATACCGTTAGAGCAGGTGGGGTTACCATTCCATTATCACCCATAAAAAAAAATATATATAAATATAACCAAAGAGGATTATGAGGGAGGCTATGACAATTGACAGTTAACGGCTTACAATACAAATACAAAATACTTCATATTAAAACTTTATCTTTTCATGGAGAGTGATAAATTTGTAATAAATAAATATACCTGTTTCTTATATAAATGAAAGGGGATATGTTTAGTGTAATTAAAGCATAAAATGGTTACAAATAAAGTAAATGAGAAAAAATAAGATAAAAGACAACATAAAAAAAGAAAGCAAAATAATATTTTTCTAGCAAAACATACTAATATAATAGATATACTAATCTGAAACTGAATAATAGAATTAATGAAAAATTTATACCTACATGGGATATGTCAAAAAATTTTTATCAACAATTTTTCATGTATTATTTCTTACTTGTAAGTATTTATGCTTTAAGTCATATATACTTTTTTATTTTCTCTATACATTATTATTATTATTATAAAACGAAATAAACGTTTATAAATTTTGTTTATTAGAATAATATAAATAATCATAACAATTTTTAATAATAACAATAAGTTATTTATTTGCATTGAGAGGCATCTATATTCTATAAAGGAACGTAACTTTTATAAAAATAAACACTCTTGTTCTGTTTTCAATCCGAGAGTCTCGTCGCTTGTGGAGACCTTTATCTACTCTTACATAGACATAACCAATACAATGTAAACATTATATAACAATATCTAATTTTCTTGTAAGGAATATTTTACTAATTTCTCCGATTCTATCCATAACTTTTTAGCTAGTTCATGATTTTGTGACAACTTCGAAGGTTCCTTTTCACGACAATCACTAAAATATCTTCCGCTCACATCAGCCACTTCTGGTGAGACAGCTAAGTAAATAGACGTTTGGGATGCTTCCCATGGTGTTTGGAACATGAATCCTAAAGTTCTCTCAACTAATTGACGAATAAATGCATTTGGAATGTTTCTAAACAGATTCGTTGCAGCCACTCCAGGATGCAAAGCATTTACGGTCACATCGGTCCCTTTTAATCTATTACTTAATTCCAATGTCATAAGATTTATAAATAACTTGCTATTTGCGTACACCTGATAATCACTCCAATATTTCTCCATGTTCAAGTTATCGAAGTCAAGTTCAGCATACTTGTGAATCATAGACGAAACGTTGATAATGCGGCTGGGCGCTGAACTCTTCAGTAAGGGTACCAGTTGGCACGTCAATAGGAACGATGCAAAAAAGTTAACCTGCATTCCGACGTGTAATCCATCATCAGTTGTATAATTCCCGAGACCCCCGGCACCCGCATTATTAATAAGTACATCAAGACGTTTCTCTGTTTTCTTTATCTGTTCACAAAATTCCCGAACAGATCGAAGCGATTTCAAGTCTAATTGTTGTATATGTATATCCTTATTCCCCGTCTCTTTTACAATAATTTGTTTCGCTGCAGTCGCGCGACTTACACTGCGACATGCCAAGATCACACGTGCACCACGGTTGGCTAAGTCTTTCGCCGTTTCAAATCCTATTCCACTGTTCGCGCCGGTCACTATAACGACTTTCCCGACCATGTGCGCACTCGACCGACAAATTCCACATGTTAGTTTCTGATATATTTTCACACTCACTACAATTAGCACTGGGATTAAAATCAACGTCCACAAAATCATTGCCACCGACATTTGTAGATTAATACAATATAGGTTATATTATACACGTTTGTACTTGGTGAATATATTATACAAAATATAAATTACATATAGAGGTTACGGAATGTTATGAGGAGGCGATAAGCGGTATCTATTTCTGTATTATATGTACTTTATAGATAAAACAACCAAAGATCAATATCTTTACATTTTTAAATGTCCTCAACGAAGTTACGTTCGTTTACTAGTAATATAATAGCTGTACTAGTTGTTGATGCCAAACGTGCGTACGCGCCGCGCCGGCGGCATCTCGTTAGTTGACGGATTGCGTAACGCGTCATTGAATTTTGTTCAGTGATATAACGATATCACCTTGAATTTATATAAACTAACTACGGTTGCTAATCCTGATAGCGGTAGATTTATTTATAGTCTGCAAATTTTAGACATCTGAATAATACAAAAAATAAGCAAACAATATATATCTACAATTTCTCTTACCATTATGATTTTTTATTGATATGAGAAAAATGAGACTTTTTTTTTATATAGTGTCAAACATATAATGATAAATTGATACTATTTATAGTCTTTTAAAGATGTGTTCCAATTAAATTAAATGGTCCATTTTTCCACAGAATCGTAAGAGAAAAATTGATAAAAATTTCAAATTTCTTGTACTAACTTGACTGATGAACGCTATATGTTATTAGTAGAACACTCTCTATTTCGATTTCGCCTTGTATGTGGTTAACATAAATCTGTATTATGGTAAATGTGCAACCAACTATACGAGTATAAGACAGGCGTATTTAAAACTGATCAAATCAAATAAACGTTCAACTAAGTGTCTCTATAATCTTAACTACATGAATACGCCTCTTGTGACCTATAAGCACATTCCTGAATACATAATATTTTTCTAATTTTGCTTTCTAAACATATGATATAAATTCCAAGGAGGAAGAAGGATTTGTGAGTAATGGGGTCGAACAGCCCCATTGCTAAGCATATAACCTAACAGATCTACCTCCGCGCGATTCCCACTGGAAATCATCGTGCTTAATTATTACGATAGGTCAATTAAGCTGCTTTCATTGGGGGGATGGGTTTGTTAATAATGACATCTAACAGGTCTATTACTAGCAATATACCCTAACAAGTCGACCTCCACGCGGTTCCTCCTGAAAACCATCGTAGTTAATGATTGATGCATTCATTACAATGAGCCAATTAGCCGGCTTCAGTCTCATCTATCGTCCCTCACTGGTGTCCCGCCAGCGTATACCGATAGCGCAAGTGGGGTTACCACTTCATCTTCATTTTTTTCATTAAAAAGATATATACATACATATACTGTCCCCACAATAATTAACAACCTTCATTGCAGTAGTGCTATTAATTTCTAAACATTGAAATAATGTCTAGCTTACCATTGAGAGATAAAGATATAACATACAATTACTATAGTAATAACACTAATAATGGCTTTATGTACCAGTAGTGCCTACTTATTTTTGTATATATATATATAATTGATATATTACAGAGACTGCATTTACAGAGACCTTGAAAATTAAGAATTATTATTTGGCACATATACTCATACTTACTAAATAATCCAAATTAAATCAATACTGAAACCATAAACTCAGAAAAAATGTAATACCTAACTTTACGATTGTTACGATCAAATCTTTATTTTCATGAATATGTAGTTACTTCTTTTTAAAATGTAGGTACTACTTTTGTCGTCGAAATATTATTGTTAAAGTAAAATTGACTCTATATAAAAAATTGGTCCATGTTATAATAAGTATTCCATTACTACCGACCTTAAATAAACGACTATATATAGATTTATTTATTTGCACTGCTGACTTGGTCATAACATTGCATCAAGGAATTTACATTTGTATACCTAATTCGTATATATTATCCATTAATTTATCGATTTATAAGAAGAATTATAATTTTGCAATCTTGCACGACAAATATTTACCATGTACACACCTACCTAATATTTGTACATTTTTAATTAATTTTCTATATAACCTTTTTCAAATCAACGTAACTAAACACGTATCTCCATCAGAGTACATGATTGTTTATTTAACTCAATTGCTTCCGTATATTCAAACAAGGAGGAACGAGGAAAAGTATTTTTGCCCAAAACAAGTTTATTCACCAAGCACCAGTGTAAAATCGTTTTCCAGATTTAGCAACGTTTTCTGTATTTACTGTGATAACTAAATATCTATGTACGAGTACATCTCAATGTCATTAACTAGTCTTTACTCAACGAAATTACTTATACGAAATTAAGTAAACTAAAAATATAACAAAATAAACTATAAATATAACAATTATATATTTGACCACCAATTGTAATTAGATGAACATGACACTGATTTTTCTTTCTTTTATATTTAAAAAAAAAACTTTTCGAACTACTTGGTCATAAGTAATGTTTTGTCATCTCAAGAATACCGTGTGTCTCCACTACCGTCCTACAACTTGGTTCACTAAACATACCTAATGGTTTCCCATTCCATTAGACAAATGTCAGTCACTGAGTTACTGGTAATTTGACGTTGGATATATTCAGAGGGATGTAACACAGGTACAATTAGACAGAGGATGCTTCATTCATATCCAAAGTTCGAATTATTAATTTTGATTCTGAAACCTCAATTTTGATTACCTTTTCATAAACCTACATGGCATGGGCATTAGTCCAAAAAGCATACGATTCAACCCTTATCTGATTAATATTTTCCGCATTCTATGTTTTGTTTATTGTTAAATACGTATAGAAAAGGTACGTAAACAAATAAAATATTCATAAATACATTTTCACGCCAGGTCCTAACTTTACCAGTATTATAAATGTGAAAGTGAGTTTGTTTGTTTGTTTATTACTCTTTAGTGCCTTAACAATTCAACCAATTAGTATAAAAATTGATAAACACGGAATAAATGTATTATCTGACATCTCAGGTTTTATAGTATACATAGTCTAGTAAGGAACTTAATTATTATTATAATAGCCGTTAGCAATTCACTGTTGAACAGAAACCTACCCCATAAAGGGGAATAAATAAGCAATAAGAAAAATCAAGTGACAATAACCTCTTTTTTCATTAACTTTCAGGGCTTACACTTAGACGACGATCCTCTTGACTCCACCATCATACAGTACGGAGTATAATAATATTATTAAGTAAAATACAGAGTTAACTATTAATAATAAATGAGTTAATGTCACCTTAAAAAAAATCGAGGTTAAAATTAACATATCTAAGTTAGAACGTTTTTCATGAAAACCGTCCTAACATCCTACAGTAAAAATGAATATGCTTACAACCTTAGATTAAAGATAGTAACTGCGGTCCCAACTCACGACTGTAATCCCTAATAGGGTAGTAATTCACGTCAGAAATATTTGTCAACTAGGTAGTACCGTTGAGGAGAACGTAAATACTTTATTTGCCCATATTTTGGCAAACATATTAGAATCCTACGTTCCATAACGAGCCTACCGCCGTCATTCAAATAAATGTCGGTGTTTTTCATCGTCTCTGTAATCTATAAATCGATATAGTTTCCAGTATGTCACCTTACTATATCCAATAATATCTGTCTATTATTAATTTTAATTAAGGTCAGAAAGAAGGTCATTTATTCGAACGTTAACAACGAATAATTTCTCTTAGGAGAGAAAAAATTGTTTGAAATAGAACAGATTTTTATGTATTTTTTGAAAACCAATTTTGAATTCCTATAATATCATGTATTAAATTATAAAGGTCACGTAGAAAATCAAATTTAATTTCTTGGGAATCAATTGTGACGTCCGGCAATGTCAATATATTATTATCTTATACTCGTATAAAGAAGGTACATAGATCGTGCCATTTCGGAAAAAGAGTCGAGGTTAGATATCAATAGAATATATTCAATTATTTCACGGAACTCTATTTAAACGTCGGTTAGTATCAATCTGCTTATTATTTTATACTTAAATCACATGGAAACCTACAGAAAATATTATATTATTTTTATTGGATACTTTTTTAATGGCCTGTTTATCTTTGGTTAACCTACGACATTTTATGATAAATATACCACAAAACAACGAGTAAGTATAAATATATTGACCAAAGATCAATTAATTAAAATGCAAACCATATAATCGTTAAAAAAGGGATAGTTAGTAATGAGGATGTTAAAGTACATTATAAGCAATATACACTCTCAGGTAGATCTCCACGCGGTTCTTCCTGAAAACGATTTTGATCAAATCTTATTCCATTGGTTACAAAGGGCCAGCTATCCTGGTTACCTCTTCTCTTAGCACCACTCACTACCCCGTCAGCGTACTCCGATAGCTCAAGCGAGGTTTTCCATTCCATTATAATCTGATCAAAAAACATATAATCATATGTTAATATTGAAGGTATATTTCAACTATCTTACTTCAGTCGTAAGTAGCAACACGTTACTATTTACTTACAATTGAAATGAAATACTGGCATATCTTTGTGCACTTTTTGCAATCCCAATAAATATATTAGGACAGGATAAACCGGGCCGGATCACTATCCGGGCCATCTTTGCACAGGTAAGTAGAATTTTCGAAAATAATATATTGTCTATATAACTCCCTAATAATTAGCTCTCTTAGATTGAAGAATTCCTCTATATAAGCGATAATATCCATTTCCTAACAATTCTCATTTAAGATCTTATTTCGCATCAAAAAATATAACTTTTTTTAACTTCAATCCTGAGAAAATTAATATAGTCATAATAACTAATGTTGGTGGAATGTAAACACAGCGCGAATAAGGACAACAATATTATAAATTGTATTAAAGGCAACACGTTAAAAATTTGCAAATTATGATAAATTATCAAAATTAGTACCTACTGTTTTATAGTTTATTAAGTCAAATGTTTTGTTTAATTATTGTTTATACGTTTGTTATAATTAATTATATCTTCGTTTACATTTTTGTTATTTAGTCTGTTACATATACAACCCTTGCGAAAACCGCTGATGAAGAGCATCACCTCCAACACGTGGTAAATGTATTTACACACCGCTCCAGTGCCCTCAATTGGTATGTTGTCAATTCAATGCAAAACTATTAATTATACTAAAATGCTGAATATACATTTGAGCATCGTGGTCTACGTGATTTACTCGAACAGGCATTGTGATATTTTCATCGGTAGAGTTAACTAATTGTAAATTATTAATTTTTATTCATTTATTTCATTTTGTAAACCTTTTTTTTTATTCTAATTAAATGTATAAAATTATTTTTTATTCTATTTAATGTTTTGTGCTCACTGGCTGCGACTATCGTAATTAGTTATTGAATGCAATTTAATCAAAAATATTATGCAGTTAGTAAATACTAAATTATTCATAATGGAAACAAGTTTATAGATCTACTTACATTTTAGAAAAGTAGTTTATGTAGATCATACGATGAATTTATTAGATATGATCATGAATCAAAAACGATCAATATTGAAAATATTCTCCATCTGTATTTATCGATTACCAGAATTTCACATAAAAATAATAGAACAAAAAATATATACTAATATTAACCTAAACATAAACTAAAAAGATTTTTAAAAATTACGTTTAAAAGGGCTTGATTTTTTCAACAGATTTCAAAGAGAAAGAAGTATTCTATTCAATTCAATATTTTTTTTTTACATTTAAACTCATAACTCTGCCAGTTGTAAATTGATTTAAAAAATTCTTTTTTATTTAAAAAAAAAATCTACTTACAGATTTTATCAAAATCAATTCACTAGTTTAGTATTAAATCAAAATAACTGGTTTTGCCACAATTGAAGTCTTTTTTTTTTTTTGGAACACAATCTTAATTATTTATAATAATTTACTGTCAAGTAGGAAATTTACTCGCATATTATAATAATTTAATTTAAAACTTTAAATATAATCACCCAAAGTCAATACAAACAACAGACTCGTGAATAATTCTAATTCTAGAAGTACAATTAAAGGCACAATTATATAAGAATAAGCAATTACGAGTGTGTCAAATTTCCTTTGAAGGCGAAACTGTATTAACCTAGTTCACAGTTAGACGTATCCTGTCATCCCGGCTGAGGCGAGAAGGCCTTGTCTTGTATTGCCTCGCAATTTGTCGCATCACATCACATCAAACGATCTCATTACTCCGAGTGCTTGGCGAACGGTGTCATATTAAAGACCACCTCGACTTTACCCAACAAAATTATGGTTTTAAGGGCTCGTATGGGCCATTGATACGCAGAGTCAGGTTGATTCGAATACTGACTTGAATACCTACAAGGTATTCGATAAGAAAGGTACACACGAAAAATAATCTTTATAATTTAGACTGCATTTTTGTTGTTTTTATATTACAAATGGAACAATATTTATAAAATTATTTTATATTTATATTTTTCTTAAATTATAAATTGTATGGAGAATTTGTTTGTACCAGAAATCAAAATTTAGTAATAGAAAACGTTCTGCTCAATCGCGTTATTTCAATGACAATAAAATGCTTTCAATACGATGACAAAAAGTAAAATGTACCTATTCACCATCATGGCAGCGTGTTCTCTGTTTGAATTCTTATTTTTTATTCTATTTTGATTTATAATTTTAATTTATTTAAAATATAAAAAGAATACAAACCATAACATTCCGACATTCTCGTTACAGTATATAGGTACTTAAATACTCAATATTATACGCAATTCGAATAGTGATTTCGAAGACTTGCTAGTCAAGTATTTATGCTTCTGTTTCGTCGTTTCATAAATTTTTCCTTAATTAATAAACTAAAAATTATTAAATAACTGAGTATTAATTATTTTTATTAACAAACTTCAGAAACCATTTGAAACATTACTCAAGTCTAATGAAAAACTTGAATACCCAAACGTATATTCGAGTTAAGATACGATTTCTTTTTTAACGAATAATCGTTTAAAATACTCGAACACCAAAAAAGTTGCCTCGACACATCTCTAGCATGGACTGGCGATTTGTACAACTAGCAATTACCAGAGGATTTGTTTGGGCCGCATCCTAATTCACGGAAGTTAATTATGTTGCTGGTGTAATCTTGACAATGAATGTCATAAACAACTACTCTCAAAAAAAAATTTTTTTTTATTTAAACCGAACAATAATTTTTTTCTACTTATTACTAGGAATAATTGACGCTCCATGTAGTGATAAATAAGAGTTACCTCCCGTGAACACTCAGGCTGTAGAATGAGTTCCCTGGCAAGGTTTTTCCTAGAGACTACAGCAATGTATTAATATTTCTTCAGGATCAACAAAGCACACGTGACACACCTGGTGTAACATAAGCTACAGTGACCGTTTAACATCAGACAGGCTATAAACTTGTTCATCTCATTCGTGGTATAAATAAAAATATAGATAAAACATCAGAGTTTATCAGATAACTCACTAATAATTACTATTATATTGACCGTTGATATGTTAAAAATGAGGATTTTAATATATCAACAACAACACTTCCTTAGGAGCAGGAAGGCAAAAGAAACGACTTAAGTAACTAAACACAATACCAATACAAAAGTTAGAACACTCGAAATAAAATACTGTACCAACCCACTTGGCCATCAGATAATAATAGACCATTATCCTGCTACGGGAATAAATAAGACATGAAATAAGTTGCTACCAAACAGTGAGTTTATAAAAAAAAAAAAGAAAATCATTCCAAAGTCATTCATCAACTTTAAAACATTTCATTATTAAGCATCTCTTAATAATTTCGCGGTTGTCGTTATTTCAAAGAGCGGTAATATAAAACTCCTTCAGGAGCGATGAATTACTTAGCGAAATATAAAAGCCTATAATATTAATTAAGCTGTAGGTACTTACCTAATTAGCCGTTAGACAAAATCGAGTTGTGAGCGGCTGGTAAATTGCAAACGGGAGCTCCATATTTTACGGTCCGCTAAAATCCTTTTCTGTTGAACTTGGACTGAAGTCCACAAGTAATTATAGACTTTCGTTATATAAAAAGTTCGCAAATAGAAATAAATAAATAGAAAGTTTTTTAATCATTATACTTAATAAAACATCGATAAATATTTTACACCTACTACTATTACTCTATAATAGTGCACCTGTAGATTATATAAGTAACTCCTACTTTGCTCGCATGAATTTAATTATAAAGCAAGCCAATTCATTTTATAGACAGTATGAGACAGTCTATTTGTGTATAAAAGTTATAGAAATCTGCTCATCTGTTTAAACGAGTATATCTAAGGCGCTTTATAAACTACACATCTAAAATATCAGTAAGAGTTAGTAGTTTTAACGTCCTAATGCGATTCTTCCCATAAAAAAGAATATAAGCTATTATTAATTAAAATAATTAAATAAATTAATTGAGTAATTTAAATAGTAAGTAAGAATTTATAAATATTAAAAAAGACTACACCATTTAACGCCTTCTAAAAAAATTATAGCAAAAATGGTATTCTACGTCGTTGCAGAGAGATACCAAACAGATAATTTAGGAATATTAGTAATATTAAGAGATTAACGAATATTATTTTAAACTATGTTGATCGACGCAAAATATTCATTCATAAATTTATGAATCAATTAAATGGTTGCATATCTTTAAAAATAGCATTTTTACAAATAAAGTTATATACTTACTTTTATGAATTATTTGCTCAACATTACTTTATTTTTTTATTTACTTGATTTTTTGTTTTTTTTTTTTTTTATTTATCCCCAAAATTAAAATATTTTTTCTCAAAATTGATACAATTCTCTTTACTTTTACCCAATCATAAACTATTGTCCATTATCCCTACATTTTACCAAAGTTGTTAGTGACCATTTCAATTTATTTACTTACAGTTTGTTTACTACGAACGACGAAATAAAAAAAAACAATAGAAAAGATAGTCCCTCTCAGTGTTTATGGATGTTTTATGCTGAAAAAAAAACTATATATTAAACAAAACTAATATTAAAAAAAAAATCCATAGATAGCATATCTATGAAAACATTGTTTTCTTTGTGATTGATGTGTATTAAATTTGCAACTAACTATTGTTTCTAAATGTAGAAAAATAAAGTAAAAATATATTTTAATATTATTTGTCTAAGTTTTTTCGAGTATAAGTGCTTACATGGATAATAAGTTAATTGTCTTACTATATACATATACATTATAATTCTTACAAGTTCATTATTGATATTTACAAATGCCAAAGAAAACTTCCATTTCCACACACACCATTCCTCTTAAACAAAAATAAATTTTTACCCATAATTAAGAAAACATAATTCATCTAAAACGGCTACTTTACCATTTCTCTAATCTAGTCCATACACAAGAAAAGAACAACTCAAAATAAAATCCTACAGCAGTCCCTATTCAGCATTATAATAATAATCTCCTATAATGGAAAGAATTGCGCGTCTATCAGTAGGGCATGACAGATTTAAATGATATTATCCCGGTCTGAGGAAGTCTTTTCTCCCACTCGTCCAATAGATTCCTCTAAATAATAAATAGCAATGCATCCCAAATTGTTATGCAGTCGTTCGAATCATGACGATGGCATTGGACCACTGGATATTCTCACACTATGAATTTATACTTATTATGTTGAACAAGCTAAGTCTTTAAAATTAAGATATTCAAAGAATCACAATCTAGCTAATGAAAGGTGTAAGTAGTAAAATATCAGAGTACCTCTATATGAAGAAACTGAACTGCCTGGCCACTATTTTAAAACATCGTTTAGTTCTATTTTTAAATCGATATACTTGACTAGGTCATTTTTGTTTACCATTATTAGCGCACTTTATATTTTATAGATGTAACATTTGATTTTTTGTATATTTGAAGTTATTTATTTATTTATTTATTCTTTATTGCACAATAAAATTTTGTACAAATGGCGAGCTTAATGCCATATGGCATTCTCTACCAGCTAACCATAAGTTTCTGAATACTAAAAATACTTTCAGAAAGTCACAGTATTTGTGAATATTTTATATAGGACTATATTTTTTGCTAAAATGAGTGACAATTGCATGGTTCACGAAACAAGCCATGGAAAATAACTAGAGAAGTTTAACATACAATTCTATTTAGTTGTTGTTTTAGGTATTTTTATGACCTTCATATAAATTGTGAAGCATTGCACCATGAACGTCGTAAATTACCCTTAATGACGACTGCAACAAACTCAATAATGATGCAGTTAGTAATTGTACTCATAATAATAGTGGTACACATATAATTAGTAGATAAAAAGTGTCATATTAAAATTATAAATGTCTTGACAAATAATACAGTTAATAGTCCATTACTAGATATAGCCCTCCAGAAACTGCTATATAATACGATCTTGTACTACCTACATTCACCGATTCTCCTGCCACATAATTTCAGATTGCTGATAATATATGAATGTTGCCAGCAAAAATCCAAATGTGATAAAAAAATGCTAGCGCAAAATAAAATTTTTAATCACGCCTTTTGAGAGGCGCGTGTGTAGTATTGTCAGATCAGATAACTAAAAATCCGAAGCAAGAGTATTCTAATTAGAGCTACTTTTTTAAACTAAATAAGTATTGATGTGTGTAGTAAAAGTCAATTTGATTCTTGAAATTTGGAAATTATTATTTATCATAAAACCGAAGTGAACTGAAAGTGTCGACCCAAGAGTACAAAAAAACAATTACACTCTGCCCTAATCAAGAGCTAGGACCGACGTTAAATATTTTAATATAAAATAAATATTCTTAGATAATTAAAAAAATGGCCGTGTGGTCCCGGCATAGATAAGACCACCCCTTCCTTTCCCGTGGGTTTCGTAAGAGCCGACTAAGGGAGGACAAAGGATGGGCAGCAGCGTCCCTCTTAAAATATCTCCAAAGCCTAAATGCGGTTGCCAATCCGCCTTCCAAGCATGGCAACTACTGGCAAAACTCCCCAAGGGGGAGGCTTATGTTCAGCAGTGGATAGTTAAAGTCTGATATGATGATGCTGATGAATTAAATAAATGACTGGGAATCAAAAATTATAACATTCAACATTAAGGGTTAAAAGTCAGAACTTACGTTATAGAAGGTTTTTGCATGAAGCAATTCATGTCGAAAGATGGCCAGTAATAATAATTCGTTATAATTAACAGGAAAATGTAAAACTATCCATTTTACTCTATGTAGGTATATAATATAACTTTGAATACCATAAACATTTTATACCGTACTGTACATACTTACTATAATCATAGAAACTTCATCTCAACCATATTGGTTGTAATCTGAAATAATCTAATCGATGACGCACATACTACTTTTGGAGTAAGAACCTACAGAGCCCAAACTACATACAAGCGGCCTACTGTAAATACACGCTACTTTAGATACGCAATTGCGCAGTTGTCTCAATCATACCACAATTGAGTTCATTACTTATATGAAGCTTGAGCTCTGTAAGCATACTTACTCATGTGCTACTAGATAATGTAAAAAATTCACATCAGTAGTGTGTGCGTCATCGTAACAGCAGCATGTTGTTACTATCATTCATTATATTTAATATTATATTAGTATTTTTTATTTTCTTATACAATAAATTAACACTAGGTATTTGTAAATGTAGCAGACATTTAGTTGGTAAAGTGGTTATTGTAACAGGTGGAAATACGGGCGTTGGTTATGAAACAGCGAAAAATTTGGCAGAAAGAGGCGCCCGTGTTATTATAGCCTGCAGAAATGACCAACGCGGCAACACGGCTCGGGAAAAAATCATCTCGGAAACCGGCAACCAGGATGTCCACTACCAAAAACTGGACCTTGCTTCTCTGAAATCTGTAAGAGTTTTTGCTGAGAATATACTTAAAACCGAAAAGCGCCTAGATATACTTATAAACAACGCTGGAATTTATGGATCGGAAAATGTAAAAACAGAGGATGGTTTAAACCTGGGGATGCAAGTCAACCACTTTGGACACTTTCTCCTAACCTGTTTACTGCTTCCTCTTATCAAAACCTCAGCTCCTAGCCGTATTATAAACGTATCATCATTATCACATACCAGAGTTACTCTTGATCTAAATAACCTGAACTTTGAGAATGAAACTAAGGAAACTTACGATGTAAACAAAGTTTACGGAACTTCAAAACTATGCAACATCCTAATGACGATTGAACTAGCTCGACAATTAAAAGGGACAAGAGTGACTGCGAATGCATTGAATCCAGGATTAGTCGACACAAATATAATATCAGATGTTCCATTATTGAATCGTATTAGGCCGTTGATTAAACCATTCATGTTCAAGACAACATGGGAAGGTGCGCAAACGTCAATCTACTTGGCTGTCTCCCCTGAGGTAGAAAACGTTAGTGGTTATTACTACAGCGATTGTCGACAAAAATCCACTTCTGCACAAGCTCAGGATACACGTCTTGCTAATGAACTGTGGAAAATATCAGAAAAACTAGTTAAATTAGAATGAACTTTAATTTAAATACATTAAAGAGAGAATAAGAACAAAAATAGCTTCTTAAAATAATTTTCTTAATGTTATGTATACATAATTTTTAATGAAGCATGGGAATATAACATATGACGCTAACTTCCTTGTCTGCTAGACAATTATCTGGCAAATCAGTATTATATGAGATAATTCGCGCTAATTTGCTTTTGTTTATGATTTTATGATAATGTATTTTTATTCATAACAATGTGCTTTTATTTATCTAAGTGTTTTCTTTGTATAAGATGTATTTATTTACAAAAAAAATATAAAAGTTATCTATTATAATTTATTCGCTATCCACTGTAGATGCTTCTTTTACTTATACTTACACTTATAGATGACGCAGTTTGCTCATAATATTAAAAACAGTGTCTACTTGAGTAGTATTTATTATTATTTTTATTCTATTAATATTGCAGAGTCATCGAAGTATTGTATCAAACTTGTTAAAACTTACAATCTTATCGTGAATTTCTTAGTCTGTTAAGAACCTGAATCAATTTCTTAGAATATTTTTTTGTTTACAAAAAGTGTCAATTGTATTTTTTAAGTTAAATAAATTACTGTTATATTAATAATACAGCATTTGACTACATTAAATCACATAATAAGAATAGTTTTTGTTCTAATTCATGCGTAGAAATCCACGCGATATCTCTCCAGGCTCATTCCCGTAGTGATGTTGCGAGAAAAAAATGTACGAAAAGGATGCAATTTTTTTGTAAAAAACCAGCTAAGTGTGCGTCGAAATCGTATATTGAGAATTCCATAGAATGTATTTCGCAAAAAATTGTGATGTAACTACATTTTTGGATTTTCTCCTTTACTAGTGTTGTACAACATTGCTTCTTGCCAAATTTTATGATTTTAGGTCAACAGGAAGTATAAACCTGTAGATTTTGATTCCTTGCAAATATCAAATTATACGCCATAAACAGCCGTACCTTTTGATTGTGTTGACTTAGGATAATATTATACTTTTTTTTAATTTTATTTTTTTCACTACTTCAAGAGACTGCTTGACTTGACTTTTTAAAATTAATTTCAGCTTGATACCTCCACGCGTTTTGAGAAAAAGGGTCTTGACAGATGAACAACACAATGATCCTATAAGGGTTTTTTTCTTTTGAGTTACGGAATCCCAAAAACGTTACATTCTTGTATTTTAACTAATTGTAAGAAATAAATTTTATAACTCGTCTTGCATATTCACCAATCCTTAACTTATTTTAACAATCCTTTTAGCAATCGATGAGATGTACTTTCAAATTGATCACATAATAATTTTAATACACGAAATTTATTTTGCTTATTATAAATCAAAAACTATTTGTTAATATATAATTTCATGTTCAATTTTATTTTATTGAATATCTCTATCTACGATTACAAGCATAGATTAGGGATAACATGTGCTTGTGGGCTCATAAAAAGCAAAAAGAATTTATTTATAATTCAAAGAGCTACTATTAGTATCATAAAAAGAGAATTCCAGATTATCCTTAATACATGTCATTAAATGTTGGCAGTCGCATGCATACTAATAATAAAGTTGACAGAATTTAACAAAATATTTGTAATAAATACATGAGCCTTCATAGAATAATACCTAATACAGTAAATTTTTTTATGTAACTTAGAATGGCAAACAAGCTGACGGCCCTGAATGTGGTAACCATCGCATATAGACATGAGCAATACCATGGGCATAACAGAGTATACTGTTTCGCCCATGATACCCACCATGCGTTATCTTTCCTGAGGACTCAGGTGTTATTCCTCTATATACCACTCTTCAAACCGAAATAACCATGCAAACATAACTGCTTCACGGTAAAAACACGAATGGGACAGAGGTACCCAAGCAAACGACTTTTGTATAGTCTCCCTCTGGTATATACATTTATATTCTGTTATTTTATATTATACCAATCTTTTCTATGTATCGTAAACATACAATGTTTATCTTAGCTTTAAATCCGAGCGAGGTAGGCAAATAAAAATAAAAGATGTATAAATACGAGTAAATCTTACCGCCAATTGCACCTTATTATAACTTCCCATACGAGCTAAAATGAAGGGAAGTACGATAACTAAATAAAACTGTATATATCTTTCTTATCAATCCGAATATTGGTATACTATCTTATCAATACTGTTATTAAAAAGCAAACTTCTAAAAGGTTGGTGAAAAATCATGCTTGTGTAGCAATTTATTGTGCACAACTAATTTAATATTATTATGCTTCGATATTTACTGTATATAAAAATGTAAGTATAGTAAACATCTCCTCAATAAAGTGGTCATCATAATAGCAGACAATTTCGGAATAGGATCCGTAACTGCAAAGGATTAGGCTTAGACCATTTTACCTTACAGAAATGAACAACATGGCCGAGAGCATGAAAAAGCACAAGCTTCATATTAGAAACAGTAGTAGAACAGAGACAACTATGCAAAGAATTTTGGCTCCATCAGTTTTTTAATTATCGATAAGAATATATGATAAACAACGAGCTCGATATTTCTTCTGTCTTCAATGTTTTATATGAGAAAAGGCGTTAATATAAAGGGTATTTTCACTGTAACAAGTAATAATGTAACTATTAACTTGGTTCATATTATAACTTCCCTATATTGACTAATCAATTTAATAAAGGCAACTATGTACTTTCATTAGCTTCGATTCCAAGAAACTTTTTAATTAACAAAATTTTAGATATTTTAGTATATATTGTTATTATAACAAGTATTTAATAGATATTATAAGCTAATATTGTCCTCTTGTGTGGAAAGAGTAAGACCCCTGTGCCCAGCAGTGTCCAACTGGTAAATATAAACAGCTTTGTCATCCTGAATAAACTGAAATGTCGTAATTAATCTTACAAAAATACTATAACACCTAAATATCTTATCTATAAATATTTTAAATAAAAAATACGTTCGGATAGATCAGTACTATTCAAACTTGTATCGGTTTAACACGACTATAATGTTTCTGATGTATTTTGTATTAGTTATTTTCGCGGTAGTCTTAATCGGTCTACTTTATACAAAATTAACTTTGGGTATATGTAAGTGTAGTAAACATCTCGTCGGTAAAGTGGTTATTATAACAGGAGCTAATACAGGGATTGGATATGAGACTGCAAAGGATTTGGCCTTCAGAGGTGCTCGAGTCATTCTAGCTTGCAGAAATGAACAACGCGGCCTGACAGCCCAGAACAATATCATCACGGATACCGGTAATCATGACGTCCACTTCCGTCAACTGGATTTAGCATCACTAAGCTCCGTACGAAAGTTTTCTGAAAATATTCTCACAAACGAAAAAAGACTGGATATTCTTATTAATAACGCTGGCATGGTTGGTGCTAAACATACAAAAACTACAGATGGTCTTCTGCTCGATATGCAATCTAACCATTTGGGACCTTTCCTCTTAACTTGCTTGCTACTACCATTATTGAAGAAAACTGGTTCCAGTCGAATTATTAACGTTTCATCAATGGGCCATAGATTTGCTAAATTTGACGTTAATGACCTGAACATGGATAAAGTAAGATATAGTAGTAAAGTGTCGTATGGTAATACAAAACTATGTAATATACTTATGTCAGTGGAATTATCTCAACGCTTAAAAGGCACCGGCGTCACTATTAACTCGTTACACCCAGGAGGAGTCGATACTGACATTATAGCCAATGTAGTGAATCAAAGTATGTTTTTGAAATTTATGAATTTATTACGTCCAATATTCAGAGCTTTTGCTAAATCTAGATGGGAAGGTGCACAGACGACCATCTACTTGGCAGTGTCCCCGGAAGTAGAGGGCGTTAGCGGATATTATTATAGTGATTGTCAACAGGCATCTACTTCTAAATTGGCTCAAGATAAAGATCTAGCTCGGAAATTGTGGGAAGTGTCTGAAAGACTCGTTAAACTAAATAATTAAATAATAATAAATGGTACTGTTATCCATTACATGGATCATCAATTTTTTTTACATTACTACTAGTTTAAACATAATGTATTTTCTTAAACTTACCAACATCTTTTCTTTTTTAATCTCAGAAAGAAAAATTAAATAAATATTTGTTTCAGTAGTGGTTTTATTTAAATATCGTATATTCTAATAATTCAATAATAAATAAAGCCGGTCGAAATACTAAAATTATCAAGTTATCTGTCGCAAATATTTTTCATATGTGTATTTAGATTTGGTACATTATATTGACAGCTAATACATATCATCATGCCAAACTCCAGAAGTATTGGCAAAGATTACCGAATATTAATAATTATTGCAAAAATTATACATATAAAAACTATACAGGTAATTATCTTTTATTTGCTATTTCATATTTATATTTCTCTAACCAGATAAACATCTGTATACGGAAATGAAGTGAGGTTTCCCCTATTGAGTGCACTGATATTATAAATATCAGCAAAGTCTTATCTTTTAAATGCCTCTAGAAAACGAACAATGCCCTTTCATACAGCTGTCATAACCAAGTATATCAATACTTTCGGAGATAGCAATAGGCTGAAACTGTGAATTTATAGCGTAACAGATTTTACAATAGTAACAGTTCCAAAAATACATGATCAAACTGTTCTTTGGTGTATAAACATTCTAGTAAATATACAATTTTCCATTTGTGATAATTAAAACTTGACGATAAATTAATTAGTCAAAATAATAATGACTCGTTATTCAATCAATTTTTATTATTTGTACTATTATCATCGGCTCCATGATCGAATTGATAAGATGCAATAAAACAAATTCTAATGATAGTAATATACAGGTGTATAGTGATAAAGACAAAATCGTAACTTGCTTTTTATTTATATTATATATATAATAAATTTTTGGGGATCGCACCACCGTGTGCATAGACTACAACTACTTACTGCCCAAAAAAAAAACTTCAACGACGAAATTATACTACATTACGCACTGTTTCCGGAAAATAATACCAGCTAGCATTAATATATTATTTCTTATTTTTAATAACACAGGAAGCAAACATGCAGCTTACCTGATAGTAAGTAACTACCACCGACCATAAGCATCTGCAACACCAAAGGAAATGCAAGTGTTTCTCTTTTCTTGAAAGTTACGATACCGTATCGGGTCGGAAATACTGCTGCTGAAAGTTAATTAAAGGATGGTTGTACGTGGAAAAAAGTGCCTAAATTCTCTTTATTTTATCAATATACTATATGTATTACATATATACACATATATAGTAATTGGCCTCACATTGATCTAACTAAATCGTATTTACCATTAAAGAGATAGAGAATGTACATTAACACTTAGCAAGGAAATATAACCCATTATGATTATATGAGTTCCTATGGTACCATATCTCGTCTAATGCATACACGTCTAATGTATGTTACGTGGTATAAAAATGGATGAAGGTAAAAATGTATACATGGATCTCTCAACCTATTCCATAAGATGTCTGGGGTGAAGATAGATCTGGAATCTATAATATCATATATCTGTTAAATTGAATATTATTTATATTTTGTGACACAAAAGCGCTATGTTCATGACAAGTATTCACGAGGATAATAGTAATTGTCTCTTGAACTGTATTTTATGTCCGACGGAGTGTAAAGGATAAAATATAAAGGTATTCGCGTTGCTTTAGCAAACAGCGGCCCGCCCGCTCCCAATATCTGCTCGAGAAAATAATAGGAACAGAGGCAAAAGAAAACACTTCGTCTGATATCGAAAATATAATCATGTTTGCCGATAAATAAGTACCCTATTCTTTTAGCCAATATTAAAGATACATACGTAGGTGGAAACATTATGGAACTGGAATTACACCAAACTTTTACACTTATATCAATTACGTATATATAATTAAATAAATTTTGTCACTACTATTCTATAGTACTGGCACCATCACTCCAAGTGTCACGCCGTGATGTACTGACATCCATATCTGTAGGATTAGTAAGTTTAATAAGATGACGAGAATCTTCAACAGTTAGGGCACTGCGTAACATTGTCACTATTTGTTTACACATTTCGCTTTTCTTTAACTGTTTTTCTGTCCTTTGTTGCATGGATATTAGTCTTCTTTGGTCTATCTGAACCCGTCGTACCTTCTTCCTCACTAGATTTATGTAATAATCTATCTGATGTTGAAAATTATCAAGAGACCAGTAAAATTTTAAGTCAGCAAGAATCATCAGCAAAAATGCAGTATACATTCCAAGTAAACCGACACCAAAGTAATATAACTTCGGATCGACGGTGGAAATGAATGGACAGTCATCATTGAGGGTTAGACAACTCCAGAAATATGACGGTGATGCTACAAAACCTTGCACACAATTCATGCTGACATTGCAAAAATGTAATAAACTGAAATTTTTATTTCATAAAGTAGGTACCGTAATCTTTGTACGTCAATGCTACATTGACGTTTATTTCATAATAATAAATATAAAAATTAGTAAAGTTTTGTTATTCAAAAAGATTTTAATATGAATGTCATAGGTTATGAATACTAACCAGATCGGTGTCTTATTGGTATAAATATATCAGGTAACCTACGTTACGTATATCATCATTACGTAACATGGCAGTTAATGGTGGAGGCACTTACCTCTCTTAGGGAGGTGCCTCTTACGTTTTGACATTGCGACACGAAAGTCATCAATCAGGTTTATCAAGATTGTTGACAGCCACCACGTTACGACTTTCTCTAAAATGACACATTACCGCATTGCATCTTAAAACGCAAATACACAGTGGCGGACTTATATCAATATCAAAGTGATCTCTTACAGTGGTAAAGTTAAAAATATCTAGAACTGACAGTTTTTCGATACAATAGGAGATCACAATCATTGAAGCACACCGAGTGGCATTTGGCGGACTGGCGAATAAAAGTGCACAATGCTGCTAGCACGCTCCACTTCAAGTAATATTGAATTCCCTTGGACGGTTTGCGAACTGTGTCGTCGTCTCTGAACCAACAAAGAAATAGCACAATACCCAAAGCTCAGCTCAACCTTGTCTAGAAAACTTTCTACTTCTTAAACACTGCTCTAAGTATACGACAAATATTCTCGTGGGATATGTCCCATTCATAAAGAACGTGAAGTTGACAATGTGATTTAAAATTTGTATGCAGACATCTTAATATCTTTAAGATATTCTAATATTTTTAAGAAGAAAGGTCTCCAAATAGATTTATTCCATAAAAAAAAAACACTAAAAATGTAGCAGAACCAGTTATCTTTGTAACTTTTTTAACATTTTTGTTTGAACTACAAAACTACATTTTTATGGGAACAATCTGAAAGTATATCTTTTTAAATAAAAAATATTTTTACAAATCGGTTTATAAATGCCGGAGTTCAGAGGTAACAAATATAAAATATAAAACTGAATTAAGGGACATTCTCCTTTTTTAAAGTAGGTTGAAAATAGGTAGAGGTTTCTTTCAAAAAAATAAATTCCAAGTCAATAAATTTTAATAGGATCTTTTGTTGCAAGAGAGCCAAATCGACTATCGTCTATATAAAAGCACCAGTCGAAAATTTTTGCTGTTAAAATATTGTTGTATTTCAGAGATAGCTCTTAATTTAATCTAAGTTGATGTTTTTAACCATCAATTTCACAAACAAAATCAATGAAAATGATCTATCTTCTACATACACCTATATATTTAAATATCTACTTTTAATTTAAATGCTAATATGCTCTAATACTTAGAATTTCTACAAAAGAAATGCACATTTGCCGTCTTATATTTCACAAGCAATACCACATCACAAGAAAATACGCTTTCTTGACTGACTTTATACTACTCTTAACTAAGTAAGTATTATACGAGTATCTACAAACTTTTGCTGACGGAATTTTGTAATATTTTCCCAATAAAAAAGAATGAAGGAGATTTTTGTAAAAGTTTTATATTCGCAAGTAGCCAATACTCTACATTTCCGATACAACTCTCTGTGAGTACTATTCATGTAACTTTAGCTTATGATAAGACTGCTTTTGAGCAGAAAAGTTTTGAATGCAAACGATGCGATTGTGAATCAGTTTTGCGTTGATTTATCGTAATACTTTAAATTCTGTTTGTTACATATGAATTTAAGTACATAGCAGCGAATATTGCGGCTTCACTTGCCCAGAATGGAAGGCATGTCGAGTTCATTATAATAGTATAATTAATATTAAAAAAAAGTTAACGTTATACCGATAGTAACTACCAGTATAACCTGCATGTGAACGTCTATAGGCATCCATGAGCGTACTGTGTCGGCCATGTTACCCTTCGTGCATTGCCATTCCTGAGAACTAAGGTGTTATACCTTATGCTAGTGTATACATAGGGCCTTATTTAGTATTCTTTTTTGGAAATGTTCGGCGGTAAAACAAACCAACAGCAAAGTGTATCAAAGTACATCAGACATAATTGTGATAAATGTAAATAAACATCAATCAAATATTTTATTTTTTGTAGCTTAGAATGGCACACAACCTGTTAGAAAATGTAAATTATCGCTATAATTTTTTAAATTTTAATGTTGCATTTTAAAATTAAATCTAGTCTTTAAATAAGTCTACGTTTAAGCTTGCTCTATAGATTATATTTTGTACCTGAAACTAATTTGTGCAAAATCTCAAAGCATACACCAATCAGTGAGGGAAATACGATTTAAATCAAAGAAATGTATCAGTGTTTATATTTGTAACTGCCCTATAAATATATTCGTCATTCATACGTTTCAGTAAGACTGAATATTTAATCTATAAACAGTTCATTGAATCTTGAGTATCGTGTTTATTTAATATAATAAAATATGTACCTGCGTTAAAATAACAGCAGAAATGTTTCATTACAAATTTTAATTAATAAATGAAAATATAAATAAGCAAATATCAACTCTCTCAAATGATTTTGTTATTTTCAATTTCATATCAAATTGAAATGACACCGAACAGACGTCAAATGGACTTAATGATAACATTTATGTATTTGATGATAATCATGGCAAGCTTATTAGAGTAGTCGTTTTGATCCAATATTTATTATTATTTATACAACTTAGAATGGCAAACAAGCTGCCGGACCACCTGATGGAAGTGGTAACCGTCGCCTCTAGACATGAGCAGTACCATGGATATAACAGAGTATACTGTTTCTCCCATGATACCCCCATGCGTTGCCATTCCTGAGGACTCAGGTGTTATTCCTCTGTACCCAATAAATTCACGCTATATCCCACCCTTCAAACCGAAACACAACCATGCAAACACAACTGCTTTACGGTTGAAACACGAATGGGACAGAGGTACCCAAGCAATCGACTTTTGTGCAAAGTCTCCCTCTGGTAAAACTTACGTCAAATTATTAACGTAGTTAGATATTAAAATTGAAAATGTACAATTGTAAAACAGAGACAAGATTTACATGACAAAGAAAAAACTCATTTAAAACAAAAAATATTTCCATTAAAATTACCTGTCAAAATCTGAGCAAAAAATTATTTATTTCTAACCAATAAACTCCGATACAGATGGCATTCATTGATGGATGTTTCCAACTTCGTTGCCCTTCCAATATAATTTCAAAATTTGTAATGTACCTAATCTCTTAATTTATATACCGTTGGCTTGTCAACGATAAGGAATAAAATATCTATTATAAACTTAAGGCCCATATAGCAAATAGATCTAATTTCCTGTAAAGTATACGCGAAGTAAAACGAATTGTGCGACAGGATGAGGTTCCAGTTAAAGTTAAGCAATTAAGAAGAGGCTAAGCGGCAAGATTGCATCAGGGAAACTTCTTGTTTTCCGTTCCGAAAACTATCTTCATTACACTATATCTATATACGTGGAATCTGGAACACGGCACGGTACATTGTTTTGTTACCACGAATATATCTAAACTCATATGCTCGCGAACTGATAGCGGAACATTTGGAAGGATTCCAACAATATCGGACTGGATTAGTGACCGCTTTAAAATCTAGCTCTTATTCAAATGGTAGCAAAACATGTAGTTTGGATCGTGAAGTTTATTTACCAAAACTATAACTGAACACATTTTGTGAATTATGACCAAGTGTTCTAATTATGCAAATATCTGCTTAATTCAACGCTGTTATACTGTAATACTATGTATTAACCGACAACTGACGGAGAAGATCGGTTTTTAAGTGGCCACCCTGTACAGACAAACGCAGTGTAATATGATGATGTAAAATGGAACAACGAATGCATGCAGGTTTTTAGTGGATTCAGGTTGCTATTCGAGCTATGTGACCAGCCCATTGCCACTTCAGCCGGCTTATCCCCTGAGCTATGTCGGTGACTTTTCGGATATCGTCATTTCGAATTCTGTCATGCAAAGAAACTCTTTTCCATAGAGTAATTTGAAGCTTAGTAATGCACTTAGTACAGTGGTACTAAGTGCATTATATTGTATACCATATTATATGGTGCTAATATTTTTCTTCTCGTCTCGAGTATGTACATAAACTTTATATCTCACAAATCTATAACTATACTATATACCAAATTAGCATTATTTTTTAATATTATAAAGAGGAAAGATTTGATTGTAATTGATATTGTAATGTTTGTAATGGATAAACTCACGCGGACGAAGTCGCATGTAAAAACTAGTAAAATTTCTTTTTATTATGTAAATATATTAAACAGCTTTCTATACACCTACCTAGACCAATTTAAATAAATAATAATAATAAGGTATATACAATAAAATTTTAAAAAAAGAAAATAAATTAATAGGTTCACTTCTATAAAAAAGAAAAACACGGATATCTGTGTATAATGATTTTTATTACACACTGTCACACATACACACAACTATCAGACATCCCTAATAAATAATCTTAATCTATTTGTTAATTTTATACAAAGCTTCAGTTTTACCCTATCGGTTTATATAAAAGCAATACTTAATCTAAATACAAATACATAATAAAGTTAACTACATGATTGTGAATTACGGGATTGTCAGTGGCCTTAATGACGGAAAACAATGAACAATCAACAGGTTTAAACGAAAACTTAACATAAAATTAACAAACACAGCCATACGAATGAATAACAGTTATATCACAAAACTTAACAACAATTCAACGCTTAAAACTACGTAACAATAACAGCTTAACTATTAACATTGAAACAACATAATGAGTTGAAGCATAATTACTATTTTGTCCCCATAGCGAAATGTTTGCAGAAATTCTATACAATATAAATTATATTACAATAATGTTGTTTCGGAATGATGACAATTCTGAATGTGTAATTTTACTGATAACAGAAATATTAACATCACAAATTTTATATTAAACAAAATGTAATTTATACTTTATTAGGCATAAATCAACATATGAACTTTGTATTATATAATGGTTAAAATGAAATTAAAAGATAGATAAAAAAAACTGGGACAAAATAGGAATCAGGCATAATTTTTTTTTCTCGCAATATCAATAATTAGTACAAGACAATATATCAATAGTTACTATATGTAATTATATAGAGTGATGGGTATTTCAAATTCATAATTATTGATATATTTATTTGATAGATCTACTAAATTAAGATAATGCGAAAAAAATATTGCATCCTGATAAGGTTAATAGGTATAACCCCAACAGAAGGCACCTTAGAAATAAATTAAAAAAATAATGAATTCAGGCACTTTAAGATAAGGCACATCGTGTTTCGAAATTTAACAAAACAATCGACAAATACTTAGTGCAGTGTAGTAAAGAAAAGAAGCATACTGATTACATTTTGGTTAGAGATTAGTATTAAAAATATCGTGTTAATAAGTATTCGTAATCACGGACATAGGCAAAGTTTAAAATTATTCAGAAACAAAACAAAAACTCAACTATTTTATAACAGCCAATTCAACGAGTCAAAGAAAAAATGAAAATATTGTTTAACAATTTGCTTTGATTGGATGTAATGAAACGTAATATGGAAATTTAATAATGATAGTAAAAATAGTAAATTCGGAAATAAAAATTAAAAAGAATGACCTGTTTTATGGTAAGCAAAAATTAACAAAACAAAAAATCAACTATTCGAAACAAATAAATCAAGAAGAACATTGTTTGTCAGTCGATTAAAACATAATGTTTTATTTTATTGATGAACCTTCAAATGAAATACTACCAGACCGGCTGGC
Organism: Galleria mellonella; assembly: GCF_026898425.1. Lineage (NCBI taxonomy): Eukaryota > Metazoa > Arthropoda > Insecta > Lepidoptera > Pyralidae > Galleria > Galleria mellonella. The sequence goes on from NW_026442016.1 coordinate 8,332,223, forward strand.
ATTTTGGTTTTCAAACAAAAAATCAACAATAAAACGTAACTTCACATTCAATGAAGACTGAAAAGGTTGAAGAACAAACTTAACTGTGCAATGTAACTTCTAACGAATGAACTGGCAAACTTAACTAAACACAACAAGTCAACGATTAATTTGCAAAACATACTCGTAAGCCGCGCATTTGAAATTTCAAATAACAAAATCGTAACGTTTAACTTTAACTGAAGTATTAAATAAGAAAATAGTACTTGAATATCACTATGAACAGCAACATTTTATGGGTATTTTTTTATCTCTGTTTTTTTACATTTGTGATGATTAACAATTCGGGTTTAATTGTAACAAACAAAAAACAGTAACAAGTAATTGAAGCAAAATTGAAACAAATTAACGTAACATTGAAAACAAAAACGATATTGGCAACTAATAACTTTAAACAAACAATAGTCATTAAGGCACTCATTATCCAAAGTTGTGCAGATTTGAACCGAGAAACTGTTAACTTCAAATAATGGTACTTACGTAAACTACAAAATGTGTTGTATGAATTCAAATAACACAATTGAGCACTCAACTATTTATATCCCTACACCTATGAACTTAATCGGAAAATTTAATATCTAAAACTAAACTATCTTTGGAAAGGTCTATCAAGATGTTTTCATATCACCTGTATCTTCAGCTCCTTGATTGTGGTATATTTATTGAAGATGAAACAATAGAATTTAGTCGCAGAAAGACGCCGAATGAAGGAGCCGCCATTCATATTGGCATTTCAGTTGAATGTAGTTGTTTAGTATGCCGTTCAATTAGACACATAACATATTTGTATGTATACATCTGTAACAACAATAAATATTTATATTATTAATACGCACAAAATATTATTTATAGGAAACAATGGAATTTTATTGATAACAAGGCAAATTTTAAGTAATACAAATACTTACAATTACAGGCTATAAGAACTCCAAGTACTGTTACAATATAAAATAAAACTGACAGCACACTTAAAAGTTCAACTGTCTATAACTATAATAATGGGGAAGTGAATATTTATAAATAATATTATTTCAAAGCCCGGGGTCCCGACTGACTGTCGGGCCCCGGCGTTGTTCACTACAGCTCTTCAAATTTGGAAGTGACCTACTGGTGGTAAGTGCACCCTTATATATGGCTCCAAAAAATCCTCCCCGCAAGACCGTGGGAGCGATTGCGCACGTGGACTTCTTGCGTAAGCGCACACAATAGGTCCCTTTTTCTTTGTTCGCATTGATTTTAACCCCTCGAACGTCTTGCTTTCTATCAGTATTTACCTGTAGGGGAGAAATCTCACCCGGTGGGAACTCGCGTAATCGTAACTGAAATTGAATTATTATACATGATAATCGTTTGATTTTATTCGAGGGTTGGAAGTTACTTCTAAGTTCACACGGTATGTACCGTTGTTATTCAAATTCAACGTAATGGTAATAATAATTAAGATTTTAATTTTTTCCCTAATGATATTATAGTATATGCAGATTCTCTACATATGTCACCACCAATAATATTACAGTTAAAAATTATCCTTACGTAAACTTTTACGTATCTAAAATCTTGCATTTAAGAAATCATAATATTTATGAGAGACAAATTAAAAAAAAAAAGGATCAACAAACGTATAAAATGAGTAAAACAAGAAAGATATTAATAAAATAGTTGATCAAGTTATTATTATAGTCCTATAAATTTGTATTTCCTGCTGTGTTAGCTTCCATATTTTGTTAAAAACTGGCGACAATGACTGTATTTAGCCCAACAGTATAAAGCACAAATAATATTATACTATTAATAGGTATAAAGTAACTATATTTAATACCTATTTAATGACATCAACTCTATTGTTAAGAAAATTAACTTTTTAGTCCTCTATCAGTTATTTACATGCATTAAATACTCTTTACACTGTCGATAAAATCAAGGGCATAAACAAAATTGAAATCCAATACTACTCATACATGTATTCGCTGGTTCTCGCAAGTCATTAATTTGCGAGGTTTACAAAGCTACGTCGATTGACTTGCCGAGTGTTTGTTACCAAACAAAAGATCTTTTCAACGCTACCAAAGAACGTGCACTGCTTAAAATAATGAGGGTTTTAATTTGTAATGCAAAAATAGGGCTGGTATATAATCAAACTGTTATTGCACTAAATTAATTAGATATAGTATGTATATGTGAAACTATGTAAATGATTATTAGAATTATCTTTTCAATTTATCTTTTTAGACTTAAATATGCTGTTTATGTTCCGAAGAAAATTGAATAAAATAAAACTAAAAGCAACTTCATTATAAAATATAACATCTACTTACTTTATAATTATTATGTCTTTATACTTCATACGTTTTTAAAGTCACTAATAATAAATTCGTATCATATACACTATATTAAGTGGATACTGGTAAAAAGAAACTGTAATGAAAATACTATTACATACTGACTGAATCATTTATTATACTTTTTAGGAAAGATAAATAACTTTGACCGACCGTCTGAAAAATTTGCTATTCTTTTCGCTGTTATTGACAAGATTTAATTTATCACCTTATCGCAAATAACCCAGTGTTTTCAAAGTTTCCAAGGATTCAACTTCTTATCCTAATCTAGGATGAAATATTAGGCCCATACTAATTGATTAGCCTTAACTTTGTTATATTAAGTATACGAGGATCTGTCTGGTGGTATTATTATTTAAATAGCCATAATCTGCAATTTTACAGGTGTGAATTGAAATGTATTAAAATCTATATAGTCTACCTGTCTACCAAATCGTTCAAATCTCTGCAGCCATTTAAAAGTCTCTATATATTTACTTATCAATATCGAATGTATTCAATTCAGAAATAAAACTTTTTTCGATATTCATTCAAACTTGCTTTTAAACTTTTTTTTTTAACTTATAGAAAGACGTACATTTTCTCTTGATTGAGTAAAAAATAGATATATTCTGAACAAGTGCAATGTGAAAAATAAATTACATATTTCGACCTGTACCTATTCTTATGTAAGAAAATATATATGATCCAACCTTATGCTATTTTTACTACAATCTATGTATCAACCATTATTCGCATCACGATGAGATTGATTCTAAAATTTCTAACCAGTTTCTCGTAAGTGGGAGAATTTGTAGAATGGAATTAGAGGAGAGACTTAATAGGCTGGTGAGATTGAAACTGAACTATCATTCTGCTAAATTGTCCTTAAAGCCAAATTCAAACTATAGTGTAGACCACGGTTCTTTCTTGATCCGATCTCGGTCTGTTAAAATATTATAACATAGGAAACAGTGTGTGCATTTATTTATTTACTTTATACTTTATTGTACACACTAATAATTCATACGGAAATGTAACAGTGAAAAGCAAATGTACAAAGATGAGTTTCTCTGCAAGAATTCTCTTTCAGAGAATGGAAAGGAGCATTAATGTCAGCGGGTAAAATGGTGCAAAAAAATAACTAGAAAAACTGAACTTTATTCGTAACTATGTAATTATATTATATGTAAATTATATATAGACATGTATATACATAAACATAACTATATACTTACATACAAATACACATACATATAAAAAATATGTACATAAGAATAGAAAATACTTTTAGAAATATTTAGAGATTGACTTTCAAAGATAGGCATGTAAAGGAAATTCCACAATCCAGCAACGTGGTATGTACTCATACTATTAAACCAGGTCCATTCCAATCACTATTAATCTCGAAGCGTTTCTGCTTATTAGACCGAGATCGGACTAAGAACGAACCGTGACCGGCACTATAATGTGAATGTAGCCTAAAATTAATGAATTTGGTGATATTACATGTTTGAGAATGATATTTCACAAACAGCCGCAATATTGTGGTAAATGCGGCGAGGTAGAGTACGTAACATGTTTTATTTAATAGCGACGATATTCATAGCGCTGTGTGGTTTTCTGCGTTCCACCCCCAGATACTTCTTATCAATAATATAATACACTCTGTGTATCCTAATTAAAAGACCAGTTATTTCGTAGAAATATACCTTTTATCTGGTATTTTTATTCCTATGGGATTATATAGGTTATATTACTCAAAAAATATTGCTACTTGACTAATGACGATTTTTTAAAGAGCATGCTTGCTCTACTATTACTACTATTAAAAACAGCAAATGAGGAATTGCATGAATTAGGTATACCGACAAAATAAACTTTTAAATAAAAAGAAAGGTTAGTCAGAAATAGACTTTTATGAGGAAGAACTTTTAGAATCTATTTAGTGACTCAAATATATTCCCAAGACGCTGACAATACTAGTTCATTCTATGATTCAACTAATGCATTGAGCGATTGATAAAAACGCTTTATTTTGCCTAAAATTGTTAATATAACATTTGCTCTGAATAATATTAAAAACTAAACTTCTATTTGTATGATAAAAGCGATATCAGTTTAACTAACAAAATTTCAAACAAATGCAAAATGCCGGGAGACTTTTTGTTGTACAGTGTTCGTGGCACAGAATTTGATGTCGGCAAATCGGAACAAAACGTGCCAATTCTTTGTTTCTCGACGAAAAATCATTCTATATTTTCATCCCGCTGGTGTATTGCGCCTAGAAAGCCCAAACCAATCGGTTTGCGGCCGGAGTGCCCATTCGCGCCCTATCTATTCCATGTATTTCCACTGGGAATTATTTACGAATCATCCGACTAGGGTATGTGTATATAAGTATATGTATATGTAGATATATAGGATCTGGGTACATGATTTTAACACTACAATAAGAATATTTCGACTGTTGTGATCAGAAATACCAACATTTTTTTAAATGCATTTTAATACATGCTTAAGTTTCATCATGGAATAACTCTAGGTGAACTAATAGTAAATATGTAATTATTAAACTACAGAGAGAAAGAAACTGTATAAATTGTTAATTACAATATAGATAGTCGGTGTCCTCATTTCATATTTAGAAACTTCTTTTAAACGTCAAAATGTAGGTATAAAGTTCAGGCCATTGCACCAACTGCAGAGATTTTACCACAGAAATATATACCTATGTGAACCTACGTATGTACCTGTACATAAGAAGGTACATAAATATATGTAAAAAGTAGTATTCTAGTAATTTAGTATGTATGGTAATAATTCAGTATGCACCGCCTACTACTTCTACTATATTTAATTGTGTATTATTATACTGTTCTACATTATAAAGATAAAATAAATAATTCAGTTCAAAAATCACTAAAGATAATGGTTTATTATCGGTTGTCCAAATTTCATCCAAGTCTATTAACAACAAAAAGTCACAAATATTTAAATATAATCAGGAAGTTTAGACATTTATAATATTAGTAGAATTTATACTAGGACTAACAAATTTACTAAAATTAAAATATTTACGATATTAATTTATTTTAACCTAACAATGTTTATAACAATTTTCCACGTAAATTGTTTTAAAAAGTAACATAAATTGGTTAACATTAAAATTTTAATGTCCAAAAAATAAAAAAAACAAACTCACTTTCATATTTATAAGATAGTAAAGATGCTGGTACATTGTTGAAAATCTATTTTCTGTGTCGTAAGGATACATGATTGTTACTCCACACACAAAAGGCCAGTTCATCCAAGGATTTCCTCACATATCCCTATAGCTAATACGTAAAGCAGGCATGTCTGTGTATCCAGTGGGACATTGCTATGTACCGTACAAACAAATTATTTGCCTGCACGAATAAGTTGCCCGGGTTGACGAAGATGTATACGAAAGCTTGTCCCAAAGGGAAATTTGACTACATTCAATGTACACATGTATGTTTCGGTGTTACATTACATTACCACAGTAGGTACTTTAAATGGCATAAATAGAAATTGCCTAGTATAAAATTCATTAAAATGTAAATAACATAAAGAAATTTTACGCACCTATTTATTTATATGAGGGTAAATAAATACATATATATAGTAAAAATATTATTCTAATAATCTTAATGTTTAGATTGTTTGTGTATTTGTTTTAAAATATATAAATCTAGAATGTAGTCAATCTGAACTTTAAATATCATATAAATGTACAATTGAGTATCTAACAAAGAACTATATATCTTTACAATTTTAATATTTATGGTATTCTATTTAGAACTTTAATATATATTTAAGTTAATTAAATCCTTTTATGTAAAATTGCCCATTTATAAAGAAAATTTTAAATAATACCTTGTCTAATGAAAGTTATATTTATTTATTTATTACCAATATTTATTTTTTATTTTATTATTCGAGCCTGGGGTGAAGTTCTTCGAGATTTCGATAAATTATAAAGCAAGAATAGAATTAACATTAATGTATTCTAGTTGCAAAACTGATTAAAATGAATCGAATCCTTATAAAAGTAAATTAAAAGGTGCTTTGATACCATAATCATGAGAATACTATTACTACCGTTTACAATTACGGATTTTTATTCTCTACTAGCTTTTACCCGAGACTTTAACCGGGAAACTGTTATATATTTATTGATTGGAATAAAAAATATCCCATATTGTTCTCCATTCCATATAATATGTACATATCAAATTTAAGGGTAATTGGTTATGCCATTATAACACTATATGATAATAAACAAACTCACTTTAAAATTTTAGACTGACATTTGTCATGTCTAGAAACAATTATTTCCATAGACAATAGCGTGTACAAGCGTGTACCTACATTTCATTAACCGTCTAGCATTTCCACGAACTGCAAACTATTTGGAAATCAAAATTATTTGTTATAGTTACTAAAAAAAATTTAAACTAAAATAGATTCTCCGTAAAAGTTAAGCATTTATTTTTATGGACTTACTTAAAATAACTTAAAAGTGTACTTTATTCTTTCATACGTGCCGTAAAAAATGCACAAAAACCGACCAACAAGCTCATTTACTACTTATCTAGAAAAGATGATGCGAATACATATGTTATGTAGGTTATGTGTAATTTACATAAATTTTCATACCTCCCTTACAAATCATTAGAAGTTTTTATCAATATATAAAATAATCCATTAGAAAAAATCTTAATAATCTTCTTTATGACTTACACAAATAAATTACTATTTTACTGAACTGGGTATTATCTTTCAGAAGTCCATATTACTGATTATTTGATTAGAATTATTTTGTTTAATTCGGCTGCCATTAGTTGTATTAGTGTTGGCAGTCATACACATACTAACAACATAATTGTAATCAAATAAAAAGTATAGAAATGACAGTTTCTACAAATTGTATGTTATACTATAAATCTATTAACTTATATATGTATAGCTACTTACCTATACATTGATATATATCGTAGCTATATGGCAAATCAATTAGGGAACTTCTAACAAAAGAATCCAATTAGATGGAAAATGCCACGACAATAATGTCGTTAGCATTTGCATTGTTACAGATTCTATTATGTGTTATAGAATATTAGGTTCAACACTGGATCTGAAATTCAAAGATATGAAGCTATAATAAATTTGCTATTAAAATCATGAGACTTGTTTATTCTGTACCAGTTCATAATAAGTAAAAGATATACTGTAACTAGTAATATACTATTAAAATCTTTAATTTTTTTTTATTGTTACTTAGTTACTAATAATAAGTAGAAGATTTATTAAAGTATGTACCTATCCCTATATATAGGGAAGAAAGAGAGAAGAAGGATTCTTAGTAATGAAAACTAACAGTTCCATTGTTTGTACTATATCTTATTAGATCAACCTCTTCACAGAAACATTCGTTAATAATTCCTGGTGAATTCTTTACGAAGGGTCAACAAACTCGTCTTCACTCTCACATATCATCCCTCTGTAATACCAAGCATACTTTTACCAATATCATAAGTAGTTAAGGTTACCATTCTACATTTTTCATTCATAAAAAAACTTTCAATACAAACTAAAGTATACAAATACCTGACAGACAAATCAAACACTGAAAATTGGATCAAACCAAATTCAAAGTAATACCAGAATGTAGATACCTACTGTAATCAAGACTGTTCAATAATTGAGTAGCATTTCGAATAGCTATTAATATTACATAACACTTACGTACATTGGTACGGAACATGATGGACAAGCGGATTTATTGATATTACTATTGTATTAATAAGAGGGTAATAAATATCAATCATGGTCTTATTCGTTTGGATATTATCTATTAATATTTGTTATAGATACATATCCATACTACGAGTATGAATGATAAAGGTGTGGGCAAAAAGTACGTGGTACTAGTTAACTCAGTGTTAATTTGGCATTAATTTACAGGGTACAAAGGAATAACAGCTGAGTCTTCAGGAAAGGCAACGTATAGGAGGTATCGTGGGTGAAACAGTATTCTCTATTATGTCCATGGTACTGCTCATGTCTATAGGCGACGGTTACCACTTTCCATCAAATGAGCCGTCAGCTTGTTTGCCATTCTAAATTACATAAAAAAAATTAACTAAGTTATCTCGACGTTTCGACCAGGTTACACCGGCCGTGATTACGAGTAGTTTATCGTAATTTACCTAAATGATCGATTATGGTGATGTTAAATCTCGTTTATTATAAACCATACAAAAATACACCCGAATTGAGAACCTCTCCTTTTTATGAAGTCGGTTGAAAATGTTTTGATAACGTCGCATTATGTTGACCATTGCTGATGTTTCTTGAGATTTCAAAAATTTGTCTGATAACTTTTGTTCTAATCATTTCAGAGAGTTTCAAGTCAAAACTTTACCGTCAAAAGCGATTCCCGTGGGATAGCTGCTCATTTTTAAACCTGTCCACTTTTTATATATTTATATTCATTTTTATTTTTTTGGCATCAAACCTATATTAGGTTATTAATTTTTACCCACAACTTCGTCTGCATAACCAAGATAATATGTAGGTTGACTAGAATAAAAAAATAGCCTATGTCCTTCTCCCTCCCAAATACTACACATTTACCAAATCTCATGACAATAGGTTGAGCCGTTAAACCAACAAAATATTTGTATAACGAACAAACTCGCTTTCACAGGAGGAAAGGTATTGTCAGTAATAGGATCTAACAGCCCATTGCTACCAAAATACCTTATTAGAACGACCTCGACATGGCTCCTCCTGGAAACCATCAAGATTAATTATTGTCGAATCCATCACGATAGGCCAACTGACCCGCTATCATCTTCACCTATCATCTCTTAATATTACTCCATCATTATAACTCATTAAAAAGAACTCACTTTCACACTTACTTACAATATCAATAAGGATAAACATAATCTGTATATGTATAGTATATATATATAATCTTAATTATTCCTCTCCATCCTAAAGTTGCCTAGAAGAGATCGCTGTAAACGATAAGGCCGCCCATTGTTGTCTCTTTATCTTGCTTTTATGTATTTAATTTTTTTTGTGTATATATTGTTAATCTTTATAATCTGTATCTATCTTTGAAAGAAACAATAAAGAGTTTTCATTCATTCATTTAATTATAATACATAGTTATCTAAATAGATAAATATATAAGTACGTATAAAAATTAGAGAAATTACGACGTAAAGCTATTGTATTGGATAATAATAAATTCCCCCACTATATTATAGGTGTTTCCTTATACGTGGGGTCCGCACGTGCAACTCTCGACCGCTTTCCTATGAATTCTGTTAAGATTTCTCAGAGCACAGACGGAGCGCCGCTCCTCAATTATTCACGCGTACATTCCCTTTCTGGCCCCAGTTCTTTTCATATGGGACAAAAGCGGATTCAGGTCGTGGCAACAACGGGAACATTGCAGAGTACGTAAGTAGTACCGTAACGTATAGGTAAGCTTTAAGCTTTTAATATTAAGCGAGTAGACAGAGTCGTATCAACATTGCTATCTATACTAAACTCCAGAATACAAAAATATACGTTTTAAATACACTTTAAATAGAATATGGTCGCGCGACTACAATATTTTAAAAATATTATTATAAAACAAATTTTTATGATATGAATGATGAAGGTTTTGTTCTTAATTTGTTATATCAATTATTAGAAGAATAAATATAATAAAACATACATAAATATATTACGAAAATTTTTTACATAAAATCTATTTGTTAAATACTAAATACTCTTTTAAAATTACTATTTTAGTAAAATTATTTTAGTGGATAAAGAATCTTAAACTCGTATATACAATTACTTTAAGTTACTTATGTAGTTTCTTTATCAATGATGATGAGGAGATGAGACCTATTCACCCGATTTGCTTCATAAAAGATGCAAATACAATTATAAAGAGCATATACGAGTACATGTCGCGTTAAACTAAACTCAAACTTTCTATATTCGTTGTATTATTTTGTATATTATTTGTCTAGGATATTTAAATTTGAAAGTGTGTAATATATGTATGGATGTAGGATAATAATTATATATATATATATATATATATATATATATATATATATATATATATATATATATATTCTCACAGCATACCTGACGACAAGAGATTTTATAACGAAATAATTTAAATTGGTATTTTATAATTGATGTATATTTTGAAAATAATAATAACAATTTATTTAACAATTTATTCAATTAATAATATAAAAATGTTAACTATGGGTATATACCTGAAAATAAAGAGATTTATTATTATTATATATATATATATATATATATATATATATATATATATATATATATATATATATATATATATATTCCACGCAATATGACATGAAAGAGGATAGGCTTTTATTATTTTTGAAATTGTGCAGTTACGTGAATTTAGAAAGGAATGTTCAAAAATTATGTAAAACTATGTAAACTGTGACAAAATGTTATCAATGCGTGAAACATCGTAGTTCCAGTTCTCAAGGGTTCTGTGCGTAACTGTTTATGCAAATGAGAACCAAACGCACATCGGCTCCACCGTTTGATATACTACCGAAGGCAAGCAATAACCTGAGGGTCCTTTTCAAATTCGCCCCTACGTTGGAACACGATTGAACGTAGGTTTTTTATAGCACGGATACAGTAATCTAGTTCAGGTGTGCTCTCGAAAAATCCTCTCGGATCTGAGGTCGCATACGTTTCCCGATTTTATTGCATATTGAGACGTACTATTCCTCTGATATATTCCCCTAGACCGTTGCTATACAAAGCATTTACGTTATAGAGAGACCAACTGAATTTCGTCGAATCATGTAGTTTAATATCGCACGTCGTTCTATATTAATTTTAAGATATAAAACTCTATTTATAACGATTTCATTACGTTTACTAGATACTCATCTAGTGATATTAAACTTTTATCTCTGTACTGGCTTCGCCCATGACTGCGTCCGTGTGTTAGACTAGTAACAAAGTAGCGAATATCCTTTTCCGTACCAATGCTCAGTTTCATGCCATTTAGTTGAGTCTTAAAGTCCCAGGAGACAATGAACTTTCATATTATATCAAATTAATACATTACGAAAAATTTGGTAAATGGATTTTAACTCATGCAGTGTTCGAAAACATATGCCACACTTTCTAATACAATCAAAAAAAGTTGAAAGAAGTGTGTGTTAATAGTGATAACTTAAAGAACAGAAACTTGGTCACTACTTGCTATATAAACCTCAGAAATTAAAAGGCAAACTTGCAAGATAAGCAAGATGATAATATAACAAGCCCGCCATATAAATTAAAGAAACTGCAACTATTAATAAATAATTGAATTGGTTCTCAAGTAATTAATGACCAAATAAATACAAATGCAGTGTAAGACGTCACATATTGAATTGGGCGACGATCTTAAATATGTTACAGGGAATCAAGTCGAGTCTTGGGACCTTTACTGATACTATTACTTATGCCATATATTAAGAAAATCTATATTCTAAGGATTGAAATAATAGTGATGAACACTTCATTAAAAACTAGTTTGTATATTATCGAATTTGATCGACTATAAAATACAATTTGATCCTTCTTAATCGAATTCACTAACTTGTTTCCAAACAAAAGCTTTTGTTCTGGAAACTTTAATTTTTACAGAGCAATTCCTTATAACATACGTAAGTACCAAAAAAGCATTTTCCCAAAAATTCTCCCATGGGAACGGAAATTACTTAAATGGCTCCGCGCGGACAAAACCGCCGGAAACAGTTACAAATGTGTAAGTGAATTTGTTTGTTTGTTTGTTACCTTATGGCGCCATAACGACTCAAGAAACTTGGCATACATATAGAACTTATGCAATATGGGCTAGTTTTTGACCCGGTTAATGAATATTGAAGCAAAAGAAGTTGCTATCAGAGCTGATAATTATAAAATTATTATACTATTTTTAATGGATAAAAATTAAAAATTTATCCCACCTGCACTCTCAGTATACACTGGTGGAGCACTAATACAAAGGTAAATAGGTAAAGATGCAATATGTCAGTTGGCACATCGTGATGAATTTAACAAGAATTAACCATTTTGTTTGTATAATACCTAATTAGGCATAAGTTATATTTTGTATTTTTTTTTTATCTTTAAGTTTATAATTGTTTATATTTTTGTTGTAACTGTTATTGGTGTGTGCCAAATAAATATTTCTGTTTTTTTTTTTAACCACGATGGTGTCAAGGGAACCACATGGAGATCTATCTGATTACTAACATTACTAACAACTCCATTATCCCCGCTTAGTTTATTCTATAAGACGTCATTAGAACTTACATCATCAATTTCAGTACTTTCATGGATTCTCCATTAAGTTTATCTTACAAAATAAACGAAAAAGGTTTATTAGTAACGACACAGATAATATAAATACTAGTACATTATTTTATATGAACTGGCGGCCCATTTGCTGGTAATATATCCTATTAGGTGGACATCATCGCGGTTCCCACTAGAAATTATTGTGGACAATAATTACTGCTGAATTTGTCACGATAGGCCAATTGATCGGACTTGATCCTTAGCAATCATCTTTTTAATCATTCGCCTATATAAACTAATAACACAGACAGGATTGCAATTCCAGTTTCATTAAAAAGAAAACCTACAATATTGACTTTTTTTTTTAATAAAAAGCAACATATCGTTAGCAGAGACGGTAACTGTATTATGTCGTGGGAAAACCCGCAAGATGCGCAATACGAACGTGCAGTTGCTTTTACAAACCACCTGGTGGGATTCTGCAATTAAATAAAAAATAATTTTATTTTGCGTGAGAATATATTGCACTTTTTCCATGTGGATTCTATTCAGCAAATAACACACCTAATTCAACACATATCTACATATATTTTTAATTGATTTCCTAAAAGAAAGACGCTTACAAGTTTTTAATATTTCACAACTTATTTATTAAGCAATAATAAACAGCTTTTCGAAATTATTTAATTGCAATAAAGACCATTCGTTACTTAAATTAAATTTTATTTTGTAAAATAATAACTGTATTTTAAGTAAGTAAATTATAGTGCTAATATTAATATTATATTATCATAGTAATAATAAATATGGATAATAATAATAGATAAATAAATAAATATGGTTTGTGATATGGCCTCCTAAATAGGTTAATATAATGACCTATGTTAAGGAGTCACAGCCCCAACCTCCTTAGTAGATATAAAAAATTGATGAAATAAATAACTATCTACACAGATAATACCTATCAGTAAACGGATATAAACCTCTGCTCCGCTTTACTCATTTAATAAATTTAAATACTCATTTAATTCTAATTAAAATTAAATAAGATATTGTTCATTCTCAATAAACATTGAAAATGAACTTTATTATCAGACTGGTATGAGTTATAATTACAGACCGATATCTGGTTAATTTTCGAATAAATGCGCTAAATTTGTAAACAATATTGTACACATTAAAGTCACAGCTAAAAGAATAAGCATTTTTTTTTTAAGTAAACCCTCCTATAAATAACGACTAGTGCATCTGAAGGTCATCTGTTACATATTTAATTCCCATTGTTAAAAATCTATAAACATGCATCTATTCGATCGCTTTACATATATTTAAAATTCAAACTTGGACTTGACAATATAGAATTACCATAATAAATAGGAATGTAAAAAGATGGCACCCGTATTGAAAACGAATTCGTCGTCATCTTGGGGTCGTTATTGTAAAAGCATTATCTGCGATCGGGAGTTCGAGAACGGAATATAAATGTTGGGGATCGTAAACGTTTAGAGCAATATGTCAGCAGAGTCTCGGAATGGTCGCTAGCTGTCTGTCAAGGAATGCGAATTGCATACCTGACACTTCCCGTTTTAAAGACTTTATTCCAAAAAAAAGGGCAAGTTGATTCGTAACAATATAACTTAAAAAATACATGCGAATTATTAACGTTTTTTTATAAGTCTTGATAAAGTTAATTGCAATAAAATTAATACAGAATTATGAATATTAGCCCTATAGATTACAAAAATAATTATTAAAATCGGTTTGTACATATTTTAACTAGAGAGTTCTAAAGCAAGAAACGCGCACCTTAATCCTCAAAAATAGCAACGCAACAAAGATTGCATGATGTTGTGTTCTTAAAGATCTAAATTAAAAAACTGGTTATTTTTAATCTCCCTATGCCATCTAAAAACAAATTATTTCATTGATTTTTCTACTTCTGAAATCCGCGCGTACCAAAAAACGGAAAAGCTAATAAATAATAACATATAGTGATAAAGACATTAAAAGAAAGTCAATAAAATGAGTTTCTTTATTTCTTGATTTTGGTAATAGCACAACCAAAAATCATTAAATGTGTTACATGAAATTTATAGCATGGACAAGGACTATATCTATATCTAGTCCTGATAACGCAAATGGAGTCGCGAACACAGCAAATTACATATAATAATACTATAATCAGAATATCTGTATTTATTTTATGATACAATAGTGGTATCCAAACTATAGACAGTTTAACGAGGCACGTGCCACCCACATACCCGCACTATAGAATTTACACAATTATACAAATCCATACCAACTTATGTTGATTCATATTATATCATTATATCAATCTCTAATCATTCAATCACTCGTAATAATTGGATTTAACAATTAAACATTTCACAACATGAATATCATAATAAGAGTAGAATCAATTACTCGTTTTCAGCTTAAATATTTTCAATCCAAATAGAATCAGTTCAGATTTCGAACACGGTAAATTAATATGAGACTAACATGGATATAAAATCTGTCAATTATAAAAATTATTAACAAATATTATCGTTTATGATACATGTATGTACACAAATAAAAAATATAAGATAATTAGCTTAAAAAAAAAGATTGTAATAGCTAATTAGCTATTAGAATCTTCTTTTTTTTTTTAATTATTTAAAATTACAGGCGAATTAAATATTTCTCCCTTTTTTAATTCATTTAAAAATGTAATAACTATATCGAAACGAAACAATAAACATTATCTTATCATTTCTAACTGATTTCCATACTATGTACTACCAAATAGATTGAATCAAGTGTAACCTTACCTCTGACTTAATTTTCACGCCTATGTTTAGACAGACATGAATAATAAAGTAATAGAGGAATCATTATACGTTAGAAAGCGATTAACGAAAGTGGTTTGTCTTGCGTTTGGCAGTTGGCACGCGCTCCATATCTGACGTCACGTGTTTTGTTCTGTATATACCGATGTCACAAACATCTCCCTTTGACACGTCCTAAAATCAAATCCATGTACATACAATGGTTTACATTACACGACGCTGCGTACGCTAATAATGTATTGTTATATGTAAATGTAGTGTTCCAGTTCCGATGATATAGTCAAAGCAGTATCCTGTAATTACGTATTGATAAACAATAAATGATGTCTCAAAATTAATTTTTAACATTAAAATCCCATTTATTGATACCGTCTAAAAATAATTCTATATTTAGTTCTAGTTCTAAGTGCTACAATTAATTATTAATTAGGTCGCTTATTGTTTTCTCATTGTAATATTTCCTTGTAACTTTTCGTATTTTTATTTTATTTTTTTAATAACTTTACTAATGTAATCTTTTGGAGGAAACAATAAAGAGTATCTATCTATCTATACCTAAATTATCACGTTTGCTAATATTATTGACCAAAATGTTAACTTATAAAAATAATAAAAAAATATTAAAATGGAGGTAGATAGACTTTGTACAAAAATCGTTTGCTTGGGTACCTCTGTTCCATTTAATGTTTTAACCGTGAAGCAGTTGTGTTTACATGGCTGTGTTTCGGTTCGAAGGGTGGGATATGGCGTGAATTTACTGGGTACAGAGGAATAACACCTGAGTCCTCAGGAATGGCAACGCATGGGGAGTATTATGGGCGAAGCAGTATACTCTGTTATGTCCATGGTACGGCTCATGTCTATAGACGACGGTTACCACTTTCCATCAGGTGAGCCATCAGCTTGTTTGCCATTCTAGTTGAATAAAAAAAATACGTAACAAAAATATAATATTAATAAAGTTCCTGGTTCTCAGTATACCCAATATTATCAGGAATCACACAACAAATATATGTAGGCACAACCCAGATTCTGTTTTTTTTTTTTTTACTGGATGATAATGGAATGATAACCCCGCCCCCGCCTGGTGAGAATGAAAAGGCAGGCAGGGGGGACCACGGAGATATTGACCTGGTTGGGTATGTTGCTAGCAATGGGGCTCTTAGTTTTCATTACCAACTATCCCTTCCCTCCCCCAGATTCTGTTTTTTTTAATGGGTGATGACTGAATGGTACCCCGTCAGCACTATCGGTATACGCTGGCGGGGCACCAATAAGGGATGACAGGTGAGAATGAAAACAGATCAGTTAGCCCATCGGGACTAATGGAAGAATTAATCACGGTAGTTTCCAGGGGGAACCTCATGGGGGTCGCCCTGATAGGGTATATTGCTAGCAATGGCGATGTCATACCTAATTACTAACAATCCCTTTCCCCTTCTACATTCTGGGTTGTGCCTCCAGATGTTCTAGGTCCCAGAACACTCAGACTTGAGCCAATTGAAAAAACTTCGTTTCCTAAATTAGCCGGACCAGGAATCGAATCCGGAATCTTTTTTCACGCAAAACAACACATTTTCCCACCTGCTACGTAACGAACGTCGTCATTAATAAATGCAGCGTAAAAATAAAAAAAAAATATATTTACAATCTATGCACATTGTTGTAAAATCTTGTACCTACAAAAACAAATGGTTATAAACATTTTTAAAACTGTAATGTAACTGTACAAATAACCGTTATCACTACACAATAGGTGTCTTTTTTACAACCTATCCCTTCGTCCGTTACATATCCCCCAATCTCGAATGTCTCGGTGTCTGCAATGTCTTCCTCGAGATCGAGACCGTTAAATAAATCCGACTAATCGGTGCAAAACCGGGACCTCCTCGCATTGTCCAGACAGTGAATACCTTCATTGTCTACAGAAGGTACCGATTCGTATTAACTTAAAGGAGCGCAAGCACTATAAACTGTCAAACAACTTTGAACTTTATTACCAAATGGTAAAGACAATTTTTTTAAAATAGAAAGACACCAAAAAAGTTGCATAAGACACAAAGGTTGACAAGATTGATGTAACGGCCGGTGGCAAGTTTGCGCACGTGCTGCGGCCGGCTGCGAGTCTATATCTTGAGACGTTATAAAAAAAGTTAAAGAGACACGCCAACGTTCCTGTTATAATTAGATAGAAAAAAAAAACTATTGTGTAGTTGTATAGTCAAAATATAAAAAAAAACAACTATTGTCAACTAATAAGCATTATTGTGATCCATACATAGCTAAACCATGCCGATCACGTTTTTGTTTATATAACATAAGATACTAACACTTATCAAATTAGCTATTTCCTTCTTCCCGTGTAACCTCCTCGTTCATTAATGCCTATTAACACGTTGAGCGCCATGTCAGCCATCGGTGGCTGACACTAAACTTTCCGTTTAGGCCGCGTCAGCCATCGGTGTCTGACAGCGTGTAACATGAGAACTATAAAATTTTACACTATTTTACGGAATTACAGAAAATTTATTTAAAATTTACTTTAATTAAATTAAATTAAATTTATTTAAAATTTACAAAGGGAACACCGGTTACGGATACATTTCGATAAAATCTTGTCTAGCAGGTCAAACGATAAAGAAAACAAAACAGACTTGGTGCGTAACGTGTTCAATGAATGCCTATAGGAATCACGTTCCAAACGTAAACTACCTTCTACTACGATAGGAAACACCAGCTCCTGCAGTACCAGCGCTTCGAAGCGGCGCACGTGGCTTGAACGGGATTGCTGTAGAAATACGCGTGGCGCTCAACGTGTTAACCTGGCACTAGTGGTACGCCAGACAAGTTTTTTTTTTATTTTCCAAAAAGAGTTTAAAAATATGAGTATGTATGTCTAATAATATTAGAAAATTTAATTTTATTAATATGAGTATTTATTTGTTTTTGTAATGACTCAAAACTCATTGTATAAACATATTATTTTTTGGGGTTATATTAGACAACATTGAATAAAGGCCGGCGGCAAACTTGCGCACGTGCTACGACCGGCTGCGCATCTATATTTTATATCTTAAGACACCGTTTTTGTAAAAATTAAATATAGAAAAAAAAGTATTGTACAGTTTGTGTCGGATAATATAAGAACGAAACTATTATTAAATAAAATAACCTCCAACCAGATTTTTTAGACTCTTTTATAGATACCAACATAGATACCTTATAGGTATTTTTATAATAAAATGTCGGAAAAGAAATGTAATCCATTTGTATACATTTGTAACCGATTACTAAACTTATTTTAATAACTAACTACCTAAAAGTGTGTGGTCATTCTAGACTAATAATATACGATGTGCAATGTAGACCACATTGCACATCGTATCTCTCGCAATGACCTGGCAATATCAGTTTAGTTTTTTATATTTTTATATTTATCACTACTTGGCGCCTCAAGAATTTAACCAATCATGATACATATATATAATCCTAGCACGTAGTATTCAGCTTGAAAAAGATATGCAAAGTGCTTTCTTATCTAGTTCACATGGACAAAGTTGCAGGCACAACCAGTGTATATTATCTTTTGACAGTACGAGGTCTGTCCGGAAAGTTCGTATAAAAGTGTTCTGGAATGCGAGAAAGAGGAGTGGGGAGGCCAGGTAAGCGCAGGACCCCTTCCTTATGTCCCTAACAATGTTCAGTTCTGGTCTGACCGCCGTGCGGTGCGAACTGGCTTGTCACGCCATGGTTACCTCTTAACGAAACCCCGTCGGCATGGAGCCCGCTTCCGTTGAAGAGCAGCGCGTCGTAATCAAGTTTCTCTCGAAACTCGGCAAGAATGGCCGTGAAATTTTTGCCGATCTCAGAACAGTTTATGGGGATATTGAAGGAACCAACCGTCCACAAGTGGCTAAAAAGATTCAGAGAGGGCCGAGAAAGCGTTCAAGATGACCCACGTTACGTCCTTCCACTTATTCCGACGAATCCCTCCAGGCCAGACAGTTGATGGAAAATTCTACGTCGATGTGCTCAGACGCCTCAAAGCTCGTGTGGCACGAGTTCGTCAGAATTGGCGCGAGAGGGGCATTGGATTCTTCACCACGACAATGCCCCTGCCCACACCTCTCTTGTTGTCCGTGAGTTTTTGAGTAAAAATTCCATTATGACCGAACACCCCCCTATTCGCCGGATTTGGCCCCGTGTGACTTCTTCTTGTTCCCAAAAACCAAAACTTCGGGGGCGGCATTTGGGGGACATAAATGAGATAAAAAAATACGACGGGGCATGAGAAACCTACTTTCAAGGAGCCTTTTCACAGTGGAAACGGCGTTGGCACAAGTGCATTATGTTAGTACTTTGAAGGGGATAAAATTGATTTACCTGAATAATTGTAAAATAAAATTTTTAAGAAACTTTTATACGTACTTTCCGGACAAACCTCGTATATACATATATCTCGCCAGCCATAGTATGGCAATAGCCAATAACGTAGACGGAATTACCATTTATATTAATTTGAATATGAATAGTAATTCCGTAATATTATGTACATAAATGCATTAAAATAAATAACTAAAATGGGAAATATCTAAAATTGACACTGCCAAAAATTTCCTAATAATATTACGGTCATATACGGTTATATACGGTCCTCCAATAAAGAATTAATGAATTGCCATTATTAAAAATAAGAAAAAAAACATATCATCCTCACCATCTACCTACTATCCTACTAAAAAAAACCGCTTATACCCGACGGTAGAAACATAAACCCTAATCGCTGTAGCTGTCTTTGTTTGTAAGTGGGCATATTTAATAAATTAATTTAACAACATACCTGCCTATAACTGTTTTTAGTATTAGGCAGGAGAGATGAGAATTAATTAAGTGTAACTACACACCTATAAAATCACGTACAGTACTCACATCTAGATAAAAATTAATGATCTAGAAAAAATTTGTACTCAGATAAAATGCCACCAAAACAACAGAGAAAGAAAGTGGAAAAACTTACTGAAGCTATTAAAAAGTGCCAAATTACACCAGCAGCAACTGAAGAAACACAACAACCATCAGCAAGCACAAGCAAAGAGGTACAGTCGTATAAATTGATTTTTGCTAATGATATAAAACCGGACTTTTTAATTCGGTTTCCGAAACTTAAGTCATATGTACAGGCAATCTTCGTACACAATCCTGTGAATTTTGAAGATCATGCTCGTGAAATTATAAAAATAGGTATCAAGCTTTACCATCCATCTCCAGGACGCAACTTCACCAAATTAATATGTGGTTCATTCGAGGACCATGGTTTCTTAGTACAATACTTACAAGGCATGGATGTACCTTTCCACACATATGGCTATCCGGATAAGAAGAAAATGAAAGTAATCATAAGAGGTCTCCCTGACGATATTGACTTAAATGAGTTAAAAGAAGCCTTAAAGTCTCATTCGATCCCTATCATAAGAATTCACAAAATGCGTACCAAAGTTGTGAAGGATCCTAAAAAGAAATTCCCTACATTGGTTTTAGCTGTCGTGCCTTACGGTTTAGCAGGGCTTAAGTTGTTAAAATTAAAAAAGGTATCACACCATGATGTGACTATAGAACCTCCATTTCATAAGCCAAAACAGTGCCATCGTTGCCAAAAATGGGGTCACACTCAGCGTTATTGCCAAGGAATAATTAAATGTGTGAAATGTGCTGGTAATCATATGTCCAATAAGTGTACAAGAGACGCAAAAGTAGAGCCTCCAAAATGTGCAAATTGTAATGGGCCCCACACTGCTAACTATCACAAGTGTTCTTATTGTCCCGCATCTAAACAGTATAAAAATACTCAATTGGCCAAAAAACGTAAACGTAATAAATCACCTATCCCTAAATGCTTTATGAGGGACCCTTAATGCAACAATTTTTTTAAAGCAGAAGTCCTAACTAATGTTATTAAAACCAATATTTTTACTTGTTTTTTTTTATTGCTTTTTACGTATGTACCAGATGAATTGTCATAAATTTATTATCTTTTAAGACAACAATTCATTAGTACTTGCAAGTAAGTAAGTTCTAATTAGTTGATTTTTTTATAATAAAATTGTACAAATAAAAACCAACTTTCACTTTTTAATCTCTAGACTTTTGTGTGTTTTACTGACAAAAAATAATACCATTTGAAAATTGGTTATTAGTTTTTAATTTTATAAATGAATTGTTTACATATAAAATGTGAACATTTGATAAAACATTGACAATTAATTGTGCTTAATTAACCTTAAATCTTATAAGTATTAGATAAGTTTGTACTTGCTATCACAAATAAATAATAAATTGATTAAAAGGAACTTTTGTTTTTTTAATCTCAAAAACAGGTGATGTTAGTTACATACAATGTTAAAGTGTAATATATTTTTTTATGAATTTCTATATACTTCCATAGACAAAATAGTTAGTACAGTCTGTAAATAAAGTACCACAGTTCATTAGCATTTAACTAAGTTTACATTTAACGTAATTTCGTTACTTTAATCAAGTAAGGAAATAGCCTAAAAATGCTAACAGAAATCAATAGTTTATTAAAAGCTACAAGTATAATCAATACATTTCACATAACAATTATTTATTTCAATAAAATAAACTAAATATTGTCATATTTTGTTTTTAATATATTATTAATATATTTGTATTGAATTTTATTCTAAACATATATTTTAATCTTAATATTAGAGCAATATTTACAAAAATATATACATCTATATTTACAGTGTTGATAATACTTATTGGGTGTGGTAAAGTCATGAACTCTTGATGCTCTGTATATTTTTATTTACGATTGCATCACTCTGTGTCATATCTTTGCTGATAGGCGTGACTAATACCTGAAAATAATTATAAAAACAAATTATACAATGAAAAACAATATATCGAAAACAATTATACAAACAACTTCTACCACCAAATGATAAAAAAGCGCGGTGTTTTGTTACTAACTTTGTTCATATATTAAATATAATATCCATACTTTCCTAAATTATCGAAAAGCCTCTAACGTAAGTCACTTAGGCAGTTGTATACATTTTCAGCTCTTTATGAAACATCTAAATATCAACTTTGACATGGTTGTAATGTTAATAATGTGTGTATGTAACTTCTCATTTATTATGTCTTCAAGAATTTATTTTTGTAGGTATGTAAATATAATTGAAAATACAAAACATATTTTTGCGCACTTGTTTACTTTTATAAAGAAATTAATGTGTTTATAAGTGTTACAGTATCTACCTACAATAAGTCTGTCCCATTTGTGTTTCTGCCGTGAAGCAATTGTATTTGCAAGACTGTGTTTTGGTCTGGATAATGGGACATGGCAGTAACTTACAAGGCACAAAGACATAACACCCTAGTCCCCAGGAATGTAACGTAAGAGGGGTATCATGGACGAAACAGTATGCTCTGTTATGTCCATGGTGTTATTCTTGTTTACAGACGGTTACCACTTTCCATCAAGTAGGGCAACAGCTTATTTGCCATTGTAAGTTGCATAAAAAATCTCACGATAGTCGCGAATTCAGTCCCCGCATAATACAAATAATTCTATTGATGATTATGTCTGTTTGTATTGGTCTAAATGTTGCCAATATATGATAAGTATCTACATATTTAAAAAAAAAAGTGTTTTATTAATTATTTAATATATTGTGGGTATTTATTCACAGTACTAACTTTACTTAATTTTACACTAGATGGCACCATGTCATATGTTTAACCGTATCTATTATTATTAAAAAAACGATTTTTAGAAAAAAAAATCCGTTTTGAATGAGGATTCAATCTTGACATACTAGTTGCTGTCAGACAGTGCATACCAAACTGCTTCCACTACAACACAATTTTTGCTTACCTCGAGTTTAAGATTCGTAACAGGCGCTCTATTGCCATCCAATTCAGCCAGCACTCTGTCCAATGTATCGACAAGACGGTCAGCATCTTGGGTAGTAAACACCATTGGTGGTTTAAACTTCAGCACATTACTGTCAGGCCCATCGCGGCTAATCAGGATCTTTTCTTCTCGCATCCTGAAGATCAAATTTATAATTTACTTATATCATGCCAACATCAGTTATCTAACAAATTACAGATGTTTTACAGTAATTTTAACACAGAATTATATTTCTATATTTGTCTTTATATTATATGGTTCATGACTTTTTGTGTTATTAATTTCTTTTATCTTTTGATAGAATTTTTGTTAGAGATATGCACCGCCTACTGAATTTTCTGTTTGCCTCATGGCTAACTGGTGGAGTAATCCATTAGGTGTTAAATCCACCATATGTACACTTACTTTATTTTAAATAACTGTGCATTGAATTTTAAATAAATAAATATGTTTCTCAAACAATAAGCTCCTTGTAAACATTATTATCTATAGTATTTTAAGCTACTTTAAAAGGAGAAGATTCTCAATTCGTCTGTAAGTATTTATTTGTAGCTATATGGTGATAGCGTTACCAATAATAAACTAATTAAAAGTAATTATTTTCACAATCGAGTTTACTTCAATATTCGTCTCATATTAATGTGTAACAATTGAAGCCATCGTATTTTTTTTTTTTTTGTGAAGAAAAATCTACTTATTACGAAGCAAAATTACATGTAGACACACAGGATTCCTCGTTTTAAATACAAATATATACAAACCAAGATGTCTACGAAACATTATTGGTGTTTTGTGATGATTGAAGTTCCAATTTTTTCAGAGCAAAATGTACTTGTTAAACAAACCTGTTAATAATATGTTTAGCCTCAGCCGTGGCTGGTGTTCTAGTCTCCCTGTCTGTAACTAGTTCTACACCGACAAATAGTCCTCTCCCCCGCACGTCGCCGATCAGTCTATGCTTAAGTTTGAGATCATTGCAGCGGGCCAACAAATGGCTACCAACACGAGTTGCTCGTTCCAACAGTCGCTCTTCTTCTATGACATCAAGGACTGCGTTCGCAATGGCGCACGACACTGGATTACCGCCGTACTGTAAAAAATCATTTATATTTAAATTAGCTATTTCTCGCGGTCTTCCCAACTCAATATATAAAGTATCCTTTGTGTGAAATTTTGCATACTGCTAGGGGTGGAAGGGATTTTTAGTAATGTGAACCAGCAGTTCTATTGCTAGTAATACTCGTATACCCTGTTAGGTCGACCTCCACGTGGCCCCCTCCCCTGGAAACCATCATGTTGAATTCCAGGTGCATACCACTATGGGCTAATTGATCTGCTTTTTCATTCTCATCTGCCATCCCTCACTGATGCCCCGCCAGTGTACACCAATAGCGAAGGCTAGGTTACCATTTCATTATCATCCATAAAAAAAATTATCCACTGCTAAGGCCTCCCCCTATTAGGGAGCTAATGATTACCACGCTTGTTAGGCGGGTTGGCAATTGTAGTTAAACCACAGTTAGTTGGGCATATTTTAAAAGGTAACAACTTTACAAACTTATTAAGTAGGATTAATTGACCTGTTGGGTCAATTAATAAATAAACGTTGGTTTGTCCCCTACCCAGTAGGTAACGACTGGATTCATTTTCTAATCGGGATAACAGATATGCTATCTATCAAGATTACAAAATTTCATTAAAATCGGTTTAACGATTTCGACTATCGTAAACGAACATTGAAACAATAATAAAGTAACAGTATCTTATACATACTACATTTTACTTTGGCGTTCTTGACACATATTTCAAACATACTTTTTTAACGATGCGATTAAAAATCAAGTATGTAGGTATTATCTAGCTGCAATCACATTGTATATGGGTGCTTATGCATAATTGTCATATTTTAGTAAAATAAGTAATATTTATATTTTACTAGGTATATGCATAACAAGGAATATGTATAAAAATCATTATATCTAGTTATTTTCGTTTTTAATAACGATTTGTCGTGACTTTGCTTTTTGTTGATTTGTGCTCTAACTAATAAATAGAAAATTTATGTTTAAAATTGAACAACTATAAAGATATAAGGAAAACAAATTAAAAAAATAACATGGTAAATTGTGCGGACCTTTTTAGCTTAATATAATATCTACTTTGATATTTCAAAATACCAAATGACCATCAAACATGTTAATGGCAATGGCCGTTGCGTAGTCGTGCGATAGTCGTAACAATTACCTAAATTAGGAATTACAAAGTTAGCTAATTGCCTGGTTAAATTAATTAGCTAAATATTTTACTCATTCAAAGAATAACTGTAGATACCTAAGTATAGCTATGTACTCATACCCATGTTTGAGTTTTATTTTCAACATGCCATAAACCCGACTATCCGTAGTTATATTTTAAGATTTCATCAAATAAAAGTATAATAAATGAATTGTATAATCAATTTCCAAGTTTTTTAATTAAATTAAAACCTACTACAAACCTAATGATTTGTTGTGATTTTTTTTTTAAACTACAAATTGAAATAAAAAAGAAAATTGCTAAATTCGCAGCTATATTAGATATTTAATGTTTTTAAAGCTTTTATTTATGAACGCCTGAATTTCTAAAGTAGAAAAACTCTTCTAATAGACGTATCAAAATAAATCATACAGTAGTTTTTAAGTGAGACCTTCAAGAATATAACTGTTAAAACCAAGTCCAATTTCGTGCAAAATAGTATTTTCGGAATATCAGAACAAAAATACAGACAGAAAAACCGACTACGTTTCTAAAAAATATTGTTTTGCTTCTATTGTTTTATTATTAATATAAAATTTTTCATAAATATCTCCCATATTCAGACGCTGTCTAATTTTTTTTTTTATATATTAGTAACCTTACTAAATAAAAATATAAATTTATATATGAGATTGCGCATTAATTAAATTTATAGTTGCTAAATTATATTCAAATATGTTTACTACCTTATTTATAATGACTAAATCCTACAATCCCATTAAAACTATTAAGTGTGTTTCATAATTTTTGTGTAAACTAATAAATTACTTACAAAGAGACAAATTACTCCATTAGCTAAAAGTTTAGAAAAAGAGGTTTTTTTATGAACAGGGGATTATTCCATAACTCATTGTTATGTTTAAAACTAAACTCGTCTGTCTATTCAACCTATAATTATAGTGGTGTTCATATATTTTTTTTCAAACCATTATTCAGTTTCCATATACAATAGATAGTTCCTATAGCTATACTGCTGTTTAACACGGATCCCGGTAACGAAGTCACGTTCTATTTGTTTCACGAATTCACGCTTCTATGTTAATTTTATTTGCAAGCAATTAAAGGAAATTACCGTATTGAAATATTCCACACCAGTATCAGCAAAACTCTTTGCGATTTCTGGTGTTGTGATAACAGCAGCGACAGGGTGACCGTTGCCCATTGGTTTGCCTATAGTCACTATGTCAGGTACCACATCTTGGGTCTCGAAAGCCCACATGTGGGTCCCAACACGCCCGAAGCCCACTTGGACTTCATCAGCAATACAAACACCTGACGCCTCTCGAACATGCCTAGAAATAAATATAAGATGACAATTATAATAATGTATAAATGTATATATATAATTATCCAACAAGGGATTAAACGCTACCGATAGCAAAAGATATTGTGTATCTGTGTGTGTATGTATGTGTATGTTACACACAATAAAAATATCCTCAAAATGAGAACCTATTCCTTCTTTTATTCATTTAATTTTTAAAAATATAGAACAGATACACATTATTAAAAAAAAATCTAAATCGACTCAATTAGAACTCATTAAAAAATGTCACATTCTTGTCTCTATGACCAAAATCTTTTAACAGCATAATTGACGACATATAAATACAAGATGATCATTTAATTGAGCAGATTTCAATATTTAAATATAATCATTATTGTGTTAAGCTTTATTTAGATAGATAGATAATTACTGTCATAACAAACATGCAGCTCGGAGTCAGATATTATCAGTAACCAGCTAATCTATAGACACAAATGAAAATCTTCCATAAGTGCGTTAAATAAGGCCTGTAGGATTATTTATCACTCATTATCACCACAGTTTTCTAACAAACACGACTGTTTATGCTATGTTACGCATTTCATACAAACTTATAACTAATATAATACGATTGTACAGGCAACATAAATTCAAAATATAAAAAATCGAGTCGATTTGGAAAGAAGAACAAAAAATAGTACATCATATCCAATGACCATAATAAATAAATATAATTAAGAATGGTATTTTTCCCAGTTGTGATATATGACATATCATAAACTTGGAATGATGATGATGACATATATAATTAGGATTAATAATTATGACTGTTAGTAGCCATCATTTCTCAATAAGTATAATGATAACCTAAACTAATATACTAGTATACCTACCTATTAACTCATGTCATTCGAATGTTAACTAAGATAATACAAATGATCTAATAATAATTTGCTTCACTCTGCGTGTTCTACCGCCTGTACAATGGATTGTGCTCAGAGGAATTGTTCAATATGATGCCCACAGCCGCTTTCTACCATCGTACGGCTCGCCATCGACAGGGAGTTCATACTCATGTCCTACAGCCTCAATGGTCGCGTACTGCGCGGTTTCAGAGATGTTTCCTCCCACGAACACTCAGATTATAGAATGAGCTGCCGAGGTTTTCCCAAGAGTTTTGCCACCTCAGTGGTATAAAAAAAAATCTAGTAATTCATAGTGTAAGCCTTTATTGATATTCGGTGCATGGGTACTTACAAAATAAATTTACCTAATATTATTTAATAAGCTAGAATTTGATAACAGATATCTTTTATAAATGGGACAAAATAGCGATATTAAACATCGTTATCTCTACAAAAGATTCTTCCACAAATAGTAGAAACATTTAACCGGTTAAAACAAGCTAGGTCGTTTGTATGTATTTTGTAGATAATAAACTTTTCCGCCTGACTGATTTTATTATAAACTCTCAAAGTAATATAATACTATAATACTGCGAAACTTAAGGTTTGATAACTTTATCTATTATTCAGCAATTATCAACCCAATGCTTTATAAAGTCATAGATATACATATAGAAACATCAGTTTAGATATATTTATGTTACGGATGCTGTTTAAATAAATTGCCGTCATTCAGAAAATATAAACTTTACAGTCCTGCCATTGTTATTAAAATTTAGAGACATATTAATGAAAAACAAAAATAAAGTCTCTTTATATATACAACTTACACGTCACTAACCAAAATGGTTAGAACAATTAAGAGCATATACTACGCAATATTCTCATTATTATTGTGTAGTTGTAGTTATCTTTTAATATTAGCAAGTTACATCGTAATCTATGGCGTCATCTACACATGTGAATATTAATTTGGACGCGTTCCTTTCGATTAAAAATAAAGCTTGTGCTTTTTTTTCACACGTAGTCATGTAATGTAAATCAAAGATATTCTTAGTATTCATAAATTGTGACTTTTGAATGAGTTGTAAGATTGATAGTGAAGAAGCAAATATTTATCAATATCAATTAGTGGTTATTTAAAATTAGAACAAACTTATTTAATATATTGTAATCACTATAAAAATATATAGATTATCCTTCTATACAAATGAATATTTTTTATTACATTTTTTACATTAATTTTTAATTTATAAATATTCATTTTTCAGTAGTAGCACAAACCATAATACAATCAATCGATAACACCATAATCCTCAAGAATGACAATGGTTATAGAATGAGCTCCCTGCCGAGGTTTTCCCAAGAGACAACAGCATGGGGTTCTTCAAAAGGGGGGTAAAGAGGTTTCTTCAGGGTCGGCAACGCACGCGTAATACCTCTGGTATTGCAGGCGTTCATAAGCTACGGTAACCGTTTACCATCAGGTGGGCCGTATGCTTATTTGCCACCTCAGTGGTATAGAAAAAAACAATATCCATGATTATATTAAAGTATACAGGCGATGGTTAACACTCTGCCATTCTAAGTTGCATAAAGGAAATGTACTAATCGTAATCCTTATAGATAACAAATGAGCTAACATTATTATTATTAAAAAAATTGCTGTTTGTCGCTTTGCCCCATGAATCAGTGTATAAAATATTCTGTGTTTTATTTTAGGATATAACCTATCGGGTGTATTAAATTTCCGTTCAGCCATTTAAGCATAATTGAGTAACAGACATACAAAAATTCAAATTTATAATATTAATAAGATACTTACTCATATACGCGTTTCATGTATCCATCAGGAGGTATGATTTGTCCACCGCAGCTCTGCAAGCTTTCCGCTATAAAGGCGCATACGCCGCCATTTTTCTTAACGATCTCTTTGCATATCTTGTCAACTTCAACCGCGTACATTTCTGCTAGCTCCCCTTCAGATTGAGAGTCATTCGGATATGTGTATTTTCCTCTGTATACATCAGGAACTGGCGCCTGTGTGATGTTAATAGTATTAGATAATTGTCTAATGCTTTAAAATTGAAAATACTCTTTTGATTATTAAATTTTTTAACTATTTTTAATTTGAAGTTATTCAACCATGTTCCATTCTATTTATTTATGACCTAGATCATAGAATATTGAAATATGTCAAAAAGTCCATAAAAATAGTAAATAATTAACAGTTGATTAAATGGAGCGGAATTTCCGACTAATGGTTTAAAATTTACTCATATTTTACAAGGAAAATGTTTTGATTTATCCATTACATAAGTTGAGCGAAACTCTTATTTAATAGAAATAAAACGCGGCAAAGATGGGTTCGCCAAAATTAAATTATCTGTTCTTTTATTCCTACGAACATAATGGGACCAAGTTAAGGTGCGGACCCACGTTGAGACATCGAATACGTGACTAACTTACCACATGAACCCACTCTGGCTTCTCGGGGCCTCCGGGTAGGTTCAGTTTGTAGGGAGAGACATCGATCATAGACGTAAGGTGACCATGATAAGCGCTGTAACAAACAGGCGCTAGTAGCACCCTAAAAACACTTCGAGTATCTCGAAGTAACGACAAGAAACATGCATACACCATTCACTCAATATTTGTTGGCATATTAAATATTACTCTGTGCGTTTTATTTTTTTAAATATTTAGGAACATTTTCAAAATTAAACATTTTCAGAGAGACAGAGAGAGAGAAAGAGAGCGAGAGAAATTCAAAATTAGAAAAAATATGAAATAATAGGGTTGTCTATAAAGTGGAATTTTATAATTTTCAATCTACTTATTCATACTTATTTTTGGACGCAGATAAGGTCTACCATACTCTTCTAAAAATCTTTTTCAATTTTATCCATAGTTCTGGATAAATTGAAAAAGATATTGTTCTTATATTGTTATAACCTATACAATAAAGATGTATAGTATGATATTATATACGTATAAAATCTTAGATTTGCAATAATATACAACTATTAACAATGGTACATCTTCAAAGCATTAGTAAATTTTATGTCTAATATTAACAATGTATGTTAACATTTTATCAATATCCATTTGTAACTGTAAACCGAAATAATTCCGTCATTGTACTTAATTAAAATTTTATTTATTTCTATCCAAGCTTTCGCGAGGTTATTGACATAGCTTCTTATCTACATCCATTTAAATTAAAGCATAACGAAATGTTTACTACAAACAAGATGGGTGTACATAAATCATTATACGCAGCATACTCTCAAGAATAAGCTGTGTATGTTACCTCAATTATACTTGAAGTATTTTTATTTATTATAAGTATCAAAATTTAACATAGTAACATTCATAAATATGAAAACCCATCTTTCTAACTTTTTTGGAGGTTCTCAGAAAGAAAATGTAAATCAAATTATATTTGTTATAACACAAATTACTTGTTCATTTAACTGTAAATATGATTTCAAAACGATTGACATTTCCCTTCGTGAGCCGTCCTTTGGAAAACATTCCTAAATACGCGCGTTTACAAATTACAAAAATAACATAAAGTATTATTTTTTGCCAACGCTTTCACCTCTCAACGTACTGTCACGCAATTAACAACCGAATAGCCCCAAAACCGAACTTATGAAATAAAGAGTTAAAGAATAGGAACTTACTGATCCAAAGTTACAACATCTTTGTTCTTAGTGTAAATCCTAGCCAATCTTAATGCTAGGTCATTGGCCTCCGATCCGGAGTTGACGAAGAAACAAACTGACAGTGGTTCAGGTAATGTCTTCACGAGTCTCTCGGCGAGGATGACCAGTTCATCATGTAGATAACGATTGTTGGTTGATATAAGAGACATTTGATTTCTGCCAGCTTCCACGACATGTGGATGACAGTGGCCAACTAATGGACAAACAAAAATTAAATTTTCTTAGGCTTTTACAATTGAACTTTTTTATTTTATTAGAAATTATAAAGGGATTGGCTACTTTTTTTAATATAGTAAATGCGAAAGTTTGTAACGATGGATGAATGAATGTTTGTTACTCTTTCACGCAAAAACTTCTGAGCGGATTTGAATAAAATTTAGTATATGGTTTATATACAAATTTTCGAGGACGAAGACGCGGGATACAGCTAGCAATAAATAGTGACCGTTGCTTGAACAACTAAATGCACTAAAGCATCGCCACTCCTTAAGATTACTTTTATTTGTCTTATATCTGTTATTAGTACCTACCCAAGCAATACATATAAAAAGCTATTGATACATATAGTAGATCTTAATTAAGCAACGCTAAAACAAGCAAGGTCATGCATAATACCATAGTAAATCCAAATAATTCTGTTGAACATAAAAAATTTCAGTTTTCAGAGATAGAACCTTCAGTTTTCATCAGATGAAGTGACACAGCCTAATTGCCATTCTGATGTCATATAAAAAAAATTAAAAATACTTTATGTGTTATTTAATTATTTTTTTTTTATTTACACACTTTAAATATCTAATGGCAGACTAGAACGTCTAGTTAACATTTATTTGAATATAAGTAAGTAGGACACGGACATTGGACGTCTTGAAGATAATATGCACGTAGAGGTTTCGTGCCGTACACAACCATCTAAATAATGTAAGGGACATTTTCGAGTTCGACTTATCTAGGAACTTTCAGTACTCATTGATTAAATTTTGTTTTTGTTATTCAAAATTGTTTTTGTTTTTGTTATTTAATTAATACTAGCAACCCCTAGCTTCACACATAGATAAGTAGTTGATCTTTAATTTTGTTGTATAGTTGATCTGATTTTGCTATTTTGTCTTTTAGTTTTTATGATAAGAAATATATTTCAATTAAATTAAATTCATTTATTAAAATTTTTAATTTGCTGGTCTAATGGTCAGCTATTAAACATAAATTAGTATTATTGATGTTAAATTATTTCAACCAGTCTTTTATGACAGGTTTAATTTCTTGTATTATTTATTCTTTTATATTCTTAGTTTTTCCACATTTTTAACCTCTTAAAGATATAGAAAAATAAGACAAAAGAACGGAACATCACGTGAAATTATTTGAAATTAAATTAATTTATTTTGGTAGTTTGTGATTTTAATTATTAAGATTTTATTATGACATTATTTCAAAATTTGGAAATCGTTGTTCGTAGCGATCAAGAGTGATCTGCGTCAAGAGTGATAAAGCCATATTTTACTACTAAAGCTACAAATCTTCAAATAAAATATTTACATACCGTGAGCCACATTATTGATGCAGTCCAAATACCTCTCGCCCGTTTCGTCATACATAAACTGAGCGACACCCCTGACGATTTTCAGGGGGGATGAACGGAAGAACAGCTGGCATGCAGCTCTGTTAGCAACAAAAATACCTTTATAATAATATAAAATATTATTTAAATAAAATATCTTTACATACCCATATTAATATCGGAATGCGAAAACATATCTATTTGTTACGGTTTAATAAAATACTGAATCAATCGAATCGCATGCAAAGCTAAAAAATTTATTGTATTTGTATCAGGGATGAAGTCGTGATTATCGTATTACATATAATATTTTTTTAACAAATATTAATAATAAAATCCTAATAATACAACATTAAGGCACAAAATATTACTTACTTTTTTTATTAAATACACAAAAAATACAGTATCAAAAATCTCGACCAAAATTAAAAATACGTCACTCACCCGACATGTTTCTCCCGGAGCCTGATAGTTTCAGATTTAGGCATCGATTGTAAATAAGCCATTGTATTTGATTATTATCTGAAAATTAATAAATTAAATAGTTGACACAAATAAAAAATTAAAAAAATATGTACACAATGTACAATTACTCATTAATACAAACAGAAGCTTACCAACTTATAAATAGAATGAATGAATACTACAATGTGAATGGATAGCGATGGGGGCGTGTTATGCTGTGAGGAAGCGTGTGACGTGATGCGTCACAAGCAAAGAACGAGCAAAGAATGCTGCATTACGTTAGCGGTTACTCTATTTTATAGAGGCGGGCAGAGGCGCGCCCTCCGCAAGTCCAATAAAAACAAAAGCATCCGTAATAGTGTTATCAGTGCTGATAAGAATACATCACGGTAAGTCAGCGACCACGCGGCGGCGATGACAACATGCTATGGGGCACACGGCACATGCATGGGCGTTAAGGGCAATACATATGAATCGTATTTTTATTATGCTTACACGTGATATAGGTAAAAGAAATTATAAATACCGGCAAATACATAGACAAAAATAATATTCAATATAAAATTTAAAAATAGAACGTATTCCAATAATTATTTTTTCTTCCCTCTTTAGTTTCTTTTTAAAAGACTTTAAAGAAGGAGTACCTGAGGAATAGCGTTTCTGCGCGTATCTCTTTGTAAACTGATATTTCCTTAGATTCTGGGTTAAAAAACTTATTTTCTTGTAACTGAATTCGGTTATTTTTTATAAAAAGTAGGTGCATATATATATATATATATTCAAATGCACCTAGTTTTTTACTTGTTTTCAGTTTCCCCTTTGTATTTATATACTTATTTGTGTTTTTATTGTTTTCCCCTAGGAATAGCTGAAAACAAAATATTCCTAATGAGTAGGTAAATAACAAATATTTAAAGATCTTCACACTTTCACCATTATAAATTTAGTAGAATGTCATATTATGTACATACGGACATTATTTAATCAGCGTAGGTAAGCATGTAAACATGATATTTGCATAAATACGATAATAACACTATGTAAAGACATATTTACTCTTATGGTAAACACACATGTATGCACGTATAAATTCACGTCCTTTGTCTAAAGGGATGTCTAGAGTTCAATGTCGGCTTATTTGATTTAGAAAACGAAATATCTAAATTGTCTTATAACATTTTAATACAATTAAAAGTCTAGATTAAATTAGTGAGTTTAAAAAAAATCTGTTTTATATTAAAGTTGATTTAGAACCTAGGAATGAGTGCCATCAACCGGTTTTGTTTTGTGCAAGTTCAATTTTTTTCTTTATTAGTCATAAATTAATGGAAAAAATATTACTTATTTCATTTTTGTAAATAGTTAATGGCCTAAAATTAGGAATAATTTTACTAATATTACTGAGGTCAATTTAATTATAATTAAATTATATATAGAAGTAATAAATATTTCAAAATAATGTGTTTGTAATATTATTCGTAACCATCGATTAGTATTACTCATTTTTAACTTTATAGAAGAAATACATTTATAATGATAATAGATTGCAGTGTTGCTAGTCGGTAAAATAAATTTTCTAATGTGAATGTCAAACAAGTTGACGGATCAGCTGGAGAAAATTACCTTAATCTATGTACGGAAGACAAAGTATACCACAATATAAAATATAAATATTGTTCATAATAAATAACTTGGCCAATTTAAAAAAATAAGGATCAGCGTAAACAAACAAAAACGATGAGGCCTAAACTCAGAATGTAGTCGAACACCTCTACAAACTTCCGTATAATTGTTATACTAACTTCAACCGTATGTTCAAAATATTAGAGTCAACTTTTATTTCATAACCAATAGTTTCTATAAGGCTAGAGGCAGACTGCAACCGCGACTTCCAATGGAAAAGGAGAAAATTCTCAATTCGCTCGTAATATCAACCGTATACTGAGCTAACCAAAATCATATGTGAACCACTTACTTAATCTGAGCTGACCCCAAAACGTTACGCCTCTTATGTCAGACATTGTACTGCACTAAATATATATTCAAGTAACAAATATGTATATTATTTTTTAAAATAAATTTCCGCTTGATACCATATCAAATTAGTAAAGAACCCTTATCAGTTAAAACAGTCGGCGAACCCTATTAAATTGCGAAATTGACTCAAAAGTATGGTCAACAAAATGTCCAAATATTCATATTATATCAAAATATGCAGTCAGATATCATGCTTATTCTTTACTTTATAAATGTAGCAGTTATATATACCATTAGATTTTAGTTGTTGTGTCTTCTAGTTTCTTTTTTACAACTCTTACATATCAAATTTATAGAACCACTGAACTTTAGACTTTCGAGATACTATGATTACCATAAAGGCAGCCTAACTTTTTTCATTTTGTTTTTATTATTATTTCACAAATAAAATCCTAATCTAATGTTAGCGGCTATTAGTTAAGATATAGACCCAATAACAACGCCAAATGCCAATAACAGCTAATCATTAATTATGTAATGTTGGCATGGGAGTTAAAAAAGTCATTGTGAACGAATCATCACGAGTATTTGTTTTTTATAACCCACCGATGTAAATGTACTAGTCTGTTAGTATAATGCCCTCAGCGCAAACGGCCTACTAAATTTGGCAGGATATACAAAGCAAATCCTATTATAATTTGTGTAATGTAAACTTTTTAAACCCTTGGTCATATACAGAGCATCACGGTCGCATGGCTCTGTTTGTGCATCATGTTGCATGCATTTTCCAATTAATAATAACAATAAATATTATTAAAGATACAAATTTTAAGTAATTATAATAACAAATATTATACATTTATGGCAAGATATAATATTAAAAAAATCTTTTAATATACGAACATTTGCTATATTTAACTATGAATAGGTATTAGCACCGTCAGAAGAAAGTATAACCGAAGTACAACGATTACGATGTACTTCGTATAGTAAATGTAAAGTATCTAAAAAATATCATATTTGTTATGAAGTTTTATTCTATAGGTATATATTGTTGCTTACCTACCAAATTGTCTCTGGGTTAATTTAAGGTTATATAATTTATATGATTGTGTATAACTAAATCTATTATTAAAGTGATAATTATTCCGTTGAGATAATATCATGTAAAGGTATGGTCAACGTAATGATAAGAGTCGTCAAGGAATATTTATATTTAATATAAAGATATGTTTAGCATTTATGAGACACTAGCTATATTGTGTATACACATTCATCGCAAGAGCGGGGCACTAATATTAGCGACATTTTTTTATGCCACTTAGAATGGCAAACAAGCTGACGGCCCACCCGATGGAAAGTGATAACCGTCGCCTATAGACATGAGCAGTACCATTGACATAACAGAGTTTACTATTTCGCCCATGACACCTCCCATTGCGTTGCCATTCCTGAGGACTCAGGTGTTATTTCTCTGTTGGTACCCTGTAAATTCACTGCCATATCCCACCCTTCAAACCGAAACAGCCATGCAAACATAATTGCTTCACGGTAGAAATACGAATGTGTCAAAGGTGCCCAAGCAAACGACTTCTGTACAAAGTCTTCCTCTGGTAAATATGACATTATAATAACTTGACTGTAACAATCTTAAATTTTTTATTACAAAGTTTTGAGTTTGTAGGATACCCTGTAGTGTTTTTTGTATCCTATTTGAGTACTAAGGTATTTGTTAAAAAAGCATCTAATTTTGATTTGAGTCTAAGGACTCGAACAAGCACTGGAATACTTGCCCGAATTGACTATTCGAATATTTCAATAGTCTTAAGTAATTTTTCAATCGATTACAAAATAAACGTTACACAAAAGACTAGTATTCGAATAGTACAGTACTCGAAACCTGTATTCGAATATCGTATATCCGAATTCTGTATATTGAATTCTTGAGTACCAGTAGACATTCGTATCGGCACTCGAGTCAACCTGACTCAGCCTGTTACTAACTAGACAACGAGAGGGGAAAAGGATTGTTAGTCATATCAGCTTATAAATATCCACTGCTGAACATAATCCTCCCCCATAAGGAGAAAGGGGAAGGTATTATTAATAATGTGGACTACGAGTCTGATTGCTAACAATATACCCTGTCAGATCAACCTCAATGTGGTCTCCCCTGGAATCCATCGTGCTATATTCCAGGTATATTCATAATAATGGCTAACTGGCCTTTTCATTCCCACCTATCATCCCTCACTGGTACCCCGCCCGCGTATATCATTAGCGCAGGTGGGGTTACCATTCAATCATCATCCATTAAAGACTACCCTCATATAGGGGTTTTGCCAGTATTTGCCATGCTTAGTAAGCGGGTTAGCAATCGCAATTAGGCTTTGATGACATTTTGAGAACGATACTGCTGTCAATCACTCGACCATTAAAATCCCTTAGTCAGCTCTTACGACATCCATGGAAAATGAAGGGTAGCCCATTCTATGCAAAGACCGTACGGAAAACTGTGGACTAACTGACTTGCCTTTAATATTTCAACAACACGCCTGAAGAAATGTAAGTAGCCACAGATTACTTATTAGGGATTATTAAAAAAACACCGCATCGACCTCAAATAATCATATAATTGCAAAAAAAAAAATAAGAATAAAAAAATATTAAAAAATTCTTATTTGCTGCCAGTACTTATTTTATAAATAGAACATCTTTGTTTATACGCAAAATGATAGTGTCAAGTAATAGTCAAACGTAAAATAACACAATCGCAAACAAACACATATACCTATTTGTACGGTAATCCTGCCTACAGAATTTTCCATCTATAAATAACGGCGCTAGAAATTATCGCAGTAGTGTCGTTAATGTCACAGGTTTGTTTGGTGACGTTAAACAAATACAAATTCGCCATATTTATGTCATCATTTTATTTATTAAAGATCAATAAACTTGAACGTACCTACCTACCTATCTTTATTCACATTAAGAGTCCCCAAAGACGATCAAACTGTAAATGTTCGAAACACGTAAATTCTGGTTTGAATCAAACCATTTAGATTTTTATTGCGTTAATTTGAGCGATTTATCAAAATTTAGCGAGTTTAATTATTGTTTGATAGTGTTTTTGTTATATTTATCAATGGTTCTGTTCATGTCTATTGCGACAATTATTTTCCATCAGGTGGGCCATCAGCTTATTTGCCATTATAATATATTTATCTTAAAAGCCGTCATTTTATTATCTTTAAATAGTCAATTTTTTTCAGATTTCTATAACTTTCTTTGAATGTAACCTCATGTGTAAAAACCAACATCAAGAATATCATAACATTTATTGATGTTAAGTATTAATATAATAAAATTAAAATAAATCAAATGAATTGAATCTCCAAACCGTGCAGATATATTTTAGAAGCCTTCAGACCATCAAATATTTCGTCAAACTAGGTAAGGTTTGATTCAAATTGTTTGACCGTGTTAGAGTCCCTTTACATGAAGATAGTAGGCAGCTAGATATACTGCACTGTGACGCGTGAAATCTTTTATTTAATTAAATCCATTTACTTAGGTAACGTTGGAAAATTACACAAATACCTACTCATTTACTTAATTACTTAAATCCCCTTCATCTCTGCAATCTAAGAGGGAGCAAAACAAAGAAATTACACGATTCTACATTATTTCTAAATTGTAATAAGTGTAAATATGGCTCTATAATGAATTATCATTTTAAT
This sequence comes from Galleria mellonella, assembly GCF_026898425.1. Taxonomy (NCBI): domain Eukaryota; kingdom Metazoa; phylum Arthropoda; class Insecta; order Lepidoptera; family Pyralidae; genus Galleria; species Galleria mellonella. Next base: position 8,371,692 of record NW_026442016.1, read on the forward strand.
TTACCTATAATAATATTTATATATGATAATAATTACAGAATTTAATGAAAATAATATTTTCATATTATACTATATTTAATTCTCAACATTTTAATGTACTACAGAGTGAATTTTAAAATCATATTCAAAAATTGTGTACACTATTTTTTTTTTAAGTCCAAGATAAAATCCAAACATTATCAACTTGAGGTATGAAAATTTTGATTTGAAATTATCCGTTAGTCAAAAAATCTCGTCCTTATAATGGCATTTCCAAATGTAATAGGTAGTGTAATTGACTATATATTATATGGTATAATATTAGGTATAAGATTTTACGATTAAATACATATATAATTTACTAAATATTATTATCTACGTTACTATCTTAACAAATACTACTACCACCTACTTAGTAACAAAATTATTTTGCCTTTTGCATTAGTAGGTACTTAGCGGTCTATTTGTTATCTGAAATTTTATATTTCTATTACAATATGAGTTAAATACGGCGCCCATATTATATTTTAAAGTAAATAAAAACCTCTTCAAACTAGATTTCGTCCGGTCCACAACCATTCAAGTTCAAAAAGTCAACGTCATTACCCTTGCTATCGAAATTACCCACGAGTGATATTTGTTTCCAATAGGTATCATTTGATCGTATTTATATTGCATGGTTTTTAAAGATTTTGAAGCTCTATAAGAATCCTATACTAGCACTGTTCATGTCTATAAGCTACGTACGATTACTACTTTTCATCATATTACATTATTATTTCAGCCGTTAACTGTCCACTGCTGGACATAAGCATTCCCCATAAGGCTAGTTTTGCCAGTAACTGCCACGCTTGGCAGACGGGTTGGCAACCGCAGTTAGGTTTGCTGCCCATCGGGATAGGAAGGGGTGGCCCGTTCTATGCTGGGATACACACGGCAATATATTCCATTAATCCACTATTCCATATATTACTTATTTATTCAATATAGGCACAGATGTAGGTCAGTAAAATATCAGAACAGAAACTAATTATATGAAATTGTGACATATACATACAATCGATAAATATATCTGGGTCTTCGTCATAATTGCTCGTAATATAATACTTAAGTATATTAAGGCAACCGTGCATGTAACACAGTTTATTCTGTACTTACCGTGTTTTTTTTTTTCTTCTTTTTTAATATTTTACATGTTTATCTACCAAAATATTTGAAGTATAGAAAATACATGGATAGACAGAGTCGTTTTTACCCGAGTCGTTATCTATGTAAAGACCCTCAGATGATGCAAATTTCAGAGGCCCTGATTTAAGTAGATAAGTAGATCGCAGATGGCATTTAAATCTCATAACATGAGAAAATGAAAACAAAAGGATAAACCTAGGTACGGACCTATTTTGCATTTATTAAATGATCCGTTATTCCTATTTGGTTATTCTAAAACTGATGGTATCCATTCATAAACTAGTATTTAACGTTAGCGCAAGCGAGGTTACCATACCATTTTCACCCATCAAAAAAATATCGAGTATTTACATATCTAATTAAACGTGTATTTACTTTTAATGTTACAACAATACGGCTTGATCCAGATCGATCCAGCTACATATCGAGTTCTCTTTATTTCAGTAGACCTTTATTTACTTACCTACCCATTCTGTAGTTTCAGCTTCTAACTGGTTTTAATAAAGCGTTTAACAATAATGCGCAACACGCTGACGCTGATTTGTTTGACTCACGTGCAAGTCACGCTTTAGTATCGTGAGATACATGCGGCCTCTTCGCTATTAAACATTATCGTCTCAGCCTAGTAATGAAATAGTACTTAGATAAACATGTTAACAACAAATATAGATACTTTAATTATAGATAACACATTTTGATTACACTATTGTTGATTTACATTAATATCCATACTGCATCTGGTGTTAATCACTAGATCCCGTTTGCTAGTGCTTCAATTATGATAATTAAATATATTCCACAGGAACACATTGCTGTGATAAAAAATTCTATATGTTAATCCAAGATCGACATACCCACTTGTCTCACATGACACCGCATTTCATCGAAATTTGTCAAATCATTATTACAACAAAATATATAAAAAAAAGAAAACCGCCTATACAAACTTACATACAAAACCTATTATGACCCGATAGTAATACAAAGACATTTTTGGTTTCAGAACACAGCTCAATTAAATAATCATAATTATCAAAAATAACAACGCATAAGTCAGTAATAGCGATTTTTTTAATAGCTGAGTCTTCTTTAGCCTTAGAAAATTATGTAGATTAGATACGGTCTCAAAAGCAGGCCTAGGCCATTTCGTCACTTATTAGACCTGATGTCAACTGCTTTTTCTTCATACACGGAGATGCCTACTCATTGAGTGTTGGTTCCCTGTAATTTCACTACCATATGCTCACGCTTCAAACCAAACACAGCGACGCAATCACAGCAGCTCCACGGCAGAAACACGAATGGGCAGAGGCTGCGTGGGCAGCCTACTTTTACACAAAATTTCTCTTTGATATGTTTTCCGTCTTAGAAGTTAATAAGTACTTAAATATAATATATGAAGGACAGTTATGTCTGAAAACAAGAGATACAGATTATTTACTCAATAAATAATAAACTACTATTGAATGTAGGCACTCACCAGTGGTAATTTTTTCGTTCGAAGCCTTAATAAGACATATAAAAATCTTAAAAAAGAATAAGTATGTTCGAGTTCAAGTATGTAAAGTATTAGGCAAGTAACTGTCCTATTTACTAATCAGAATCTCTTCATTAGCAATTAGATAAGATGTATGTATGTTCATTTTGTTCCTTCAAATATATTTTATCACCATTTTTATCGAAGGCCATAACTTGAATCTGTAATAATATACGGAGACATTGAGTTAAAGATAGAAGAAGAGTAGACAATGGACTGGATACAACTATCATACGATGTACTAACTATACCAGAAATAGATATATCTTGCTTGATGTATATCTGTCATAAACCTCATTGAACAAAGGCAAATTAACTTAGATATAAAAAAAATCTGATATGTTGTGACTCATTTTAAAAATCGAAATCCCCAATTGCTCCATAAAAGAAAAACATAACAGAAGAAATCTTATGTAGACAACGGTTGCTAAAGACTATAAATATAAATGATGAATCACTAATATTAAATAGATTAAATGGTTTCTAACCTTGGAAGATAAAATGATGGTATAAGGAAATCTTTAATAAATAACACACATTTTAAATATAGAATAAGTATATTGAATAATTAAATAATGTTACTTCAAATATGTTGCCAAAAAAGACTTATATGTGTAATCGTAAAAGTAATAATAAAAATGTTCTAGAGGTCAAAATATGTCGAGTTCGAATGGAAACATACAATCTTATACATATGTGGGTATATTGCAAATAGATAAAAATATCGTATGTACCACACGTTATTGATTGACATGCGAACTTGAAACTTGTCATCACAAAGTGTTCAATAACAATGTTTGTTTGCATGAGAAGCTACAACATGTTAGGATCGACACGTTCAAACCAGAAATCGTGCAAAACAGTCTATCATTTTACTAATTAATATTAACTATATTTTTATAATTACAACCATTTGCGACAACGGAGCAAAATGTCTAGTGCTATATCAATAAATATTATATAATGTATGGGCACTTCTATATTTATGCAGGATGTCATGAAACAATTTTAAGACGTACATATGAGAGTGACAGACAATTCGGTTTTGTAATAACTATATTGTTTTCAGACACCCTGATCTTTAAATAAGACTTCACATTCGACTATTTCAGTGTTCTTGTCAGTCTTACATCCTGCATGCTGCAATGTGATGTTGGTGGACAGTGTACACCAAAAAAAAAAAAAACGGCGCGAAGATAGAACTGTTTGTAAAATTTATTCATTAAATAGACTTCAATTACTTCGAAAAAAATCTATAATGCAACTGTGAGCATAAACTTAACTTGTGATATTAAAAAGTTTATATACGCTAACAAACAGTAATGTCTTCTTCACTGTACCTTTTGCAAATGAGTCAATATGTATGCTATATGAATAATAAAATTACCATTCTATTTTTATTACGTACACTAATAGGTAGCCATTTCAACACTGCAATGGTTACATATTTTAATAGGCGGAGACACCACACTTACAAAGTGTAATTAAACTACAAATTGTGATGTATAAAACAATTATGCATCATTTAGAACTAAATAGATTTGCTATACTGTAACTCTCGATACCTAACCGACTGTGATGTGACGTAGTGTTTAGCATTTTCTTGAGTATTACAGGACAAAATATACAGATTTTAAACGAACAACGTCATAGTTGTTTTGACTTGACGTTCAAGAACTCCTGTTTGCAATATATGACTAAAATTACATGTACCTAACGACTACTACAAGATGGAAGAGAGTCAATTTCGGTACAATCTTTTCCCGTTGTAATTACATTTCATTTGCTCATTTCTTTGGGGATATACTCTAATCATATTATATATATAATAGTTAATAAATATTTAGACAAGTGTGGAAAAGACATACGAAGAAATTCATCACATCTAAAGTACAGGGATATATAAGTTGTTCTATTAGATATAGGCACTCGTGGCTTTACGCCGTCAGTAAAAATCTTAACGAGAACTGAGATATTGCAATACTTGACTTTATTTGTAAACTTCAGTCACTAGTATGTCCAATCCACATCGTGTTTCGGTACACCTGATTCACTGTTACCAATAATAGTATTGTAGAACAAAAGGCATCATGCTCTTGAACTATTACCGATATATTGTATGAATAACATGTTTATATATAGGTACAGTTTTTAAATCAAATACAAACGGATATGTGATATCGATAATCTGCAAATCAAAATACCACAACACTCATTAAACGGCCCACAAACTTGCCGAATACGGGCAAATTACAACTATGAACATGCATTAAAAGTCTAATTAAAATATGCTCCGTACTAACATTCTATATTACGAAACTAACGATATATTTATCTTTTTTTTTTTTTATTATTAAATACGCTTTAAAGTGTAAAAATAGTTTTTTCAGACAAATGTCAAAGCACTCTTTCGTCATATGGAGAAGTGTTATGCTCTCTGACAAAACTATAACAGAAATTGTTAATAATGCCCAACGAGCACAGTAATATTAAATACTGCAATATCTAAATGTAAATATGTTTGGTAATTTTAGTCATCTAAGTAGGAAACGCTGCAAACACAAACATTATGTAAGTAGATGCAGATATGCAAAGTAACCATGGACGGCAAGTTATTAAGAAACTATTATATTACCCAAAAATTATGCACTCTATTAAATATAATCTCTGAGTGCAAGTGCTTAAGTTTACAAGATTTTTCGAAGAATTACGTACTCTTAATGAAGAAGTAACGGCTGTACGTTTCGCTCGTTCGTCGCAAAGAAACGATGCAATAAGTTATAGTACATTATGGATTCTAAATCATTTGAAATAGACTTGTAAATCGATCTACAATTATTGTATAACAAATTATATGTCAAATTACTGGGCATACCAATACCTAAACACAGAAAAAGTAAAAGAATGAAAAGTAAAATAGTAATTTCGAATAACGCATTTTAATGAAAAATCATTTCAGTTCAATTTTATGTTATTATCAAAATAGAAAAGAAAATAAGACTCATTTTTAATCACATTATCTCGAATTTTAATTATGATTACGAGCTTTATGAAGAAAAGCTTAATCTCATTTCTGGAATTGCTTTGCGACGATTACGCTATGGAACTCAAAGTGCATTATTAACGAGCCGGTTACAGCAAAACTGTTGTGCTAAATAGTAGTAGACAAAAACAATCAATCGTAAATACTCTACCAAGGAATACTATTGAAACCAAACCAATCAGTCCAGTCAGAATTCCGAAATCAAAACTGCTTAGCTTCCATCCAAACTGTACGAACTTCAATTTATACTAACTAGCATTCTAATAATTTACTATCTACTGAATGCTGAAAACATTCACACTTTAATGAATGCACATAAACATCTATTTTATAAAGATATTGAACTAAAACTACTTGGACGCTCGTCTGGCAACAAATGCCTCATTCCAATGTCAGATTTGTATTAAGGATGAACACTGTATTCAATCTTGCCTATTCTAATGTCTAGGGAATATTATACTAAAAGAGAAAGCTGGGCAACATACATGTGACACGAACGACAAAACTGTATCGTATCTAATCTGATGGGTCGCGACCACAAGCGTTAATTGATAAGAACGTTAAAATCTTCCTATTTGTTATTTTCTCTTTACTGATATCAATATTTTCACGCTGTTTTGGCATAGTATTACTTTTGGCACATGATTAAAAACGCAATCACATCTCTAATAATGTTTTATTTTTTATAAATAATAATTTACCCGTATATAGAATTTGTGATCGTAATTATAAGAGATGTTTTGAAAGACTCTTTAGATAAAATACTTTTAAAGTATTCTATAATCAAAATATAAATATAATAAATACCGACACGCTGTATGATGGGGAAATTATACCTGGAAAAGCTACAAAAAAGTAGGTTAGTCATGTCACACGGAATCTAAGAGAGAAAAAAACTCGTATGGTGGAAAATATCATAATATAGCGACAGATATCATTGCATAAAATCTACCAACGCAGCGCTTAAGACTTACAAACTTTGTACGTACAAATATAACTATTTTTAGATATTCAGAAGGTCGCGACCCTAAACGTTATTATACTCACGATAATAATTCGTTGATGTACTTTCGTACCATATATTATCATGATAAAAGGTAGTTGAATTGTCGATTGTTTACTTATGAATATGTTACTAGGATACGCAAACCTCTAACTGCATTTGCTGTCAAGGCACAAACGGATGCGTTTTCCTTTGCTCCGACGACATATAAAATAGGCACGATAACATCCCGCTGTGTATTACACTTTCCACACAACATTCCGTATTTAATTTGAGCAATTTCATATTTTATATACGATGTCGGATTGACACTTCCATTTTATGTATACGGTAGCTATTATTTGATGTACGTTCTTAATTTAATTATTTATACTGAATATAAATACGTGTCAGTTAAAATAGTACGTCGCAATATAATACTTATGCATTTTCCGTGTATTCGATATAATGTTGTATACTGTAAAAAACGCTATATGATATAAATTAGATAGCTTACAATCATTATTAAATACATTTATAAAATGATATTTTAATATTGCTTCATGGTTGGAAGATCTTATTTAGTATATTTTGTATTATTTTATTATACAGAGATCCTTAATATATTCCAATAAATAGTATACTGGGACACAAAGTACACAAGTTACTATTATACGTAGGTAGATAATGTATATAAGTCTATCTGACTTTGGAATGATTTTCAGCAAATACAAACTTAAAATATTAAATATGTCTTCACATTCCTATTCCCAAATCTATTCATACCTTACTTAGTGGTTTATAAGAAACAATTATTTGATATCAATCATAATAGTTGCTATAAGATTTAAAATTGTAACCAAGCTTAAAGCCCACCCAGTAGGATGTGATAACTGTCGCCTATAGATGAGGATATCACCATGAACACCAAAAGATACACTATGAGGCTCATGAAACGACTGATGTATTACCATTCTTCAGATTTAAATTGTTGTCTTTGTAACCAGTAATTTTACTGCCATAATGGAAAAGTTGGATCAAAACGTATACCGATTCAGTATTATGACCAACTAAAACCAGAATATTGAAATAGCTAATAATAAAGCAAAATAGAATATATATGTCAAATTAATACCATGCTTGTATTTGTTGCCAGCGCTCGTACTTTACATTATATATTTATACTCCGAAGGCTCTCAAGATGCTACTTTGCATTACAATATAATAATATTATATAAACGTGTAAATAAAGTCACTATAGTTAATCGAACGCACGTCTACATTTATATCCGCAAGACGTATTACATAAACATTCATGAAACTGCAAATTTCGACAAGAGAATATCAAAAATAGTGTATCGACGGTCATCGCCTACATTCTGTCTAATATTCTGTAGTCTAATGACGCTATTTTAGGTCACTTGAAACATCTTAAGCCAATCCTCAATATAATATGGACTATTGTTATAATTTTGAAACGTCTTATTCATTTTAGACAATAAAATTGTCATGTCCAAAGTTGCAATCAATTATAAAGCGACAACTTTAATGACACCTAAGAGAGTCTATGAATATTTATATATACCGAATAGATTTTAAGATATAGTAATGTCAATATAGTTGTCGGTTTACACATGTTTTATTTTTTTATTTTAATAAAACCATATTTACGTAACCATTACATCCCAAACACTAAGCTTAACATATGTTAGCATAAAATACTCAAAAACTTTAAAATATGCATAATACACTCTCCCGTAAATATAACCGATATTTTGCTCTAATACAGAAAAGAAAATTAATAAAAAATTATACTAAACAATGAAAGGAGAATACATGATGAGCGAAGTCAATATTTTCTAGACACTTACTCATTAACATTATGACAAGAGATCTTCAAAATAATTCGCTAAATAAAAACTGGTTTAATCGTACAGATAATATCTGGTGGACAATTGTGACTTATACATTTTTTTCTTCAAAATTTCTTCATAATAAACTAAAAGTTTAAAGATTTTTATTTCAATATTCAGAGCCATGCCAAAATATTAAAACCAGTGGCAACAAGACAGTTTGGAAATGACTAGTATGTCCATTGTTGATATCTGGTAAAAATTTATATTCATTCATTTTTTTTTATTATTATGATTACGAATGTTTTTTTTTTTTTATCAGTGTTCAATTTCTATTAAAAAGTGCCAATACAACACCAAGTGCCTGGGCCTCCGACTAAGATAACATGTAACATGGAAACACAAAAATAAAAATACACCTAGTCCTGAGTCTATCTAGAAAAGTTCGTTACTAAATTGAGCTAACCGAGAATCAAACCTGAAACTTCATTTAGATGAAGACCCCCCACTACAGAGTCAGTGCACTACAGAGGCCATACACTTTGCTATGTCTTTACAGATGTATTTAATACACAATGTCCACCGAGCATATTATATTTGGAATTATTACTTGCAAATTATATATAAATATAAAACCAGTTATTCGTGAATTTTTATAATACCAACAACATAATAATAATTGCGATAGTAACAAAAAAAAAAGGTATAAAATTCAAACTAATTCCTTAATATTAATATATGAAAACTAAATGAGCTCATCTGAAGCCCCGCTGGTCTCCGACGGATCCACAAACTGACTAGCCAATAGTACAGTCAAGTAGTAAAGCGGACGAAAAACTAAGATTTTGTGCAATAAATACACTATAAGATAAAAAGAATAAATAAAGATGTCATACAACTAAGTCGAGATGTCATTCCGTCATTTATAATGCAAATTAGTGAAATGTTGCTAAACTCCTTTGTTAATCAAGCAGCGATAGTCTTTAACTGTCTTATAATAGAGTACCAATTACAACCAAATCTCACGACTATTTTAAGCACAACCTTCAATATGAGCTTGTAACCTCTCCGTGTTAGTGATAAAAAGGAAGTGAATGGTTGATAATGAGAAATGGATTAATTACGAATATAATATGTACAAATTGAGATCTAGTTTTCGATGATGGATGGTTTGCCAACATCCTAACAACTCCACATTGATACACTTTCTACAATAGGGATTGGTATGTGAAAAACAATCTTACTAGATGTAACCTCACGCGCGTTTAGGAGTTAGCAACATTTTTCAATGATCAATATTCTGTTCGTTTGTTTTTACTGAGATCGATTACCCTCTAATCAAGTTAAACTATTACTAACAGAGGTATTTCCATCATTTTCAATACGCAAATTGTGATATTTGTAATAAAAGTGTCAATAAATATATAAATATATCTTATGCACCGTATGCATGACTTTCACTTTTATATTAATGTCATAAATCATAATCGTTATCTCTAATGCATTCAAATAATCGGATCGAATGACTATAGTGCACTAGAGACAAGTGTCAAAACTGCTATATTATTGAAACACTTCTGTTTCTGTCAAGAAAAAAGACGGCTGTGGCTGACCGTGCCCACGTCCGCTTCAGACACCGAGATTACAAATAGCACAACTTATAATATAGTTAGAGAGTATGTAGATGGTATAGGAGCCGGTATCGCGGCCATCGCCTGTAGTGTGACAGTTTGCGCGCGGAGCACCGCACCATACAAACTATCGGCTGCCGACGTCATTTGCCGTTCGTTTGCAGTGCCGCGTTCAGTTGCGTCCATAGATCTTTCTTGCATGATTTTGACCTGAAAATTATGTTTGCTATCGACCACTGGCTGTGTAAATGAACCGTAGCGAGTACCTCGCTTGAAACATGTATTAACATAGTAGTTTATTTCTACTATAATGAAAAAAAGAAACATTCTCCGATTTGCTAGAAAATACAAAGCAAAAGAATAAGCAATTTATTATGTTAAGATGATATTGTGTTATTGGTACAGGTCAGTGACTTTTCCATTTAAGTCTTTTCTTTTGTCATCATCATACATACATACTACATAATCTTATTCATCATATTTATAATCTCAATACATATATGTAACGAGAATTTTACGAACTTCCAGATATGAATTCATAAGGTTAAAAAATAATATAATGCATTAAAAAATGTATTTCTTAAATGTATCAATTATTACAAAGTATATATATTACAATGGAGCCGTGAAAGAAAACATGATAATAAGTATATAGCAACTTACCTGCGCAAAGACGCGAGCCACTCTTTGAACTGTGTGTTACCTTCCGGTGTCAATTGGAAGGCTGTTCGCGCAGATAGGACGATGCTTACAAATTCTTCATACTCCACCGATGTCAAGTGGTACAACTTTTGATGTATGCATTGGATGTACCTAAACAAAGTATGTATATATTAAGCTGCAAATTATAATGACTACAATTCATGTGTTCTTTTAAAAATATGACTGCATTTAAATGAAATTCATATTTCTAGGTTTGAATTTAAAAATTTAACTAGCTGGCTAAAAATTTAAATTGCAGGTAACTCGAGAAGTGTGGAGTTTTGAAAATGAGAAGAGCGTGAGAAGCAGAGAGTATACAAAATGGAAAAGTATGTAAAGTGTATGAAAAAGATGAATAATGAAATCTGCAGGCACTTTACATTGTATGATGAGCTAGTGCATCCCGCCCACCAGCCAATACGTAGACATAAATCATTCAGCAATAACGCCCTTGCCTATACTAACTAACCGATATGTTTATCACAGACATGTAGGTTGGGGTAGTGTGAAAAGTGTGACAAGTGTTGAAAGCGTAAAAATATAAGAGGCGCGGAGAAAGTTGAATAGAATATGACAAGAGTAGATAAAAGTGTGAAGAACGTGGAAAATATCGCATGTTACGGTTAGTGCAAATAGTACAAGTATGGTTTTTTGTAAAGAATGATAATGAAATGGTAACTCCACCTGCGCTATCGGTATACGCTGGCGGGGCAACAGTGAAGGGTGACAGGTGAGGATGAAGACAGGTCAATTGGCCCAGTCACCAATTGAACAATAATTAACCACTATGGTTTCCAGAGGGAACTGCGTGGAGGTCGACCTGATAGGGTGTATTGTTAGTAATGGAGCTGTTAAATCTTATTACTAACAATCCATTCCCCCCCCCCCCCCCCTCCTCATCGCGGTAAGTATGATATTTTTAATGTATAATAATGAAATAGTAACCCCGCCTGCGCTATCGGTATACGCTGGCGGCGGGCACCAGTGAGGGACGATAGGTGACGATCCGGTAATAGTAATGGTAACTTGGGGGGAAAGGGATTGTTAGTAATCGAGACTGAGAATCCCATTGCTAGCAATATACCTAACCAGATCGACCTCCTCGTGGTTCTCCCTGGAAACTATCATGGTTAATTCCTGATGAATTCATCGTGATGGGCTAACTGGCCTGTTTTCATTCTCATCTATCACCCTTCACTGGTGCTCCGCAAGCGTATACCGTCAGTGCGGGCGGGGTTACCATACCATTTTCATCCATAAAAAAAAGTAATGGTAACTAACATCTGCTGGCACTTCTGCACGAGCGGCGCGAGCGTGCCGCGCAGGTGCTGCATGACGAGGTGGTGCGGGCCGCCGCGCGCCAGCCAGTGCGCCGACTCCACGCACAGCTCGTACAGCACGAACGGCGACACCACCGAGTTCACCGCGCACACGCAGAACTGGTGCAAGTACTGCGCGCCCAGGTGCTTCGATATGCGCAGTAGCCACTTCACGTGCTCGCCGTACGGCGGGTTCCTGGAATATTTCGTAATGATGATGAGTCTTGTTATTTTTATATAATATAATAAATTCCTACTATAGATCGATTTCAACTGAGTCATCATAGAATCAAACTCGGTTGGGCAAAGGTCTGCAAACATCCAAAATATATCAATTTGAAGAAAAAAGATTTAATAGTGTTCTTTTTTTTATACCATATAGGTGGCAAACAAGCATACAGCCCGTCTGATTGTAAACGGTCACTTGCATGTTGCTAACCTTGAAGAAACCTTAATAAACCCTTTTTGAAGAACCCCACACTGTAGTTTCTAGACAAAACCTCAGTGGGAAGCTCATTCCATAGCCTGAGCGTCTGCAGGAAAAAACTCCTTTGAAACCGCACTCTAAGTGACTATTTAGGTTCAATAGGCACGTATATTAGTTATAATTTAAGATGCTTAAAATTTATCAGTGAGCTAAAAGAGGGATACTTTGGTCACATTAAACACAACATTGCACTCCACATACAATGACAAACTTAATTGCACACCTGCCGAACTTGTTCTGCGGTCGGTCGTCGTGAACCCTCCTAGCCTGCGTTTCTAAGGCGAGCATGCCGACCCTGTACGCGGCGAGTAGTCGCCGCAGCTGCGCCTGCGGCAGCGGCGGCGGGCCCGGGGCGGGCGCGGGCGCACTGACGCCGGCGACGCTGACGTTGGCCACGCTGGCCGCGCTCACTGCGCTCACTGCGCTCACTGCGCTCACTGCGCTCACAGCGCTCACCGCAGCCACACCCGGTGGCAGGCTCACGTTGGCCACGCTGCTGTGGGCCGCCGGCATTGGCGGTGGAATCGGTGCTGGGTGCTGCCCAAAATAACAATAACAATTACACGAATATCAATATTAACACAATTAATTTAATAATGATTTGTAGTATGAACTAAGCTTCAAATTAAGAAAAAAAAAAAAGAACAGATTTATTACAGATTTTAGAAACATGAACGACCTCAACAACACACAACAGTTTACATATTATTCTTTGTATTTCATTAAACGATGTTTGTGACACTTAATATTGATGTATATTATGAGTATTTCAGATGATATTGTAGCCTGAAATATGATCCATTGGAGCTATCTGAGTCATTTGAAGTTGTAAATAGGTTGGAGAAAAACGGAAGTTAGACGAGATACTACATGGTTGACCCAGCAACATTTGCGACTTACGCAAATCGCAATTTGTTCAACATTTTTATACAAAAAATGCGTTTCGCCATGTCGCCTTTCGAAAAAACTTACAAGACGCATTTAGTATCACTTTCTCGGGAAAAAAATTAAAAATTATAACACTATTCCCAGAATAGTATGCACGCCTTCCTTAATGAATACAAAGTTATAACAACGTCACATAAATAATCTCACATTGACAGCGATGGGCGGCGGATGCGCAATGTGCTGCGGGTGTTGCGGGTGCGGCTGCGGATGAGGCGCATGGGCCGCGTGGGTGGTGTGCGGCGCGTGGGCGGCGTGCGACGCGTGGGCGGCGTGCGGCGCGTGCGGCGCGTGCGGCGGCAGCGACGGGTGCGGCGGCGGCGCGGGCGCCACCAGCCCGCGCACGAAGTACGGCGGCAGCGCGTACTGCGCGCCCGGATGCGGAGCGGGCGCACCGCCGTACTGTATGTACACAATGTCTTCTTTTAAACCATAATAGTGTAAAAGAACGTCGACACGTGACTATTAATATCACTTCAAAGAGATACCGCTCTATATATTTTGTACAACTCTATCTATATTCATTAGTATCATTGACGCTCAGTGATACGAAAACTTATATAAATCATACAAACGAATATACTATATGACAGAATATTCAGTCAGCGATCTATATGGCCCAAGACAGTGAAACCAGAAAAGCATTCAGTGGAAGAAGCATTCCTGGTGGTAACGATCTAAACCTTAAAGAATCCACTAAGAAAAAGAAATCCTACCCTTTAAAACGAAACAGCCACGCAAGCACAACTTTATGCATTTTTTACACACCTTTCCCTAAAAAAAAACATACCTGTAGCTGATATATATGCGGCGGATATGGATGGTAAGTGAAGGGATACGGCAGCGGGTACGGCACAGGTAGCGCAACGGGTGGCGGCGCGCGATAGTGCGGTTCGTCCGGAGGTTCTTCCTCGCTGGCCTGCCGCAGGTACAACTCGTGCCAATACCGCGCCACTGTGTACAGCACCTCGGGGTACACGCCGCCACCTGCACATATATACCTCTTTATCACATATTTATGTATATAAGCTAGTAATATGAGATTTCGTCATACCCTTTCACGAGTATAACAACAAACTACTTGTGACTGATCTGCTATGTTTACTGCTTATGACTGATTGAAAAAATATACCTAAATAACTCTGTGAACAATTAAAATAATAGTCATTGTACCCATACAAATATAAGATTATCTTGTACAAAAAAAAATTAAAACAATCACTGCTGAGTTTCTTCCGGGTTTTTTTCCAATAAATTAAAATATTCTGAACCCAACAGGTTCGGAATTTATTATTTATATCTTAGCAGAATTATAAATAGTAATTTTTGTGTGTAGGAAGACAGTACCTTTAGCGGCAGCCTCTACGGTAAGACAGGCACGCTCAAGCATGGCATCACTCTGTTCCTTGCACTGCAGCACGGCTCGCTGGATTTCATTATAATTAAGTGCATGAGCATGCGGTAACACTGATAGGGCTAGCTCAGCCGCCGCGCGAACCGTCGCCACGTCACGTCCTGATGAAGCCTGGACACATACAAACAAAATTGTTTACTTTCATAAATTATATTTATGTAATTTGGATAGGATAATGTTGTACCCCATTTGTTTACTACCCTGTTTATTAAGAAAGAATACATAAACTTATGTTCAAAAGTCGACAATATTAAACTTTCCAGTTATACTCTAGCTATGTTTATAATTATTTGTATGCAAGTAATTGAAAATTGCTTGCAAAATATATTTTACCTTGTCGGCAATACCAGCTGCTTCTGGTGGCGTCAGATGTCCTTCCCAAGCATCTATAAGAAATAGAATGGCTGGCGCACCTATGTCCATTGCTTGTCCTAAAAAAATTAATAATGTCCATCATTATTTATATTCTGTCTAGACTAATATATATGTAGAAGCCTTTCAGATCATAGTCTGGGCATGCAGTTAAATTATCACATTCAAATCCGGCTCAAAGGACCATTAGAAGTATTACAGTTTCATAGGTGTATGATCTATAACATATCCTATGAACCATTTCCAGTGGGAGATACTTTTAATGAAAAATAATGCTTATAATCACGCGATATGAAAGATTGTAATGTGAACACAGATTAAACGTAAGGAAACAGACAGACAACATATACAATTATGCACTATCATCACAAGTGTATAAAACCAGTTCTAAACACTGTTCCACTACTAAAAAGGTGCACTTCTCACATAATAATTCACAAACCGTGGAAAGGAATGAATTGTAAATATGTAGGTAAACTAAATAACAACTAACCTGTGATCCAGCTGACATGTGACGAATAAGTGCGACTTAACCAGTTTGCACTAACGCAATTATGAAGGCCCAGTGCATATAGACCTAGCTGAAATGCAGCCATGTGTAAACCTCTGAAAAAGAATATAATAATTAAATATATATTATATGTACTTATAATACTCATTTCAATTTTTTTCTATTTCATTGTATATTATTTCAGTCTTATCACTTATTTTTTTAGGAACTAAGATTATATTACCTATGAGGGCCATGATGTTCTCTGGCGCAAGAAGTTTGAGTGAAGAGGCTGGTACTAGATGAGCCACCAGCTTTGAAAAGCACCGACTTTGCAAGTTCAAACATAAAATGTGCTGAGGCTTCCGATGGTTGATTCGGTACGGACGGGTAAACACGTTTCCCTTTATATCTGTAACATAAACATTTTATACAGTAAACATTGTGTATTCATATATTTCTAGCTTTCAATAAAAACTGAAGTTACAAGGAGTCAAATATATAATGTTCGATATTATACCTAGAATCCTTCGGTCTTGCTAGCGGTGGATGCTGCGGGTGTTGTGTATGCTGAGGGTGTTGAGGATGCTGTGGGTGTTGCGGATGCTGTTGATGCGGCGGATGTGGATGTGCAGGCGGAGATCCGCTGCTGCTTTCTGCTACCACTAACCGCTCCATATCCGCTACCAGAGGACACTGAGGTTGCTATATAAGACACAATGTCAATCTCATTATCATCATAAACCATAACAATTCATAGTATACCATAACTCCCATGAACCTTTGGCAAATAAATAAAAATCATTATTATTCAAGTAAACTTAATTTTAAACATTTTCGAATAGATATTTCTTCTGCTCCTATCATTCAATTTGGTATTCAACTTCAGCAGAAAAATAACCAATTAACACAAATGAGAAATTTTCTTTACAGAGGACACAACTCTGATGCATTGCTGGCCACATGTCACTTCCAATAAAAAGTGAACATTATTATTACCATGCTGGATGAGAGAATTGCCAAGACATTTTATTTTCAAAGTTACAAATATGCAACCTGTCAGTTTAGATTACAAATATAGACAAAGAAATGAAAAATAGACGTAACAAAATTTAATAAAACTAACCGGCGGTGGCATGCACAGCTGCGCATGCGCCGGGTGCTGCGGATGTTGCTGGTGCTGTGGGTGTTGCGGATGCTGGGGATGCTGCTGGTGTTGAGGATAGGCTGTCGGCAGTGGAGCATCAGGCCTATACGCGGAGAGGCGCGGGTTGTTCGTGTAGTACATGCTCACCATCGGCCCCTTAGTCAGCTGGTGGATTTCACGGTCCAACAGCTGCAAACAATATGTTTTATAAGATTTTGTTCAAAAATAAATATTTGATTAAACAAAAACAACCGAAATTAGTTTAAAAATTACAAGGATATAATTTACTTAGAAGCTAAGTTGTGGACTGTTACTATATTAAGGTAGCGCGATATACGTCAGATATAGCTGAAATTAAATGAACCATATTCTCAATTGTTAGACTCAGTGTATAAAAAAAAATAACATAGATCATCATATTTGAATAATAGATTCATTGACTCTGTAATTTCATGATAGAGAAATGCCAATCTGAAAACTTTAAACTGAAAACAATTTTTGGCATTTGTCCAATGCTGAAAATAGGGCTCGCCCATCGATTACCATATGGCACGACCGCAAGGCAGTTTACCAGTAACTATAAATGACAGAAATTATGAAGACGATAATAACATACCTTATTCATTATCCTGGCCAATTTAACAGGATCATCTTTGTAGAAAGAGAGCAATGTAAGCGCTAACTCTCCGCGCTGGCGCCTAGTGCCCTCACATAATAATGGATGTTCCGCTTCAGACACATTTGCCTTAAGCCCTAAAGCAGCTACAGCTGCTTCGAAACCCAAGGTTTCATCAGTGGGTACTCTTGCCTGGCAACATAATGGATAAGTTTGTAATGACGACATAAATGTAATGATGCGCATTTTTTGTTTTTAAATAAAGTTAGAACTCACCGGATGTTTATTTTCTTTGTCAGTTGCCGATAAAACGAGGACATCAAACAAGAAACTTGCCAATGCAATAGGCAATAGAGCTGGGCCACGATTCCTATAATAATCAATTTAAATACATTAATTATAAGGTCGAAAACAATACTATTATTATCCTTTTAAATTAAAATAATGAATATGATATAATTTTCGAATGTTCGGTGCGGCCTCTACATATATATATATATATATATATATATATATATATATATATATATATATATATATATATATATATATATATATATATATATATATATATATATATATATATATATATATATATATATATATATATATATATATATATATATATATATATATATATATATATATATATATATATATATATATAAGTAATTATAATAGTATATAATAATTAGCCAATTTCTTATATAAAAAGTATCTGATGCGTGCGGAAGAGATGCAGCTTCAAACCTCGCTGCAGCTAAAATTTTAATTAAAAATGTTGATTATCACTCTCAACAAAATTAAGTACATGATTTAGTTAATAAAAATCTAATATACTAGATTATACTTACCTCAGGGTGCCATCTCGAAGTTGTTCAGCCTTTTCGCGAGCTAAAGCAAGCTGCTCGGGTCCTGTCGGCAGTTTCTTCAACAAAGCGACTAGTTCAGTCTCCTGATTGTTCAACTTCACCTCCAAAGCCTTCGTACTGGCGGGCGGTCGGGCCATCTCGAGTGCAAACAAACCTACTCGGAACGCTAATTCGTGATGCTCGCTGAATTCCGCGAGAACCTGTATAAGTTTGTTACTTTATGATTTAACTGTTTATATTTGTTATATTTTTTTTTTTATCTCACCTTGCATCTCTACTTACATATAATTATAATAAAAGACTGCCTGTGAAAATGACCACGCATCGTGTGTCAAAAATCAATGTAGATTTTGATGGAAGTTAATAGAGTAATAAAATAAAAATTTAAGCTGAATTGTATCAAAATCTGAGTTAATAATTCTTTTTAATTAATTAATCTATTTTTTTTTTAATTCTTAGAACTATAAATGTGACATAAAGTTACCTCTGACTACCCCTCATCTAATGGTATCTGTTATTTATTTAGAATAAAATATCAAATGGAGGCAAATGTAATGGACACACAATGTATTATATTCATATTTCTTTTTATTAAGGAATTTCTCGACTGACTCTTAGCCACAGTAGAATATCAGTGTTTTGCTCTTTTGAGGGCAAAGCAATAAACTGAGTTGTGACCATTTTGTGTTACTATGACACACGCATGAAAAAGTAAATTGTTGTTTTATATATTCTGCTTTTTTTTTTTTGTTTATTGCTTTTTTTGTTTTTGATTCTTTATCTCTTTTACTGTGTATCTGTATTATGTGTATGTTTGTATTGTTATTTGTGTGCTGTAAGTAATGCAAATACATTATCTATCTAATTTAGTTAAGGAGAATAATATTAGCAATTAGTATAGAAATAACAATGACATTTTATGTAATTGAATGTAGTATAAAAATGTTAAGAAAGAGTGAAGGTGTTTTTGTATATGTGTAAATGTTAATGTGTGATTAAGTTAAATTTAGAGTCGATGTCTTTTCGTATAGACGAACGTATGTCGACCAAATAGGCGACGTGCTGAAGAAGGGCCAAATTAAAAGTACCCGTAACCGGCGAGCGTGTATGACAAGATTGATGGATGTGGAAGAAGCGAAAGAGGTTTGTTTGAATCGAAACATTTGGCATTCCATTGTTTCTGTCTACCCTAATGGGAGACAGGCGTGACAGATATGTATGTATGTCTTTTCGTATCCCGTGCCTGCGTTTTTATATAATATAATAGCCTGCGCTCTTTATATCACAAGTGAGACATCAGTTAGTGATGACAGGTAAGATTACAGTCAGGAAAAAACAAAAAAATGTTACGAATTTATCATGATGATATTGATCAGAAATTAATCACAATGATTTCCAGAAAGAAATGAGTACAGATCAGCCTGATAGGATATTATACAGTTTGTTAACTAACGAAACATTTTCCTAAAAAAAAATCAATGAATACTAACACTAGTTTTAAGCAATGGGTTATTATTGTCTTAACTGTCCACTGCTGGACATAGGCCTCCTTTATAAGAAAGATATTTTGCCAACACATTAGTTGGCACACTTGGCAGACAAGTTGGCAATTGCAGTTGGGCTTTACAGATGTTTTAAGAAGGGTGTTGCTGGCAATCCCTCGACCACTTAGTTCCCTTAGTCGCCACCCATGACACCTACAGGAAAGGAAAGGAAGGCCTATACTATGCTGGGGTTACAAGGCAAGTTAATTAACGTACTGTATATTAATAGCTGCTAGAGTCAATAACTACCAATTAATCTTCCCCTCACCCCAATCATGTAACACAAACATTTTATATGTAAACATTATGTATTTATATATTTCTAGCTTTCAATAAAAACTGAAGTTACAAGGAGTCAAATATATCTGTATATTAGCCGTTAGAGTCAATTACTACCAATTAATCTTCCCCTCACCTCAATCGTATGCGTGTACGTGAGTCCACTGTGCATGCATGTATGTGTTCGTGCGTGTATGTTTCCGTGCGTGTGCGTGTGTCCGTGCTTACGCGTGTATCCGTCGTGCGTGTGCGTGTCCATGCGTGTGTGTGTTCGTGCGTGTATGTATCCGTACGTGTGTGCGTGTGTGCGTGTGCTTGTGTCGGTGCGTACGCGCGCTACTGACCGTGCAGAGGAAGGCGCACTTGGCGAGCGTGGCGGAGGCGAGGCAGGAGAGGCGGTGCGAGGCGGCGCACAGGCGCGGCGAGGGCGCGTGGCGGCGGCGCGCGCGGCGCGGGTCGTGCGGCGCCGCGCTGCACGCGCCCGCGCCCAGCGCCGGCGGCCGCGCCAGCAGCTCGCGCGCCAGCCGCGCGCCTGCACACGCACACACACTCATACCATCGCTCCTTATATATTTATTACTTGTTTCCAGAGACTATGCATGCGTCAAACACTATATAAAGCATCCTGTGTGTTAAGCTAGGATAT
Source organism: Galleria mellonella (assembly GCF_026898425.1). Classification (NCBI taxonomy): domain Eukaryota; kingdom Metazoa; phylum Arthropoda; class Insecta; order Lepidoptera; family Pyralidae; genus Galleria; species Galleria mellonella. The sequence continues at coordinate 8,392,738 of NW_026442016.1, forward strand.
AATCTGTCCGTGTAATAAATTTCATTGAAATCCGTTCAGCCGTTTAAGCGTGATTAAGTGACAAACATATTAACATCTCTACAAACTTTTAGTATTAAACAAATTAAAATAAAACCAAATTAAATCAATTTAATTTACTTTATGTCAAGTCTTGCAAATTGAAGTTAAACTGATTCCTTCTAACAGGTTTTATTGAAATTTTACATACAACACAATATTATATTACCTATGGTTCTAATGATAATACAATATGCAATACTTGATACTATAATACTTTCAAAATAGCCACCGCAACAAGATGGCGGATGATGTATATTTTGTCAATCCTGTCAATATAGACATCAAATGAAAGAATTTGAAAATTAAGGTCATCACAAAAAAAAAATCAAACAAATTGATAACCTACCGTTTGCTAATAATTATTATACCGAACGTACATACAATAACGAATACGAGCAACATACCCAGCGCGCACGCTTCCCGTGCATGCCCGTGGGCCTGCAAACCCTCGGCGCGTGCAAACGACACCTCCCAGCCGCACTCCCAGCCTTCCAGCGTAGCGCCGTCTGCAGTACCACTCGACCCGGCGCCTGCACCCGTACTGCTAGACCCTGACGGCTATACAACAAACACTAATTACTACCGTAACACTGACAATTATAATGATTATATATTATATATTTATATATTAATTTAAAACAGAGGTGTTTTACCTCTATAACTTGTAATTTTAACAAGAACATAAAGTCACCTTTATGGCAACAATATCAAATAAAACATTATACTTGATTATTGAGAACAAACAAATTAAGCCAGGCCCACACAATCTATACATAATGTTTCATTAAATTTATTTAATTAGACATTGTAGCATTTAGTAGCATTTTGATCCATAGCTCAGATCTTTCGGAGAAACCACTTACCCAATTGAATGTTAAATTACCAAATTTCTGGACTATTGAAAACTAAAGTATATATTTTGTACTTCAGACTTGATTATAATCTCCAATCCTTCAAGCATAGCATAAACAACTAGTGAGGCGACATAATTCAGCAAAATATTTTTTTCTTCACATTTCTTTCATGTCTATGTTTGTATGTGTAATACATGTTGAACTATTATATAAAAAAGAATCCTGCCCATTGATACCACCTTAACAAATGAGTTGCACCAACTCTTCCCAATACCGACTAATAACTTCAACTAATTTATCATGAACACTCACAACAGCGGTCCCAGAACTGCCTTCTCCTGATACCGCGCGGCGAGCAGCCGCAGCATCGTAAAAGTACAAATTGCAGTCATCATCCGACACTGAGTCGTCATTCGATATTCGTCGTTGAGCGTCGTCCGATGATACGGGTGGCGAACTCGATTCTTGCGAGTCAGTGTCTCCGCCGCTTTGCTGAAGGATCTCCTCCTCATTTTCACAGAAACCTATATAATATATTCTCATTATATTCTTATTTTTAAAATACATAATAAATAATAAACTATTTATATAGACAACATTATAATTGCTCCTAAAAGTAAACAGAAGCTTTTTAGAAATATCTTATAATATAGACTGACTAAACTATAGAGATAGAGACTGAGCCATAGAAGCAATGGCCACATAAAATTAATCACAGTAAAAAGGTGGATAATCGGTTTCACAAATAAATTAACAGGTGACTTATGTCAAAAACTCACCTTCCGACGATACACTAGAATGGTTACCGTCACTGGGACCAGAATCCCGTGGAGGTTCATTTGGACCTTCCCCAGAACCACAGGGCTAAAAAAAATATATAAATACATTTTTTAATACAAAATCAATTTTTTCATATCATCTTTAAATCAAAGTCAATTACAAAATTTGTTATAGTAAAAAAAATAATCATTAAAATATTCTAAGACATCTTACCTGGCCGGAGGGTCCGGGAATAGCTAAATCGACATTAATGCGACTATTTCTATGTACTATTGTGCGATGACCCTGCATCGATGTATCAGGGTTTGTCAGTCTATAGCTGAGAGACATTTCATTATTTAAAACGGCTTTGGAGGAATTCACCTGGAAAAAAAATTGTAATAATAATTGTTATATGACATTTTTACTATTGCTTTTATAACTTTTTAAGGAACCTAAGACATGACGCTTTTATTATTATTTTATTATTAAAAAACTTTAAAATGGTGGTGCGGATGAATATAAATGCGTTGCGGCGTAGATACAGAATGGGTAGGTACCCACTCTGTACTTCAATAGACTGTATTTGCACGGAGGATTGGCACGACTTTCTGGTAAAGTAGAACTGCCTGCGAAAATAGAAAACAAAAGAAAGACAGTTCAATATGAGTGGATTCACAATACCTTGAAGGTAATGGTTGGAACATAAATGGGATCTGGGGGTCTACCATAAAACGAAATTCGGAATTTTCGGATTCAATTTCGTGTTTTCGTTCATACCAAAATCGGCTCAGTAAATGAAGTTTAACATTTCGTTCGTCATAAATCCTACCATGAAAGTCTATTTATTAAATAATATTTTTAATCAGTGTGTATTATGTAATTTTAACATCAAATTAGTTTCGTTTGGCCCCGAAATTTCGTTTAGTTCGATCGTTATAATAAATACGTATTTACATATTGTATATTGGCACTTAGTATTTCCCAAAGAGGGTTGACGTCAGGCAGGTGGCCGGTCGTAAAACTAAAAGCCAAATCTTTTTGTAATATGGATAAAAACATATTACGCCGACCCCAAACAATAATTGGGATAAGGGTAGGAAGATGACATTAGCACTTAGTAGTTCTTTTTGATTACATAACTCGTTGCATATATAATCTATGTGAGATACTAGTCATACCAACCTGATGAACACTCTCGCTCTGCTTATCAGCATGTCTGAATATAGTAAATGGACTGTGATATAACGGGTTCAAATCCTTTGTGTATGTCACCCCTGGTATCTGATAGTCGTCCCATTCCAGAAAACATGCTTCCATTGCTGGGTGGAATCCCGGAAATACTTCGTTTTCGCTGATGCCATTGATATATGGAGGATGGGAGTGCGCGCGAGTATGTCGCGTATGCGAGGAACTGCCCATATGGTTGTTACGATTCTTAGCCACCTAATATGAAATAGTTCTGTTATTAGTAAAACAATAAACAAATTTAACATACTGTTCTCTGATATAAGTTTTATGTGTACACACATTTTATGAATGAGACATTTGCCATAGTTATATACTCGTATTTCTTAAGTTCCCAATTTACAAGCTATAACTACATTAAAGACAAATTACTAAATAAACGATTATTTTTTCTCCAAAAAGTAAAATGAAACCAATACTATAATTAAAAAGTTTGACTGAAGTACCATCATACACAGTGAAAATTACTTAGTTTAGAAATTAAACCATGAATTAGTGATAAATGACATAGGCGAGGCATCTACAAAAATTTTATTTTTTTAAACATGGTAATGGATAATAAAATGAGACACTAGACTAACAAAGTTCATTACTTTAGTATTTTTTTTGTTTGATTATATTTTAATAGTGTGTGTATTTGTTAGATTTTTATACAAATTAAGAATATTAAATGCACATTAAGAATTACAAACGGACCTAGTCAAACAGTTATCTCTTATAGACATCCCAAGTAATGTTTTCTGCATAATTAATTCCAATTACTTTAACCTAAAATTATGACCATCGATCTATTCTTATAATATAATTTGTGCTAACTATCAACACAACAACGCTATTAAGTCTAGAAAGCAAAAATTTTTAACATAGGTTAATAAATCTATGTCCTAATGCAATAGTATAACAATATAAACATCCACTAAGAAAGATTTTAGAAAATTTCAACATAAAGGAGAAACACGACACCACGCGTGCAAAGCCGCGGGCAACAACTAGTACTTAATATGTCATAAACAGCTTTTATAATTATTTCTTACCTTATCGAGGACTTTCATGTGCCATTGAGCAAATTGTTCGTGCAGTGTATCACGTTCATGAGGCGCCAAAGCTGGATTCAATGCAGCGAGCCGCCATAATACAACCACCTGATAAAATAAAATTAGTTTATATAATTTGTCATCGGAATTCGAATTTATAATTGCAATTACTGTAAGCAAATAAAGGTATGTTAATTAAGAAATACTATATTTGCACTGCATGATGATAGTATAGGGTATTAAAGTCTATTAAGTGTAAAAAAAATACTATTTTTTATACTACAAATTGGTAAACAAGCATACGGCCCGTCTGACAGTAAACAAGGTTACTGTAGCCTAAGAACGCCTATAACATCAGGCATGTACACGTTGCCGATCATTAAGAAACCTTAATACACCCTTTTTAAAGAACCCCATACTACAGTGTCTAAGGAAAACCTCAGCAGGCAAATCATTAAAGGTTTTTGTGACATCCTACTTATGGGCAACAAAGCCTTATTCAGAAATGTATACCTCATCACATAGCGACGAACAAGCATGCTGGGCAGCGGAATTGCCTCCGCCACCGCCATGTTTACCGCCTCCTCCTCCTCCACCCCACGCCACCAGCGCCGCCTTTGTGCTGTACCACCACACTATAATCTGTGTAGAGAAATAAAACCAAAATATTAATATGATATAAACACTATTATATCATACTACAGTAAAGTATAAAACCATTCACTGGCATCCTTTTACGAGTGCTCTACCGACGAAACTAAATAGTTGTCTCAAAGAAACATAGGTCAAATAATTTCAAAATGTTTGTATCTTCATACTCACGACAATTTAGGATACAACTAAATTTTTTTTGTCGTTTTGATCACATGTTTCAATCCGACAAATATTTAGTTTTACTGATAGAAAACAAGTTTAGAAAGCATGTATTTACAATATTAGTAATGGAGAAACTACATAACTGTTTATCTGTTTCCACATCTATATATCAATGTTCTTTATATACAACTATGTATTTTTTTCCTAAGATATTTGTTCTCAGGTTCCTAACATAATCAATCGATATAATTTGAGTGGCACTTATTATTACTCACCTGTTCACATGCCATAACCTCTTCAGTAATAATTTCTAGAAGTGGTATAGCGTTTCTGTCATTGCGTTTGAACATCTCCCTGACTATAGACAGTAGATTCCACATGCCCTCTGGCTCCCTCCCGCGCAAAGGTCGTAATAGCGATGACCACTCCGCTGCCGCCGGTGGTGCGCTTGTGCTTAGGTAATTTACGTCACTAAAATAGTAAGTATACCCCAATTGTTATTATTATTAAACATTATATCAAATTAATAAAAAAAATATTAAATCCTACGAGTACAATCTGACACCAAGTACTAACTTTTATATAAATTTATTTAACTTCTCCTGTATTAATTGGTATAGAATAAAGTAGTAAAATTTTATTTCAAGACAATATGAATAAAACATACTTTTGATATTCAACGACAACACATAATTTAATGGAGATTAATAACTGTAACCAGTTTTTTAAAGACATTTACATGAACCAGAATTAGTCTAAAATAGAAAAAAAAAATCATCTTCATCTTAATCATTATTTTTATTATTTACATTACAACTTGCCCTACAGTACACTGAAATTGATATATGTTCACCAAACATAATGAAGTACCAATACAACACTTACCTAAAGACTATAGGGGCTGGAACACAGAACTTGACTAAAATCTTATTGATATTGTTGTGCAAAGTTTTCTCGTCCAGGAACCACGAGGTGTATTCGTAGGCCGAGGCACCTGCGGTTGGGTCAGGAGCGCCACACGTCGTGTTTATAAGATTCGGCTGAGCTGATAATAGTTCGTCCAATATTCGTTGGGCTGTTGGTAACACTTGGCGAGGCAGCTCCCATATGAGGTATTGCGCGAACTTTTGGAGCTGATCTCTTCGTAACCGTTGCAGAGATTCTGATACTGGCGCTCTCAGACATACTTGTGTTGGCTAAAATACAAATTTGTCTAATGGTGTATACAAATTTAAGTAATCTTGTAACTGGCGTAAGTACATAACCGTACAATTCGGGAAGGGAAAGGGATTGTTATTACGCGAGTAACGCCTAGTAAATTTGTCGAAATATATCAAATGACTTGATTATATCCTCATGCATCATCACTTACTCGTTTTCTGTCAGAGTATACCAATAGCGCAAACGGGGTTATCCCTTAAAAATCTCCATAGCCAGAATATGATCTCTCAAGAATTCTAATCTTTAACAAAAGTGGTAGCAGTTTAATGCTCTAAATTTGCAACGCGGTTATAGTACAATGTATGGGTCCCCACATAAGTACCATAAACGTCGTGATATAAACAAGGTGTATGATACTGCTAACGTCATAGACAATATACAATTATATAATTTGACACTGATTTAAAGGGTATTATTCAAAGATAAATAAATAACATATTATTATAAATAATTAATGTGAATAGCTTTTAACAACCCCTTATTCAGGACCAAGTAAGAAGTTATAACTAAATAAACTAATGAATTATTAAATGGAAATATCTACCTATTTCGTTCCAACACTGATTCATTTAAAAATTAGAGCTGCGATAAGGAAAATATGTGTTCAGGAAAATTTTATAACAAAACACACTACACACCTAAGTAACATTAGACTGTTCTTTTTGAAATGTTTTTAATAAATATCACATATTCTTATTCATATACAAAGGTTACAAATGCATATATGACACATCACTATTATTTCATGTTATTGAATTAAAACTTGCTACAGCATTTCCACCAAAATACATATCACTTTATGTATATATTAAAACTTAGTAATGAATACTTGTATATTATATAGAATATGTGTTACGTTAAAAGGCAATAAAGAATTACGTTAAAGAAACCGCCCATTGCTGTTTTAACTAATATTATAAAAAGAAAAATTTGATATTCGTTTTCAGATGGGTAAACTCAAAAAATACTTAACTAAGATTAAAAATTCTTTCATCTATAGAAAACAAGTAACATGGGCTGTATTTTATGTATCTTTCTACCTATCTACTCATAGAAAGCTGGGGCGCGTCACTAGTTTTAAATAAAGATACACCATTATAAGCAGATTTGAAGAAAAAGAAAAACAAACAAAATGTTACTACAATGTCAAAACATAATAAATCCTAATTCATAATGTAATAAATAACGATGTATAGTCAAGATAACATCAGTAAGCTACCGTTGTCAGATCTCTGATATTTAGGTCAGTTTTATTCTTAGCAAGAGAAGTGTGATCATTATAAAAGTTAGGAAAGATTAGTTACCTTCCTGCCTGAGTCATATAATTGAACTATAATTACAACCTTACTCATCGAATGTAATATAATTTATATGTAATATAGTTAATATAATTTGCAGTAAGCAAATACATGCAAATACATGGCCTACGTCAAATAACAGAACGACCCCTCTGCCCCCTTACTTCACAATGAAATATATACAAGCGTTCACACATTTAACATATTTCTATTTTATGACGTGAAACTTAATTACTCAGCTATGTGAATCTTGCTACCTTTGTGATAAATATAAATTAAAAGACATATATTTTACAGTTTCAAACAAACTTAAAGGTTATGGATATGGATTTTCTCCTTCACTTAGATAAATTATCTGAACTTATCATCCATCACATTGTTTTAAAGCATAAAACAAATACAAAGCAACAGGCGACATTGTTTTATAGACACTAACATAGCCCATTAACATTCCACTGTAAATATTCCACTATTAATACACTCACCAAATTTATTGTTTTAATGGTACATAATTTTATTTTATCTATGATACACTACATATACAAAGGAATGGTGACATATTGTATTGTTTCTACACCTTCATTTAGAATATATTAAATAATATTTTATAGAATTTACAATTAATTACTTACTAGGTGTATTCTGTAGAGGCAAACTGCTACAATATGTGAACACCAATGTGCCATAGATGAGCATGTACAGTTGCATGATGATATCCTTTGTCGGTCAAATGTTACTGCTACATTGAACTGAGTACGAGGCATAGTAAGGATAACTGTTGCTGACAAGTGGAAGCCTGTAAAATTAATCAGAAATTAGTAAGGACTTAATTATTGAAATATGATTTTAAACATTTATTCAAAACTAAAATTATTGTCACCTGAATTGGCAGCATGACATTGTTCGAATATAAATAAGTGAGCATTAGTGTTTTACATACCCCACAAGTTTAATGCAAGTTTATTGAGTGAAAGGATATTGAATTATACTGACAAATCAGGAAACTACCTGGAACATATTTGTAACTTACCAATTTGCAGTACATCTTTAACAGCTCTATCGCGGAACAGATGTTCTCCTCTCTGGAACTCATCCGCTGACCCATTAGCCAAGCAAGAATACAACCGAATATCATCTTCGCTATCAGGAAAACTCCAAAATGCAATTTGTAACTGCAATTGCTCTGGTACTGGTGGATATACATGTTCCACAAGTTCAAATGGTATATGACTTGCTACACACTTTGCTGCTAGCTCACTTAGAGTGGACACAGTTTTATCTGAAAATTACTTTTCTTTAATTATATGTCTAAATTTTAGAGACATAAATATCTATTTATCCCTTAGGATCACTTGATCAATAATGTTTATCAATATGTTTCAAATTCTTGTCAATTGTGGACTTATACATTACAAATTATAGACAAATGACTTAACAAAACAGCACATATAGTATAATTATCAGTAATGATATAAAATATAACTAAATCTAGGCTGATGTATTCTAAATTATTACATTTGACAAAAAACAATATTTTGTTCCCAATTCCCTCTGAATAATATTTACTGTTTTAAAATTTTTACTGATTTATTTTGTATATTTTATGTACGTCCTTAGTGCTGTTTATATTAATAGGCAATAGCTTCCATTACTAATTTCTATCAAATAGGCAGTCAGCTTATTCATCATTTCAAGAAATATACAAAAATACTTAAACTAGTTTAAAAATATAATTATATTTTTATCATAATATTCAATTTGTTAAAAAAAAGCCTATAGCACAATAAAAATTATAAATCTCATCAATATTTTAACTGTAAGAAAAATACTCATAAGGGAAGTCAATAATTCATTTATTAAAACTAAATGTCATTAGTATAATTTCATTGTGAAATATTGAATGACTTCAACTCATCCTTTATTTATTTAACACTTTATTGCACTAATATTATAGAAATAGTTGAAAGATTTTCAATAAGTATAGTGTTGCATAAAAGGTGGTCTTATGCTGAGCAATCTCCTCCAGGCAACCTTTGGGTAGAAGGGATTATAGAAGGAATGATTAGGTGCATATTAAAAAAAATTTAATGTGAAGCTAAACATACATAAATTAGAACAATTATATCCATACATAAATAATATACACAATACTAATATACATACTCCTTGCAAACACTTGTAAAATATTCAAAGTGAAACTTCTTAAACTCTTTGTTCTTTTCAAGTTCAATCTCTCTCTTTCTTTCGCTCTCTCTCTCTCTTTCTCTCTATCCTTCTAATTCATCTCTTTAGCAAATTAGCTTAATAATTTAACATAGGTAAATTTTGACAACAAGAATATTATAAATTCTATAAAAAAGGCTATAGTCAAAAGTTATTTAAATTAATAAATGGAAATATTACATAATATGGATTATTTCACTTAGATAAAAGAAGTCTATGAAGACTCAAATAGAAAGGCAATAATGACAAAATATGGTTTACATACCCCTAAATTACTTATTTCATAAACTTAATCAGCTATTAACACTAAAGATCTTTACTATATTATACTTAATATTATATTACTTATACAAGCATATGATATAAACATGTATGAGATACATATGCATGTTAAAGACCCATGAGAATTATGTCAAAGTTGGTGGCATTCTATAATTTACCCATTATCTAGCTCATTGAAAAAAGAGGTCTTTACAAGTATAGAATCTATAAATTTCAATACATTGCTTTAATATGACATCTGTTTATTTTTATAATAAAGAACACATAGTAAATACAGATAGAAACAAGTTATTTTTAGAATCTGTAAACCTATATTGTTAAAGCAAAGGAGTTCAAACACAACTTCTCATTTATGAATTATTTTTCAATTTGTTCTAAAATGTGAAAGTTGTGAAAGTTTACTACAATTATTAACTTTCATACATGATACACAAAAATTAAATCAATATGCTATATATAAAGACAAAGCAACAAAGACAACATCAGAAAGGGCCGGGATTTTAAATGTATGGTATTATTAACTGCTTGGTGCACTACAAAGGTAAATGACTTCACAACACCTGTTCTTTGTACTGCAACACTATAAACATAATGTACCTATCTAATTTCGCTATCTATAGTACACCACATCAACACTCAAAGAAAATATGAACGTATAGCTGTTATGTCATCAAATTATGACATAAAATAGGAATATTTTTAACTTTAAATAAGCCAAATCCATGAAATATTCAAATTCGTCATGTCGATGATTTCAAACAAAGGATCAGCTGAGTGAATTACCTTGAACGGCCTTCTTAACAGTTCGGGGTGCAAAAGACATTTGAAGATTTGGTCGTCTCCATCCTCGCCAGTTATTACACAAACTTTCAGGCTCGGAGCTCCAACTACACAAAGAATCTTCTTCAAAACGTTCAGAGTCTTCAAAGCTAAAGTGGTCTCCCTCTTCCCAGTCGAGAAGGGGAGACCCCACGTCGACTGGGGCAGCTTGGCGACCCCCTTTGCCATTATTATTTGAAGCCCCCGCCACTTTAGCTTAATTTACTTAAATATTTCCACAATAAAATCCGCTGAATAATTTCAGCGAATTACCACAGGGGGGGGGGTCACTTCGGTCAGTAAATTAGCATAACTATATTTTCAAGAAGTTTTATGTAATTAAGGATAAACGTTCAGAAAAAGAATGATTGAAAATAAAATACATCACAAACTATTGTATGAAATGAAGCAAGTGATCTAAATAAATCCCCATTGAGCACAATAACAAATATGGCCGAAAAACGTCCCGTCTATCCATAGAGTTGGTAGATTTTATTCAGAGACATTTTTACTTTCTTTTATTTAATCATAGACAGGCTAAAACCAGAGATAATAGAATTATGACCCACCGGCATAGAATAAAAATAACCTGTATACCTAGATATTATCTTTATATTTTTTATAAAGTACAAACAGCACGAAATCTTGAGAAAACTTACATTAGTAGAGTAAGTATATAAATTAGTAATGCAAAAAAGAAAATACATAACAACATCAGCAATAATATTTTACTTATGTATCTCACTTTGAGATATACAAGTAAAACACTCATCCACAGAATATTGAAGGTGATTTAGGGGAATATAAACAATATAAGTTCATTTTAACGTTATGAATTGAAAATAGTTTTAAGAGACAAACATGACAGATATGTATATATGCAATTAGTATAATTAGAACTAAACGTGTTCTACCCTAACAACAAGAAATTACATAGGAGTGATAAAAATGTGAATTCATAGCAGGCTAATTTATAAAAAATGTTATACGGCCGTATAACCCTAGCAAATTCAGATACAACCTACTTGCATACTTTCTACATAAACTGTGTCGAATATATAATCTAGTAATATAAAATTTATCATTGATAAAAAATTTACATATCAAACATTTTTTATACACTAGCCTGCTATGAATTGAGAAAAATAGCAACTGATGGTGTTTCTTTCGTCCTCTTTTTACTAATTATATTTGCATAAGAAAAAAGGAGGCAATCATATAATATACAGTTTTTATTTCATCATTCTTTCTATGTAATTCCTTATTCTTAGGTTCTACGTAGATATAACATAAATAAAATAAATACAAAATTGTACATTTTCATGTATTAACGATTTAAACGTTTATCTCTTTATAAGCAATATTATAGTAATAATTTTGATATTTTGTACAAGAATTGGTAGAAAAAAGTATTTAATTAATTTAAAATAAAGTTCTCTACGTCCATAAATTGAAATTAATATTATGATAAATACCTGAATTTTTGTTATTTTTGAAATTTCATTTCTTTATGAATTCAAATCTATCACATTAATAATAATCATAATAATTTCATTCCATTCCTGAAAACCATCCATCATGTTTAATTCCTGGTGAAATAATCACGATGAGCTAACTGACCTGATTTTTCATCTTCACCTATCATCCCTCACTAGTAGTAGTAGGAAGAAATTATTATTAGTAATGGGACTAGAAGACCTATTGTTAGCAATATAGAAGTTGTCATTGATTTATTGTTGAATTCGTCACTATGGGCCAACTAACCTGCTTCATTCTCATATATCATCCCTCACTGGTGACACATCAGTATATTCAGTATATATTATAGCGCAGGTTAGGGTACAACTCCATTATAATTATATTAAATAATAAATAAATGAATTAGCGTTTTGATTAGTACTTGGACTACTTACAATACGATATGATTGTGACTTCATATTAAAACATAGAATAAGGATACTCTTACTAGGTACTGTTATGGGGTAGTGATTATTTGCTCTGTGGGTACTTCTTTACCTATTTACAAAAAAAAATCCTAAAAATTTTTTTTTTGTTATTCTTTTACTTACATCTCCTAACTAGGCCTACCACTAATATCTAAATGGGTCTTTTAACAAGAAGGTTTCAATCGTTTAGATTGAAACCTTCTTGTAAACCTTAACCTCCTTGTTAAAAGGCTATCACAGTAGATAGATACATAACATTATATATTATAGATAGAATCCCTATGTTCCACAGCAGTTTTTTTCCCTATGAATGTGGTGCTATTATTTATCGTAAATATAAACTAAATTAATATGTATCAACTTTTCCAACTTTTGTGCACATTGGAATTAATTAGCAACACTTAAACAACGATGGTGACACCCATTAGTTCACAGATAAGTTTTTTTTTTTTTTTTTTTGTTTTTTTGTGGCGTTCACCCCGATATTAGGGTATTTTGCCAAGAACAAAACGGGGAAACGATAATAGTAATAAAAATACCTAACACAAACGAATTTAGAAAGGATAAGGATTAGGTCTAGGATATTTATAGGATATGAAGGATATACTTGTACATATGAGAATATACTTATAAATATATAGGAAAAGCAATTGATGCAACTATAAATGTATTCATGTAATATAACTAAATCTTAATATTGTTATCATATATATATGAAGATAGTATTTTATAGATAATAGGATCATTGGAAGAAAGTAGAGTAAGAATAGAAGTTGGGAATGGAACACGGATGGATCGGAGATGATTAAAAAGGGAGGTGTGGTCAAATTTAGAACATGAGAAGAATATATGATTCAAGTCCGCCACTTCAGCACCGCAATTACACGACGAACTTTGTACAATACCAAGCTTGTATAAATGAGAAGGTGTGCATACGTGACCTAGACGCATACGAGTTATAATAGTTGTTGCGGTCTTTCCAAGCTTTAATTTACAAAACCATGGTTTGAAAGGAATATCGGGTTGTATAAGGCGATAAAATCTTCCTTTTATTGTACTTGTTTTTTCCCAATATTCCTTCCAGGCATACCTTAAATATATTTTTGGGAGACAAGCTAGGTCACTACAGTAATTATGATACGGATACATATCACCACAAGTTACAGCCTCTCTTGCAATAAGGTCAGCTTTGTCATTGCCGCTAATACCACTGTGTCCTGGTAACCAGGCAAAAGAAACGGAATAACCTCTCAACATGCAAAGATAAAGACTTTGTCTTATGTCACAAATAATGGGATAAACTGGTTTTGATTTAAACGGATATTTGGCTAGAGCTTGCAAAGAGCTCATAGAGTCAGTGAAAACTATTGCCTTATGTAATTTCATTAAAAGTATATATTCTACAGCTTTTAAAATACCATAACATTCCCCGGTAAAAACTGAAGACTCCGGTGGAAGTTTAATTTTTTGAACGATATTAAATTGTGAATGAAACACACCCACACCTACACAACCGCTATTGTTTGGTTTTGATGCATCAGTAAAGATGTAGTGCCATTCATTCCATTCAATGTCAGTTATAAACATAAATTTGGCATTCAATTCTGAATCATTTTTTAATAACCCAAAATCATATTTAATATTAGGAGATAAAACTAAAGATTGATATGAGCATTTATAAATGGGAAAACAGGACGATGTAAAAGTGGGAGATTCTATGGATTTATATTTTTCATAACTTTGTATTAAACATGGAGGTTTTTTATGTTTCCAATAAGATGAAGACGAAATAAAGATATGTAGTTGAGATAACTTTTGAATAAGCGGATGATCAGATAATTGTAAACAACGAAAAAAGAAGCGATCAGATAGATATTGTCTTCTTAAAACCAAAGGTGGATCACCGACTTCGAGCTGTAAAGCATTGATTGGACTTGATTTCATTGCTCCAGAGATAATCCTCAAGGCCTTTGATTGAATTAAATCCAATTTCTTAAAAGCAAATGAACTTCCTGGAGCTAACAAAAAAGTTCCATAATCAATGACACTCCTTATAAGACCATTATAAGCAAGTTTTAGTGAAACGGGATGTGCTCCCCACCAAACTCCAGCAAGGCACCTAAGAATGTTGAGGTTACGCTCACATTTCGTAGAAATATAATTACAGTGGGACAGACCTGTTAATTTATTATCTAGCACGATACCTAAAAATTTAATTTCAGTCTTTATAGGAATGTATGAGTTATCATAAAGCACCTTAATTTGTTGCGGTGATCTCATTCTTGAAAACAAAACTACACTACTCTTGGTTACAGAAAGATTAAGACCATTTGCATCTAACCACGTTTTTAACAAATCTAATGAATCAGATAATTTGGCAGAAGCAGATTCTATGGACTTCGCAATAAAATATAATAAAAGATCATCAGCATATTGTAAAATTTTGACGGATTTATCAAGGAATAATTCTAGATCGTATGTGTATATGTTAAATAAGATTGGACTGAGAACAGATCCTTGTGGAAGGCCTTTCCATACTGTTCTAGATAATTTGGTATCTTCATCTAAATTCATATATATTGTTCTTTCTGATAAAATATTAATAATGAAATTAGAAAGCATTACCGGTACATTTAGAGCTTGTAATTTAGTTTTTAAAATAGAAATTATTACATTATCATAGGCAGAATTTATATCTAAAAAGGCTGAGAGGATTGACAAATTTTGTGAGAAAGCTATATGAATATCTGAAATAAGAATGCTCACATTATCTAAGGTGCTCTTACCTTTCCTAAAACCAAACTGGTTCGGGGATAGTAAGTTATTACTTTCTAAAAACCATTCTAGACGGTTTTTCACTAAATGTTCAGCTAGCTTTAGTAAGACAGAGGAAAGTGCAACAGGACGGTATGAAGATGGTTCAGAAGGTGGTTTATGAGGCTTTAGAAATGGTATAATAATCTGAGACTTCCATGAAGTAGGTATATTTCCCGAAATAATTATGGAATTAATTATATTTAAAAAGTAAATTAATGTCGCATCGCTAGCATTTTTAAAAAAGGAATACGGTATACCGTCTTCTCCCGGTGCAGAGTCTTTAATAGAAGCTAGAACACCTTTAAGTTCTACTAGAGTAAAAGGAGAGTCAAGTTCGAATAATTCGTCAGAGACGGATAGAGAAATATTGTAAAGGCATTCCGGCACATAACTAGGAGCAAGACGATCTAAAAATTTATTCGCTAAAGTTAAATCGAGTGCAGTAGTGCTATTCTCTAAGCAAACAGCCTAGACATCAGCCTTGACGCAGCGATGAAATATTGAAATGGTATTCACTAATTCTTAAGACGCGACACTAGCGCCCAAAGACGAGCTCAAAGACGAGCGGCATAAACGGGAACTACTCAAGGCTGTGCGATTTGACATTTTGCCATAGTATTTGGTATTCACTAACAAAAATCAGCCTCGCCTTCGCCGACAGCCTAGCCTACAGCCTCGATTTCTTATGTCAAACTCAAAAGCTTTGTTTTCTACGCTGTTTGCATAGTATTCATCTAATATATTTATTTGTTTCTTGAATTCTGTGATTATTAATTGTATTGAAATTATCAATTTGTGTTTAAAAACGATTGCTGCCCGTTTATGTGTAATGACCCATTTGTTGAAAGAAGCTAAAATAGAAAATGATTGTAAGAAATGCCGACAATCAACAACTTTATGTGATGTGGATTATATTCATCATTACCGACTTTCTGAAGAATTAATCAATATGTTAGAAAAAGAATTGTCACCATGTATGCCTGTTCCAGAGAGTTGTTAAAGCTAAAGGTTTGTAACTTAAATTTTATTAATTGATGGTATTAGGTACATAAATAAATTTAAAGCAGGAAAAAGAATACTTTGCAGTGATTGTGTGCACTTGTTTATTTTATTGAGACAAGCTTAATTGTGTCAGCAGATGTTTGTGTAGGGAACAACTAGCTAGTTAATAATGGTGTGTAACAAGTATTCTAGTATGCATAATAATACTTCTGGTGTTACAAATATTCATGGATCATGGTAACCGTTTCCCATTAGGTGATCCATAAGCTTAGTGGCCTCTGGTTTTGTATAAAAATAACTATGTCTAATATGTTAGAAAGAAACCAACTTAGTTAAACATGTAGTAAATTATTAATTCATGTCAATTAATTTTTGTTAAATTAGACCACTAAATTTAGCATTCAGGTTGAAACTATTATAAAAAATTGTTTCAAAATCATAGTTTTAAAAAACATGACACACATAAATTCAGGATTGGCTATGTGGCTAATTAAAAATAATTAACATTACTTGTTTTTTTTCAGGTGATTTTGAAACTCATTTAGTAGCATGACACAAACCCTTGGACAGCCACAATAATAGTAGTGTATTGCTGTATTGTTTGTGATATGCTGATAATATGATGCAGTTACATCATCTATACAAAATGAAGAAGCACAAAAGAAAATTTTGTAGTCAAAATAAGCTAGCTATACTTTTTGTACTTATATCTTAAAACTATTTTCAAATACTTTTTTATTGTTACATTTTTGTCTACCTGTGAATTAAAATTAATATTATATTATGTTGTAAATGTATATTTTAATTTAAAATTATTATAATTAATTCATATTATAACTAGTATGGAGTAAGAAATTAAAAAAAATATTCATTAAAAATTATTTATTTGAAATTGAAACAAGTTTATAATTATAAAATTTTATTGTAATTGTGTTTTTATTTGAAAATTATATAAGATGAAACTTATATTTCAAAATTACTAATGACTATTAAATGACATAATTTAATCTTATATTTTCAATAATGAACTTGATTTAACTAATAATTCCAATAACTCTTGTTATGTTTGGCAGTGTATATTTTTAGAAATGTATTATTGTAAAATCTATTAGTATTTTAAAAACCAAAATTGAGGTTTCTCCCCTTCTTCACAATGGATGGTAGAATCATAAAGAATTACCATTTATAATATTTTAAATTTAATTGAATAAAAATTATTTGAAATTTTTTTAAAAAATTTTTAATTAAATCGTACAATGGCTGACTTTAATTTAGTCATATCTCATTCATTAGCTATAAGATATGAACTAGTGTTGTCTGATTCTCTATCAAAATTTGTTCTGTCTCTACTCGGTGCTCTTCAGTGGCAACAAATCTTTGTGAGACTACTCTCTTTCTAGTTGAGGCTGCTATTGTGAAGGAGATAAGTGTCATCGGGATACTGTCAGTCAAATGACGGCGTGGACCTAAAAATAACAATAAGACCAATTAGACACATAATTCTAAAATTATAAATTAGTTATTTATTTAAGATACTCCACAAAAATATAATTAATCCTTTTTTCTGTTCGTGTATGTCCTGTCACAAGCAATGTCTGATTCTTTATATAATCCATCAGCATCTCCGACTACTTTGCGAAGGGACCTCATTTCATGGCATGTTACGAGATATGCATTTATTTTAGTTACTAAAAATATAACCTTAAAAACAGTACAAGTAAATAAAAAGCACATTTTACTTACGTATTTGATAGATACATCCAAACTTATAAAACGTTGGTAAAGTTACGTTAATTTTATTAATTATTTTTAAAAGAGAATAAACAAATACAAAAAGTGCGCCTCTGGAATGTTAAGTACAAGGAATATAATACTCTCTACGTACCTACGTATAAGTGTTATTTGTTTATTTTACGGCAATGGAAGCAAGGGTATTCAAACAAATCTTAACTTTAAAAAACAAAATCAAATGTTTGATGTATAAATTTATGTTTATTTTATATAATATTTATTTAAATAACATTCTAAACTGAATAAAACATTCCATTTGTCAATAAAATATTATATTTCTACAGTTATCGGTTTCATTTTACGGTTTTTGTTGCAAGCCCTATCTCGTCCGTGCGCACAGCCTCGAGTTATCACAGCCTACAGTTCGTCGATGAGGTTTGACACGTTAGTGAATACCAATTACCGCAGCGCTGTAGCCACGGTCGTTCGCAAGGCTGATCAGCCTAGAGCTCGTCGGCGGGCGCAGCGTTGCGGTAGATTTTTAGTGAATAGCATTGCAGAACGTGATGTATGATCACTAAAGGCAGATCTGAATCTTTTAATATTATTCCAAACGACTGATGAATTAACTTCTGGACAGATAGAAGAACAAAATCTTCTCCAGCCTTCTAATTTCTTTTTTTTCAGTAGTTTTCGAGTAGAACGTGAAACTGCGGTGTAAATTTCAAAATTTTCTGGTGTCATGTAATTATTATAATTTTTTTCAGCCTCTTTACGATTTTTAATTGCTTCCGTACAATCTTTGTCCCACCAAGGTGGCGAGGGAATTTTCCCTGAAGCACTATTTTTAACAGGAAATAATAAATCAGCAACCTCCTTCATATTTATCATCAAGTCATTACAACATTGATGTTCATTTCCATGGTAAACAATAGGTAACTCCGATATTTTATTATCTAAATATTGTTTGTAAATATTCCAGTCTACATTTGATAAATTATATTTAAGCCGAGGACCACTCTTTCGACTTGAGGGAATGGAAATTGGAAAAGAAAGAATGAGGGGAAAGTGATCGCTTCCGAAAGTAGAGGAATGAGGATACCACGACAGTGAAGAAGCTAAATCAGAAGAACATATTGAAATGTCAGGAGCACTAAACCCTTCATTCGGTGCAGTTCTACGTGTTGGTACATCTGAGTTAATAATACATAAGTTGTAAGTGTCAATTATCGTCAGGAGTTTTCCACCATAAAAATTAGAAGTAGAACTGCCCCACGATTGGTGTTGAGCATTAAAATCGCCCATTACGAGAAAAGGTTTAGGTAAAATTGAAAATAATTGTTCTAGTTGTGAATATATTTGGCATGTAGGATCAGGAATATATAAAGTAACAAAACAGATACCATTTATAATTATAGCAGCTGCATTAATGCCGCTATATACAGGAAGCGAAAAAGAAGAAAAAGGAAGGGAGTTTTTGACCAATATGGCAACACCGCCATATCCGTCAGCTCTATCATCACGGAGACTTGTAAAGCCTGAAATCCTAAAAGGATATCCTGGCTTTAACCAAGTCTCTTGAGAGCTATTATAAAAGGATTATATTTATTAATCAAATAAAATAAGTCTGATTTCTTGTTTGTTATGCTACGACAGTTCCACTGAATTATTAGGACTTTGTAATCCATTGTGAGAAGTTAATAATTGAGAAAATACATTGTAAATGGCATCGTTGGACGGTGGTAAAGTTGTTTGTATCATTTTCGATTGCGATAACACTTTAATAAGCATGAGAATAATATCAAAGATGGATTGATTATTGTCAATATTATTTGATGATAATGCACAACCATTAGAGGGAGCAGGAATATTATATTCCTTAACTATGGCTTCATGGGCAGAACGATCATATCCTTGTTGTGCTTTTTGAGGAGAGCGTGGTTTAAGTGTAACTGTTTTTTTATGTGATGATTGAATATGTGGTAATGATGATTTCTCTTTGAGGAAAGAAGATTGAAAATGAGATTTATTGGACGGAGATGATGATGTTAATACATCTGAATATAGTTTAGAAGTGGGAGGATGAAATTTTGATGCTTCAGCATAAGAAACACAACTGTGGGCCATTGTTTCTTTAATGGCTTTCTGACGTGCATATTCAGGACATTTCTTACTAATTGCTGAATGAGAACCATTACACAAGATACAAGAAACATTTTCCTCATCTACTTCACATTTATCACCTGTATGATTTTGCCTGCATTTATAACACCGAGGATTTGAACGACACTGCATCTTGACATGTCCGAACCTACAGCAGTTATAGCATTGGATAGTGGGGTAAATGTACAAATCTACAGTTAATGATGTGTGACATAAATACTCTTTTTGGTAATATTTGTCCATCAAAAGTAATAACAATGGTTTCAGTATTAATAAAACTTGGTTGTCCTTCATTAATGGTCTTTTTCTTAATTCTTCTGGTTTTTAGAATTCTCCCACAACCTATAGGTACTGATATATTTTGGATTACTTCCTCTTCTGTCCAATCTTTAGGAATACCCCTCACAATTCCCATACGGGTTACATGGAAAGAAGGTATAAATGCCTTAAAATTATGTGTTTCTAAGTGACTATTATTTAAAAATGCATTTGCATTTTCAAAATTTGAGAAAGAAAGCGATAAACGGTTTCTTCCTATTCTTTTGAGGCTACCATTCACTATATTATTTATCTTATTAGTGTGTAAAAAGCGACCAAATGCAATAGGATGTAATGTAGTGTTATCATTAGGATGTGTTTCATTTTTTTGTACATGAACGACATAAGGAGCTACATCCTCGGCATTGTACAAAGTTCTGCTTAAAGTACTGGGTGGAGAAGCAGGTTTAACAGACTCGGTATTATTTACAACTGGTATTGATACTAGAGTTTGATTCTCATCCTCAATACATTGACAATCACTATCTTTAATTTTAGATTCGAGACCTTTAGTGTGCCTCCTTCGTTTTTTATTGCAATGTTTGCAAATGCGACGTTCGCCACGTACTCGCTTACGTTTAGAACTTGCAACGCTAGAACCATCTGTGTCCATACTAGATTCACCCAATATATCAAAACTATTATTAAATGGGATAGTTATATTTGCAGACACCTGGGGGGTTGTCCCCCCAGGGTCTATAGGTGGATCCATAATGTCTAATTAATATAGGTAATTTACTTACCAATATTTACAGCAACAAACACTATTACTACAAAATATACAATTATATATACAATCTAATACACAATATATAAATAAAACTAATCCTTATATAATTAAAAATAAAATTAATTTAAAGAAGATCAAAAAACACTCCCGCTTTTTTAAACGTTTCCCGCGCTTTTTTCCACAGATAAGTTTTTTTTTTTTTTTTTTCTTCTTATGTGGCGTTCACCCCGATATTAGGGTATTTTGCCAAGAACAAAACGGGGAAACGATAATAGTAATAAAAATACCTAACACAAACGAATTTAGAAAGGATAAGGATTAGGTCTAGGATATTTATAGGATATGAAGGATATACTTGTACATATGAGAATATACTTATAAATATATAGGAAAAGCAATTGATGCAACTATAAATGTATTCATGTAATATAACTAAATCTTAATATTGTTATCATATATATATGAAGATAGTATTTTATAGATAATAGGATCATTGGAAGAAAGTAGAGTAAGAATAGAAGTTGGGAATGGAACACGGATGGATCGGAGATGATTAAAAAGGGAGGTGTGGTCAAATTTAGAACATGAGAAGAATATATGATTCAAGTCCGCCACTTCAGCACCGCAATTACACGACGAACTTTGTACAATACCAAGCTTGTATAAATGAGAAGGTGTGCATACGTGACCTAGACGCATACGAGTTATAATAGTTGTTGCGGTCTTTCCAAGCTTTAATTTACAAAACCATGGTTTGAAAGGAATATCGGGTTGTATAAGGCGATAAAATCTTCCTTTTATTGTACTTGTTTTTTCCCAATATTCCTTCCAGGCATACCTTAAATATATTTTTGGGAGACAAGCTAGGTCACTACAGTAATTATGATACGGATACATATCACCACAAGTTACAGCCTCTCTTGCAATAAGGTCAGCTTTGTCATTGCCGCTAATACCACTGTGTCCTGGTAACCAGGCAAAAGAAACGGAATACCTTCTCAACATGCAAAGATAAAGACTTTGTCTTATGTCACAAATAATGGGATAAACTGGTTTTGATTTAAACGGATATTTGGCTAGAGCTTGCAAAGAGCTCATAGAGTCAGTGAAAACTATTGCCTTATGTAATTTCATTAAAAGTATATATTCTACAGCTTTTAAAATACCATAGCATTCCCCGGTAAAAACTGAAGATTCCGGTGGAAGTTTAATTTTTTGAACGATATTAAATTGTGAATGAAACACACCCACACCTACACAACCGCTATTGTCTGGTTTTGATGCATCAGTAAAGATGTAGTGCCATTCATTCCATTCAATGTCAGTTATAAACATAAATTTGGCATTCAATTCTGAATCATTTTTTGATAACCCAAAATCATATTTAATATTAGGAGATAAAACTAAAGATTGATATGAGCATTTATAAATGGGAAAACAGGACGATGTAAAAGTGGGAGATTCTATGGATTTATATTTTTCATAACTTTGTATTAAACATGGAGGTTTTTTATGTTTCCAATAAGATGAAGACGAAATAAAGATATATAGTTGAGATAACTTTTGAATAAGCGGATGATCAGATAATTGTAAACAACGAAAAAAGAAGCGATCAGATAAATATTGCCTTCTTAAAACCAAAGGTGGATCACCGACTTCGAGCTGTAAAGCATTGATTGGACTTGATTTCATTGCTCCAGAGATAATCCTCAAGGCCTTTGATTGAATTAAATCCAATTTCTTAAAAGCAAATGAACTTCCTGGAGCTAACAAAAAAGTTCCATAATCAATGACACTCCTTATAAGACCATTATAAGCAAGTTTTAGTGAAACGGGATGTGCTCCCCACCAAACTCCAGCAAGGCACCTAAGAATGTTGAGGTTACGCTCACATTTCGTGGAAATATAATTACAGTGGGACAGACCTGTTAATTTATTATCTAGCACGATACCTAAAAATTTAATTTCAGTCTTTATAGGAATGTATGAGTTATCATAAAGCACCTTAATTTGTTGCGGTGATCTCATTCTTGAAAACAAAACTACACTACTCTTGGTTACAGAAAGATTAAGACCATTTGCATCTAACCACGTTTTTAACATATCTAATGAATCAGATAATTTGGCAGAAGCAGATTCTATGGACTTCGCAATAAAATATAATAAGAGATCATCAGCATATTGTAAAATTTTACGGATTTATCAAGGAATGATTCTAGATCGTATGTGTATATGTTGAATAAAATTGGACTGAGAACAGATCCTTGTGGAAGGCCTTTCCATACTGTTCTAGATAATTTGGTATCTTCATCTAGATCCATATGTATTGTTCTTTCTGATAAAATATTAATAATGAAATTAGAAAGCATTACCGGTACATTTAAAGCTTGTAATTTAGTTTTTAAAATAGAAATTATTACATTATCATAGGCAGAATTTATATCTAAAAAGACTGAGAGGATTGACAAATTTTGTGAGAAAGCTATATGAATATCTGAAATAAGAACGCTCACATTATCTAAGGTGCTCTTACCTTTCCTAAAACCAAACTGGTTCGGGGATAGTAAGTTATTACTTTCTAAAAACCATTCTAGACGGTTCTTCACTAAATGTTCAGCTAGCTTTAGTAAGACAGAGGAAAGTGCAACAGGACGGTATGAAGATGGTTCAGAAGGTGGTTTATGAGGCTTTAGAAATGGTATAATAATCTGAGACTTCCATGAAGTAGGTATATTTCCCGAAATAATTATGGAATTAATTATATTTAAAAAGTAAATTAATGTCGCATCGCTAGCATTTTTAAAAAAGGAATACGGTATACCGTCTTCTCCCGGTGCAGAGTCTTTAATACAAGCTAGAACACCTTTAAGTTCTACAAGAGTAAAAGGAGACTCAAGTTCGGATAATTCGTCAGAGACGGATAGAGAAATATTGTAAAGGCATTCCGGCACATAACTAGGAGCAAGGCGATCTAAAAATTTATTCGCTAAAGTTAAATCGAGTGCAGAACGTGATGTATGATCACTGAAGGCAGATCTGAATCTTTTAATATTATTCCAAACGACTGATGAATTAACTTCTGGACAGATAGAAGAACAAAATCTTCTCCAACCTTCCAATTTCTTTTTTTTCAGTAGTTTTCGAGTAGAACGTGAAACTGCGGTGTAAATTTCAAAAGTTTCTGATGTCATGTAATTATTATAATTTTTTTCAGCCTCTTTACGATTTTTAATTGCTTCCGTACAATCTTTGTCCCACCAAGGTGGGGAGGGAATTTTCCCTGAAGCACTATTTTTAACAGGAAATAATAAATCAGCAACCTCCTTCATATTAATTATCAAGTCATTACAACATTGATGTTCATTTCCATGATAAACAATAGGTAACTCCGATATTTTATTATCTAAATATTGTTTGTAAATATTCCAGTCTACATTTGATAAATTATATTTAAGTCGAGGACCACTCTTTCGACTTGAGGGAATGGAAATTGGAAAAGAAAGAATGAGGGGAAAGTGATCGCTTCCGAAGGTAGAGGAATGAGGATACCACGACAGTGAAGAAGCTAAATCAGAAGAACATATTGAAATATCAGGAGCACTAAACCCTTCATTCGGTGCAGTTCTACGTGTCGGTACATCTGAGTTAATAATACATAATTTGTAAGTGTCAATTATCGTCAGGAGTTTTCCACCATAAAAATTAGAAGTAGAACTGCCCCACGATTGGTGCTGAGCATTAAAATCGCCCATTACGAGAAAAGGTTTAGGTAAAATTGAAAATAATTGTTCTAGTTGTGAATATATTTGGCATGTAGGATCAGGAATATATAAAGTAACAAAACAGATACCATTTATAATTATAGCAGCTGCATTAATGCCGCTATATACAGGAAGCGAAAAAGAAGAAAAAAGAAGGGAGTTTTTGACCAATATGGCAACACCGCCATATCCGTCAGCTCTATCATCACGGAGACTTGTAAAGCCTGAAATCCTAAAAGGATATCCTGGCTTTAACCAAGTCTCTTGTAGAGCTATTATAAAAGGATTATATTTATTAATCAAATAAAATAAGTCTGATTTCTTATTTGTTATGCTACGACAGTTCCACTGAATTATTTGGACTTTGTAATCCATTGTGAGAAGTTAATAATTAAGAAAATACATTGTACATGGCATCGTTGGACGGTGGTAAAGTTGTTTGTATCATTTTCGATTGCGATAACACTTTAATAAGCATGAGAATAATATCAATGATGGATTGATTATTGTCAATATTATTTGATGATAATGCACAACCATTAGAGGGAGCAGGAATATTATATTCCTTAACTATGGCTTCATGGGCAGAACGATCATATCCTTGTTGTATTTTTTGAGGAGAGCGTGGTTTAAGTGTAACTGTTTTTTTATATGATGATTGTATATGTGGTAATGATGATTTCTCTTTAAGGAAAGAAGATTGAAAATGAGATTTATTGGAAGGAGATGATGATGTTAATACATCTGAATATAGTTTAGAAGTTGGAGGATGAAATTTTGATGCTTCAGCATAAGAAACACAACTATGGGCCATTGTTTCTTTAATGGCTTTCTGACGTGCATATTCAGGACATTTCTTACTAATTGCTGAATGAGAACCATTACACAACATACAAGAAACATTTTCCTCATCTACTTCACATTTATCACCTGTATGATTTTGCCTGCATTTATAACACCGAGGATTTGAACGACACTGCATCTTGACATGTCCGAACCTACAGCAGTTATAGCATTGGATAGTAGGGTAAATGTACAAATCTACAGTTAATGATGTGTAAAACATAAATACTCTTTTTGGCAATATTTGTCCATCAAAAGTAATAACAATGGTTTCAGTATTAATAAAACTTGGTTGTCCTTCATTAATTGTCTTTTTCTTTATTCTTCTGGTTTTTAGAATTTTCCCACAACCTATAGGTACTGATATATTTTGGATTACTTCCTCTTCTGTCCAATCTTTAGGAATACCCCTCACAATTCCCATACGGGTTACATGGAAAGAAGGTATAAATGCCTTAAAATTATGTGTCACTAAGTTACTATTATTTAAAAATGCATTTGCATTTTCAAAATTTGAGAAAGAAAGCGATAAACGGTTTCTTCCTATTCTTTTGAGGCTACCATTCACTATATTATTTATCTTATTAGTGTGTAAAAAGCGACCAAATGCAATAGGATGTAATGTAGTGTTATCATTAGGATGTGTTTCATTTTTTTGTACATGAACGACATAAGGTGCTATATCCTCGGCATTGTACAAAGTTCTGCTTAAAGTACTGGGTGGAGAAGCAGGTTTAACAGACTCGGTATTGTTTACAACTGGTATTGATACTTGAGTTTGATTCTCATCTTCAATACATTGACAATCACTATCTTTAATTTTAGATTCAAGACCCTTGGTGTGCCTCCTTCGTTTTTTATTGCAATGTTTGCAAATGCGACGTTCACCACGTACTCGCTTACGTTTAGAACTTGCAACGCTAGAACCATCTGTGTCCATACTAGATTCACCTAATATATCAAAACTATTATTGAATGGAATAGTTATATTTGCAGACACCTGGGGGGTTGTCCCCCCAGGGTCTATAGGTGGATCCATAATGTTAATATAGGTAATTTACTTACCAATATTTACAGCAACAAACACTATTACTACAAAATATACAATTAAATATACAATCTAATACACAATATATAAAAAAGACTAATCCTTATATAAATAAAAATAAAATTAATTTAAAGAAGATCAAAAAACACTCCCGCTTTTTTAAACGTTTCCCGCGCTTTTTCCACAGATAAGTTGGTGACACTAATATAATGTACAGACTACGTAATTTAAAAACAAGCATTATTTCTTAATTTATAAAACATGAAAAATTTCTATGTAACCATCCACAGGAAACTACATAATAAAAGAAATTAATAGTCACGTATCCTAAAATAATTTATAATATATCTCTGTCTAAAATTTTGAGATCAGTAGATATCATAAAAGACCTAATTTTCTTATAGGGTAACACTTTCAAATTCAATGGATTGGTTACATAGATTTCAAACAGACTATTTTTTAATCGAAGTGGTATGACCCTATATGACATGACATATAGAAGTAAAGAGAAAAGATTGTTCTCGACTTTAAAAAACGTAATTATTCGTTTCATAATGATATTTCCAGTTTAAAATTTTTGTCACTAATTTTCAGACCCTTTAATTTTCTTTTTAATAACATATAACTTGATTCCATAACAAAATTTAATTACTTTTTTGTATAAGGTTAAACTGAAATTGTCATTGACAAAAGTGTTTTATAAAATGTT
This sequence comes from Galleria mellonella, assembly GCF_026898425.1. Taxonomy (NCBI): domain Eukaryota; kingdom Metazoa; phylum Arthropoda; class Insecta; order Lepidoptera; family Pyralidae; genus Galleria; species Galleria mellonella. The sequence continues at coordinate 8,420,420 of NW_026442016.1, forward strand.
TTGCTGGGGTAATGGAACATATCACGAATTATGCTTAGATGATTCTGAAAATGTTGATTTGGTAAGTATGATAATATGGGAATATTTTTATATAAATCCCTGTTCTGTATGTAGATGTTGCTGTTGATTATTATTATTTTATTGTGTGTCAGTAAACAAGGTCTACTATGGATAGATGATATATGAAAATAACTCCGTATACAATTAATTTAGAATATTATAAATATATAATATTGCAATATTTGTTAGTTTTGCGTTAATGTAGAAATAAACTATTGTTATTTTTTTTTTTTACAAAAAAGTAATATTTATTCATTATGACTCATTAAGAAATCATGTATGATAAAGGGTTTATCATCCTTTGTCTGCTATATGTTTTACTATATCATTGACAAGTAAATTTAAAAATATTACTGAATTTGTAATGAATCCGTAGGTTATTAAACCAACATTATCAAAATGGAGTGAGAGTCATCATGTCAGATGTATAGCAGCAGGAGAATTCTTTGTTCTGTACCTCACTAACCAGGGTCACTTATATTCATGTGGAAGTAATGAGGCAGGACAGCTTGGACGTCACACTGATTCTAATGAGGGAAGAATGCCAGGTAAGTTACTTTTTCATTATTTTTATTTTAATTGTACAAATAAATATAATAAAATTACAAATAAATAGAATTTTCCTCAGTAATGTTTACAATTTATAAATATAATAAATTAATTATAATTATAATTTGAAAAAGATTAGTAACTTAAATACACTCACAAGTGATCTATTTTATTTTGGGTCTAAAGTATTTTAATTATTGAGACTGTGACATAATTTATTGCATCGCATCCACTGTTTAATCAATTTACTATCATTAACTAAAGATTTATCTAAGTTTTTTGTAAGATTGATATAGAGAGAAATTAGTAAACTATTGCATTAATCTAATAAATTACTCTTATGCTTGAAATAGAAATGAACTAAAATATTAATATTTCCAATTGTATTTCAGATCTGGTGGAAAAATTAAAGGAATATAAAATTTTATCAATAGCATGTGGCCTTCAGCATTCTCTGGCACTCAATGAATGGGGAATCCCCTATAGTTGGGGTTGCAATAGCATGGGTCAACTTGGTGTAGTGGATACTGATTCAATTTCACACAATGTTCCCTGTGTAGTGAAAAAACTTGCAACAAAAAATGTGGTTCAAGTTGCATGTGGCTCATATCATTCCATGGCATTGACAAATAGTATGTATCTTATTAATTTTTAGAGTTTTATTGGTCATATCATTATTTAATAATGAAGTAACATAATGTGACTGTTAAATTTAATAAATATATGGCATTCTATGGCCTCTATCATGTATTAACTTTGATCTTATAATACTTAGGTTGTTGATCATGATAATATATCTATATGAGATTGAAATATTTTATCTATTTATTGAGATTAATGTCTGCCTATTATTAGGTTAGTGAATCTTGAATCCATGTAAAGCTAAGGTGAGTAGCTTTACATGGATTCAAGATTTTGTCAAGTGTCAAGTATTTATTGAAATAAAAATTAAATTTGTTCCATGTATTCCAATAAATAGCATACTTGACAAGATCTTTTTATTAAAAACTATTCTATGTCTCAAGGTGGAGCAAACAAAAAAGGAGTATTCTATATAATCGAAAATCTGGATAATCTATTTCAAAGTCAAATCAAACAATGCTTAAATTTTAATATTTTTTTTATTATGTTTAGTTTTACATACATCATATGTAAGTACATATGTTAGGTTTACATACATCATTTAGACAAAATGATATAAAAAAATATGAGATATAAAAATAGTGGATTACATAACATCTATTAAACCAATTAACACATAATACCATTTCTAATTTTATTAAAATCTGGTGTGTGGTTTCTAAAATTAGTGTAAATAAACATTGCAATATGGGATTTTTAGATATTAAGATTTATCTGTGGATTTAATATTTCATGTTATGGTGAAAAAAGCAATACATGATTATTAATGTTTAGATGGAGACCTATATGCTTGGGGTGCAAACAGTTATGGGCAATGTGGGCTTGGAAATGTAACAAACAAGGAAATGAAACCACAACAAATCACATCACTGCTTGGTGTACCGATTGCATTGATAGCATGTGGCAGCAATCACACATTTGTTTTATCTAAGTGAGTATTTTTTTAGTTTATAAAAACACATAGAAAGTATGAATATGGTGGTGCAACATGTTTCTTCCGATGGTGTTGCCACCATCTAACTTGTCTAAAATTTGGACCATGAGAGTTTCAAACACAAGAGTCTTAGGGTAGTATATTATAGATAATTCATTTCATAGGATACTATACCATGAATGATACAGAAAATTATGTGATATTTTTATGTGCTATCTTTAATTATATTTTTTGCCAGTTTTAGTAGTATTTATGTAAATAAAAATATCTGGCATATCCCTCTTAGGGTCATGAATTTGACCTTTAGGAAGATGACAGCATATTTGATTTTCAAATATTTATATAAAAACAGGAATGGAAACTGAATAAAATAAATTTTAGTTTTTCTAGCACACAGTATTGTCTTAGTCACAGATTGTAGTTACATCATGTATTCATCATAATCATAAAATAATTAAAATAAAATAGTGTAACTTGTGTATGCTTACATTTACATAGTTACATACCTGATATCAGTAACTGCATTATCAGTAAATTTAACCACAATATAACAAACATTGTTTTCTCCCACACTACTGATAAGAAAAATATTGTTAAATTATTATCTATTTAGAGAGGAAGGATTCTACTAAGTAGTAGAAAAGCATCTTCTGAATGGATACTGTTCATGCATAGAGGTCTGATATATAAAGACAATTGTCTTTGACATTTGGTATTGTCTTTGTTCTTTGGATCTTGGTGTAAAGATAATATATAACATAGTCATTTATTCTAGTCCAACATAATTATCATTTCATGAATCTTTGTTCTTATTTAAGTTTTAAATCACATTAATTTCCTTTTTGGCCTAGGCCTCTCCCCTTTCTCTTCACATATCCCTGTATTGGGCTGTTCTCATTCAAATCTGTCCATTTTTCATCACCGACATTTCTGCCCACCATCTGTTTGGTTGACCTCTCTTCCTTTTTTTTGTGGTATCCATTCCAGGACTTTTTTTGCCCATCTATCATCATTTAATAAAATAAAAAAAAAAAAAAAAAAAATCTACAGTTGTTCATCCTGCAGACATATCGAGCCTATTTCTGTTTCAGAAATCTAATTTAAGATAATATATAGCTGTTAATTTATATTTAACAGATCTGGTGCTGTCTATGGCTGGGGAAAAAATTCTCATGGTCAACTTGGGCTACAAGATAAAGAACACAGATGTTATCCATCACATCTAAAGACATTAAGGAATGTTAAAGTATGTAATTGTATTTAATAATTCTTTTATTAAATTATAGCAACTGTTAATGACTATGACAGATAAGTTTTATATATGCATAGATTATTAATAATAATCTATGTAATATAGACAGATAGATGTATGCCAGCTGGCAACATATTGTTTGACTCCAACCAAATGTGTTTATTAATCACAATTAAAGGACACATCATCATATCAGCCATTAACTGTTCACTACTGAACATAGGCTTCCCTTTTAGACGGTTTTGCCAATTTTGTGTATAGAAAAAAAAAATTCTTAATAAATATTGAATGTGTGTGATTTCATATTTACTTATTTATTCTGTGGCATGAAGATACATAAATATTAAATAAGAATTTGAAACTATTTATATGTATTTAAATTTTGTGTTTAATTCTGAAATGTTTTGAGTTTCTAATAATCTCATCAACTTGGACTATAAATAATAATTCTAATACCTTTTCAGGGTTTTTGCCCCAATGTTTATGTTATAGTTTTCAATAATATGTTATTGTTAGTCTATTATTTATTATTACTTTCTAGGTATGTCATATAGCATGTGGAGAAGACTTTACAGTATTTCTTACACTGGACGGTGGTGTATTTACATGTGGCTTTGGGGAATATGGACAAACAGGCCATGGAACTACAAAAGATGAACTTGTACCAAGACAGGTATATTTTACTGAGCAAATAAATTAAAATAAATTAGTAAAGGTTAAATGATTGAACATTATTTTTTGTACTTTGGATAAATCCAGATATAAGTGGAGGATGAAGTGATTTCACTAAGTTCATTGTAGCTCACCATAACAGTAGTTTCCGGGAGAATTTCATGGTTGAATTGTTCTATTGTTGGCAATGGAGTATCAGTTTTTGTTTATCCTATTGACTGTAGTATCAATTAATAAGAGTGTTACAAATTTCAAATTTTTGATTCCGTAAGTTACAAATATAGTCTTAAATTAAGTAATTGAGGGGGAATTGTTAATAATGGGGTCTAAACGCCCAATTGTTAACAATATACTCTATCAGGTCGACCTCCACGTGGTTCCTCCTGGAAACCATCGTGAACAATTCTTGTGGAATTCGTCACAATAGGCTAACTGACCTGTTGCCCCGCCAGTGTTATCCGATAGCGCAGGCGGGGTTACCATTTTATTATCATCCATAACAAAAAATTGAGTAATTGAAATTGCGCATCTAAGTGCATTTTTTATCGAATCTTGGTTGGCGTCAGGTGATGGAGCTGATGGGTAGCACAGTGACGCAAGTGGCATGTGGGCGGCGCCATCTACTGTGCCGAGTGGGAGAACGCATCCTGGCCTGCGGCTACGGCGCGCGCGGTCAGCTCGGTTGTAAACACACCTTAGCTTTGGTGCCTACGCCCGTGTCCTTCGTGCCCAGTGATGACTCGCCCGTTAGTACTTTTTTAAATGACCTGAAATGGCAAATGGATTGATGAGATCCTTTGTGTGTAGTGATATTTGTCGTTTATAGATACCTAAAAAAACCTCTATTTCCAATGTCAAGTACAAATAATTTAATTAATTATATATTTTCACATCACATTATAATTATTATATAGTTAATGCTCTGTACATATTTAATTTGTGTGCATATATTACCATGTTCATGTTAAGTGTTGTATTGAACTATATGTAACATTGTCAATGTACCTATAAATAAATAAATCCCAGACAATAACGATACACACTAAGGCATTAGGTCTATATCTAATAATTTTCATGTAATCTGTCATATCTTACCATTTAAATCAAAACACAGCCATAGTTGTTTACGGCAGAACATAAGTGAGTTAGAACTGTGAATGCAAAGGGTTTTATATATAATGTCACGATCTGGTGATTGTTGTAATCATGCTCTAATATTAAAACAAAAAATAGATGTAGTTCATTTAATGTGTAGTCGTGACAAATGTCAATATGATAAATAAAATCATTTAGATGGTAAGTAATGACGCGTGAGCCTATGAAGGTAGGAGGTATTACAGCACTGTGATTAACTCATCCTTGTGCCATTACATCTTCACTATCATATTCACCTCCATTTTTATGGGGAGAACTTCAATAGTGAATCATTTGAAGAGGATGTTAATATTTTTGGAACAATTTTTATTACATTGTTTTTTCCTATGTAAATAATTTATAATTTATATATATATATATCAGTTTACAATGTATAAGTCTTCGTTAACTAACTTATTTTTCTATTGCTTTTGTGCAGACTGAAAATCCAGGTCAAAGCAAGGTGAATATAATTAATATAATGGCTATTATGTAGCTATTGTGTACTGTCATTTCCTTTTCATTGCTATTTCTTTAATCTTATTTTATATATATTTTATTTTTGCTTTAAATATTGATCTTATTTCTTAGTTACACAGTTCCCGGCCTTTGTATCATTTAGTCAAATAGTATTTAGCAAATAAATAATTAGTTGACAACAGTTTTCATTATATAGATAAAGTTGTATTATTAGTTTCATTCAAAATTATTCAGCTTATGCCCAAATAAATATTACTTTGGAACAGTTAAGTAACTGTAGGTCCTATGCAAATGATAACTATTAATAGTAAACTATCCTTCTTCAGCCGAAGAAGAAACCGAAGGTGGAGCCCACGACAAATGGTCAGCACAGCAGTGCGGGTGCTTCGAAACGAAATGTTGAGTCATTTGCCTATTCAACATACAATATTTATATTACAAAAATATTTCTAGATTCTAAAGTTTACAAAGTTTTCGCATTGTCGAAACTGGTTGATTAATATTAATTAAATATAAATTTAAGTGTCCTCTAATATCTATGTTCATTGCCAATTTTTGTTGGCGAGTTTAGTAAACATCATAGTAGTTCGCGCAAACTATTTAATGAAAACCATAGACAATTAAGTCTGCGTAATAATCGTAATTCTTTGATACAAAAATTGTGTTGAATTGCCAATTGCATTTTGTTTTCGATTTGTCAACTTATCATTATTCCGCAATTATTTTGTGACTATTCTCATTATTTTAATATTTATTGTATGGAATTCATTTAGTTCATTCATTTACTTTTTTTTTTATAAACTCATTCATACATAAGTGCATACAGGCGTACATCAGGGTGTTTGTTTTGTACACAATTTTAAAAAAATTAAGATACTTAATATTCACACTCCTGCGTTGGCCAGTTTCGATACAGCGGTGACGTCATATACCAGGATTATCAAAGGAGATCCAAGTTCTAACAGAATCTACTATGATAATTTTTTAAATAACCCCAATTTCTCTGTGGTTATTATAAAATACACCTGCTATATGTCGTTTCACATAATATCTTTGTTCATTACCATTGCATCCACATAATGCATTGCTGTATCTTTTATTTTTGCCATTGTAGAAATATATCTTTTAATATCTATTGATATAAAAATATACCTATCTGTGTTATGTGTCAGCGATAGTTAATTTGATTTAATCTACTATTTATGATTAATTGTTTCATATACATTGTATTTAAATATTATAGATGTCTTTTTTAAAAGTTGATTACCGAAAATCGAAAATTAAATCAATTCTTAACTATTAAAATCCGAAAATTTTAATGGTGGAATTATATATCATAAATATTATTGACACACACCACAGATAAGTTATATTATGATTTAATAGTCTCTTAATCTTTTATCTCTTTAAAATTATTTAAATATGCAGTATGTAAAATATTGTACTTGCTCGAATTGGAATGACTATTATAACTATGTAGATTGAATGTGTTAATCTAGTTTGTTTTAAAACAAATTCAAATTCGTATTTTAGCTATAAATTTTTTTTTATTTATGTGACAAATATTTATTTTCTTTGCAGTTCTCTCCAGACATATTCAGTGGACCCATGAAAGTGTTCGCGGGAGGTGATCATAGTTTCCTAATCACCAATTGTGACAAAGCGTCCGCTGATTTCCGGGTGCCAGAACACAACAAACAGATTCTCACACTGAATCTGCCAAAGCTTTATGTTTGCGAAACTGTAAAAGATGATGATGTTGTAAACCAAGTGAGTTATATATATTTTTATTTTTATTTTCTACTATTAGAAAAGGAAAATAAGCTGACATTTAATAGAATTTGGTGATGATAAGACTGTGGACGCCGCGTTAAGTTAGTATTCTTATGATTAATTCTTCAAAATTAATATAAATTAAAAAAATGGGCAATGAAATATAAAGAATTGGGTATTTTATTGTTTATAATCCAGAGAGTTACGGGTTATGACAGTGAATGTGTCAATGCACCTACAGTGAGTGTAGAAAGTATTCGTACACCTAGGGTTGTAATAAAAAAAATACGAATTTGATAGACTTTCTTTTATTTATCTAATTTAAATCAATACTATTAAATATTTTAACATTCCCGCACTTTGTTTATGATAATTTTTGTTTTTTAATAAAAAAAATTATACAACATAAAAATATTTTTACGTTAACTAAGCAAATAATGACAAACAAAAAGTATTCGTACACTTATAAAATTTGTAAGTAAATGAATATTAAAAAAATATTAATACTTTGTTGGACCACCGTTAGCATTGATGATAGCTTGGAGTCTCTGCGGCATCGAATCAACTAGTTTGAAAATATAAGAAGACGGTAACAATGCCCATTCTTCGCGAAGCGCAATTTTTAGTGTTTCTTTACTTGAAATTGGTCGATTTCCAATTTTATTATCGAGATAATCCCACCCATGCTCTATAATATTAATATCAGGTGATTGAGGAGGAATCTCTAGGTATTTTGGAGCGTTAAACAGGATCCATGCTTTAGTATTCCATGCTTTATGTTTAGGGTCATTATCTTGTAAAAATATCCAATTATTGTTAAAACCCATTTGAGCTGCACTAGAGAGAAGATTCTCTTTTAAAATATTAATATACGTTTTGTGATTCCTAATTCCATCAATAAATGCAAGTTTTCCCACCCCAAAAGCACTCATGCAACCCCATACAAATACTGACCCACCACCGTGTTTTACCGTTGGACATAAATTTTCTTTCTTATATTCCATATTAGGTTTTCTTCATACCATATGATGTCCATCCGATTTGAAAATATTATATTTCGATTCATCTGAGTAAATAACAGTTTGCCAAAAATGATTTTTTTCATTAATATATTTTTTTGCGAATTCTAATCTTTTTTTCTATTAATATCATTTACCCAATACTTTTTACGCGCAGTTCTTCCATGATAATCGTTACTACGTAATACGTTCCGAACGGTACTGACAGAAATATGGCAATCATTGATATTATTAATTTCTTGTAACACTCGAGGGGCACTAATTTTTGGATTTTTTTTTACACAATTTAAAATTTTCCGATCCAATCGAGGCGTGAGTTTTGATGGACGCCCCACCTCTGGGTTTGTTTTTTAGTGTTTTAGTAATAGAATACCGATCAATTACAGTCTGTACGGTTGAACGTGGTCTATTGACAAATTTTGCAATTTCACATAATGATTTGCATTGATTATGCAAATTAATAATTATTTTTCTCTCCTCTTCACTCGTTTCTTTTGCTTTACGACCCATTTTTGTAACTAAACACGTCTATACTTGTCACGAGTGCAACTAAAACGTCTAATATCTATGCCTACGTATTAAAAATGACCTTGGCATTGTAGGCATATGAAAAATTCGATTGAATAAATGATTTATACAGAATTTCATTTAAAAAAGAATGAATGTACGAATACTTTTTGTTTGTCATTATTTGCTTAGTTAACGTAAAAATATTTTTATGTTGCATAATTTTTTTTTTAAAAAACAAAAATTATCATAAACAAAGTGCGGGAATGTTAAACTATTTAACAGTATTGATTTAAATTAAATAAATAGAGGAAAGTCTATCAAATTCGTATTTTTTTTATTATAACCCTAGGTGTACGAATACTTTTTACACTCACTGTATTTTTTTCGGTCATATTTTTAATTTAAAAAATTAAAAAAAACTAATTTAGAAAAAAGAAGTAATAATAAGATTGTTAATTAAATTATCCAAGTATAAAGAAACATATATTTATGCATGCTACTCCCAAATGTTATTTCTAATGTGTTAAAAGCTATTCTAGTCCAAATAGCCCTACTTTCATGTGGTGTCATGCTGATCCAAAATATTTCTTGATAAATGATTGAAAATATTAATTTTGTATATTTCCTAGGATCTCATGGCCTATTTGGAGACTGTATTCGGTTCGCTGGCGTGCGTGAACGGTTCATTCCTGCTGGATAATAATGCCCATTTCGGATGCAACAAAAATGTTCCTGGCGTTAACTTAAAAGCTGCCGAAGAAGCCTTCGCAATAATTAGCAGATTCGAAAACACCTCCATCAAGCAACTAGTATGTTATCATATTAATTATTATTATTTTAATATTTTTTTGTATTGTTAAATGTTTTGTAAATGGACATTATAATATTACTGTGTGTGACTATCTAGATTGACTTCTGAATGTTTTAAAAAATGTTCCTGGCGTTAACTTAAAAGCTGCCGAAGAAGTTCTGGTCCTTCGCAATAATTAACGAAAGCAGATTCGTTGAAGAGAAAACAGTTTCTCTCGAAACTCGGCTCCATCAAGCAACAGTTTAGTATGTTATCATATTAATTATTATTATTTTAATATTTTTTTGTATTGTTAAATGTTTTGTAAATGGACATTATAATATTACTGTGTGTGACTATCTAGATTGACTTCTGAATGTTTTAATCAAGAACGTAGTATATGAATTTTATACCTATATTGATTTGCATTTACTGCAAAGATACAATACAAAAGTACAATATTTGTTAATTTTTAATATGTCTTCCTGACTGACTGATTTGTAAAATCTTCATTTTTTAAATGACAGAAATATGAATATAAAAAGAAATTCTAAGAATGTTTAAATTTATATGTTTATTTACTAAGACAATTTGCAACAAAGATTTTCATTGTCTTAATAAATTAATACGGCAACTTTATATGTAATAGAATATTTCTTGTATTAGTAAGTGATGTTATGATAATACTCTTGCAGATATTTACCCACCTAACAGAGAATATAATAAAGAAAATGAAGATATCTCCGCCAGATGCAGAAGTACTGAGGATGTTTCTTATATTGCCCTTATACCACGAAATGAGGAACCCGCGGCGACATACAGAATTACAGGTTACATACAATTGCATAAATTTATAAAATATGAAAAAGAACGTAATAACAAATAACAATTATATTAGTAAAAAATGGAAATCATTCTTTTATGATAGTGTATTGAGATACTACTTTCAGCATTGGATAGATAATGGCTGAGATGATAATGATGATTTTGAAGTCATTTGCAAGACACATCAGTTTCTTGGTCCTGAAAACAATGATTCCTCAGAAATTATTCTCTTTTATAAAAAAAAAAATAATAATAATAAAATTAACGATTAATTGATGACAATATCGTAAGACTAATAAGCACGTAAACTTACTCTCGCATCTTCAATTTGGTTTCTACTATTTAAAAGTGGATGAAAAAAGTTATAGTACTATTCCTTAGAGATTATGATTGAGAAATATATTGTTATTTCACCAAGTAGATGTTTTTATAGGGTCCATTTGCTGAGGCGTTCAACAAATTGTCAACATTACCACAAAAGATAGTGCAAAAATGGTGGGAAGCGCAATCTACCGAATACTTTGAAATGCTAGTGGACATATTTAAAAGCGTTATTGTTTATGAGTTAATGCAACCAGCGGTGAGAGCCAATAAGGTAAATTATGATTTTTTTAGACTTGTAACTGACTGCCTGAATCATCTATCTTCTGAAAAAAATATTAAAATATTATGAAATGTAGATATTAAATAAAATTTTTGAATACAGTTTAAAGTTAATTAGTTACAACAGTTTAATATATTCACTGCTGTCCACATTATTATGATGATAGTAATTTATTACAAATAATTCTATGTCCACAGTGACAAAATATAACATAGTTGTCAAGTAGTTTATTATTATTAGGTTACAGTTTTTTCGTGTAGAAAGAGAATGCCATAGAAATGCTATAAATGTATGCGTTATGAAATAATAGAATGACGTCATTGGACAAATGAACAAATATAAAATGTACCTCCTCGTTGGTGCGATATAATAGCGACAGCTATTTAATTTGAACGGGTGATATAAACAATGCTTATGAGATGGTAAATATAAACAAATAAAAAAATATTTCTGATCTTGCTCACACTTTTGTGTTTTGTTTATAACGGTGTCTCGTTCTAATTATTATTGTCATATCTATTAGGACCACAGATACTATCCTGAGCCTATGATTTTTCATATCCACATTTATTAGTTCTTGTTCATAATGATTGACTATTTGAAATAAAATATTTTTATTATTTGAAATATATATAATTCATTAACAGATATATCGCTATTTATTTAAATTTTTTTTGTCTCTATCAGACTGTGCACTTTTCAGAAAATATATTTTACACACAGCATTCTTCAAATCCTAGACACATTGTCATTATTAAATAAAATTAATTTCACCAATCCAAAGAAACCTAAAATATCGGCTGAGTGTTTCTATGTCGAGGACCTCTGTAGCTACGTAGATATCGCATCGGATTATATTAATTGGATCACAGATAAAAATGTGAGTATACATTCTTTTATACAGGTAAATTTGAAACCGTTTTTTTAAAGGTGTCATTTCCAGTAAAACTGAAAAGTTTTACTAAAGAATAATGGATCGATTTTTTTTATTCAACTTAAAATGGCAAACAAGCTGACAGCCCACCTGATGGAAAGTGGTAACAGTCGTCTATAGACATGAGCAGTACCAGCAGGACAAAACAGATTATACTGTTTCGCCCATAATACCTTCCATGCGTTGCCAATCCTGAAAATTCAGGTGTTATTCTTCTGTACCTTGTAAATTCACTGCCCTATCTCACCCTTCAAACCTAAACATAGCCATGCAAACACAACTACTTAACGATAGAAACGCTAATGGGACATAGGTACTCGAGTAAAAGATTTTTGTACAAAGTCTCCCTCTGATGAATCGAAAAAGAAAAAAATAAAATAAGATGACGCATCCAGCTGTTGTGTCAATTACTTAGAAGAAAAAACAATAATATAACTAGTACATAATAGGAAAAAACTTGTTAAGAATTAATATAGATATAATATTATGTAATATATAAGAATTACACTCATAAGCATATTTATTTGATTTATAATTTTTTAAGATTAACATTTATTTTTTCAGCCATCCCAACCCCATATGTGTAATTACCCATTTCTGTTCGACGTTCAGTGCAAGTCATTGCTGTTGAAGGTGGATCAACATTTGCAAATGCAGCTCGCAGTAAACAGGGCAGCCACTCAGATGCTTTCCCGTTTAATGTTCGATCCCACATATCTGTATCAGTATCATTCACAGGACCAATTTCTAAATCTGACGGTGTCAAGGGAGCATATAGTTCGGGACACTATGATACAAATTGGTAGCCACGATAGTTCGCAGCTTAAAAAACCTCTTAGAGTGAGTATTATTTTTGTATGGACTGGTTTGTTACAGTGTATTAATAAATGATTTTTTTTTTAATTTATTAATTACTACTTTATGACTGTTCCTTATGGTAGTCTGTGGGGGAGGCGTATGTTCAGCAGTGGGCAGATAATAGCTGAGATGATGATGATGATGGTATGTTTTATATTTTATTTTTATTTTAAATAAAGAAATAGAATTAGAATAAAAGTAGACTTTTTTATTCTAAAGAAATAATTGTACTTGTTTCATAATTTTAGTAGTATAACAAATCTGTTTAAAAAATAAAAAAAAAAAAAAACACTAATGATATGCTATAATATTTGTGAAAGTGATTATATAAAATAAATTTCTTCAATTTACTCAAATTTGTATGTTTTCACTCTTGTTCATTCCATACCAATTTGGTTACAGTTGAATTAGATATTTTTGTGGAAGAAAATGTTACTTAAAAATATTCTTAATGATAATATAAAAGTAAAATATTATTTGAAAAATTATTTAGTTACAGGAGTTGTGAGTAATATCATTGTTTCAGATAGCATTCGAGGGTGAGGAGGCAGAGGACGCAGGCGGGGTGAAGAAGGAATTCTTTCAGTTATTACTAAAGGAGATATTTGACCCAGTGTATGGAATGTTCAAACAATCTGAGGAGACCAATATGATTTGGTTTTCCAACAACCCATTTGAAGACGATGTTATGTATCAATTAATTGGTGAGGACAATTTTTATATTTAAGTCTAGTTCCACACTATTATGCCGAACACGATTCGTATAAATTCCGACGACCTGAAAAAATATTTTTTGAGGAAAGCTTACGACTATAATCACTTAATAATTAAATGTATATGACAACAATAATATTATCAATCATGAATCATTTCGAGAGATATCGTGACTGGAACTTTGCTGTTACAATTAGTATGAATACATAAATTGGGGCCGATTCTAAGATGCGATTTCTCTAAACTTATTTCTTAACCTATTATTATAATTTGGTAATTTTATGAAGTTACTGTTTTATGGGTTATTATAAACTATAATAATTTTGACATATATTAGAAAATTAGTTCATTCTGGTTTTTACAGTAAAGATTTTGCGATAATTTCAAATGAAAATTTTTGTTTTTAAATACGTTTAGAGAAAGGGTGTTTCAGAATCGGCCCCAATGTTTCTTATGTGATACCGTGGTATATTATAGTGTGATTATAAACTAACTGTGTTCACAAGTGCTTCTTCACAAACTTTGTAAATTATCGCAATACTGTAACTATAAGTATTGTAGTAATGGAACAGGTGATGGATAAGCAAATAATTTAACATTAAAAAAGTTCACTTTACAAGTGAACTTTTTTAATGTTAAATATAAAAAAAAAATATATTATAATGATCGTTCGAACTTCATCGAACTGCAACACTGAGATCCGTCGTGCGGTTTCGGCTTAAGTTGGTTCTGTCTCCACTTCGCGTCGCGCTACCGACGGCACTGTATGCGTAGCTCTAAATTATATTATGTTATTCAAATTTAAACTTCACACAACGAGAATTATAACAGTTTTATAGTCCACTGTTTTATCGTTAAATAAAACATCTTAAAGGGTCGAAACATAATGTTAAATAAATACATAATCATTTCTCCACCAGGTGCAATATACGGCCTAGCTATATACAATTCTATAATAATCTACGTACCATTTCCACTGGTGCTATATAAGAAATTATTGGGAGAATCGGTCATGTTGGATGATTTGACGGATTTGTATCCAACTCTCGCTAACAGTTTGAAGAACTTATTGGACTATCCCGATGACGATGTAGAAGAGGTTTGTATTTAGGATTTTTTTACGTTTCTAAACATATAATATAATTAAGTTGAAAGTGTGATGATGATATATTTTAATAATATAGATCATTATTAATATTATATTTTCCTTTTGTTCACTAAACGTAATTCAACCTTCAGTTTCATCATCTTCCTACCCTTATTTCAATTATATAAATTTTTGGGGTCGATGTAATGTTTTAGTCCATATTATCAAATTTAATCTAATTTACATTAATTAAACCTAATAAGTTGTCGTTATTAATGTTAAAGTATTAAACACTTGTAGTAGCGACCCGCCCCGGCTTCGCACGGGTGAAATGCTAAAAAATATGTTTACGACATCATATTAGAAACCTCTAAAATTATCAGTGTTTCTCTACTATATTATGTATGTAATATAAATATAAACCTTCCTCTGGAATCACTCTATCTATTAAAAAAAAAACCGCATCAAAATCTGTTGAGTAGTTTTAAAGATCTAAGCATACATAGGGATAGACAGCTGGAAGTATGTTTTATACTATGTAGTGATAATTTTATCGACAGATTGTTTGTAATTGCATCATATTATCTGTATTTACACATTAATGTATTTCGACATTAACGTAATAACGTAAGGTAAAAAAATTATTATGTGACCAATGCAAGAGTATTTTACTTTATAGAAGTCGCTTTACGTGATTCAGAATGCGTATTTATTTTTAAGGTATTCAGCTTATGTTTTGCTGTGAACACTGAAGTGTTTGGCCAGATTGAAGTGCACCTTTTAAAAGAAGACGGTGAGAACGTACCGGTTACGCATGAGAATAAAGAGGAGTATGTCGAGTTGTATGTGGACTTTTTGCTGAACAAATCCGTTTCGAATCAGTTCAAAGCCTTCAATCAAGGTTTCCAAAAGGTAATTTTTATTTATGATTTTTATAAGTGATAAATACACCTGGAATTAAGCACGATTGTTTTACAGAGGGGACAGCGGGGAGGTCAACCTGACAGCTTATATACTAACTGTAATATGGAACTTGCAGTCCGCATAACTAATAATCCCAGAGGGAGACTTTGTACAAAAGTCGATTGCTTCGGTACCTCTGTCCCATTCGTGTTTCTATCGTGAAGCAGTTGTGTTTGCATGGCTGTCTTAGGGTGGGATATGGCAGTGAATTTACATGATACAAAGGAATAACACCTGAGTCCTCAGGTATGGCATCGCATGGGGTATCATGGGCGAAACAGTATACTCTGTTATGTCCATGGTCCATAGAATATATATATATATATATATATATATATATATATATATATATATATATATATATATATATATATATATATATATATATATATTCTATTAGGTCCACTTCCATATGAAAACCATCGTGGCTAAATTATAGTGTAATGATCACGATAGGCCAAGTGAACTGACTTCTTCTCCTATCCCTCACTGGTAGCTCAACTTTGTAACTTTTATACTCACTATAAAAAAATGTGATTTTGTCACAAACAAATTTATGTTTACAGGTATGTGGTAGCAACATTATAAAATTGTTCAGATCCCACGAACTAATGTCAGTGGTGATTGGCAATGAAGAATATGATTGGGATATGTTCGAGAACAACTGCGAGTACAAGAATGGATATTTTCCTAACGACCAACAAGTTAGGTGAGTGAATTGTAAAACCTAATAATAATAATAACAACATATGGATTTTAGAAAAAAAAAAAAATAATGTTACTAATATTCCATAGTGAACTTTGGATGTATGTTTAGGTTTGGAATTTCATCACAGAGCAGTACAATGAGCATTACAGTGTAGTCTATGGTGTTGTTAATGTCTATGGGCGACGGTTATCACTTTCCATTAAGTGGGCCGTCAGCTTGTTTGTCCTTTTAAGTATCATTAAAATAAATTTCAATTAATGTTGTTAGTAGGTGGACTAATATTATAAATGCGAAAATAAGTTTGTTAGTTACTTTTTGACACCTCATCAGCTTAACCAGTTGTTATGAAATTTTATATATATACTATTACTAGCTTTTACCCGTGACTTCGTCTGCGTGACCAGGACAAAAAGTAACCTATATCCTTCTCCATCCCATATCGTACGTGTATACCAAATTTCATAATGATTTGTTAACTCTGAAATAAGACATTTAATTTCCGTTAATGAATAAATTAAAATCGGGTGGAATCTCCGTAATCTTCATAATTGATGTTATGTTCTGTTATGCACACAGATGGTTTTGGGAAGTGTTCCATGAGCTATCGATTGAAGACAAGAAAAAGTTCCTACTGTTTTTGACCGGCAGTGATCGAGTGCCTATACAGGGGATGCGTGATATAAAAGTAAGCTTAATATATTTTTATTTATTAGAATAATCTTAGCAATATGTTGCAAAATATTTATAGAAACCTCTTATGTTATTAGTGGTCATTTTAGGCATGTATCCAAACTGCTACTTAACACAACTAGTATAGAAACAAACTGATACATTAATGGCTTTAGTTTGTTATACATCTTAAGGAAGATTCATGTCTTCCTTAATTAATAAAACGTTTAACAAAACAACGCATGGGGTATCATGGGCGAAACAGTATACTCTGTTATGTCCATGGTACTGCTCATGTCTATAGGCGACGGTTACCACTTTCCATCAGGTGAGCCGACAGCTTGTTTGCCATTCTAGGTTGTATAAAAAAAGATTTACAAAAGTTTTTTAATTAAATGAAATCTATTTAAGTATGTCCATTAATTATTGTCTAGTACCTACAGTCTGTGATGATGATATTGTTTATATTTATAGGACATTATTTTATATATGGTGAGCCACTTTGTAAAAAAGTGATATAGGGAAATTGTCTGAAATTCATTAGAAATAATAGATATTTTTTTTATGATAAAGTTTGATTGTTTTGAAATTATTTATATAAATAGATTTTTTAATAATAAATTATGCCTCTAAATGTTATATCTACCTTCATTTTTTATCATGTTGCTTTTATTCTTATAATTTGCTTTTTCAGATCCGAATCCAGCCTGTAGCAGACGATAGGTACTTTCCAGTAGCCCATACATGTTTTAACTTACTAGACTTGCCTAGGTATAAAACAAAAGAAAGGCTTAAATATCATTTAATGCAAGCAATACAGCAAACACAGGGTTTCTCACTAGTCTGAATTACGTACCGCGTTATATAAGTAAATTATCAAAGTATTCCGACTGTCAACCATAAGACAACAATACAGTTACACTTCTGTATAGATTTACAAAAAAAGAGACGCTACTTTTATTAGCACCTTTTCGACTGTAATATGCATATAATTAAATTTGTACTAATTTCTGATCAGCCTGTAATATTTGTTGTTATATTTAAAAGAAACAACGAGAGTTCTTACAAATTTATGAATATTTTACATAAGTGTATGTATATAAGTAATATTTTACTCCACTCATGCTTTATTATACAACAACTTTTTTTTATTTTATTTGGTGAATCTTTTATATACCACTTTTGTATGGGTTTTGTTTTTTGTAAATCTATGCATTTTGGTCATATGTCCGCCCATGTAAAGACTGAAATTATGCCTGTGACGGATTGACCATTAACGAACATCTCATCTGTTCAAATTTGATGCTCATTTAGGATAATTTGATCACAATGTGTGATTTCAAATAATTGTGATATAAAATAAATCTAATAATCGCTAAATTGTTTCTTATTTAGTTCAATGGTAGGTAAATCTATCAGAATATTTGCTTATAATCTCAGCGAAACGGAGTTTTACTCTTTTATATGATATTAATTGTTCGGCATTGACTATGTAATATGACAATATACCACACCAACTATACTATTAAGGATAAATTAAGAAGTATCGCAAATCATAGACTTAGTATAACATTCTCGCATTACAGTGTTTTTATTTTGTCATTAATGGTATTGAAAATATGAACATTTATCAATGAAAAAAATTCAAAGCGAACGGGGTTTTAAAGAGGGCGCTCTAGTCCCTGTGTATAAAGACTGGTTTAAAGAGGACGTCATTATTGAATTTTTTTCAATTATAAATATTAATATATTATTTGTTTTTTTTTTAAATCTATAATTATATTCTCAATAAAAATATTCCGTAACTACATAAAAACATTTCAAGTGTCTAATTATAATAAGAATGACATTGATATTATTTATGTCGGAATACTATTAGTAATTTAAAAATAGCTGAATACTGGAAGCTGTGACATAACGAGTGTGAATGGTTAAAGGGAATTTTTCCTGACTCTTCGCTTCTAGATTCAGCGTCCTACCTAGATGTGATGCATTTTGCATTTATAATGCACGTTGCTTGAAGCACAGCGTTGTATAATCTCAACATTTGGTGTTTCTGGAACGGGCTTTTTAGTTAACTCATAAGTGGGTGGCCACACGAAGCCTGCACATTAGCTAGTTATGTTAGACGAATCGCTACAAATAATTTTCAATTTGTTGGTTGCGAGGAACAAAAATTATATTAGTCTACACGTGTGTGTAAAAACGTATTTATTATTAATTTGTGTGATATTTAATATAAAAAGGAAAGTATATATAGGAAAGTGATAACAATTTTGCTATTATTTTTGCCATTTTCTTATTCATAGTTTCATCTTTTTCTGTATTTTATGTGGTAATATTGATCTAACGGATTGTTGGCTACATTGGACTAAACAAAGAAATTAAGTTAACCTTTTGAGTACTCCAGTCGGATTTATTTAATAGTGAACCTGTGTTCGCATGTTTTTTCCCCCGTTTATTCAGCTGCAGTAATAGTGTAATGCAGTATACAATAAATAAATAATAAGTAAATACAATTCAGACAGAATATAAAACAAACGTTTACAATATTTTCAAATTACTTGTATTAGCCAGAAATATTAAAAAACTATTGATTTGGTTCATAAGCTCATTAAGCCTAGAGTAACAGATACAAAATAAAGCAGTTAAATGGATAAACAGAATTTCCATGTAATTTTCTCAATCTCCTTATCCTGACAGATAATGGCTGATATGATGATTATGATTCCTTTCCAGGTTAAACAATTTCAGCCATTATTATTTGTACCGTCGGCACTGCCGATTGACTCCTTTAATACTGACAATAATTTGTTTTATAAATTTTGTAGAATGTTCGTCTATGGGTTACGAAGCCAATTTTGTACATAATATGGTTACTTTGTGATATTAAAATTACGCCTCAAAAATCTTGCTGTTTATAGTCGAAGCTAATTTTTGTTAGCCTATTTATTGTCTCTTTTCTATGACACGATTTAATAATTCATTATCAATTATAAATAAACAATCAATACGTCATATATTGTGGCGATGCTGTTAATTGATTTTTGTCTTGCTTAATTTTTCAAACATAATTTAAATTAAAAATAATTTTGTTCGTGAGATTTCTTTCAGATGGAATATAATCATATAAATCAAGTCTGTGGGATTTAGAAACTTACAGACTAGTATATTTTTATTTCTGGGTTAAGTGTATTGAAAGGAATAATGACTTGTGTAAAGGTTTTAAGAGTATATATAAATGGAGACTCTAAGTGATTTTAATATTTCTGATTTTAAAATTGAGCTACTTTTGGCATTTTACACTAGGAATGTAGACTTATGATAAATTATATATATATTCTTTATTAGACTTGTAAAAAAAATAGCGATTATACATATGTTTAAAATTGGGTAACAGGCGTAGCCGCCCGCTACCTTAAAATGTTTGCATCGATAGTGCACTGACCTCGTAGTCTTGATATTGTACTGTACGATTTCTTACGAAAATTCTTGAAAATTTGTTTTCCAATTTTCAAGAGTTTAACTAATTTGTTTATATTGGTTCTGATGTTTTATATAGAACGGTACATTTATAATTTATTATTGATACACGTTTCATATATTTATATATATTTTTGATATACATATAATTATTAATTGTTCTGAATAATTTATATGTAATCACATTAAATCGTGTCATATTGGCACTTTGATGAATCGAATTCTAAGACACTGCGCAGACCAATAATTACAATTCTCGTACATGTTTGTCTCCCAAAATAGAACAAAATTGCATCTCATAACACAATAATCCCCTGGCAATTGTCTGAAAGGGCAAAATTTGTGCTCTGCGACTATGTCTATACAGGCTCTAGTATAGCGTTTGTTATTTTAAACAATAATTGTTTTTATGTTAAAAATATGTTAAATTCTACATGTCAGAATAATATTTCGGAAATGTGATAGTGGAATGGTAAGCTTGTTGTTTACATAATTAGCAAATAGTCTCAAAATACTTTGTTGCGTGTATAAATAAAACCGATTGTAGCTTTGCTAGTTCACTGTTGTCGTTTTCTAAATTATTTTGGGTGCACCTCAGCCCGGCTGTTTCGGGGTGGTATGCACGTGTATGTATTATATAATATAACAATATATTTTTGTATTAAATGTTGTGTTTTATTGTGAATTACTTATTTAAGGATCTGAAAGCTTTACATGTTGTGTATAACAGAAATGCAGATTTATAATTTTAAATGCATTTTTAATTTGTAATCTAATGTTTATAATTTTGGAGAGCTTCAGATACAGATTATAATATATTTTCGTCTAATTATAATTTATATTTTTGTAATCTTACTTTATTAACTTTCATTGAATAATTAAAATAAAACTAATGGTGGCATTTATACAATTTATTTCATTAAAATAATAATTACATAATATCGAAACAAAAGCCTTTTCAACATTTTATATACAAAATATTTGTGTAATCTCTTCATGACTAGTTAATTTTAAGCATGGCCGAATTGGTAGCAATAATTTATTAATATATATGTATTAATATTAATTTTGTCAAGCTCTTATATAATTTATATGTATAAACATCACTGCATCTTTATAGAAGTACGGTTATTTACATTTGTGATTAGAAAAGCTGATTAAATATTATATCGCATACGTTCGCAATGTATAAAGCCGCACATTTACATCGTATTTAAAGTTTAATATAAAAGAAAATATAAGTAAGAGAAATATAGCAAAAGTGAAATATCATTAATATGATAATTAATTTTCACTAATGATTTTTTTTATTTTTTTATTTTAAAATATTTAATTCTTACATGCTAAATAGTGGTTAACAATAAATTATACTTAATAATAAGTACCGATCCAATTTCGTACATGCCAACAAGACTTTAATACCTAAAGTCTATACAAGTACTTTAATTTGAGGAACTACCCTAGAATTCGGTATTGAAGATCAATTTAAAGGTTTTACTAATGTAATGGTATATTTTGTAATGAATACGATGTAAGAAGTTTTAATACCGTTACTGTTGACGTCACTAAATGGATTTGCCCTCATTTCATGACACTTTTAGCCATTTAAGTACAAACAACAGAACAATAATTATGATAAGAATTGAAGAATAATTATTAGTTATATTCGCTACGGGTGATGTAAGTCTAATGATTTGTTTTTATGTTAGTAAGAAGATCGGCCGGAAAGGTCTTCGTAATGTTGCGTGCCAGGTGGCGCCCGGTAGCCAGGGTAGTTGTGGTTGAGGGCATGTTGAGCGAAGAAGGATGTGTAATCCTTGTTTACCTGAAACATAAAATTCGTCGTGTCAGTGTATGTCGTAGACAAATAGTAGAATTCTCTGCAATGCATCAGCTGTCGTATTAAATAAAAAACCGTTTCGTATTACGACGGATCGAACGTTTAGATGGATTGTCTTTGTGATTTTTGCTATATGTATCTACAATTTTTAACGTCTATATGAAGGTTTATGAATAAGAGGGTTACCTTATTCATAAAAACATGAACTGTCTCATATACTTTTGTCTTTTTTTTTGTTAGTTTTTATGAATAAGAATCTTCATACGAAAATAAATGTTATATAATATGGCGGCTGATGTTAAGCCTTATAGTAATATGACTAACAAATCTTGTGGAAGTAGTGTCATAGACTGACAGTGGCTTAAAAGTTTAGAATTTAGTTAAGAACTGCACTGGATAGTGCAGTGTCAAGTTACAAATGTTGATTTATCTTCGTCATAATAAAAATGGTTCTGTTTTTAATACGACTAGCCATTTTGTTTTACAGTGAATTCTATAAGTAGGGTGCAACATATATGTTCTCATTTGTTTGTAAATTTGGATTCTGGACGTTACAAAACGTATTTTGTTTTACATTCATGCAGACTTGTCTACATCGCAAAGCTTTGTAGATAGAAAGATATGGATGTCATTGAGTAGGTATATGCGATTTAGTCGATGAAATGATTTGATGTACGTCGGTAGGCAACTAAGCTGACAATTCACTAATCTGTCTGTAGTGGAAAAAGTGACACATTCCGAAACCCAATGAAATCATGATATTGGACAACTTTTTCTATAAAACGACATATGAAAAACCCTCATATTTAACTCGTTCAATTAGAATAGTAAGATTTTAATTCGCGCCCAAAAGTCATCTGCACTAAAACAGCCCAAATGCTTCTGTACCGTGTACTCGTTTATCTTTACTATAGCAATATGTTTGTCTTTATCACATTTTGGTCAATTTTGGAACATTATTTTCCCGTTATCGTCTAGTCATATTCATATTTCTTTCACAGATGATTAAAAATAGTTCTGAATGCTTTACTGTAAATCTCGAATATCATTCTTTGATATTATTAGTGGAAAACGTTCAAATTTACGAATTAAATCACTGGATTTCGGAGATTCTTATCTTCTTTAGGTATAGGGCTTAAAGAAGATAAGGTGTAAATATTTATTTAGTATTTTCTAGAGTAAAGATTAGGGAATCGAGAGCTTAATTTCATAAAAAAATGATGCGTCGGTACATCTAGTTACGTCCGTTTATTTTCTCTGTTATATCTGAACGAGAGATAAACGCAAAGTAAACTAGGGCAGCATCATACTAAATGTCTCTGCATTTCGGATTTCGAGATACTTCGCATCTCTTATTTTCGTCTCCACCCACACTTCGAATGATAAACATCAAATACCTCCCAGTGTTTGGGTTGGAAGCTAGCTGACTTTTATACAGCTAGGAAATAATAATGGTCTTTTAAATTATGCTTTATTCAATTGTCTAATATAAGAACTATTAAAATTACTACATAATTACGTCGAGCGAAGTGCAGAGACCGATTTTCCTGCCAGCACGATGAGATCATCACTGGTATATGAGTAACAGTTGCTTACCACACAAGAATAGTATTGCGAAGCCTAAACTAGACGCGAGTTAGGTGGACATAACTAAACTATAGCGGAGTTCCTCCAACACGTGCCGAAGTCTGTTAATAGAAGAGGCTTGACCAAAACATAGTCACACTATCCGGCGACACTTACAACTGAGGTATTAAAGTCCAGCTATGTACGGTAGGTACTGAGGTCGAACGACGTTAGACCTCGTTCATGGCAATTAATTCAGCAAGCGAGTATTGACGCAGCTAAAACAGATAATGGTTCCCGTCAAATATATCGCTTACTCTATAAATTTTAGTAATGGTTTTCTTTGTTCTTTGTTTTTATGACCTTATATGTTTTGAGTCTTATGTCACGGTAGGTATGGTATGTAAGTAGATATTGTTTTAAACCAGTGAAATAAGTACTATATTGGCATCATAACTCTGTTTTTCAATTACAATGTTTATGTAGTCTTACAATGTGAAAGACAGATTTATTTTTTATTTATCTATAAATATAATTTCAGTTACTTTATTTGTTACAGTATACTTAGACTCGCTTCAAAAATAATAGTTTTTAATTTGTAAAGTGAATTTATAGTGTTTACAATTATTAGAAGCTTCTGCGTAAAAAAAAAATATAATTAGTTGAGGAATATTTTACAAGAGGGACTGTTGTGATATTATATACAAGGGCAATATAGGCGAATGTGTAAAACAAAATTATTTTTATATACAGCATGCATATAATAATGAAATCTTAAGATTTGAAATACAATTCAGACGTCGTCACTAAAGTTGAAATAGAATACATGATATATTTATTTACACGGCTTTTTTTTACTTTATTTATTTATTTTACCATGACAAAATGTAATGTAGATTATTTATTAGTTTTCTGAAATATTCAATTCTATTGTAGCATTTCAGTACAAACATTGATTATAATTATTAAATTTTTAGCTTCAACTTTAGTGGCAACACTAATTCGGAATTAATATTAAAAAAAATATTATATATTGAAATGAAAAAAATATTTACGGGTATCTTTACTGTTAGAAATATCTTATGATTAATTCAAATTCGTGGAAATGTTCCAAATTTACCTTGCGCGGTCTGCAGGCAGGGCCTTTGGCAAGTAGCCTTCTAGCCTCGTTCTCAGCCGCAACGGCTTCCCTCACCGATTGCGGTGGCCATTTCTGATCTCCCCGCATGTTTACTCCTCCTAAGTTATAACATTTTAGTTCTTTAACAGTGTTCTATAAAATTCTATCGTCTTTATAAAAAGTAAAATAATATTCGCAATTTTTAATTTTAATTTTTATCGTGTAGTCTACATATATATTACTGTAAAAGCCCATACATTAGTTAATCTTAGGTTTAACTACTTAATCTTAGGATTTACCAATATGAGTTGATATGTAAATAAAAGCTTTTTATAAAAAGAAGGTAATTTTTGGGCTTTCACCAAACCAAACAACCTACTTACCACAAGTGCGGACACCACGCACTAAACGTTTATATATTATGTTACTGTAAAAGCCCGAATTACGGTAAATCTTAAATTTTATATATTTATATCAGAAACGTGGTAAATGTTAAAAAATAGAGTATATTGATTTTTACATTTATATTTATGATATGAATATTATTTAAGTTATACTGATATTCTTTAGTTTTATTTTGTGGGAAAACGGAGAAAGGACTTAGATAGTCCTTATGTAGGTAGCTACATACAGTAGTAGTTTACAGATCAATTTCGCGTTTTCTTTGTTATGAAGCTTTCACGTTTCTTCCTCAGATCATAAAGAAACTGTACGACTTGCCACCTGCGTTATGAAAGTTTTTATGTGTCACGAGTCACTTTTGTAAGGTCCTATTACGAAATGCTTATAAAAAGGCAGTTTTAAAACAATATTGTTGCAATCTTCGCGTACTTTGTATATGTACTAAGATATTTAATGTTTTGAAAGTAGTTTATATTCGTTTATATTGTAAGTTTAAACGCTGTAAGAGTACCGAAGGTATTATCCCATGTTTCTTTACATAACATTTCTGATATTTTTGCTTCGCAGGCAGAATATCTTTTTAGAAGTTATTAGAATATACTCTCAATAAAAGCACTTGGAGATTTCAAAACCAAATTTTTTTGGTTATGTGATAGAAAATCCTTATAGCTTTACACTATTTAATGTACTTGTTATTTTTGTAACTGCTTAAGTCAATTATGAGAATAAAAGAACAAAAGTTAATACTCATTTTAATTTTAATTTAATTGCATCTAAATGTAGAATTGATAATTCGAATTTAGGTAGTCTGCTTACTATCAGACGATTCACTTATGTATTTATATAGTATTAACTATGTTTTATTAACGTATCCGATAAATGTTTATTTTTAATTATTCTATATCAACCTACTTAAAAAATGTAATAAATAGACAGACGATTCCATGAATTCTGTATACATAATATAATATTAATACATTAAATGAATACCTTTGAAAGATGCCGCGGCGGGTTGACTAGTATACACAGGTTGCGGTTGCTGGTGAATGGGTGGCTGCTGGCGAAGAGTGATCGTCGCCGGCGGGGGCTCGTACACTTTCTGTGGGGGCTGATACGCGGGCTCAGAATACTGCTGCGGCGAGTATTGGGGCTGTGGCGAGTATTGCTGTTGTGACTGGGCTTGCGGCGAGTACTGAGACTGGGCTTGCGGCGAGTACTGAGACTGGGCTTGCGGCGAGTACTGTGACTGTGGTTGTGGCGAGTACTGTTGCTGATAATTCGGCTGCGATCCTTGCGTCTACCAATACAGTTGCAATTAAATATCTAATTACATTGGGCCTGTGCAGACGAGGGACTACATGATACCAATTATGCACAAATTAAATGGAGATGTTTGTAGGTTGTTTATAAGAGGAGGCTGTTTTTTGCAAACTAATCCCAAATACCCTTAGCATACTTTTTAGTCAAAATATTAACATCAGCAGTGTATCACGTATATGGGTTTATTAATTTTATTCTTCGTGAATAATAAGCCCTTCGTCTGCGGGGTATTTTAAAATAATCGAAATATAATTAGACACAAAAATACAAAACAATTACATATGAATATCTACTTACTAAAATATGTAGCTAGAAGTCAATATGCAGCGTAATGTTATTTTGTTATGTAATGAATAGCGTTATACAAGAAACAGCTGCTGTTAGATCCAAGCATGATTGTCTGTGGGAGAATATGAAGTGGTGTACTTGCTCCCCTTATGAAACCCTGTGTTCAACATAACAATGTTTAACTATCCACCCATCTATTCAGATAAGTAGAAGTTGAAATTGTATATTCTGTAAAAATTTTGGCTGCATTCCTTGGATATTTTTTCTGCTTGTGCAGATAAGTTTATCAGCTTTCTATGTTCTAATTTACCTATCCATTCACGGTGTACGGTGATTAATTAGTATCCGCTTATATTTACATATTTATTTTGCTATACAAACACAGAAAGTTAGCGAAGCGTGAACACAAAAAACTATCAGCGACGATGACGTTGCAACTTCGAGTCGATGAAGGAGATTCCTGTACCTGAGGAGAAAGAGGAGCTGGTACGGGGCCCCAGCGGTTGGTTGGCTGGCGGTAGGGTTGCGCGGCGCTTGGAGACAACGGCCCTTGGCGGTAGTTAGATGGGGATACTGGGGCTGCGGTAACACCCGGCCCGACTGGGATTAGTTTACTCAGTCCTGTAGCGGCCTGTCGTTTGCCCTCACAGTATGCCGGTTGGTACTGAGATTGTGGCGATTGGTATTGAGGTTGAGACTGGTTTTGGGATTCGTACTGGGGTTGTGGTTGGTACTGGGATTGGTTTTGGTATTGTGTTTGGGATTGGGGTGAATATTGGGGTTGCTGGTATTGCGGCTGTTGTTGCACGGAGGGTGAATGCTGCGCGTTGTTGTAGTACGCAGGACTCTGCTGTTGGGGTTTATAATACATAGCTTATATATAACGCAGTGTAGGAGTAAAGTCCTAAATATTTATAGCATTGTGCATGCAATTATTGTGATTCTCCACCACCTTAAGCGCTTGCTATGTGCAGCGTGTCTATATGCCTTTATAACGAGTTCTATATACATCGAAAGTACCTATCGCTTTTGCATTTTTATAAAAGTATTTTTATGAAACACGTTTTATAATTACCTGTTGTGGCTGATGATAGCCGTTCGTTTCGGGCACTGGTGGCCACACCACTTTCTTCTGGCCTGAAACAAAAACAATTTCACAGTTTATTATTTTGTACGTAGGTATAAATATGTTTCAACGTATGCAGAGCTACAAGATACTTAATATTAAAATCTATAAAATATCTGATAGACAGTTTAAAATTCTACAAGTAATTACGAATAATCATATATTCTAGAAGTGCTCTGATTAACTTATCTTTTTTTTACAATGTGAATATACTGGTCTTGTAATTAACGCAACATTGTTTCAGTTCTTATTTCATCAAATCAGACATGAAACACAAACCAGAATAAAAATATATTTTCTTTATGTTTTGTTTCGTAATTTTTATTTGATTTTGATAAAATCAGGAGACCTTGTGTCTTCTTATCATTGATATAAGCACTTATATGACATGTTTCGCTTTAAATTAGTTCGGCCCACCAACTCGCTGGACCAACGCCAGGATGTTGGAGAAAAAATATTCATCCGTTACTTATAAACTCAATTTACAACATTGCAATGCTATTGTTACTATTAAAAGCAGTTGTTAATTATATAAAGCAGTACTCTTCTACTCTACTGTATTTTATGAGTAAATCGTTATTGTGAAAAATTAGCTAGAGAGACAACAAATAAATACATCAGACTGATTGTAAACTAGTTTAAATGGTAATCTATATCCATTTAAATACCTTTACCTATACCTATTCTAACCTTTGTAAGTTTTGCATGCTTATCTTAACATTAAGCCTTTAGGCTTATTTCTAATTAGCTTTATTACTATGTTTGTAAGTTTATTAAAAATTATGAATGATATCTGCGTTATTAGACGCAATTACAGATTCAAATTCATATTTTTGATATATTTTTGGATTTACGATTAAGTCTTAGTAGTAAACTAACGTTATTTATATAATATCCAATCGAGGCGTCGATTCAGCGAAGCCCTCTAATTTTTGCCCCGAGCAGTTATTCTTTACAAGTAAATCAGTGATACTTGTGTATCATTACTTGTGTCTATTATTTTTGTAATAAAATGAATGATAAAGTACGTTGCTTGTGACGGTTCGCCTATAGTACAATAGGTTTAATACCATAAGTACATAAAAGAAACAGGGGTTCCTATGGGTGACCGCTACGAAAACTGAGCTATTTAATATAAACAAACTTTAAAGTCAAGGTTCACAATAGCGTACAGAGAAGACGTTACCATGTATGAAATATTGACACAGAAAGGAAACTCCTTTGATGTGTTTCCAAAGTGTAGTGGATGTCACAAGAAAATTTAATAAATTAAACAAAAATATATTATATTTTATATATAACTAAATTATAGTTTACCTTTTATCATCAGATGTAAAAAAGGATGCATACAACACAGTTTAATAAGGTTTATGAGAGCCTTTAAAGTTTTATAAATTCGATAATCAATTTAATATAAAATACCAAAATACGTTAACATATAATTAAATTGAATTTAAAGAAAAGTTCAGTTCGAATAATAGGCTAAATCTGATTATTGAAATATCTACCCTTCGGTGACATAATCTATGACGTTATTAGAGAAAGAATAGAGAGAAAAAAAAAAAAGGAGAGCCGGCAGATCGGCGGGCGCGCGGGAGTTGCTTTTTAGGAATTGCGCAATAAAAAAAAAAAAAAAGAAAAAAGAGAAAAAAAAATGGCGCAGGAGTCGTGTTTTAAGGAACTGCGCAATAAAATAAAAAAATAACTAGGATATAGATCTAGGAGGGACTGGTTCGATGAAGGGGTTTGAGATCTTAGTGTATTACTATGGATTAAGTGTGTGAAATTAATCAATAGAAGACTGGAGAATCCGGTGAGCTTGTTCCATTTATTACTACGTAGTTAGATTTTTGACTGTGATCACAGGCAAAGTCTATACTTAATATTTTTCCCAACAACTATTAAAATACGTATTTAGTCGAGTCCATATACCTTTAGGTAATGCGTATATCGTTAAATGCAATCACATTTGAACAAAGTTTACATCAATATAATTTACGTACTTACGTTATTCTACTCATATACAAAATCCAATTATATGGTCGTTTGATAGAACTTCATCAATTTGATTCAATGTTCTAATTGTCCAGTTTTGGAAAATACTTATTGAATCAACTATTGAACTATTACAATACTAACAGTTTCATATCTAGTTATTATAAAGTATTTATTTATTTATTGAGGATAATAGACTAAAGTGACTATGGTCTGGTCTCATTGCTGGGGAAACAGCCATTGATGAGAGAGAGGGGTTATTGAGTGGCGACCCTGTGAATGCAAGTGCGGTGTGGGCTACCTCCATTGTTTGGAGTGACTGTTTTATGTGTATTGTGGGGCCGTTCCTTGTGTCAGTCGGTGGAAATTGCCTGTGTTCAGTCGTGGGTTGGTGATGGTTGAGACGATGATGATGATGAAATATTTGTATTTATTACACTATTACAGTGTTGGTTTGGAATATCTGTTCATACTTAACGCTTCATGGTGAAGTGTTTTTATACCATTACTCGGTCGACCAGATTAATGATTCTTAGTCTATATTTGATTATCCATGATTACATGTGGGGATTTGTTTTACACCAGATGTACAAAGAAACAGCTTAACTGTTGCATGTAATATTATGTGAATGTAATACTTTTAATACATTATTAATTGTGTTATTAGATAAATTCATGTGACTGTGGGGTGTTTATGGTAAACAAGCCTGTATTATTTAAATAGATATTTTGTCTTGATTTATTATAAACTTTAATATTGATTTTATTGTAGTAAGCAAGCTGATAATAACAATTCTGTATGTATTACTGGTTTCTAATAATATTTAATTATGCTGATATTATTGGTGTGGATTTAATTCCTAATGGTAATAAAAGTACTAAAAGATTCTCTGACTATATTTACTCTTAACTAGGTATGAGGTTCAGTATAAAATTGGTACTGTATGACACTTGTGAGGCTATGTATTTTACTCATATTTAGAAAGGAAGTTGTCATGGCGATAAGGTTTGTATGTGTGTTGTTTGTTCATGCTATATTGACTGGACAGGTTCAGACAGGGTTAAAATTAGTGAATCTTTATTGGATTTATATTTAATATACATATTTTGAATATTTATGGGAATAGAATGGAGATATGCAAGTAGTAAAAAATAATATTAGTATTTTATAAATTTCATTATCGAGTTAGTTGTATATGTTGGGCTGTATCCAAGGAGATATGAACCTATTAATATCAAGTTAGGACAATTACTTTAAATATTAATAAAGCAAACACTAACACTGATTATTCACTTCTTTAATAAATTTACATTAGAGGTTAGGAATCAAATAGATAGCATATTGGGAAAATCTTCACCACACATGTATTTGAGGAATGTTCTTGATAATTAGTACTGTATGTATATATTATTGCAAGTACAATTGCAATAAGAATGTTAAACTTCTAATCTTCTGTTCATTCTTGAATTTGAAAGTAAGCTTGGCTACTAATATGAATTTAAAAGTGCAGCATTACTGGATACTATTAATTATTACTGGTGTAAACCTTGATTATTTATATCACTGATAATTTAGTTATATATTACGGTTGATATATGATGATTTTATATTTAATTATATTAAACAAATACAAATAAACAAACTTGCTAGTATTTGTTACGTTGACAGTTGTGATAGATAATCAAAATTCAATTCAATACATCAATACGTCATTCAATACGTCATTAATGTGACAGATGTCAAACAAAAGGAGATTATACACGTTATGATTCTATATCTAAGTCTATAGAAAATTTATATAATTTTCTGTTATTTTATAATAACTGTAGGGGAAATATTGGGATTATTTATATGAGAAATTTCACTTAAATGATATGATAATTATTTAAAGACCTAATTTCTTAGGGATTTAATCATGATGATTTAAACACTAAAACACTTGTTTATCTGAGAAATCCTCTTAGTAAATAGGTTTACTAAGACACTAAAAGGAAGTAGATATAGTATAACTGTAGTACAGCTACAATAATTGTATGGGACTTACTGTTCTTTCTATACAAATATATATTTAATATATATATTTCACATTATAATTATTCAATATACATCTACTACTACAACATACACAAATAGGACTTATTGTCCTTCCTATATACTTATATATAATATTTGACCTAGCACTTTAATGTGTAATTTATCAGTACTGAAGACAACAACCAATTAGGACTTATAGTCCTCTCTATAAAGCTACATAATTATTTAATCTGATTATTTCACTATGTGATTAATCAAACCTCTACAAATATTACAAAAGATCTCTATTACTCTCAACACAATAATAGCTTGTTGGACTTAGTGTCCTCAAACTTATAGAAAACCCAATTGGTTATTTCACGAGACGTTGTTAACTTGTGATTAATCAGTGTCTTTTAAAGGACTTATAGTTCCTTTAGATATATCTCTCTGAATAAATAATTGGTTAATTCACAATGTGGTTAATCAACAATAATATTATATATAATTGACTGGACTTATAATTCATTCAATAGCACTCATTACTTTTAGTAGCTCTCGACCTATGGGTTGGACTACTCGTTCTTAGGCTCTGGCCTAATCAACAGATGTAACTTGAACCTTGAGTATTCTTGGTATTAAGTAAATAATATTAAATTGACAATGCTATGTTATGATATAGCAATTATCAACATTATATGGCTTGGCCAATTCCAGGGTGTGGAAGGTATCCCCTATCACACAAATCTTCATCTCTATCGGACTGTCTTCACAGGTGATCTCTAATGTCACATTATAGGGCCGAAGGGTTATGCCCCATCAAAGTAGGTTCTGGTGTCTGGGTGATCTCGCTTCTTGGTCTGATCTCTTGTGGAGCCGAAGGGAAACCCCATTGAGTAAGCTCGTAACAGGGTGACGCTGGGAAACAGTTTCGTACTGTTAGTGGGTGATCTCTATGTCGCCATATAGGACTGAAAGGGTCATCGCCCATGAGTAAGCTCTCGTGTCGGAGTGATCCTGGGATTTCAGTTCCGATCCGTTTGCCTCTGGCAAGCACTAATTTATACTGGAAGCATCGTGGGGCTGGTGGAGCCACTGTAATGTTGAAGTAAATGTACTTATGTTTGGTTTGGAACTGAGAATACTCATTCCCTTATTACCATCAGAGTGCATTAATAAATAGTAATACCCTTCCCTACCTTTTTGGAGGAAGAGTTATAGATAGTTGGAAAGTCTTCCACTGGTCCGGGCGTGTGAGGGGCCCGACCGCTCCCCCATTTTTTTTTATTATTACAGTTATTCTGTAATTTACTATTAAATTAACATAACTTCCTAGTTACATGAATTATGAGTATAATTCATTAATTATTCTTAATCCTTAAAGATTTATCAATCATCTTCATTATTTAACTCCTATCATATACCAATTAAAGAACCTTTTGGTTATTACACACACAACGGGTCCTACATTACTAGACGATCACACATTTATTTATTTGGCGAGATGATCAAGTGTTCTACTATAAGATCTGTTCAATATTAAGTGTTTATTGTAAGGGTTTATATGATTCATAGGGTGTTTGGGGTGTATAAGGCAATATAGGTATGGGGTTATATTGAGGGTGTTAGGCCATTCTTTAGGGTAAGTTTTCATTAGATTTTCATAGATTTCATTAGGTTAAGCCTTCGTAGGCTTTTCTTAGGCTTTGTAGGTTTTCCATGTGTAGGTTAGTTTAGAGGGTTATTATTATAAGGGGTGCAAAAGGGGGGGACCATCACAATTGGTGCCGTGACCAGGATATAATTGGTTCATGGCTATTTACATATCAGATCAATAAGAACACTTGGTCACAATTGGAGCTTGTGACTTCAGGGATTGGTTATTAAAATATGAAGGAGTATAAAGTTAAACAGTAATATCTGCTAATAGTATAACTCAAAACCAACTTTGATGATTATGACTAAATAATTATACCGTCATAGATCTAGGATTTGGACCTAATTTCATGATTTCTATGTCTATAGGTAAATAGCCTATTTTACTGTTATCTCATGTTCTTAGGATTTAATTTATCAAATTCATTTAGTGGTTACCTATTGGAGTCAATTATACAACAAATTTACATGATTTGGTTTATATTTTATTTTACTCTATATCAATTGAGTAAATAATATTAAGTATTACACTAATAGGTACATAACAATAGTAGTGAGGATAGCTTACTAGGTTATATTCAGTTCACATTGATCTAATTTTATGCTACAGGACACATTTATTATTCTTTTGCTTCATTAATTCTCAATACTTACTGAACTATTAATTTAACATTATATTAATTTTATAGACAATAATTATGCTATAATAACTTATACAAAAAATTGATTAATTTCATTTTATTATCAAAGAAATAATTTAAGATGAATTAATGTTATGATGCAGTGACATTGATTATATATAAAAAAAAAAATTAAATAATTATGATTTAATTTTAATTTAGGATGTTTAAATAGCTTATACAATGTTTTATAGGGATTTCAAATTGAGAGTTAGACGTTTCATAAAATACCATTAGGGTTAGTTAGGGCCTTTAGTTACCTTATTTAATTATCTAAATATGAAAATTTTATTAAAGGTTTTCATATTGTTAAATTTAATTCCAACAATTAATTAGGATGCTATTATAAATATATTATTTAGGGTTCTTCACATAATTTATTTATTGCATTTTACAATTATATTTCAGATTCTATTTGATTATTCACTTATTTCGAATTAGACATTTTATAAAAAAAAAAAAAAAAACCTTATACTTATATCAGAGGGAGATTTTGTAGGTTATTTATTCAAGTACACTCTTTACATGCCTAAGTATTTTACATACTTAGATTTTGCGCACACTTAGTTATTTAGTTCTTTGTAGTTGCACATAACACAAGACATCTGTATCTTTTGAAATAATAATTTATTGTACAAAATAAATTAATTGATGTATCTAATGTAGTTGTTTGTATTTATGTTAGGTTTGCTATTGTGATCTTTTGGGGGAGGCGATGGGGGTGTCTATCTACCTATCTAATGTGGTTACATAATATTTTATTATAAAACTTATTGATCATGTTATTTCTGAGAGTATTAAGAAATAGTCATTGGTAATTTAAGTATATTAAAGGAATTTCTTATAATAAGAGTTTTAAACTATGGGGCCGTTTGTATTATTTTATGCAACATATTTATAGGAGTCTTAAAATTGGGGGGCCGTGCAAAATTTGTCAGACAGGGGGGCCGGTGGTGATAAATTATTATTTATATAAGCTTTACTTCTATGATTAAAATTAATAAATAAAAATTAAATTTATTTGAATTTTGTTAGGGACTATTATTTTTTTTATTCAATGAACACTAGGTTATTTCTTAGATGAAATATGTATTTGTGGTTACTTAGACGCTTCATAAAGTTTTATTCGTATTGTTTAAATTTATTTTAACAAATTTATTTGAACATCTTCATTTTAATATTTAATTAACTTGGGATTTTATCTAATCATTTATTTACACTTAGACAATTATTTTAGGATTCCTTTTTGCATTTATTACATTTTAATGCTTAAATTATTTCACTTCATTTCGCTTTAGGTTTTTTACTTAGGCTCTTTCGCTTGTTGATATGTTATACTCATACATTTAAGCTTTTAATTATGAACTTCCATTTAGATGTTTTAACTCGTATCTTTTAAATAGATACTTTATCTAAATTTACTGATACAAATAACGTATCTATTAGGTTCTTTACTTGAAGCTCTTCACATATTTAGGTTTTATACATTTAGACTCCTCACATACTTAGGCTTTTCATACATTTAGGTTTTATAGACTCCTTTACACACATTTAGGATTGTATTCATTTATGCTGTTTATGACATTGTAATTACATGCATTGAATTTATTACATATAAATAAACGAGTATAAAAATTTTAATTATAAAATTTAATGGATTCACTCTATCATTACAGCGTATGCAAATTAATTATAAATAATTATTTACAAATCTATTCATAAATAAATATTATGCTTAATTATTAATATATTGAGTAGAAATTTTAAGGCTATTCATACACATAACATTCAACAACACATAACTTCGGGTTTAAAGATCTTTTTAATACTTTTATTGTTTTGAGTCTTAAGAATGTCAGAGTGTTAGGCTAGTATCGATGAATCAATGAAAAATTTAAATGATGATCTTAAGCTCTGTAAAGTTAAATTATATACACATATGTGAAGTACATTTTTAGGGTTGGAAAAAAAATTGTAACAATAAACTTATCTTGTTATAATTATCAATCCGGTAAACTCCTTGATAATTAGGGGGCCGGATGTGACGGTTCGCCTATAGTACAATAGGTTTAATACCATAAGTACATAAAAGAAACAGGGGTTCCTATGGGTGACCGCTACGAAAACTGAGCTATTTAATATAAACAAACTTTAAAGTCAAGGTTCACAATAGCGTACAGAGAAGACGTTACCATGTATGAAATATTGACACAGAAAGGAAACTCCTTTGATGTGTTTCCAAAGTGTAGTGGATGTCACAAGAAAATTTAATAAATTAAACAAAAATATATTATATTTTATATATAACTAAATTATAGTTTACCTTTTATCATCAGATGTAAAAAAGGATGCATACAACACAGTTTAATAAGGTTTATGAGAGCCTTTAAAGTTTTATAAATTCGATAATCAATTTAATATAAAATACCAAAATACGTTAACATATAATTAAATTGAATTTAAAGAAAAGTTCAGTTCGAATAATAGGCTAAATCTGATTATTGAAATATCTACCCTTCGGTGACATAATCTATGACGTTATTAGAGAAAGAATAGAGAGAAAAAAAAAAAAAGGAGAGCCGGCAGATCGGCGGGCGCGCGGGAGTTGCTTTTTAGGAATTGCGCAATAAAAAAAAAAAAAAAAAAAAAAGAAAAAAAATGGCGCAGGAGTCGTGTTTTAAGGAACTGCGCAATAAAATAAAAAAAATAACTAGGATATAGATCTAGGAGGGACTGGTTCGATGAAGGGGTTTGAGATCTTAGTGTATTACTATGGATTAAGTGTGTGAAATTAATCAATAGAAGACTGGAGAATCCGGTGAGCTTGTTCCATTTATTACTACGTAGTTAGATTTTTGACTGTGATCACAGGCAAAGTCTATACTTAATATTTTTCCCAACAACTATTAAAATACGTATTTAGTCGAGTCCATATACCTTTAGGTAATGCGTATATCGTTAAATGCAATCACATTTGAACAAAGTTTACATCAATATAATTTACGTACTTACGTTATTCTACTCATATACAAAATCCAATTATATGGTCGTTTGATAGAACTTCATCAATTTGATTCAATGTTCTAATTGTCCAGTTTTGGAAAATACTTATTGAATCAACTATTGAACTATTACAATACTAACAGTTTCATATCTAGTTATTATAAAGTATTTATTTATTTATTGAGGATAATAGACTAAAGTGACTATGGTCTGGTCTCATTGCTGGGGAAACAGCCATTGATGAGAGAGAGGGGTTATTGAGTGGCGACCCTGTGAATGCAAGTGCGGTGTGGGCTACCTCCATTGTTTGGAGTGACTGTTTTATGTGTATTGTGGGGCCGTTCCTTGTGTCAGTCGGTGGAAATTGCCTGTGTTCAGTCGTGGGTTGGTGATGGTTGAGACGATGATGATGATGAAATATTTGTATTTATTACACTATTACAGTGTTGGTTTGGAATATCTGTTCATACTTAACGCTTCATGGTGAAGTGTTTTTATACCATTACTCGGTCGACCAGATTAATGATTCTTAGTCTATATTTGATTATCCATGATTACATGTGGGGATTTGTTTTACACCAGATGTACAAAGAAACAGCTTAACTGTTGCATGTAATATTATGTGAATGTAATACTTTTAATACATTATTAATTGTGTTATTAGATAAATTCATGTGACTGTGGGGTGTTTATGGTAAACAAGCCTGTATTATTTAAATAGATATTTTGTCTTGATTTATTATAAACTTTAATATTGATTTTATTGTAGTAAGCAAGCTGATAATAACAATTCTGTATGTATTACTGGTTTCTAATAATATTTAATTATGCTGATATTATTGGTGTGGATTTAATTCCTAATGGTAATAAAAGTACTAAAAGATTCTCTGACTATATTTACTCTTAACTAGGTATGAGGTTCAGTATAAAATTGGTACTGTATGACACTTGTGAGGCTATGTATTTTACTCATATTTAGAAAGGAAGTTGTCATGGCGATAAGGTTTGTATGTGTGTTGTTTGTTCATGCTATATTGACTGGACAGGTTCAGACAGGGTTAAAATTAGTGAATCTTTATTGGATTTATATTTAATATACATATTTTGAATATTTATGGGAATAGAATGGAGATATGCAAGTAGTAAAAAATAATATTAGTATTTTATAAATTTCATTATCGAGTTAGTTGTATATGTTGGGCTGTATCCAAGGAGATATGAACCTATTAATATCAAGTTAGGACAATTACTTTAAATATTAATAAAGCAAACACTAACACTGATTATTCACTTCTTTAATAAATTTACATTAGAGGTTAGGAATCAAATAGATAGCATATTGGGAAAATCTTCACCACACATGTATTTGAGGAATGTTCTTGATAATTAGTACTGTATGTATATATTATTGCAAGTACAATTGCAATAAGAATGTTAAACTTCTAATCTTCTGTTCATTCTTGAATTTGAAAGTAAGCTTGGCTACTAATATGAATTTAAAAGTGCAGCATTACTGGATACTATTAATTATTACTGGTGTAAACCTTGATTATTTATATCACTGATAATTTAGTTATATATTACGGTTGATATATGATGATTTTATATTTAATTATATTAAACAAATACAAATAAACAAACTTGCTAGTATTTGTTACGTTGACAGTTGTGATAGATAATCAAAATTCAATTCAATACATCAATACGTCATTCAATACGTCATTAATGTGACAGATGTCAAACAAAAGGAGATTATACACGTTATGATTCTATATCTAAGTCTATAGAAAATTTATATAATTTTCTGTTATTTTATAATAACTGTAGGGGAAATATTGGGATTATTTATATGAGAAATTTCACTTAAATGATATGATAATTATTTAAAGACCTAATTTCTTAGGGATTTAATCATGATGATTTAAACACTAAAACACTTGTTTATCTGAGAAATCCTCTTAGTAAATAGGTTTACTAAGACACTAAAAGGAAGTAGATATAGTATAACTGTAGTACAGCTACAATAATTGTATGGGACTTACTGTTCTTTCTATACAAATATATATTTAATATATATATTTCACATTATAATTATTCAATATACATCTACTACTACAACATACACAAATAGGACTTATTGTCCTTCCTATATACTTATATATAATATTTGACCTAGCACTTTAATGTGTAATTTATCAGTACTGAAGACAACAACCAATTAGGACTTATAGTCCTCTCTATAAAGCTACATAATTATTTAATCTGATTATTTCACTATGTGATTAATCAAACCTCTACAAATATTACAAAAGATCTCTATTACTCTCAACACAATAATAGCTTGTTGGACTTAGTGTCCTCAAACTTATAGAAAACCCAATTGGTTATTTCACGAGACGTTGTTAACTTGTGATTAATCAGTGTCTTTTAAAGGACTTATAGTTCCTTTAGATATATCTCTCTGAATAAATAATTGGTTAATTCACAATGTGGTTAATCAACAATAATATTATATATAATTGACTGGACTTATAATTCATTCAATAGCACTCATTACTTTTAGTAGCTCTCGACCTATGGGTTGGACTACTCGTTCTTAGGCTCTGGCCTAATCAACAGATGTAACTTGAACCTTGAGTATTCTTGGTATTAAGTAAATAATATTAAATTGACAATGCTATGTTATGATATAGCAATTATCAACATTATATGGCTTGGCCAATTCCAGGGTGTGGAAGGTATCCCCTATCACACAAATCTTCATCTCTATCGGACTGTCTTCACAGGTGATCTCTAATGTCACATTATAGGGCCGAAGGGTTATGCCCCATCAAAGTAGGTTCTGGTGTCTGGGTGATCTCGCTTCTTGGTCTGATCTCTTGTGGAGCCGAAGGGAAACCCCCATTGAGTAAGCTCGTAACAGGGTGACGCTGGGAAACAGTTTCGTACTGTTAGTGGGTGATCTCTATGTCGCCATATAGGACTGAAAGGGTCATCGCCCATGAGTAAGCTCTCGTGTCGGAGTGATCCTGGGATTTCAGTTCCGATCCGTTTGCCTCTGGCAAGCACTAATTTATACTGGAAGCATCGTGGGGCTGGTGGAGCCACTGTAATGTTGAAGTAAATGTACTTATGTTTGGTTTGGAACTGAGAATACTCATTCCCTTATTACCATCAGAGTGCATTAATAAATAGTAATACCCTTCCCTACCTTTTTGGAGGAAGAGTTATAGATAGTTGGAAAGTCTTCCACTGGTCCGGGCGTGTGAGGGGCCCGACCGCTCCCCCATTTTTTTTTATTATTACAGTTATTCTGTAATTTACTATTAAATTAACATAACTTCCTAGTTACATGAATTATGAGTATAATTCATTAATTATTCTTAATCCTTAAAGATTTATCAATCATCTTCATTATTTAACTCCTATCATATACCAATTAAAGAACCTTTTGGTTATTACACACACAACGGGTCCTACATTACTAGACGATCACACATTTATTTATTTGGCGAGATGATCAAGTGTTCTACTATAAGATCTGTTCAATATTAAGTGTTTATTGTAAGGGTTTATATGATTCATAGGGTGTTTGGGGTGTATAAGGCAATATAGGTATGGGGTTATATTGAGGGTGTTAGGCCATTCTTTAGGGTAAGTTTTCATTAGATTTTCATAGATTTCATTAGGTTAAGCCTTCGTAGGCTTTTCTTAGGCTTTGTAGGTTTTCCATGTGTAGGTTAGTTTAGAGGGTTATTATTATAAGGGGTGCAAAAGGGGGGGACCATCACATGCTTCACAAAGTCGAGATCTTGGGTTCAATTGTTGTTTTTAAAAAAAAAAAACTTTTGATGGCGATATAGACAAACAAAACAAGGACCTTATAACATTGCTTACAGAAAAGTACTCTTACAATATCTCTAGATGTTCTAGAATAATACAATGTATATTATATACACGAATATATAGGGTATTTGCGCACTTGTTGCTACTATTTTAATGCACTATTATAATCGGATGTTATTAAACTTTCACCGTTTTTACTATCAGGAGAATAAGATGAAACAGTCAGAAATGATATTTCCTGATAAAAAACGCGGAATGAGACACCATGGGCGGCACAGCATTAATTATAATTAATTATAATGTTCTATAATGTACATGGTTCACGTTTCTAAGCGACGTTTATTACTTTTATAAACATAAACATTACATTAATTTAATTAGTATATAAGCATTTGATACTTCAGTTATCAGTCAAGCGTATATTTACTCCCACGATGAATGTATCTTGATTCAATATACGACCAATTATAAATTATACACATTAAAAGATACATTTTGTACACAAGCCACAATTACCTCAAAGTTAACATTTATAAACTTTCGTTCAATATCAAAACATTGCGTAGTAGATACCCTAATTGCTTATACGTATACGTAAATACATATTTTATACAAATACAAAACTCAAAGAGAACGTTCACGTACATAAATACGTTTTATTGTATTATAAATAAAATAAGTAAAGGCATCCATCTAATTTAAAACTTGATAAATACATATTTTTTAAACCGTGGATAAATAAATGTTCATTGAAACTTTATAGACAAGAAATTGAAAACATTGATTTTCTTTTTCTCTTATTTATGTATCTTATATTTTTTTGAGTAGTATGTTAAATGAGTATGTTTTATGTGATTTAATCTAAATTAAAATTAATATGATAAAAAGAAACGATTTGATTTTATGTTTGAAATGGATAAACTTTAAAAAATATTTAACCGATTTTAAAATGTTTTTACCTATACGAATAGAAATTTATATTAACAGCGAGTAACATAGACTATATTTATATAAAAATATATTATATATTTTATATAAAATAAAACCGTGCGAAGCCGGGGCAGTTTGCTAGTAGTCAAAATTTCTGAAGAATGTGTTGACTGATATTTCTCATATTTATTGAACGCTTTTTGTTTGATTTCTAGTTCAGAAATATTATATTTTCTGAGTTGCGTAAATTGCACTTCTGCTGCCATCAAGCTAACTACATTTTGATGGGCACTTTAACCGTAAATTGAGCCATATTGTACGTACACACAAAGTTGAAACTCACTGAAATACAATTTTGACGTATCACGTATTTAGTACGAGATGATAATTATTTTAAAAACATACCGTGTAAACAAGTTAGTATAATATAAATTTAGGGGACTCACGGTGAAAGACGATTAATTTGGAAGACGATCAAGACGCGCCAACCGACTGCCGGACAGGACAACGTTTGACTAGTTGGCTTGCCAGCCAGGTGTGTAGGTGCGCAAATATCTACCGCATATTATATTTTGAGATCCCACATTTTTAGGACACCACGGCCGGTCTCTTTCTAGCTTATTACTCTGCGTGTTGATAGATTGGGGGAAATTGTTATACCGCACACGAAGTCGGTTTAGAAGTCCACTCATGGGAATTATTTAGGTGTTGCATGTTGCAATATTAGTGACAATCGTAATTTACATAATATTTGTAACCGAGATATTGTCCTTTTATACTAAATAAGTATAAAGTATGTATTTTGATATATATTCAGAAAAAAAAGATATGTGGTAAGTTGAATGGTTTGACGGGGCTTTAAAGCTTTTTTTTTAATGCCCTTGTAACTATTTGTGACTTAGCAACTGCGAAACAGGTGCTCAATGTCAGGGTGGTTTTATTTTAATGCTGATTTAACCAGAATGGTGCTGTTTAATGAAAACAATATATAATTTATTGTTTCTTTAAAAATGGAAGCTCAACTTTCATAATTGTAATTTGTAGATCGTGACGCAGATCTCCTCCTTACACGAACTCCTGAGGCGATTTAGAAAATTGAAAACAAGAATAATGCGAATAAAGAAAATAAAATCAATGAATGAAAATTGGAGATATTAATGCTAAATTACAATTCGTTACAAAGTTCGACACGAAAAGCAATTTACGTAAATAATACATAGGAAGACCTTAGGCTTGGAAAAGGATAATAAATATCATCCCACAATAGTCATTTATTGCGAGTGAGAATTAAAAAAGAAAAAATGTTACAGAGACATATAAAAAGTAAATCTTATTAAATAACACGAGTAGATGAAATTAATTTGAATCGGTAATTAACCATATGCTTTTACAACACAAGGTACTTGGCATCTTGTACTAATAATGACCTTGACGTGGGCAAATACTCAAGGATTTTGTTTATAAAATTATTAGTACGTTGTTCATATATAATTTTGCAGTCATACCGGGATTATATGGTACATGGTCCCAATTACATCACCCAGTAGAGCCATGAGACGTCCTCGTAAATTGCGAAAGCTGGAGTTGTTTAGACAGTGCTAATACTATGTAGTATGGTTTAATCATCTGTAATACTAATGCACTTAGTCATATAGGTACATCGCACAGTCTACTTATTTAGTTTACTAGCTTTTACCCGCGACTTCGTTCGCTTGATCGAGATATATTCTCTAACCAGAATAAAAGGTAGAATTTATTTTTCTTCATTCCATATACTACGAAAATACTATATTTCATACTGATTGGTTAAGCCGTTAAGACACAAAGAGGTAACAAACTCATATTCACATTTATAATATTGGTTAGGATTGTTTTCTTCGTCGTTGCTTAGATAGTGATTAGCCCAATTTCTTTTTTAATCGAAACATCATACTTTCTTATCGATGACACACTAATTTTGTTAAGATTGCACATGTAATAAAATTCAATTTGACAATAATATCTATAGGAAA
The DNA here is from genome assembly GCF_026898425.1 of Galleria mellonella. NCBI lineage: Eukaryota > Metazoa > Arthropoda > Insecta > Lepidoptera > Pyralidae > Galleria > Galleria mellonella. The sequence continues at coordinate 8,464,879 of NW_026442016.1, forward strand.
CATTAAAAAAAGATTATATAACAGATGGTAATAAAGTAACAGAAAGTAAAACAATTTTTTAAAATTTTTGTCTGTTTGTCTCTATGTTTTTTCTGGAGTGGTTATCACAGTATGTTTCCGATGGTCAAACTTATAATCTTGTGTATAATTTATCTTGATACACCATTTATAGGTGGTCTATTTTGTTAGTTTATAATAATCTACGGATACGAAAACGACGGCAAATCTAGCTATTTTATAAAAAGAGGCAACTATTTTTAAATACTAATAAAAAAAAAAAAAACATGAAATAGTTAATTACCCTCAACTGCTGGTGACTCATTAAATTTTTGGACTTCTATTTCAATGTCAAAAGCAACAGTAGCAAACGTTGACATCCTCACGATGTTGTGACTTTAAGAGAGAAAAAAAAAATGTAAAATCTGAGTAAAAGCATCAAAATATACTCATTTGTCATTTGCATCTTTTCGACGAGAGTTTAATTTTAAGCATTGATTCATAGTGTGTAACGAGCGTCGACTGCGGACTCATCAGAAATAGTTCCAGGTTACGTCAAACACGAACGGTTTTTTGTTATTTTTGAGAAACACCTACAGATCAAGGCCGGAATTAAGTGAAAATGCAATAAGAATTACAGGTAAAAATAGATTTCTAATGAATTAACTACAGGATGAAAAGAAAGTTTGGCCGTTGTGGCTGAGAAGTTTTGTCTATTAAATCAAATAAAAAAAAAATTGTTGAATCAATACCATAATTTGTATCTCAATTTTAATATTTGATATCCCTGTAATATTAAATATTATTAATAAAACACGGCGATAAGTATATCAGCTGCAACGTTAGTTTCCAATAAGTTCAATATAAATTGGGCTAGGGTTTAATGTAGGTATAACTACGTTAACAACTGTGGTACTCGACAATACAGTTATGAGTAGTATACGTCCTATTACACTCTCTTATTTTATTTATAAAATATTCTTAGAGAATAAGTTAAAACGTAATATGTCATAGTAATCTTAAACAATTTAAGGTGGTGACAAACAAATAAAGTATAATGTCGTTTATAAATACATATAGCCTCGAGTTGGCATTCAAACATTTTTCTTCTTTTTATTCTATAAAATATAAATAAAGCAAATAAATGACAGAATGATGTAATTTCAAACGGGATATATATATATATATATATACACATATACATAGTTTATGTCGTTGTCATTTACCACTTATTGATGTAAACCAAACACTTCACTTGCCCACATTTTGCAAGTATCTATATTTAATGTTAACATTATACATTTTATTATTAATTAATAAAATGTATAATGTTAACATTTTCAAGAATTTTCATGATCTCCTTAACCAGGAGCCAATATAATAAATGTATTTATTAAGAAAATCCAATAATTTATTAATTAAATTCCATGTTCTCAAGAACCTACTTTCAATTTCATATCCAATTAAGTACTCCTAAGTAATCATTTACTCAATTATTGTGAGTATGAAATTGGATATCACTGTTACCTATTAATCTGTAAAAATCTCTACTAAATATAGGTACTGTGTCTACTGCACGTACCTCAAATACCTAGTAGATACCTATTTAGTCCTGGCTAACTGGTCCGACTTTATCCTCAATTCCGTACATACTATCCTACATTAGTACCCCGCTAGCATAAAACGATAGCGCTCCGCTTGCATTTTGTGTTTCCATTTTATTTTCATCAATTAAAAATAAAATAATTCGGTCGGGAGTGCATAAAAATGCTCTCTAGTCTCAAGCAATGCTCCATTATGCTCTATATAGAGCTAACGATCTTTTAGTATTCCTGTAGTCTTACTGTAAATAAGCATACACCATCACGAACTGATTAATTTGAAGTTATATTGGTTATTATGCTAATATAAATATATATAAGAATATATTCAAAGTTGATAGTATTTATGTACGAGTAATAGGAATAATTCAAGCATAAAGTACGTATATTAGAAGCTGTTAGGAAGGGAATATAACATCAACAAAAAAGTTGTCAATTTAGTGTGACATTAACTTTAAAGAAAGATATCTACGCAACGGTCTCGGTGACAGCACACTTAAGTCGTGTTAATGATGTTCTATTTTACTCACGCGTACACCTTGCGTCAATCACATAATTAGCACAAACAAATTAAGAGAGCACTTTACCAACAAACACTGTTTCAGGCATGTCGTTCGTTTGTATTCCTTCGGTGTCGGTGGTGTACTACGAATAACAATACAAGGTACAGCCACATTTTGTACGACAGGCTCTAATTCTTGCCAAATTCTTTCCACTAATGAACAATCTCTGTCACCAGTGGGCGGATTCTTGTACTAAGAAGAGATCAGCCGAAGCAGACATTTCCCAAACGAAATTAAAATGTGCGGCCGTTACACTCTAACCGAAAATAGAAAAGTTTTCATTCATTAATCTCGTGTCAATGAAGAATCATTTTAAAGCTCATGTATTGTGTTTTGCTATAATTCTGTGTGTTACCTACACACAGAATTATAACATGTTAGCATTGAGAATAATGCTATTGAAAATATCCAAAACTATGAAGATATTGCTTAAAGAGTAATAATTACTCTTACTTGCTCACAGCAAATAATCGAGTGAACAATATAAGGATGCTTCAAGTCATTCAACGAGCTATAGAGAGGATAATGTTTGGAGTGTCACTGAGTGATATAATTCGAAACATAGATATCTACAGAAGAATAAAAGTGACTAATATAGATTAATTAATCTGAAAACTGACGTGACAATAGGCTAACCACATAGTTTGTGTACCCGGTAATTGAGGACAAAGAAAGATTCTCCAGTATCGATCTCGTGCTGACAAGAGTAGTGTGGGTTAACCCCTATGCTTTGGAGTGACGATCTCAAAAGTGTTGTAAGAAATAAGTGGATGTACATAAGTGATGCGGTGTTGTACTTTGTGGTAAAATATGACCTAGAGAGAGGCCAGCAGCGGATAAAAGCTGGATTGGATAGCTATACTTAATGACTATTTACTCGTAAAACAATATGATCATCATCATCATCTCAGCCATTATCTGTCCACTGCTGAACATAGACCTCTCCCATAGACTGTCATAAGGAATGGGGCTGAGCCACCTGCATCCACTGACTCCTTGAAATGCACATGAGGTCGTCGCTCCGTCTAGCCGGGGGTCGTCCTACATTGCGTACAATAATATGATAATATTTGTTAATTATAGATGCATTTTAATACAAATGAAGGCTATAATTGATGGATTAGAATTAAACTTTCCTGCGATAAAATGTCAAACGCATGTTTGAAGACAGAACTGTGTGTGTCAAAGCTCCGGACGCATTGTACACTCGTCCCTTTGAGGGATCTACTTTAGTTAATAGAACAGATCTTTTCATTGAATTTCAGGATATAACTCAGGGATGCCGAACCTTCGAACGATATATACAGAGATAAAGTAGCAAAAACGTGCGTAGCTTGCACAAACATGATAAATAATATGTATGTAAATGACGAAATAGCCTATTTCTACGTGTTGGATATCATTCACACTTTAATAAAAGTGGTACTGTAATATTTCTAATCTCACAATCTGCGATTGATACATTGTTATTTTGCTAATAATATATGCTATGTTTATGAATATGTTACGCACGATGATTTACACTTAGATTATATAGCTCTAGATGGAGTGTCTCAATACAAATGCTCTGTTAAAAACAGATCAACGTTTTTGTTCATATATACATAAATGGGGATACCACAACGTGTAGTTATTTTATTTATAATTTAATTATTACTCAGTGTATGAGAGAAATGTAAATTTAAATAACCTTTCAATTTACAGTTGAAAAATAACAACAATACCTATATAGAAAATACTTAACGTCTATAAATATATTATATATATAGATGTAGTATAGATTGAACATATTAATATTTGTATCACGTGACAAAAAACAGTGCCCAATTATTTTTTTTATAACTTGCAATACTGAAAAATTGCACGCCATGTTTTGACGTCAAATTCAGACAGTCAAAAACGACGTTTAGCCGATTGATTTTTGATCTCTTTTTGACACTCGATCCTCCATCTTGAGGTATATCATCTAGCTTTACACATAAAGCGCTCTAATATTTTCTACCAGGCTTCGCTGGTACCTTTAGTGGCCTTCATGAACTCTGAATAAATATTGCCGGTCATGTTGAGCTGGCCGTCCCAACTGCGAGCTGATCTCATCTTCGAACGGTCTGGCGGCCAGTAGCTGTCAAATCGGTGGTCAGCGTGAACCAAGGTGTCCAATATCGCCTGCACTTGGCTTGGATCTAACTCTGGCGAAGCAGTGCAATATATTAGTAGCGTTAGTAAGCAGTTCATTGCATTGCTGAACAAATGCGTTCGGCACACGGGCGGCGTATTGCCTGTACTGTTATAGATAGATGATAGGTAGTTGATAAGAGAAGAAGGGCTTCTATAATAAAAGGATTATGTTATAGGTAGGTATATTATTTTATTTACTACAACATCACGCATTAGTAGGTACTATTAAGTTTATTTTATATATTTATTTAAAACTCAAATACCAAAGATATAAGGCACGAATTACAAAATATCACCAAAACAATTTGAATTATTTATTTTATAGATTAGCTTTTTTATTCCAAGTTGTTGTTCCAACGAATGTTATTTTACATTTTTTTTAATTAATAGACTATGAGTTCATTTATGAGTATTTAGTACTTAATTATTATTATGTTTTTACTTACTGGGATATCCCCTACGATTGCGTTCCTCTTCCTCTAACATCCGCAGAACAGCTGAGTTGGCGAGGTTAGCCGGCTTGTCTGTTGCGGGATTGTTGAAATCGATTCTGTAACAATAAAACAATAAGTTTATGGGAGTTACAGAATATCTGCGTTGTTATGGTTTATCTAAGTTCATGGTTTATTACAAATAAGACTGAATAAAAGTTCTTGAATATAATTTTTATTTATCTTGAATTTAATACAATGTAATATTAATTGTTACATTATAAAAAGTACCGTAGACTTGACAGGTAATTTATTTCCGGTTTAGATTTTATCAATAAAAATAAATCGAATGCCATTGGTTGCCTTAAGTACATTCGAAGTTGTATTGTTAAATAACATTAGAAAGTTATCGATTTAACCTATGACATGATCGTCAAGACAAAGACAATGTGAATAGCTTTAATCTGTGGTAGATATGTTAGCGGTTATTATTATTTAATGTTTATCATTGTGTCTATGGTTACATAAGTACTTATGTATAGTAAATATAAATAATAATAGTGTTATATTAATATATAACTAGTGAATAATATATAGATATAGAAAATAATATATAGCCTGCGCTATTAGTTGATCATGTAGCTTTATATTATAGAATTTAAAAAATCGATTTAGTAATTTTAAGATTGTACATTAAAAAATAAAAGAAAATATATATATATATATATATATATATATATATATATATATATATATATATATATATATAATTTTTTTATATGTTAGTATAAATTTATAGCAAACTTTCGGTGGTCATTTAAATAAAATTAACATTATTATAATAAGTACTATTCGTAATTGTATGTAATGTAAATGTAATTTATTGTATAGATGCATGGCTCGTTCATATTGTACGTTCCATAAAAAATATCTAAATGATAGTGAAATACGTATCGAAATCCCTTGCGTAGTATAACAGAAGAAATCGAAAAAATATACGACTTTGTTTCTTACTTTTTATACATTAATGTACTTAAATTACAACGGCTCAATCATGAGTTCGAAACACGCAGAAAACAAACTGTAAGTGCAATCAATACGTACGTATATACATACGAGTATATCATGAAGTTACTGGAAAGTATTGACTATACGAGACTAAAGATAAATGTAACTTTCTTATCAAATCAAAACTATCTGCTTGCTATACATTCATGAATTTACCTTCCTCTGCTAACTTTTCAACTGAATGTTTTGCTTAGATTGGACTAGATAATTTGCGGTAAATTATAAATAGCCTATTACTTATTTCCAAACTTTACGAATTGAGAATATTCAAATTCAATACACGGTACTACCATAGCCGTGTCAATCAGATCACACCCTAAGATTTGCTACATATCTTGTTCCTAAGTCAAAACTCACTTTTATAGATTTATCTATATTTGTGAAAATAGATAAGATTAAAATATGATAATCATATATTAAGTGTTACTTGTATTTTCATATTATTTGTAATTCATATTATTTTTATTCGTATTTAAGCAACCTGGAATGAAAAATATGCTAACGGAATACTTGACAGAAACATGGGCGTATAGACATAAATAGCACCATGGACATTACAAAATATACTGTGACCCCCATAATACCACCTCATTTAATTGCCACATATCATTCTTCAAATTGAAAAACATATTTTATGACAAGTGACAGAGTTACCTATTGTAAACGACTTTTATATAAATTATTTCTCTGATAATAGTGACATTCTCTTAGTACTAATTGTTTGTCGGTGCCGATCTAAAACAACTTCTAGAGTCATTCAGGTAATAATAGGTAATCATATTAATGTTTTAATTATTTTATCATTATTGAGGCATAATTAAAATTTTATAAAACGAAATGAAGAGAAGTGAGAATTAAGTGTACAATGTATTAGGAGTCATTACTATAATTAAATTGTCATGGTGTCCAACATCTACATGCAATTTCACGCACTGCTGACGTTGTCTTCACTATGTGCATACATTCAAGATCATTAATTACACCATGATTCATATCTTGGCTGTGTTAATGTATGAGCAACCGGCTATTTTAGTTTCGATTTTAGGGTTCTGTTCTTTATTGTTGCTGTTCCGCGCGTGACTGAATTGCGTACTTTTATTTTTAAATCGAAAGTGAAAAAGTTTACTTTGCTCCATTCACATATTTACATACTTTTATTGTTTATTACCCCTACTTGTGGACCGCAAATGATGTGAGTTTGCACTTATAAGAATCTAAAACTTTGTGTGTCAATTAAAATCTGTCTGGTGTTGGAAAACGCCATTAATAAATCAAATAAATCCGAGAGACAGTGACAAGTCGACCTACTGCAAAGTTATTTAGTTTGAATGTATTTGAAAATTATCAAGAAATTATATATTATTTTAATAAGCTAATCGATTGTATAACACTTTAAGTAATTAAATAAACCATGTTTTGGCAATGACAATAAATGCTAAGACAAAAGATATTTAAAAAAACCTCGTTACCAAAATAGTATAAAGATATATTTTGTTTAATACTTAGTATGTTTTTTATTTATTTAAAACATACCACAGAATTATTAAGATAAATGATATAACTAGATGCTTCGTCTACAACAATGACGTAGCTTGACAAACTGACTAATCAAATTTATCTAGTGGATTGTAATTTCAAATAACGGAATCGTACATACTTCTTTCAATGGGAACAATTTACATATATTATTTCTCTGTTCCGCTTACGGTACGCTTTATAACACAAATTTCACAATCTATCGTATATGATATGTAATATTTCTTGTTAAGGTACCTACGTAACAAGTTTTCTGAGCTTGGCATTGTTTAGATACAATTCACGTTGAGTTTTTCACAGTCGATATAGAATTGTGAGTTGATGAAGGACATGAGTATGTCTTTTGTAACAACGGTCGCTGAATGTTTGTCAATATATCATTTAATATTCTCAACTATATGCTATAAATAAGGACCAGAGGGCCTACCATGAAATACTTTCGGAAATTTCAGGGACGAACGAAACAGAAATTTGATGTTAAAATTACATAATACATGTCGTATAAAATTATTAAAAATGTTAAAATATCGTTCCTCTGGACTATTAGGATAGGATTTATGATGAACGAAATGTTAAGTTACGGGGTTGATTTCGGTAGGAACAAAAACACAAAATTGAGTTCATTTCATGGTAGACCACCAGCTTCTACTCGCGACTTCGTTCATATAATGGAGATAAAATTATCGATTGTAAATAAGTATTATGTGTATGTCAAATTCGATGATTAGTTAAGAGCAAAGACGAAACTCAGACGATAAAAATAAAGTGTTTCCGTACAGATGTTTCGCCAAAAACAGGTCAACTTTTATCCTTGTGTGCAGAAATAGGGATTATTATAATGTTACTCAGTATATGGAAGAAATTGTATTGTAAAATTAAATAGAAAATAAAAACGATACAAAATTCTTACGCATATATTTGAATACATTCTTTTTTATCAACCCATTATTCAATAATTCAGTAGCTTTTTTCACGATTACATCAACCTCGATGTCAACCACAAGGTTTATTGCCTGTTTATGTAATTTTCTTTGGGCTAAAAATATCTTAAACAAATAAATGAAAAAAGGAGATAGTTTTATTTCTGAAATGATTTTAATTTATATTACATATAAGAAAATATTTTTAAATGCATATAGGAATCTTAAATAATAGGTTAAAAAGTTGCAAACATCCAAGCGCCTCTGTAAAGTTTGACATTTATAATATTAATAGAAGTAGTCTATACGTATATCAGATCTGTATTATTATTATTTAACTTTCCCCAACTCTTTCTATTCTCAATAATCAATTTCTAAAGTCGTTCAAAACTCATGTAAAAACGTTAACAACGTTCATTGAAGACGGAAACTTCGTGGGAAACGTTCATGGTATGAGAGCATGGCGTGTGAGAAATCAGTTTTTTTTTTCATACAGTTTTGTAAATATTCTTGTGATATGTTTATATATAAATACAGTTTTAATATTTTATAACTATCATAATTGTTTTCAGGTGCAGTTTCCGTGGTTATCCAAAAGTTATATGTACTGTTTACGATTTGGAAATTTATTTTAATCCCCTTCATAAATATGTTGATAGCATATGACTTCAGGAATAAGTGTGTAGGTGTACATGTGAAGTTATTTTTTTAATATCTCTATCACATATCATAGCTATATAGCAAATTCATGAATGAACCGAATAATTTCTTAATACATGAGACATTATTAAACTTAGGTTAATAACAAGTCTAGATCATGTACTGATCATGTATTAGAACTGGTCAACTGGTTTATCCCTGAACTATTCATATTACCATAACGTACATTAATTATTTAGTATATAATTGAATTTTTTTTTTATACAACTTAGAATGGCAAACAAGCTGACGGCCCACCTGATGGAAAGTGGTAACCGTCGCCTATAGACATGAGCAGTACCATGGACATAACAGAGTATAGTGTTTCGCCCATGATACCCCCCGTGCGTTGCCATTCTTGAGGACTCAGGTGTTATTCCTCTGTACCCAGTAAATTCACGCCATATCCCACCCTTCAAACCGAAACACAGCCATGCCACAATTATATTGTAAGGTTAAATTGAAAAATAAACGAAACAAAATTCTTAGAAATATATTTGAAAAAACAAGCTAAATGGCTCATAATTTTTCGTAATTATATTTATTTACTTTGAATTATATTTGAGTATAGATGTAAAATATGTTATTATTTTTGAATTGTTATTGAAGAACCACCATTTTAATTAATAGACGTATATTAGTTTATGAGCAATACGTATACGTTTAGTTACGAAAATAATTCCATTTTAGCTATTAAGTTTTAATCAAATTACTTACAAAACTAAATAAACGTATTTGCATTTGATTTAAAAAAAATTGTCAACCAAATGTCAAATTAGCTTATTAAATTTTGACTGGTCTTTGACACTCGAATCATAATCTATATAATTTAAAATCTAGCAAAATTATTGTACTTACAGTTGTAATTTAATTATTGCAATCTAATCTCAACGTCATCATCATTTTACCGTTCATAACTTTAATAATTTTCATAAGGATATCCTCTTTGAGAAGTTTTGCTAAAATTTGAACATTTTTACGTACTCAAAAAGAACATAACGCTCCCTTTATTGACAGTCGTCTTAAAAAAACAGACAATAGCGCTGATTTTACTCACATATCCTTCCTTCTTACTTCTCCTTAAACATAATGATAAATTAGATTAGATTATATAAAGAAAATTTTGAGAACTAGACAAATGCGCTCAGACCATAGATTAGACAGAAAAAAAAATTGTCTATCTGAATACAGTCTAATTACAATTCTAATAGGGAACAAATTCTGCACAAAAAGATATTTTTTAAATTTCATTTTATTAAATAGAAGAGTAATAAAAAATGTATAACAATTTCGTTTTATCACGATGTCGTACGTATGTACCTAAGGTATGTACGTACGGTATGTACCTACGATCGAAATTCGTTACAGTTCTACAGCTGTTGTTTATTTTATTTATTATGTAGGCTACAGCCAGGAAAGTCTACAGTCATTTATTATAGTAACTGCATGACATGAGTGTCTCATGATATAAAAATACACAGAACAAAGGACATCTTGAACAATATTGTGCAAGTGTGGAACACAGAGCAAGTGAATAATCACATCACACTAAATTGTAGAATGATTCTATGTATGATACCTCGAACTAATAATACAATAAATGAATATTTATAATGATGTAGAATTATTTATAATACGTGTTTGACGAAATTATCACTTTTGATTGATATTATACAAAAAAATTTAACTACTTAAAAGCGTAAAATTTACAAATTTAAGGAATATATTTCATAGATTCTATACCAACGTGTTTTTGTCCAAGAAACGCGGGCCTGGTGTAAAAATGATATATTCCTGATTGCATAAATTACTCAATACAACTTATTTCTTTTTAAATTTTTAAATGTGGAACTGATACGCACCAAGGAATTGAAAGTTTTTACGATTAATTTTATTATTAACTTTTACTTTCATTTCTTCAACAATTAAACTCAAATAAGTAGTGTAATCACAGACGATATTTTTGATGTTTAAAAAATTCTGATATTCTTTGCGAAATTTATAAATCGATAATATAATATATACATTTGTAACCATTGGCCAGTAATGTTATATAGTACAATTTCGCTCATGTGTCTTTCGTTCATATTTTGCTGCCTTTTATGGAAGTATGCTCACCTCGAATACCTTTATTGGCATGACCAGATATGTCAGTGTCATTTATGTGGATAAGTATTTGATATAGCCAGCATCTGACATACGTAATCTATAATTACCTAACTACACTCACAGTTAAAAATAAGGATTCTATTAAAAATTATTTTCAATTTAAACTTTTATATATCAAAATTCTATAGTTACATGTAATAAACATATATAAATATAAATTTATTTTAAACTTAAATTTAAACTACATTAAGATTTATTACTATCTTAACTTATTGGTAATTAGGTATATTTTTTATGAATACGGTGTAAAGATGATTTTTCAGGTCCATACTTATATTATTAAAAAAGGAATAGAAAACTAAGTACGTCTATATGACATCTGTATAAAAACATCCACATAGTAACAATAGAATATCATGTATATTATAAAGACCATCTCTACAATGTTTAATTCATTTCTTTAATTTAGTTTTTTATTTTTTTTTTATTTCGCTTTATTTTTTCTTCTATATTATCATAGGTGGACTAATCAAATAATAAATGTCGTCGATTAATGACGAGATAAACGTTACATTTAAAATATTTAAATTGTCGCATGTCACAATGCGTTTTGAAAATTAGAAAAAATTTTTTTTCAGGTCTTAATTTTGAAAGTGTTAGTTGTAATTAAATAAAATAATTTTATTACTTAATATTCCCAAATGAGCCAGTCGGATGTTACATTTTTCGTTGTATTGGCTATGCTTGGTGGTCAAGATGAAGCATAGTTATAAGCTATCTTATGAGTCACAGTAGCAAACAAATTACTAGACCAAGATAAACAATAAATAAATAAATAAAAGGCGGTAATTAAAACAACTTACCCATTAATTTCTACAGCACTAGACATGTTGTAAACACAGATAAAATAAGAGACTTCTAAATTGAATACAGTATGTAGGTATTAATTCACTTTCTATTAATATATTTAATTCAATGATACAGTCACTGTAGATTTTATGCCAAAATCTGATTCGCCGGTGAGTTATTCGTTTGTCTTTTTTGATATTTTAAGATCGAAAACACGACGATATAATTATGGTTAAAATGCTTAATTAGTTTACTTAATAAAAAAATTAAAAAATGTAAATAATCTAAATTTAAACAGAAACAAGAATGCTAATTAGAAAATGTCAGATTTTGAAAATAGAAACCGCGTAATTCAACGCATGCGCAGTGTTGAGCGCCGGTGCGCTGCGTCGCGACTGGCCAACACGTGCGCCCCTTCTTCCTCATTTGCCTGTTATTTTTCATTTTCATTAAACAATGAAAGGCCCGGTGGAATTATCATGACATCAATCAAAATAGCATGAAACACCGACACAAATTTAAAACGGATAGTTACGTGTCGCATTCCCGTGGGCATCCCAGAAACAATAGTTCCCAACTATAAATGCCCAGATTTTATCATATTAATACAATTAAAGATACTTTATATTACTCTGTGTTGACTATTTTACCTTATATTCCTAAACACAAGAAATTCTTCACTGAATTTAATGCCAAAAATAAGATGGTAATGTACTTGGGTTACCTATATATTTCTACCATCGAAGCAATATCACAGTCTAAAGAACTCTTGAAATGATAAACTGTTAGTTTCCAAGTAACATTGTCTGATATGAATCTACTTCTTACAAAGAGAGAAGCTTTGACTCTTGACCGACTTATCGTTGCTGCCTAAGCCAACACTATTGATCCTTTGCATACAAGAGAAAAGTGGATAAAAAAGTGGTTAAATGTTTGTATAAAATGAACTTTAAGTACGGAAATTTAAATATTTCTATCAGTTTTAAATAGTAGGTATATTTGTATAAGTAATAAGTGGGATTGTGAAATTATTAGAATGTTTAAATATGGGGAGGGCCCGATCTATACAGGGTGAAAATGAAATCGATAGCGATACGTAATACTAAAAATTAGTTTTACTTATTATTAAAAGTTGCGTCAATCAAAAATTAATTAATAATAATAATAATTCATTTATTTACGGGCAAACACGGTAATAACATTGGTAGAGTCATTGAAGTACAAGCGTTTTGCGTCAGAGGCTGGCATGTAAAATATTTATAATTAATAATGGATTATATAAAAAAAAAATAAGAAATTAAAAATATTTCCAATAGTCATTCATATAAGTTAATAATATATACAATTAATAATATATCAATGATTTAACGGAAATATATATATGTATGTAATTTATTAAAAGCTTGAAAACTAACTAATAACATAGAATATAAAAATAGCCTATTTGAGCATTAAGTTATTTAAAAAAATAGAATTATTTTTAATGTCATAAGTTCATAAATACTATATAAAGATTTTTTTATAGTTTTTTTCAGCTTCTTAAAGATTTAACAGTCAATTCAAAGAGATCCTTCTATGGGATCTGCCATTGTATATTAAATCTTTTTAATGTATCCAATGTAAAGTATGTACAATAAAGATTTTACAATACGATACATTTGAATAAAATAGGTCAGGTGCAAGTTGAACTCGGACGCCGAAGGTTCCATACATATATAGATATGGAATAAAATTACTTTTACCGCTTTTCTGATACGAAACAGATACCTAAGAGTTATTATTATTGATATTTCAATTCGTATTTCTTTAATTATTTCCATTGTAGTATATGTAGGCCAACAGTATGTAAAACTATTTCGACATTAGTAGTTGTTGAGATATAGCCCTGTGATAGATGAACTAACGGACGGCCAAAGTCGCACCATCAAGGCTCCTTTCTACCATTTGATACGAAACACTAAAAATGACAAAAAAAAATTTTCTTCTATATTAACTTAATAATTGAACGCGTAATGTTCAAATGTAGGACTCAAAACTTTTTGTCTATTTTCTACCCATGTTTCATCGGTAAAACACTTCCTTCTAAGGATGCTAACGATTTCGACTCTACCCTGTATACTTAATAACGTATAAGGAAATTATTAAAATTCCCTGGTCCGCCCGGCCCAGTCAGCTGCTGACAGGGCTAGACGGAGGGACGGAAAATCGGTATAAATCACTAACCCGCAGGCTACAGCACGAAACATTTTTATTAATACTTATTGTAGCAACTTTGGATTTTTCTAGTTAATTCCCATACTTTTTTTAACCGACTGTCAAAGAAAAGAGGCTTATATTTGTCAAGTGCATATAGGTCGTCACTTGTAGCGTAACGTAAAATCTAAAACTGATTTGACTTTATGTAATGTAATTAGTAATTGTACGGAGTCTACAATACAGGTAAATATTTTTTATTCATGTTTTTATCTGCGTGTCTGGAATATATTTATTGAGATGAAAAGTATAAAACCAATGTCCTCGTACTACATGCATGCCAAATTTTGTGATAATTAGTTGTACGGTTAAGGTGGAAACAGATATCAATCAAACAAGCAAACTCATTTCCATTTTCAAAATTTCGTAAATGCGAGTAAATTATTCGAGAATTCTCAATAAAAATACATGTCAACAAAAATGATAGGTTGATTATATTGTAATAAAAACTATTTATGTTTTAAAATATTAACATACAACCTTATAACTCCATGTTTCATTACAGTTAAAACTTACTTTCATATTTATATAATATTATAAATATAAGGATAAAAAACGTGTAAATAAATGCCTATACTTTTTGAAGTTACATCATAGTATAGATAATAGTACTAGTTATATTTCGGAGGCCATAAAGTATGCCTTTGGAAATTTTTTATCTTGCTTACTTGTATATGTTCTATCGTGTAGAAGAATTTTCATACACAATAGAATATTTATTCAAGTGTTTACGCGTCAGCTCTGTGTAACTACTGATTGTAAATATTTTTATGTTTTGTTCCTTAAGGTCATATTTTATGCTAATTATTTATTTATATTATAACGCAAAATTTTATATCTTAGAATTTCTTACTTTAGATATAATATTGTAAATTCATCATAAATACGAGCCGTCATTGATTATGGCTGTTATAAAAATATTTTAGATATTTAATCTTATAATTAAAGATTTTGTTTCGCAGAAATCAGTTTCAATCGTTTCAAAATTAATATATAGGGGAATCTGATACGAAAGGACGATACACAAGTAAATCCTATCCATTACAAATATAATTATCACAATTTCTTCAGAATTGGCGAAAATAGCACGTAACAAAAAAATAAGCGCCGTCGAGTTTCTTTTAAGTGTAATTTAATAAAAGCTTTATTTCAGAAAAATGTGAAGAATAATATTACTATGTTAACATTATGTACTTATATATATATTTAAATTTCTTTTAAAAAAATAACAACTTAGTGTAATAATAATCCAAGTATTATGTTTGTATTTTAATAATTTGAGGATAAATTTTGTTTATTCTAAATGTTTAACCAAGACTTCACTATGATCTTAGATTTATATTACAGATCAAGTTATCGTTATACGTTATTAAGGAGTCAACGCTGCTCTTGTAATGAAAAAACTGGAAAATGAATCTATGCAATCTTACAGTAATATCTACATACCAGAATAAATTAATATTAATTTTATTATCAAAATACCGTTATCGACGAGTGACATATTAAACCTAGCTACTTTAGATTATTATCATCGATTTCATACAAAAGTTATTTTTTTTTTGTTAAGATGCCGCGAGCCTGGTTTATATAAATTAAATACTGTAATGTACTTTCGTATTAATAATTTTTTAAGAGATTGTACGCTCTAACATACTGCTTGTTTTGAACGTATTCTGTGAGAGTTTATTTCCTGTGCCTCGTGCGAAGACCTATACCCATAATGCATAAATACTTATTTGAATCTGTAAATTGTAGTCTTACTTTGATGGTTTGCGCATTCGTTGCGGAATGCAGCCGGTGATGTTGGCGCGATGCTAAATTTCATCCACGTAAATGTCAGTGCCCCTCAGTACGATCAGAGCACGCTCCATAATTGATCGGTCAACGGCATTCAAAATCGGCGCGGCGTTTATCTTTGGACGCATTACATTGAACATAACTTATGCATATAGGTTGCTTTATTCATATACTTATTTATTAAAATTATTTAGTAATTTCAGTTGAAACAAGAAGCTTTGACGTACAAATGTGGCAGGAATATGTAAGAGCTAATGATAAATAACCGATGTAGTAGTAGTACATGCAACGCTTCCAACACTAAGGGTCTCTCTCGCGCGTTACATTGTTTTACTGGATGATAATGGAATGGTAACCTCAGTTGCATTATCAGTATATACTAGCAGGGCACTAGTGAGGGACAATAAGTGAGGATGCAAGGAAGCAAGTCAGTTCAGTCATGATAAATAAATTACTATGGCTTTCAGTGGAAACTGCGAGGAGACTGACCTGACAGGATATATTGCTAGCAATAGGGTTCCTCTGGTCCTCAATACTAACAATTCTTTTTCCCTTGCATTACATTCCTTATGATATGAAGATTTCGAGTTGGAATATTTAGCAATTTTGTAACTTTTTTCCCCTCTTTTTGTGCATGTCTATCTGTATTTGTTGCTATTTGTGAATTGTAGTACAAATAAATTTTCTGTCTAGCTAGCTGAATCGCTATATATAAATATCTAAGTCGCTCTCAAAATTTTGATTTACATTTCTTTTTTGTTGATAAATGTTTTTGCAATAGATAGTATTTACTCTCGTGTCAGTTATATAATATAATAATATTGTTACGATACGAAGTCGCTGTTTTAATTTATTTTTCAATCTTGCACGTGTAAGTACTTCGGTATGTTAATTAATTTACGGACTGTGCCCCTTTGAATAATTTAATTTTAAATTGAACCCTTATTAAATAAGTGATTAAATTATTATAACACCCTGGCAAATGTAGTGTATTTTGTTACTCATTGTTGTTACTCATAGTCCACGTGTCGACTATTTGGCCTATCGCCCATGAGAACGATATAAAAACGCTTTTCGTTGATAGTTACGGTTTCAGTTTTAGGAAGTGCTTATATAAACAAGACATTAGTAGGTATATAGATAAAATAATTTGTAAACAAGTAAATTTTTCACCGCAAATAAAGATGACTTCCGTCATGATAAATACAATAATGGGTTTAATGTACAAAAAGAATGTTTAAAATTGCCAATAATGTTATTCGCAATATTTTAAAATTACCTATCTTGACTTACACTAAAAAGTATAAGCGAATTCTTGAATATTCTTTTCATGTATAGTATATAGAAAAATTGTAAAATAGGTCAGCTGCAAACTTGCAAAGATATTGACCTAAGAGTTAAGGTAATTATTTATCTACGAGAGCCTACTGCTTCTAGGGTACCTAGATACTTCTGGTGTTGCTGGCATCTGTACAAAGATTGCGATATGCTATCAAGCAGGTTATATGCTTGTTTTTACTTTCGTCATATACCTAAACAGTTAAAAACACTTATTTTCTACTTATAAAAATTTTTTAAAAGCTTTTACGTATTCATACTTAAATTGGATTAAAAACAATAAGGAGTTTTTTAAATTGATCCTATCGATCTTTGTCAATGTCGTCAGTGTTATATTTTCTTTAATCTATATTAATATTATAAAGAGAAACATTTGATTGTTTATTTGTAATGGATAAAGTCAATACTATTTAACCATTTTAAAAATTATTTTGCTTATAGAAAGCTGCATTATTAGCGAGTAACATAGGTTAAATTTTTTTTATTATATAAATTATATTAAAAAAAATTATCAACTTGTACGAAGTCAGGGCGAATCATTAGTATCAGATTAGTATTAGACTCATTATAAACAAGCAAATAAAAAATAACATATGTTTACATTATTAGTAAGGATTATTATCCTACGTTCAAAACATAAATAGTTCAGCAAGGTTCGATAAGTGGGCGCCTACTTTTGAACAATAGATTGGTGATTAGATTTTGAGAATCTAAATTTGGATTTTATTCATGTAAAGTATTTATTTTGGTTGACTTTCTGCAGGTCAGTGACTACTTCAGAGCTCTTCAGAAGTAATTAATTTGATTGATTATTTAAGCAATTTGTTTGTTATTCAAAACTTCCGGATACTAACACTGATCGTTTTACGATCATTTTCAGTGCATGAAAATGGTATGGAAACTCCGCCTACGCTATTGGTATACATTGTACTAGAGAGTGATGGTTGGTAAAGATAAAGTCAGATTAATCAGTCCATTGTGAAGAACTAAGCATGATGGTTTCTTAGGGGGATCCTAGGGACATCGACCTAACAGGGTATTTTATTAGCAATGAGGCTTATAACTGATATTTCACCAGGGCTCTAAAGTATTGGCTACCTTTTTTTTTTATTTATACAACTTAGAATGGCAAACAAGCTGATGGCCCACCTGATGGAAAGTGGTAACCGTCGCCTATAGATATGAGCAGTATCATGGACATAACAGAGTATACTGTTTTGGCCATGATACCCCCATGCGTTGCCATTTCTGAGCACTCAGATGTTATTCCTCAGTACCCAGTAAATTCACGCCATATCCCACCCTTCAAACCGAAACACAGCCATGTAAACATAACTGCTTCACAGTTGAAATACGAATGGGACAGAGGTACCCAAGCAATCGACTTTTGTACAAAGTCTCTCTCTGGCACCTATACCTAATCGTATGCGTAAAAATACGAGTATGTTTTAAGCGTTTCCGGTGATATGATTTTGAATGTTTGTGAACAATAAATTGAGAGTGATTTGAAGCCTTAACGGTTCAGGTGACAATCGTCACGGTCATTACCAACGAGGGAAGAAAGTGGTCCATTATCAACGAGTCGTTAGTAATGGGTCACTTTCTTTTGTCGGTAAGGAAAGTAGATATGCATTATTGTTCACCGGATGTATAATATGGATATGGATTAAATATCCGTTTCTCCATTAATATCTCTTATTATGCAATAAATAATATAAACGACGCAGTATACTACAATATATTAACGTTAGTGCTTTTAAGTTTTACGTTGTGGCTTAAGTTATGACTAAAATTATATTCTTGATATTGATGGAGTATCATAGATCATATAGTTAAAGTTAATTTTTTTATGTCAATGTTAAATGTAAATTGAAGTTTTGGAGTACATTGACTCCTACTGCATTCGCGTTACTGTCAATTCCATCATTTCCCGGTCCCTTGTGATTGTGGACATGCTAACCATTCTAAAATCCTCCAGCTTGATATTTAAAGAGACCCGTTTCAAGGTGAAACCAAGGACCTTCAAATAGACTGATGTTGCTGTAGTACACCAAAAGGTTTCAAACGCCGTTAATGTTCGTTTTTTTAAGAATGGATAGATGTTTGCGGCTCTGGGACTTCATCATTATTTAAAAAGTATTCATATAGCTGGTAGCAGACGCCTAAATGACTGGCTTATATTTAGGCTAACGGATTTCTATCGATATATATATGTTTCCCATGAGAATGTATATCACATTCTCATAGGAATAATATGGTTAAAATAGATTTTCAGCGGATGAATAGATCTGATTCATATTATTTCGTCAAGAGTGAGTCAGGAGATACGTTTATTGGCACCTATCGCTTTTATAGTCTGATCATTTAAATACACTTGCACAAATGTTACGAAGATAAAATATACATTATTATGTTTATATATAGAACACTATATACAGAAAAATTACGTCGCCTGAGTATACGCCGTGTGATCCCGGCATAGAATGGGCCACCCCTTACTGGCCCGTGGGTATCGTAACAGGCGACTAAAGAAATTTAATGGTCGAGAAAGGAGACACAGTGTCCCTCTTAAAATATCACTAAAGCCTAAGAGCGCTTGCCAACCCGCCTGCTAAGTGTGGCAACTATTGGCAAAACTAGTGGCAAAAAAAAATATGGGGAGGCCTATGACCAGCGGTAGACAGTTGACGGCTGATAAAATATAATACAATACAGAAGAATAGCAACTTCTAAAAATTTTGTTTGCATTGTGTAATGTATATTTTAAAATTAACTATTAACGTACTATGAATTCACATTACTGAAAATTGGAGTCAATTAAGTTATTAAGTTTCTTAAGTGCTAGTAATGCTTGTTAATGAATAATATTGAAATGGTAAACCCGCCTGTAGATATAAGATAACACAAATACATATATATGTCATCCCGTCTCTCTATCATGATAATTATTAAAAAGTACCCTCGTCATTTTGATCAGAACTTAGTAAGCATTATATCTTTATGATATCTATTAATGTATATGTAGGTACGTTAATAAGAATGTATGTATGTCCGGATCACAGTAACGAGTATTAAAAGACGACGTTAGTATCTCGATTTATATGAGAAATATGCGTATCACTATTAAACTACTTGCTTTGATGTCACAAAAGCTATTTATTGATAGGAAATCCCATCCCACATTAAAATCTTTAGTAAATACCATCTTTCATGTTATTTTTGCCAATCCTCTGGATTTTTTTTAATATATAATACGTTTTATATAGGAATTCTGAATCCATATTTAATCATAGTCAAAAACTCATGTTGAGTTTAGAAGTCTTGATATAAAAGCGTATCTAACATTTGTTAACAAGGTGTTTAAAGTAATATATTTTATTATAATAATTTATAAATTTGGTATATTATTTGGTAAATTTGGTACAAATAAACACTATAACTAACTAATACAATATTGTTAAACGATGTGTAAACAAATATGTGATTTTTATTTTTTATTTTTTTTTTTTGTAATAAGACAGTTAGAGGTGAATTATAACGACTACGACATCTAATAACCGTATTATAGTTCAGATTATATGTCTAAATGGTAAAAGTTAAGTGATTATCACTTTAACGTTAAATGGCTTGGTGAGTTTAAAAGAACAGATGTTTAGATACGTCTTAATCGAGAGAGTTCCATAGGTCACACGATTACAGTGTTTTTTAATTGACAATTAAATAACAAATTGTCCTATTATTTAAACAGATATCGGGCTAGCGCGCCTTTGTTGCATCCATTTCCTCACTATTTTGTTGTAAAAATCTAAACACTAACTGCAAAAAATTTGAATTTTGTATAGTTAATTCTTTAAATACCATTCTCATTAAAAGGTTACTCACCCGACGGTGCCATTGTCGAGGTTCTGCATATGTTTGCTGAGGGTCTCCTTTATATTCTGCTGGGAGTAGAGCCCGATAGGCGAGTTAAACTGTTTGTGCACTATCCTCGGGCCAGTGGCCATTTTGAAGTCGTTCGTTCAGCGCTGAAATGAAGGCATATATTTGATTTTACTTGGATCTTACTCAACAAAATTAAATCTTACAATTTATTGTTTATTTTATTTTATTTTAATGTTACATATGGAATCAACAGCTTATATCTAGAATAATTAAAAATATTATATTTACACCATACATTAGCCAATTACAGATTCCCAATTTGTATACCAAACAATATTATGCTTATTTTTGGAGGGTAGGTTAAATGAAATATAAAAAAATCAAAAATAAAATCTATGGAGATACTTATATAAAACGTCGCATCACTGGATCATTTACGGACAAGATAATGAATTGTATGATAATTTGCGACTGTAATGTATTTTGCGACTTTTGACACGTTGATCAGAAAGCGAGAGAAAGTACAAAGTTTCCTGCATATCTCAAACCTATTATAAATAATATATATATTATTAGTTGAGAAAAAAAAACAAAAAGTAATATAAATATAAAAACAAAGCCAAAGCCAAACCAAAAAGCCTAACTACGCTTGATACGAAGTTCACCGGGTCATCTGTTACATACATACATAAATTTTATATTACGTAGTAAATATTATAATTAAGTACCTCCACTATATTCCTTTTGTTAATTTTATTGCAAATTAACATTTTTTTAATTCTGTAAAATACGATTAATTTAGAATACTTATTCATATAAAAATATGAAACAGAAAAAACAATAAAAGATATGTGAACTATGAGTATGTAAGTTTGCTAACTTCCTCACAGGAGTAAAAAAAAGTTTATCTATCCATACCCGAAAAAATTAGGATGACAAATTTTATGCCCCTCGTGAGATAATTTTATTACAGTCGGAAGATTCATGTTCGCGTTGGAATGATAGCACGTCTTATTGCGTTTTTATTAGCACCGGCAACAGCTTACACGACTATCATATTTTCTCCGAATAATGTGCAAGAGACAGGTAGCTTTGTGCAAATAAGTTTTCAATATGAGACGCGGCGACAGGGAAGCTGACGTTAATGTATTTAAGAGTTCGTTCTAATATAAGTGAGAATTGTAATGTTCATATTTATGAATATACATTTTTTTATTTTAATCGAAATAAAATGCTATACCAAGCCACTAAGATAGTAATAGTAGGATTTAAATTGGTTAGTTACTTTACATCCTTTTATAACCACTTAATAGACAAAAATAATGACCTTAGCAAAATTATAATAATTTAATCATTAATAAATAGTAAAAAAATAATAAAAATTATCAAAAGATCGTAACGGTAAAAACCTTAGCAGAACGGCTTCTTAATACATATAAAATTCCGTCTATTGACATTTTTTAAGTATCACACAATATAATAAGATAAATCGCATCACCAATAAAATTACAATGTCTCTTCCAACCTTCACATTGGCGAAATTATTGGAACCCCGATGGAGACATAATATAAAAAAAAAAACTTTTATAGCAGAAAGATGCTTACGGCTAAGTAAGTCTGTAAACGGTGTAAGCAATGGTACTGAGCTCTGACAGTAGATCTGGACGAACTTCAAACGCCTTTTTTAAGAATCGCATGCAATACTCTTTCAGGAAAATTTCTATTTATCTCACAACCTTAGTATTTAGCGAATGAAATTCCTCTGAAATCGGCGGCTATTTAGGTCTATAATGTGAGGGTGAATTTAATTGAATTTTTTATCTTGTCGAGTAAATAATAAATGCTTAGAAAGTAATTTACTTAAATGATTAAACGAGTTCTTTCAAGTGCAACAGATCGAATGATCTGAACCCACGCAGTATGTAATTGTAAATGTAATTTATAAAAAAATGAGCTATAATCTATTTTGGAAATTGCGAATAATATCTTAGAACCCTTCTCCATAGAAATTGTTGAGATATAATATTTAATAATTGAAAACTAAAGAAATAAAATTTATAATTAAAATTGGTGTTCACAATAAAATATGAATTAATTTAATGTTTTGTAATTACAGTAAAGTGGAAGAAATTGTGTTCTCATAGAGTCCGTAATTCATGATTTTTTTCTTGAACCATAGATTACTTCGGATTACTTTTTTATTGGAATAAAAAATTCCGGATTGAAATTAGCTATTTCTCGAGTCACAATTTAATATTATCAAAATTAAATATGATCGATTTATAGACGTAAAAAAATTTTACTTGTACGTTATTTTTAACAAGTTCATTCATTGGCTTTTGTAATGGGTTTATATACTTAATCTATGATAGCTTTGTCTATGTCAGTCAGTCTTGTTAAGTCAGTCATTCAAGGTTATTAATAGAGCATGAAAGTATTTAGTTTTTGTAATAATTTCTTAAAACAAATAAAAGTTACTTGAATAATAGTTGTTTACTTAACATTATAGATTTCATCGAATAATAGAGATAATTGTATTACTTTATAAATACACAGAAATAAAATATAAGTATATGAATGGGAAGTGAAAACATGGTAAACATTTAGTTTCAATTAAAGAGTTGTAGTTTGAGTATACATAAATACGCCATGGGATAATAATAATAATAATAATAAATAATGCATAACTGTTTATTGTGATTGTGATGTGCTTTGAATATTACTTATAGAAAAATAATAATTGTTGAGACTTCTTATACCTATATGATGTTGTCAGAAATGGTCCTAAAAATTGCGATTAATTGCCATTGTAGAGAAGAAAAAGAAAAATAAATTGTATATAAAACCTAATGTAGGATTTTTTTTTTGCTAAAATCATATAATAAACAAACACAATAATAATTGTAGCTTTTTCTTTTCTTTCTTTTTATCAATATGAATTTTGTGATAACCATTTTATCCAGTCACATTTTTCGTGTAAACAACATTAATTTAATAAAAAGAAGCAATAGCCGTGTTTCTTGCCCGTTCTTCTCAACTGAAATTGTATTCCGAACTGGGTAGTAGTTTCATTAAGAAATCACTATTCAAAAATTCTTATAATTAATTTTATACAAATAAAAAAAATATATTTATTCGTTTTTTATTTCAATGTTAAGACATTTTAAATCTGGTAAAAATACAATTCTCCCCGAACATAATTTAGCCCTTTTCAAAATTCGTCTGAATCTGCATTGAATTGGTTAAACATAGTTGTATAATAGCATTAGGGACAATTTGTATACAGTTTTATTTATGTATTTCGTCATTGGTCGTGGACTGTGAAATAATTGCGAAATGTACACGGAAGATGTCGAGAACCGCACTCCAGAATTAGTTGACGTGAGCCAATTCTACTAATGCCAAAACAACATCTCTAGCTTTTTTGTGTTACGAACTACTTACTTAAATAAAACAGATAACATATATAACCTAAACAATAACTGTTTGGGTACAAATTATGAAAAAAACCACTAATCCCATATGGGTCTGAAGTAGTCATAGGTGTTAGTTATCTGTTACAGTTGTGATGAACACAGTCCTTAACTTATCCGTGACAGACAAAATAGGAGCGTACTTAGTACCATCTATTTTTATCTAAAATAAGTATAATGAGAATTAAACATAAGATAGAAAAAAAACGGAATTATTAGCGTTTTGAACATTTCGCTGCGGTATCCTAAAAAGACTGGTACTATTTTCAAATAACAGAATACAGATATGACATGAAGGTGCTTTTTCTTAGCGATTTAAAATAGAAAAGATCTATAGATCTAGCTAGATAAAAATAGAAAAAATCTTTTAAACTATCGTAAAGTTTGCCTTGCGTTTTCTGCGTTGAAACGTAAGAAAACTTATTGCTAACTATGCATTAAATGATAAAAAAGTATTGTAAATAGGAAGATATAGTTTAAAATTATTTATTATATACCGATACATATTTTTATTTTTCGCGTTATAAAATGACTTGAAGAGAAAGACACGAAGAGCGAGTTACGACTTCCTAAAGACAACTTTTTATTATCAACCGACTTCGTAAAGGCAGATGTTTACAATTTGACACTATATTTTTTATCAAGACATTAATCAAACGACCGACGGGATATGATTCTTTTATTACAAACTTTATGACTATTTCCGACTCTATCATCAGACCAATTCTATGGTGTAATTTTATTGCACTGTCATTGGCATTGT
The DNA here is from genome assembly GCF_026898425.1 of Galleria mellonella. Classification (NCBI taxonomy): domain Eukaryota; kingdom Metazoa; phylum Arthropoda; class Insecta; order Lepidoptera; family Pyralidae; genus Galleria; species Galleria mellonella. The sequence continues at coordinate 8,490,336 of NW_026442016.1, forward strand.
ACAAATACGAGTACGCTAACATTTAGTTAGATAACAGTAAATACATAATTGTATTATAATTATTGAATTTAAAAAGTATACAAGCGAAATTAATATAAAAAGCTCGTAAAATTAATTCCATTGCTATATTCAGATCTGCTTTTATCCATTATCATTTTTCTTTATTCGATGCTTTCAAAATAAGTGCATTAGATTTTTACAAGCTTGCTTCTTTCATATAATATATACCTACACGTTTTTTCAGTTTATAACTTGCCATCAATTATTCAAATATTTATTATCTTTTACCCGAGACTTCGTTTAAGTGATCGAAATTCTATTAATTTCCCAAGATAAAAAGTATAGTTTATAAGATAGTCCTTTTTCATCCAGATAGTATCCGAATAGTATGTATATTTCACATGAAGATTAATTAAGGTGTTAAAGTGTTAAAAGATAACAAACAAATAAATGCACTTTCACTTTAATCATCACATCAATAAGATTCGTATTTATATTTCTTTATTTATATTGCCAATATTATAACTTTCGCAAAATTAAGTCTACAATTGTTATCCTTTTTTAAAGCTATAGGTTTTAAAACTACAGATCAAATAATATGATATGTTCATGTCATTTCGGTCGGTATATTCGGTCAGTTACTAAAAAGGAATTTTTAAAAAATATCTGTATTTTATTTTTAATTTATTTATTGTTATTATATTAATTTATTTATTTATTTATTATACTACTGTATTGTATATTTTTATTTATATTTATTTGTTTTTGTCAATTGTGTTTATGGCAATTCTAATTTGTCGATTATTTATTCGAGTGATTGCATTTAACATAATATTTGTCCACTTTGTGTAAAATGTAAGTGGGCGTTAGAAAACAGTACGTTATCGTCCATGCTTCTGAAAATGATGTAGACGGCGAGAGATATAGTCTATTTTTGCGTCAGACTTGCTCGCACACGTAATAAATATTTGCGCACTTATTTTCAGTGTTATATATTTCTGATAAATGGAATTGTTTGCATATATTTGCGTGCGTTTCTTATATGCATACGTTTCCTCTGAATTAGTTAACGTGTTGGGTATTTTAAGAAACTTTAAACAAATATAACATTTTTTAGATTTATTTGTAGAGTTCACTGTTATTTTAATATATAAAAATCCCATGTCACAATGTTTGTTCACGCTAATCTCTAAAATTACTTAAATCATTTTAATGAAATTTTGTTTATGTGCATTGATTGCTTCAATTTGAGATATATGAGATTTTTTTAATCTAATAAGTGGCCTATAGAGTGTAATTTATATGAAACAGCATTCCAATTAAGATTGAAAACGTTTCAATTTAAGATGGAAAACGTAGGTCGGTCAAAAACAAAAATAAAAATTCCTCTTTATTAATTGTTCACCTACTTTGAGTTTTAATAATATGTTTCGAAATATTTAAAATATTTTTCAGTCCAGCCGGACAAGCAATAAAAATGACGTTTGGAGCTGTTGTGAGGCCAATGGAGTTGTTTTTAGAGAAACAAGGTTAACAATACCGTCATCAAGGTTAAGAATAATAGTACAGTGTAATCCCTGCTATGCGATGTACACAAATAACTTTCAAAGTTATTTTTAAACCGCATCTTGTTTTATGCATAAATTTGCAACCTGCATACATCGCTGTATACATCCAAGGACGGATAAAAAAAAGATATAACTACATAGATAGGTACTTCCTTTATCTCTGGTAAAGGACAATGTGTACCAAAACAGTAAACAAACGATTGTTTTCATCAAAACAAACAATTTTATCTAAAAATAAATTGATCATAAAAATATGATATTATTTTTAATAGCATAGGAGTTAGCGATTCTGATTAATATTTGTTTAACAGTAAATTACTCTTATATAACGGTCCATGCATCATATTTATGAGTTGTTGTAATGTTTTAGAATTGAACTATCGACATGTATGATAACATCAAAGAAAGTTCTATAATGGAGTCATACAGACACTCATACGCATGCATATCCGATTGGCGCAGCGATATTACATGAAACGCGTGAGTTATTTCAAGCTCGTGAAGTCATGGCGAATTATTTTGGTACGACACCTTGTTCATGAAGTTAGCGATGTCGAGGCCACCAGGTAATTAGTGGCGAAAAACGTGAACATTCTGTAAGCGTTAATACTATGTTAATGCATGAAGCGTCTGTTTTTAGTATTTGTACCTTGTGCGGCGTCAATTTCGTGCGAGCGGCTTGCTTGCCTGCCTCTAACTGAGCGCGCGTCGGCGCCCGCCCACGCAACCTGCTGCGTCTGTGGACGCCTCACCTGTAAGCTTTCAGTAATCATGGTATTCAGTTGCTGTCAGACAGGTGTTTACAGCGATCAAAAGGTGATAAACTGTTGGTACACAGAGATGAATCTCCATATAGTAGTGTACGAGGAAATGTTTAGTTTTCTATACATTGGTTAATGGCGTGGAATTTATCGTAAATGGAAATATTACGGTTTGATTCATAATATTTAATTTTAACATTTTATATAATAGTATATTGAAATAGAAATAATAATTAGAATTTTAGTTTTAAGGAAATATATGTGTGTATTAAAACGCGTATACAATACAGTGACATATTACTATTTTACACATGCTTTCATTAGTAGCATTTGTAAAATAGTAATGTATAACATAGAATAGTTAAATAATAGGTAAGTATAGAAGTTAGTTAAAAATGAAAAATTGTAAAAACCAACGTCTTCTTTTAAAGAAAACTATTAAATTTAAACAGGCGTTGGCTCCAGTCGAGTTATTTTTACCAGTTTATAGGCTATCGCGTTTCTTAATTTATCATCAATGTTGCAGACTGAACGACAGAAAAATGTTAAAAGTAAATATTGGATTCACAAATAGCCAGAAGAGTGATATATTATCAAGTGTTCAAGCAACTAAAATATAAAACTAGGTATCCGCTGTCTAAACCAGAGAAATTTGTAGGTTAAGATAAACCGTAGCACCCTTCTCATTGTGAAGACAAACTAAAAAACACTGAATTCGATAAGTACTTATGTATTCTTAATTCAACTTTAACTTCAGTTCTCAATTTTGCTGAATTTGTTTCTTATATACTGGTTCTCTTTGTTTGTAATGTGATTTTTTTAATCTAAAGGGTGTCAGATATTAATTAATTTATTTTTATTATTTTTTTATACAACTTAGAATGGCAAACAAGCTGACGGCTCACTTGATGGAAAGTGGTAACTGTTGCCTATAGACATGAGCAGTACCATGGACATAACAAAGTATACTGTTACGCCCATGATACCCCCCATGCGTTGCCATTCCTGAGGACTCAGATGTCATTCCTCTGTACCCTGTACCGAACACAACTGCTTCACGGTAGAAACACGAATGGGACAGAGGTACCCAAGCAATCGACTTTTACAAAGTCTCCCTCTGGTAATTCTGTATTAATTAAAGTATATGTAGAAAGAATGTTAAATTATTATTTATTACCATAATACTTAAAATGTATAAAACAGGAACAATCTTACCTAACAAAAACAAACTATTCACAAGCTGTCCTTGAACTTGTTTGTGGCACTAATAAGCTAAAAATGGGACGAAAAATTTCTACAAACAGATCTCTGTTACCTACGACTCTCCGACTACGAATGAACCATACTTTCTACAGCGGAATATACCAGAATTTTATTTAGTTTGAACTATTTTCAGCGCCAAGATTAAAAGTTGTTAAATAAATTATAAGAATGTTTTCCCCGTTACACTTTTACTTTCAATTGGTCAGTACGAGTTTGTTGAACTCTGTTTCCCATTTGTCATTGTCAAATGTGTTTATTGAGTATTATCGTATTTGTCAATATATGTATATCATCACATGTGATTTAAATTTATTTATTTTATTTATTTATTTATTTAAGGCTAGAACAGTTAGAACAATACATAATTATACACTTAAATAGTAATTTGACAGCCACTAAACTTTGCACAAATATAATATAAGTGAAGGAAACACAAAATTAAATAATACTAAATTAAACATAATTCTTATCTAATCTATCTAAATATTGATATAAATACGAGTATTATATAAGTACATATGGTTATGTAAAATATCATATACATACTTATATATATATAAACAAAAATATATTGTAAACTAGAAGTATCACTACAGAAAACTAGCAGCAGTCCAGCAGTACAGTTTCATCTGTGGGACAGGTATAAAATTAACTTTTTATCATCATTCTATGCAGAAATGGGTGGAGGAGTTATACGTAACTACATTATCTATAAAAATTATTCTAAAGATGACTCAACACAATTTTTTTAAGGTGTATTCTGTTTAGAAATTATATTAACCCCATTTGATATTTTTAATTAAATCTCTAAACTTACATATTCCTTATCTTAGAGATCTGAGATTCGATTTTATATTAACATGTCTAATAATGTTAAGTATTCTCATATATTTTATCCAAGTAACAAATACTAAAAATATTTGTTAAATTACAAATAGTAAGTTGAAATAAGTATCGTTAATATTAAATTCTAATTACATAAATTTTCGCCATACCTTATCTAGATGTTGTTAATGAAATAATAGCTTTAATGTTTCATCAAATAACTGTTGATATACCAACTAAAAATTAATTTAGAGCGACGGATAGTTAAATTGCGTTTAATTTAATAAAATTATTTAAATAAATATGTACGTATGCGTTTAAAGACAAATTAGTTTTGATTTATTTGCTGTTTTTTAGATATTGCTAAATATAAAACGACGACACGAATTGCATTTTACACTAGATATTTTAACAGTAAAAAACCTTTACAAAATAAAGAAGAAAATGTAGAAGTAATTTAATAAATTACTTGATAAATGCAACACAACTTGTTTTTCTTTATAATTAGTTCTTTTTTTATCGACAGACTTTAAAAAGATGGAGGTTCTCAATTCGATTGTATTTTTTTTTATCTTTGTTATTTCATAACTCCGTCAATACTAAACCGATTTGGGAAATTATTTTTTTATCTGCAAGAAAATATTTACAGCTTCGTCCCACAGAAAATTTATTAAAATCGGTAGGTAGGTAGTTTATCTTTTTTATGAAACTGGTTTGCCACAATGGAAAGCGTTATTTTTTTTTTACATAATTTATATTCTTTCTAAGTTGAATAATAAATGAAATAATTACTTAATCTGTTTTTTTAAGAGAATGAACAAATTAAGCTCAAAGCTGCGTGAAGTTCTATCATAATATTATACAAATGTTTCGTCCAGACATTCACAACATATGAGATTCTCCCATCCTTAATAATGACTCTGTTATTAGTGTTCGAAGATATATCCTAATTAATCAATATAGGAATTTAATCTTTTGTGCCACATAATTCTAGGTAGATACGAATATATGACAGGAAATATTGGGTACTTACTATCAGAAAATGCGAACAGTTTTTTTTTTTTAAATATAGATACCTCCAATTAACAAGTTAAATTAGGTAATTATTAATGTCTTTCAAAAAGTATCATTTTAATAGAACTTTACGTAGAGATAAGTTCATTTAACCATCATATAGATATGTTGGTGAAATCAGTGACACGCACATAGTGACAGGTGCATCGTTCTATTTTGATTTACTATGAGTAATAGATGAACACGCATGATACTATCCGAATCTGTTTCAAGGATAATTGCATAGGTATGTGAAATGTTCATTGCATTTTAAAGCACTGCAGCTGGCTAAAAATTTGCGAACAATAATAACAATAATAAGTTCTTGTATTTCTTTTTTAAAATCGTCACTTCCTGAAACGAGAGTGATAATTTTACAATATTTATAAAACAGTAGGTTCTTAAATTGAAATTACAGTACTTTGAAATTTTGGCAATTGATTGTTTTTTTTTTCGTGTTATAATTTTTTTTAAAGAAATAAAATTGAGGTATTTATTATTATATATCTAAGATTATTATATATAGTTTACCTGCCCACTAATTTTGTCGTGCAAAAAGATAAAATCTCTACATTTATTTGTTTGTGTTGAAGTAGGCACCTACTGAAATTTGTGTTCCGTGCCAAGAGGTTAACGTATCCATGTTGGATTTGGCAAGATGTCGTCCAATGTTTGCTAGTTGTTTTTTAATATGAAATCTTAAAGACTATAAATACAAATATTACTACCAAAATACATACAAAACTACAAGAAACGATTTTCTCGCTTCAGTTGTTATTTCTAAAAGATAATTGTTAATGAATCCTGACATTTAACATCAACCACCAGCCTTTGTGCAATGGTTTATGTTTGGGTACATGTTTCCGGAATTTCCTGATTGTTCAAAAATGAACAAAAGTGTAATTATATTCGGTGCGTATTTTTTTTAATATAATTACGTATGTTTATTTTAGGATTATTTGCATAATTATTTTAATTGAAACAGTTTACTTTCCGAATAGTTACAACACAAGTTTTAGACAAGCATTTTTTATGTATTACACAGGTCTCCATAAATTCTTTATCATCACATAAGCCAGCTAACGGCTTATGTGATGATGATGAATTGAACTTCCACTGCTGAACATAGGCCTTCATCTCTGGGAAGTGTTGCCACGCTTGATAGACGGGTTGGCAACCGCACTTAGGCTTTGGTGATGTTTTAAGAGGGACACTGTTGCCCATCCCTTGACCATTAAGTTCTCGTATTCGCCCTTTACGACATCTACGGGAAAGGAAATACTGGCCTATTCTATGCTTGTACTACACGTACTCCATAAATTAATTATCTTTAATATCTATTTTTAATTTTGGAATAACTAAATACGTATAACAACCAATACGTATAATAAAAACTCTGCGTAGTTTAATTTAAATTTTAAATACATTATAATTTCATTTAAAGAGGAGAAATATATTTAATGAGAACTTTAGCTGTGAATTTATGCATTCTACATCTCGCATATTACTTTAAAACAATAGAAAGATGAAACTGCGAGTTCACTTCAAAATTCCCGACGGAATGAAGAGTCCGAATGTGATTATACCTACCCATTTCTCTGCTCTATTGTTTCAATTAAAGTTACTGTCAAAATAAACACACATACCTACCTGTTATAATTATTATATAGGTACCTGTATACCAACCTTTTATTCATGAGATTATTATCCTTATATATTTAAATATACTTCAAATATATATATATATATATATATATATATATATATATATACATATATATATATATATATATATGTATTAATAATTTAATAAGTTAATAATAAATTAAAATAAATACTATCATGAAAACCAAGACTTACGGTCCGCCTGACAGAAAGAGGCCATTGCAGCTAAAATCGTTCACACGTTTCATTGTCGCCCTTTAACATGAAATTCTCAAGTCATACTAGCTTTTGCCCGCAAATTCGTATGCGTAGATATTGAGAGTAAGTAAACATTTCAAATACACTCATTCATTTTTTTTTAATGGCTTATCGACATATATCTTCTTCCAGATTTTTTTACTTTCAAGAGTTCAACTGTGAAAACTGCATCCATTATGATTCAGTAGTATATGCGTGGTGCTGGAAGAAATATACATACAAACATTAAGAATTTATTGCTTTGGCTTTCATTACTCTTAAACAATATTTCTAATTATTTATTATGTACCGATACCGTTTAATTACAATTTTATTATAATAACAGGATTTTAGACGACAAAGAAGTGCTTATGCATTAAAACACATTTTACTAAAATAGGTAAGTGTGGAAATCCATATCAATGGTTATTTAATGAAAACTATTTGCTATTCGAAACTAAATGTTAACCGTTCGATTTTCGCAATTTGGGTGCAGAATAAAATATTTAATTAATTAATGTAGGCAAAATAATTCTAGTTAAATAACCACATTGGTAAAGTTTCCTAATGTCAAATATGCAGCATTTCTTAAATCTTATTTCAAACAGATATCCGTTTATTCTTTCTACTGAACATTATTATAAATGTCTTTGTTTATGCAACTCAGAATGGAAAACAAGCTGACGACCCACTTAATGGAAAGTGGTAACCGTCGCCTATAGACATGAGCAGTACCATGGACATAACAGAGTATACTATTTCACCCATGATACCCTCCATGCATAGCTATTCCTGAAGATTTAGGAGTTATTCTTCTGTGCCTTGTTAATTCAAAATAGTAAATTCACTCCGAAAGTTTGAAAATATGTCTGGACGTCTGTTACTCAATCACACTTAAATGGCTGAACGAATTTGAATAAAATTTCGTATTCATATATATAGTTCATATTTAGCCTGGGTTGATATAGTATTCTAATATATTTTTCCTAATTCAGGCAAGATAAGCGGTGGGTTACGACTAGTTAAAAATAAATCCTCAAAAATATAGACCGTAAATAATAAGTAGTCATTAGGTATAAAGTATTCTGTTACGTAGGTGGAAATAATGAAGGGATTTCAAGTCTATTCGAATAAGGATTATTTCCATTCTATTCTAATTCCTGAAATTGCCGAAATGTGAAAAAGAGATTTAGTGTTCATGCACGCTAAGTTCTACGTATATGATGTAAGCCAATCATGTATTTACCTATATCATTATCACATAAATATATCATCTAGAAAGAAAGAAATAAAAATATTTATTTGGCGTATGTCGATAACAATTACAAGTACAACATAAACGATTATAAACTTAAAGAAAAAGGAAATACAAAAATAAACTTATACCTAATTAGAAATTATGCGTCCAAAATGGTCACCATTCAGCTAAGTAATTTTATAACGTAACGTCTAAACGCTGATTTTCTGTACTTCTTTCTGTTCTTTCTGTACTGCTATTATCACCGATATCATCACGAGTTCATCATGCGGCCCACAATTCGCTACAGCTCGTTGAAGCGAGACGCTGCCATGTAAGTACTGCACTCATCTTGATGAATTCGAAAGTCTTCATCAAACTTTCGAATGAAGTCGAAATAATTATCAGAAACGACACAAATAGTTCATAAAATTCCTGTTACACACATAAATAAAATAAACTAATGATGTAACGGTAAATAAAAAAACTTTCGTCTTATTTATAAAGGTTCGGTCTGAAGGAATATCGCTAGTCCTGCTAGTGACAGCGTGACAACCGGTTTCCTAGAGGCCAAGACAGTCAGGCGGAACCCGCTGTGATAGCTGCATACGCAATTGACGCTTTCCCGTTAAAGACAAGATTTCTAATTAAACTAGTTGAACGAGATTATCGATAATTCCTATAAAATTGCAATAAAATAAAATAAATAATAGCCTACTAATATTATATTATAAATGCAAAAGTGAGTTTTAGTTTGTTGCTTCCTATCACCTAATAAGCTCGACTCTAACAATGTATGTATGTATGCTCGACATTGTATTATTACATATTCTGTATTAAGTTTTACACATTTATAATTTCTGGCAAATGACAGATAAAAGATAAATAATAGATAAAACTAGTTTTTACATTCAATTTTAAATTTAAATAGTAATTATGGACGTCGCAGTGTTATTAAAGACAACTTATTTACGAATTTCATAATTATTACTGGATGAATCTATTTAGAAAGCATAAGATACTAAAGAGGGTTATTGGCATAGATTACATAATAAAGTTCAATTGACATATAAGCATTTCGCAACGATGCAACGGAACGATCTTTCAAATAACGAAACGATTAAGAGAAAGAAGAATTATTAAATATATTTAAATATACTAAGTGAAAACGAAATTTTTAGCATCCATTAAGAGAATACTCTACTAATTACCAATTGAACATTTTTTTAAATAAATATGAACCGAGATAATTGTTTCTTTTATAAAGACATGATCCATGAGAAACAGTTCTCATTTTTTTTTTTTATTATTGTTTTCAATCAATATTTCTTTGGGGATTTTTTTTTTTACTTTACTTCCTAAAAATTGTTGTAATGCTTATAATTTAATATAAGGTTCTATACACGAGGATTAACGAAAAGCAGATAACAAGTTATAATCATGTGGATTATTGCAATCACTAGATATAACTTAAACTATCTCAAAAGTCATAATAAAACTGTGAAACTATTGGATTCGGATAAAATTATGCAAAAAACAAATTTTCTTCAAGATCTAAGTATTCATCTTATTTTAATTTGTCATATTCTTTTAATGTTATTGGCTCATAAACATCGGAAAACGCACGCGTCATGTGATATTCAATGCATTTAAATATGCCTTCTTCAGTAAATGGCGGAAAATGGTACATTGTAACAATATGATCAAACTGAATAATCCGAGCATTTCTTATGTTAATGCGATTAATATAAAGTTTGTTATGAAATATCATTTTTGTAAAATAGATCCATTATATAGATCCAATAGGTAGATCCGCAGATGTTAAAATTTCAAATGTTAAAAATGTTAAAAATTTCAATTTGGAATAAGAATTCCAATTTGTTAAAAATGTCTTCCTAACTTTTATAATTTTCTTTTTTTTTTTCAATTTGGAATAAAAAACTAAGGTAATCCACGCCTTATTAGAAGCAGCACTATGGATATCACAGAATACCCACTTAAATAGGCACTATATACATATTATTAAATCTGTTTGAGATATTAGTTTAATAGGGAGATTATTTCCATTTAGAGAATTTTAAGTGCCAAATAAAAAATTACTATTTAAGGAAATCATCTCAGTCGTAGTACCTAATACATATTAGTATATTTGTTATCTATAATATGTATAAGTTTATATATTTTATTCATATAAACTTGTACAAAACTTGTTCCTTGGGTACCTCTGTCTCAATCGTGTTTCTACCGTGAAACAGTTGTGTTTGCATGGCTGTGTTTCGGTTTGAAGTGTGGGATATGGCGTGAATTTACAGGGTACAGAGGAATAACATCTGAGTCCTCAGGAATGGCAACGCATGGGGGGTATCATGGGCGAGACAGTATACTCTGTTATGTTCATGGTACTGCTCATGTCTATAGGCGACGGTTACCACTTTCCATCAGGTGGGCCGTCAGCTTGATTGCCATTCTAAGTTGTATAAAAAAAAAATATTTATTATTTATTTGTGTTTATTTATGTAAGTATAAGTATTTTATTATTATTATGCGTAAGTATATATATACTTACTTACTTAGTTTTACTTCTTTTTTTGATCTTATTATTATTCTGTTATGCCTTGATTTAATTTTAATTATTCCACTCTATCCTAAGGTTGCCTGGAAGAGATCTCTATTTAGCGATAAGGCCAACCATTTTTGCCTTTTTATCTTGCTTTTACGTAATTGAGTTTATGTAATTAAGTTTATGTAGTTAAGTATTCATTTTCTTGTATGTATATATTGTAATCTTTTAAATCTGTGTCATTCTTTGAAGGAAACAATAAAGAGTTTTTCATTAATTTTAATCACTATTTAGTCCTATGGATTCGAACTTTGATTATAGTATCAACTCTATTATTTTATTGAGACAATTTTAGAAATATTAACCATAATTAATTCTGAAACCTCTCATGTTATTGCAATTAATTATTGACGAGACAGACAATCGCCAGCTCTACATTTTGAAACGATTAAAATAATTAAAATAGAAGCTTATACTAACTGCCGACATCGTCATGAAATATCTAATAACAGTAAGTGCCCTACAATCAATATTAATTAAAAATCTAGTAGATATTTCGAATCAGACAGCGAACATCGTTGACATACAACCCAAAACACCTGCATGATTAATTGAATGGCCTGTGCTGACGAGGGTGTTTTGCCGAGTACAAACATTCTCTTTACATTTAGCTTTAGCATGCCTACCCAGGCTTTTAAATCTAACGAAAGATAATCCTAGGCCTAAATTTTAGTCTGGTCATAATAAAAACTATAAAATTGCATGTCACAGTACATACATCGTGCTGCTTTAGTATCTTTTTAATTAAAAATTTTAAGAAAATTTTAAATTTTATTTATGCTACTTTTTTATCTATTGAATTTACAATGCAATATTATATTTAGGTATCTGTTTTTTTGCACATACCGGCTCGCCTTTTATGTAATTTATTTATAGAATACAATACGTGATAAAGAAGTCGACGGCATACTTGATACTATGTAGTAACCCACTACAAAATATACTGTGTTGCCCCCTTTTACGTTGACTTCCTTGAAGACTAAGGTGTTCCTTGTCCTGTTTAATTCCCACCCTTCTGGCAAAAAAACTAACGGAAAACCACAAATAATATTTTTTTTGTATAAGCGATTTTTATATAAAGTTTTTCTCTGGTAAATGATAAATTGTTACTAACTACTGTTGGCTACCTCTTAGTACTTCTACCTCGTATTAAATCAGGTTTCTAGGTACATACGGTATTGTTTTTTGTCTCAATATGTTCCTGGTCAATCAATATTTTCCGAAAAGAAAAAGGGTTGTTAGTAATACGGATTAGTAGCCCATTGCTAGCAATATACCACCTGGAAACCATTGTGTTTGATTTATTGTTAGATTCGTCACAGTGGACTAACTAAACTGCTTTATCCTGATTTACCATCCCTCATTGGTGCCCCGCCAGTATATATCAATAGTGCAGGCGAGGTTATCATTCCATTATCATTCTATAAAAATCAATATTTCCCTTTTACGCGTATGAATAAAACATACGATCTCAAACAGTAAATTATTTAAATACTAGCTTTTACCCACGATTTCGTCCGTGTGAACGAGATATGTTAACTGATTGAAATAAAAAGTAGGCATATTTATTTATTTGTTAACCATATGGTATTATCTATCAGTCAAATGTAGACAGAAATAAAAATTAAAACATGTATCCTTTCATCCAGTGTATACCAAATTTCATAGTGATACTGTTAAAGTGTTATAAGGTGACAAACAAACAAACTCACTGTCTCACAAGGATATGACGTCATGTAAAACATGTAATGACAATCTTGTAAACTCCTAATGTCCATCATTTCCGCGTCGATGCGCTAAGGGATTCATAGTTAATACAATTGTAATTACGTCGAACCCGTCCCGTATTTCATCTTTGTCGACACATCTAAAGGGAATTTCATCTCCTCACTGAGACTGCTGTAGGTACGTATTTCCTTTGGTATCTAATAGTATGGATTAATATTCCTAAACGGTGAGTGATATTAAATTATCATTATAATTTCTGTATTTACTATATACGTTGTTGAATTAATAATGTAGATACTATTTTAGAATAATTGTAGACTTTTCGAAATCCTATTTATTAGTTTAGATTTAACAGGATTTTATACAGTTTTACAACTCATTTGTTTTATAAAATTCGTGTAATAAATGTAAAACAAATTCATGTATGAGTAGCTGTCTAAGTGCAATTGAGTAACAAATATCTAAAAATATTTACAAATTTTTAAATATTAGTAGTGTAAGATGATGTTTATTTTTTACTTGTGCCTATTATTAAATATTAACATAAGAAGTAAGTATATTTTGGAATAATGTTTGTGCAAAATATTATTATGAATGTAACAATTCATTCACGGTAAACTTTCAGAGAGAATCCTGTTAACACATACATATTTTTTTCTGCAACTTTGAATGGCAAACAAGCAGACGGTCTGGGACGGCAAGCAGATGGAAAGTGCCGTTGCCTTCAGACATGAACAATATCATAGACTTAACAGACACTTACCTATTTCGCGCATGATACTCCTCATGCGTTGCCATCCCTAAGGACTAAAGTATTATACCTCTGTACTATATAAATTTACTACCATACACCCACCCTTCAAACCGAAGCACAGCTATGCAAAATACAACTACTTCACGGTAGAAACACGAATGGGACAGAGGTATCTAAGCAAACGACTTTTGTACGAAGTCTCCCAATGGTACAAAAACGGTCAAAAATAATTAAATTTAAAACGTTCTACTTTTTTAAGAAAAATAATACATGTACGTTATAAAATATTACTTTTAAAAGTATGAGTTAATTAAAGAATAATTAGATATTGTAAAAAATTGTGTGTGATAAAAATAAAATGAGTTAATATGAAAATTGCAAGTTAAACTGAATCTAATGTCCAACAAAATGATAATAATAGTACTAGTACTTTTATAAATTATTATTTTAATACCATAAATAAAATATTTGTATCTTTTTAAATTCAGCTTTGTATGAATTATTTATATACTTGAAGCCACATATTCTATGAAAAAAATTTTTAGTATGCATCACTTATTTTTAATATAAATTATTTGTCTTTATCTTAATATACTAGGCACTGTTATCTTTCACTATAGAATTCTTCCTATATAGCCCTCTTATCATGCTGGCCAAGCGTCTTGGTTAGTATTTCATTAGATGTCATTTTGCCAATTTTGAGTTAGGTCATTTATATATATAGACAAGGATATGACATCTTAGATTAGTTTCGTAATTTCTTATTATATTTTTAATGTTTTTAACAGCAAATAATTTGCTATGAGTGGTAGCTAAACTTTTTCAACTATATACCTAACTTAAAAATGGCTAACGCGTATGCAATATATGCCGTCTTGTTAATTTATTTACATATCGATTAACTTTAACACGCTGGGATATTGGGTTAAATGAAACTGACGCTTCACGTTCTTTTTTTTATTTTTTTTTTATGATGCTGTCATTGTGAAGTGCGATAATTTATTCAGAGTTTATTCTTTTCGGTTTTGGTTGTAATTTTTTGTGTATTTGTTGTAATGTTTTATGTATTTATTGTAGTGTTTTATGTATGTGTTGTAATGTATTATGTATTTGTTGGTAAGCGTGTTGAGTCTCCCATCCGAGAAATAGGTATTAGCGACCCGCACGCATGCTAAAGGTAAAGAAGTTAAGGGGCCGCCTGAAAATCAGCGCTATATAGGTACATCTCGCTGGAGCTGTACATATATAGCAATAGCTGAGGCGGCTCCTATTACCAGCAACATTAATTGTTTTTTTTTTCTTTTTGTTGTTTTAATTTCTTAGTAATGGTAATAAATGTCACCTATCTATCTATCTATCTATCTCAATACTTGGTTAAATATTTAAGTTATTGGGTTACAAGAAAGGGTGCTTTGACAATTTCACAGGGTGCTTCTTAGTTTATTGCTACGTCATTGAGTGTAACAATTGATTTTGATATTAACTATTATAAACTTTACTTTCAAGATTTAACCCAAGTAAGCGATTAGGGAGAGTAACAGAATGGGTACAAACAAATACAATCAAACAACATCAATCAATTCTCAGTGTTTTATATTTCAACTCATCAATTGCTCTATATAATATCTATACAAAATTAAACATAGTTTCACTACACTTAGTGTAAATAAATATTTACGCCATGATTTACATTGAATTACAACATTTCAAATACTGTTTTCCATAATAGCAATATTTTTAAACTTAGTTGTATAGAAGCGAAGTAGTTTTACATTTGCCCAGCTCATAAAATGTACAACTCTTCGCTGAGCTATCTAAATGGTAAAGATATAATGTAGGTATTATGAGTAAGAGATCAACAAAAAATTCGAAACAGTCTTAATTATAATATTGACTAGAATATCATCGGTACCTATAATATAAATAGTCTGATTAGAACCAGATAAGAGGTGGGTAAAATGACATTAGTTATAGAACGATCACAGTTAACTTTTAAGAATCAAACGGTTGGTTTAAGAGTTACAATTGAGACGTTGTTTAACTCTAGCGACTGAATAGAAACCATGAGTAAACTTTCAACGACATACAATAAATGCTATCTGATTATTATATATGTACACATAGCTTACTTATTGGAAATAACATTTAAAATTTTATATAATATTTTAATTTTTATTTGACACGTAAAACGCAATGCGCACTTAATAGTAGGTGTTGGGATTTGTTTCGGGGAGCGGAATATGTTAGAGTTAATTTATTAGTAACGTGTGGATATGTTCGACGAAGGTAGTTTAGTACTGTTGTCTGTCGTCCTCCGCCGACCCGTTGGCTTTTACCTCCTTGGGCACAGCCGGCTGGAAAATAGATTTTTTTTATAGAACGAAAATGAACAAATTTATTGCCTATGTCCACTTATTTACATAAAATTTATTTATATTATTAAAAAATATTAACATTATGAGAATAGATAAATTGTATTGTATTGTTAAATCTTTATTGTACATAATTATTATTAGACACATTAAAAGATTTAATATACATTAGCAGACTTAAATATTTAATTATCATAACTTTAAGTATTTATTGATCATTTATTTTTATTAAAATTTAATTTCAATAAAAATAAATGATATTTAATAACATTATAATTTAAGATTGTGTTTCTAAAAAAACTGGCTTTAATTATGACAAAACCAGTTACTTTGAGTTAAAGATTAAACTACTGAAGCGATTTTAATAAAATTTCTATGGGGTTAAATGGCTATAAATAAACATAAAATTTAGTCGATAGATGATAGACATATTTTTGGCTTTATCTGTATGATGTAGGATAAAAGTCACCTATGTTTTAAACTGAGATATTGCCAATCGGAGTACCAGATGTTATTTAAATACGTTGAGCAATTTACTTTGATTGGGTAACTCCCAAACGTCCTAATATTTAAAAAAAATGTGTATGACTGGAATAATTTTCAAATGCTTACGTACTTCATAGGGCATTAGAAACATATTGTTGTCTGATCGGCGGCCAAATCGCAGACGCATTGATGGAGCACGGACGTCGCGGTCTTGTTCCTGAGAAATGCAAAGAGTTTAAAAGAATTTTTATTAATAAAAAAATATATATATAAGATGAAGGAAAAATCAAACTAACTAAACTTTAAGGCTTTTTATAAATATTTTAATTTATTTGCAGAACTTTATGTGACGCGTTAACAGGTGCAGTATCTACCCATCTGATTTTCTTATTGCTAAAAAAAAACGTTAAACATTTCAATTTTAGCGCGAAAAAATATTAGCAATAATAAACATTAGGTATTATTAACATGTAATCGAGTTGTTCTGCATCTTAAAAAAAATCTAAATAAAGCAAAAAAAAAAAATAATACACGCGTATTAAAGAGTACCACATAAAATATATATGACATTTTCTGCGTCTGCCACAATATGAGTATAGCTATTGACATTAAAAAAATACTTCGGTATAAACCGTACACTGTGTAACAGGTGTGTGTTATATCATGCAATTTAAGAGACATTATTATAATTGGACTAAAATTTATAACGCTGAGGATTGTTGTTCGTTAAACTTAAAATTTGGAACAAGAGGGCTAAAATACAGATTTACGTCTGTAATCAGTAATTACGTGTAAAAATTATATTGAAATCGAAAATTAATTAGAATTTTTTTATTGTAAACTGATATTATTAATATTTCAAAGACGTAGAGGTAAAGATTGTGAAACAAAATGTAAAAGAGAACTAAAACTAACTTGACTTTATATTTACTTATATTTGCTTTGTATTTTCACTTAGTCTTCATCGAAGCTAGTAAATAGGAAATTATAAAATGAATGATGATATTCATTTATAAAGCAAAAAAAAAAAAAGTCCCAAATGTCTCTACAATATAAAAATATTAAAATAGATACGACTTGATTAATCATGAGTAAACTGTTGTGACTTTTACTCATATATTTGTTCAGATATATATACATACATAAAATAAAACCTTTTTATGATAATATTTAAAAACTAATAATAATAAATGCTTATACACTTGAACACCAATAGCCTGGTCCTCAAGTTAGGGTAGCCTCTATTACGAGGAACCAGGCAACCAACATTTAGGAGAATAACCTAGAATATACAGACCCGAGTCAATTTAGAAAAGTTCGTTTCCTAAATTGTTCCAACTGAAGATTGAACTCGGGACTTTAATTATTAAAGCAACATGTCAATCACTGCATCACGCAGGTCGTTACTACTATTATGTATTTTAATATATTATAGCTTAATAGAAATTAAATACAAATTTATAATAAAGGCAATGTTTCTATCTGTTATTCCGAAATTGCCTATAAAATACTGATCACTTCATACAACCCAACATCATATATAGTTTTATAAATAGACTATATTTTTCCGTATCCGTAAGGATTTCCCGTGAGTATAGCTAACAATAAAGAATTGTAGTGTATAAGAAACTTACAAAATGTTTATTGTCAAATTTTGGGTCGTGTGTTGATAGATTAGTCTTTTAAGAAAGGTTTTTTTTTCATAATATACCTAAATTAGATTCGGCGAGGTACAATATTTGAAAATAGTAAGTAAATTCATATACGAAATTTATGATATGATCGTATTAGTATTTTTAAAATAATTTCATGATATTGGTTAGTTACAATTTTATAATAAGCATATATACATATACATATTGTAAATCCGAATTATGTTAAGACTATTGAATAATAGTAATAACAATAGGCCAACTTAAGTAACCCCAGTTTCTCTCACGTTTAGAAACAGTCAAAGCAGTGAAACAAAGTTAGGCCCTTAGGGTCGAGACGTTGATTATTAACAGATTTACGTAAGCATCAATTAATTTGATGTAACATTAGAGAATTATATTAAACTAGTAGAAATTTGGGAGAAGGTTTTATTTTATATTATGGAACGGCTATTATTTTATATTAGCTGTAACTCACTACTATGAACGCGTAAATTATGATTGAAAGTAATCTGTGTGATTGATGATATAATTCAATTGATATGTTCCATATTTAATTCATACCTATTTATTATTTATTTTGAAGCATGATTGAACAAACATTCAAATATCAACTATCCAAACATCTTACATATTAATAATATTGTAGTAGAATTATGTACTTTTTATATATTTAATTTTGTTTGAATAAACATAGAAAAAAAGAAAATAAAATGTTCAGTGCATATTAATAATGTTTGTTTATTATATTACGTTTACATTAGCCTTTTATAACAATAGGGTTTAAGCTATTTTGGGGTAACATATTTTAAAAGATAGTAACGGAACTCCTACTCAAGTAGTTTGGTTTTACGAGTAAATCTATTTTCATGATATGGTGCGTGTACAAATGTTAATTTTATCTAATATAATCATATTACAAATAAGTAGTAGATAAGTGATTGATCATAAAAAAATACAACTAATTCTTCAGCTTATGTATATAGTTGGGCGATTATAAAAATATAGGTGTGTAAAGAAGTTATTACTTTCTTTCAACTATAACCTTCAATAGCGAAAAAAAACGTCAGAATTAGATGCTAGATTTTATAATAATTTAGGAGTTTGCTCCGAAAAACAGCAAGACAAAATTAATAATTGAGCAAAACGAGAGCAAACCTTGTCAATTTAAAATATTACCATTATCGTTAATTACTACGAATTCTGCACTTAACTAAAATATTTATGTGCTTTTTAAGCATTGAAAAATGTGTTAAAATATTTAACCCTACTATATCAGTGATGGCACTTTGAACGATTGTTCTTTTAAACATAGTTCTAGATAATATTTACCCACCCAATACCAAATATATGCTAAAAGATATTATATTAATAATATGAAATTCTGAGCTAAATAATCATAGTTCATAATATATTAAATTTCTTCTGAATATTTAATTTATTATTTTTCAAACTTAGTACATTACGTATTATTATTATTATTTCAGCTCTTAACTTCCCACTGCTGAACATAAACCGTCCCATAAGGGGAGTTTTGCCAGTAGTTGCCACGCTTGGCAGGTAGGTTGGCAAACGTAGTAAGCTTTAACAGATATTTTAAGAGGGACGCTGCTGCACATCCCTCCACCATAAGCTCCCTTAGTCGCCTCTTTCGACACCCACGGGAAAGAAAGGGGTGGCCCATTCTATGCCGGGAGCGACACGGCGATATCACGTATATGTATATCTTAACAATGTTACAAACCATAGTTATAAAGATCAAAGAGTGTCCATCTCAATACGAGATGGACACTGTTAGCACACTGACCAGGCGAATCAGTATAAAATTTAACACAATTGCTTTAAAAAGTATTTACTATATTTCCATAGGAGGCTTTTACGACATCTTGGAAATGAACAAGAGTGGAACATAAATTTTATTCAACCACATACAGTCAGCAGGCATTTAATAACGAATGGGAACTTATCACAAATCTCGTACTCGGCAACACCACCGTGGAGTGTAATAAATTAGTCGTAATGTCAAAATACACAAATCGGAAATTGGTAATTTTAATATATAATTTATTACCCTAGCCTGATGGATGGCCAGGTTTAGATTACCACGGTCAGGTTTGAAATAAATATTTGCTCTCCTGTACAAATATTTGTCCTGCTATGTGAATTCGGGCCTCGAAGATGAAAGTCACTCACTTATCATTCCGACAAACAGGGGATTTGGACACTGGATTAGATTTATTAGGGTGGAAAAATTATAATCCAGTATTTTTTAAAAAATAAATAAAAATGGTCACGCCTATGACCCCAAATGGGGTCAGGAATTTTGTATTATCATTGTGGTAAACGGCATTATTTACGGTACTCGTTTAGCAAACATTTTCATTTTTTTCTCAGAAGAAATTAACATGGAAACTCATTTGTCACGGAGAAACGAATGGGTTATACCGAACTCCTACTACCCCCATAAATATATTTTAATTATGTTATGTAACATAGAACAAACAATAGACTGATACCTCACCTTACAGAAGGTGATAATTTTCACTTAATGATATGGACCATAGTAATAAACATAGACGTTCATGCTATATATGTCTAATATATAAGTTCTAGGACTTTATACGTCTTCTGAAGACTAAAAACAAAACTATATCCCAAGGCGAGAGTGACTACTTTCCCACTAGTGGGACGTTGATTGATAGTTAATGGTAAGGATATACTATTACATATCTGTATGCTCTTTTTTTACGATCGACAGTCACACTTCCAAACAGGTGTTACTGTGTGTGTGACTCGTTAATCTTTATCCATGTATGTGTAAATCGGGATATCAGAATATATATATATATATATATATATATATATATATATATATATATATATATATATATATATATATATATATATATATATATATATATATATATATATATATATATATATATATTATTGAAACTTCTTTGTGGCCGTAATGTAAATTTAAGTCTGGCCACATATATATGTTGATATTATTTTTCTACACGTTTTTTGTTTCTATTCAAATGGTTGTCTTGTCTTGTATCTACACGTATTATATATATATTGTTGTTCTAAAGAATATTATCTTTCACTGTGACCCTCTACAATGGTTATGGGCCTGCACAATAAGTGAGACTAAGTAAAGAACGATATATAATAAGTGATAATTCGGTAAGTTTGTAATTTTTACAAAAGACAATGGCGAGTTCGAGTATAAGATTTGAACCTCTTAATCGTGAGAATTACGATAGTTGGAGGATTCATGCACAGGCACTACTCATAAAGAATGAGGCCTGGTCCTATGTTAGTGGTCGTAAGCCAAGACCGACCGATGTAACAGAATTGGAAAAATGGGAAGCAGAAGATGAAAAAGCACGTTCGGATATAATTTTATCCATGAGCAGTAGCGAACTGCGGCACGTAAAAGGGTGCACAACTTCACGCGAAGTATGGATGAAATTAGAGTCATTATATGCTTCGAAAGGTCCAGCAAAAAAGGCAACCTTACTAAAACGACTCACATTACATAAAATGAATGAAGCCGATGACTTGCAAGACCACTTGAATGGATTTTTTGATGCTGTAGATAAGCTGGGAGATATGAGTGTGACGATACACGAGGATCTGCTGTCGATAATGTTGCTATATAGTTTACCGGCAAGCTTTGAAAACTTCAGGTGTGCGGTAGAATCGAGAGATGATTTACCGAAACCAGACTACCTTAAAGTTAAAATTTTAGAAGAATATGAGTCAAGAAGGCAAATGACGAGTGTACTGGCAGAGGGAGTAATGTACTGCAATCGTAAAAAGTATGGAAAACAAGTTATTACCAAACCTGACTTCAAGTTTAGATGTTATAAATGTCATAGAGTTGGTCATAAGGCTTCGGAATGTAAAAAGAAGAAAGAAGGTTATAAGGGAAATTTTGCGGAAGATAATTTTAAGAATTCTAGTCTAATGTTATCCAATGTTTCAGGTTCAGATGAATGTAATGCTGTAAACATAATGCAGAAAGATGATTGGATATTAGACAGTGGGTGTACGTCTCATCTCTGTAACAATCCGCGCAAATTTCAATTTCTGACCGACGCGACCGAAAAGTTAAAGTTAGCCACTAACTTGAGCACAGACATTAAAGGTAAGGGCACCGTTTGTTTATCGGCGTGTAATGGTAACTCTGTAAATGAAATAGAATTTCATGATACTCTGTACGTACCTGACTTAAGAAGTAATTTAATTTCTGTAGCAAAAATTACTGAAATGGGTTATGATGTTAAATTTAAACGAAATATTGCATATGTCACTAATAGTAGCGGAGAAATTAAATTCACTTGTTACCGCAAAGGGAATTTATATTACTTACGTGAATTCGAGAGTGCGTGCTTAATGAGTAAGAGAAATGAGTTATATCTATGGCACGAACGTTTAGGACATCTAAATGGAAAGGATGTATGTAAACTTTTAAATAAATGTAGTGTGAATGTAAATGTTAAGGAGTTACAAAATTTACATGATTGTGATATATGTATGAAAGGTAAAATGTCCATGTTACCCTTTCCGGTTACTGAAGGACCTTGCAACGAGAAATTAAGGATTGTATACACTGATATAGTCGGTCCAATGAGAGTACAGTCAAAAGTAGGCTCAAAGTATTTCATTACTTTTATTGATGACTGTACACGTTGGTGCGAGGTATATTTTCTGAGTGCAAAAAATAAGGCTCTAGAGGCTTTTAAATTATATAAGAGCAAAGTTGAGAATCTTATGGGTTGTAAAATAAAATATTTACAAAGTGATCGAGGTGGCGAATATTGTAACAGGGAATTTGACGATTTCCTAAACCAAGAAGGGATTTCGAGGAGATTAACAGTGCCTCGTACCCCTCAGCAGAACGGGATCGCTGAGAGGATGAATCGTACAATCGTTGAAATGGCGCGTTGTATGTTACTTTCTTCGGGATTATCCACAGGTTTCTGGGCAGAAGCTGTCGACACAGCTTGTTACATAAGAAATCGTTGTCCTACCAGCAGTTTAGGGGGAGACATCCCCTATGAAAAATGGCATGAGAGACCAATTAAAATTAATTACATGCGCAAGTTTGGAAGTAACGTGTACATTTTAAACAAAGATCAAAATAAGGATAAGTTTGCCGCTCGTGGTATACCTGGAATTTTTGTAGGTTATTCAAGAACATCAAAGGGATTTAGAGTATGGTTACCACAGGAAAAGAAATGTGTAGTTGCAAGGGACGTGAAATTTCATGAAGACGCAGTTTCAGAGAATAGGTCTTTAGGGCAGGAAGAGAAGCTGATGGATAACACTAGTAAAAAATTTATCGATTTTGAAATTCAACCTTCTACCTCTAGGGATTGTAAAGAATGCTTGCCTGAAAATGAGGTGCCACAGACAGATATACAAGTAGAAATGATAGAAAAACGTATTGGTAACAAACCACAGGAGGAAGATAGCCAGTTGCAGTCCATTATTGAACCAAATCCTGAGACGGATCGGATAACCAGTAGTGATGATTCCGGACGTTCAATACTGAAACGGAGCTCTGGTCGACCAAAATTACAGCGAACTGGTCAAGTAGGGCGCCCAAAGAAAATTTATAAAATGGTCGAAGTTGAGCAGCAACAACAGCAACAAAATGAAGCAGATGTTGATATAGAGGAAGTTCCTGTTAACGAATTTGTTGATTTCGTGGGGACGGCACAAATGACTTTGGAAGATGTTTTTCAAAGCAAGGATCGAGAAGAATGGGAGAAAGCGATACTTTCAGAAATTAGAAGCTTAGTCCAGAAAGATACGTTAGAAATTATAAGAAGACCAACAGATAGAAATATAGTTGGATGTCGATATGTATTGACGACGAAATTAAATGTCGATAAGACGACTAAGAAAAAGGCTAGACTTGTTGCACAAGGCTTTAGTCAGCGTTTTGGGGTTGATTATTACAAGACTTTCGCGCCCGTTGCGCGATTGGATACAGTTCGATTACTGTCGGCGTTAGCAGTTGAGTTAAATATGGAAATACACCATTTAGATATTAATACAGCTTATTTAAATGGATTCTTGGATGAAGAGATATACATGGAGGTCCCTAAGTTATTGAAAGAGTGTTTGTTAAAACTTGTGGAGAATGACGAAGATCAAACAGTCGTAGAACGAGCTAAGTGTATGTTAAACAATTTAAATGCTGGATGCGATACTTGTTTGTTAAAAAAATCTTTATATGGCCTAAAGCAAGCAGGTCGGCAATGGAATATCAGACTTGATGAAAAACTAAGAAGTATGGGGTTGAAACAAAGTTTGAATGAGCCATGTTTATATTTTAAAAAGGTAAATAAATGTAATTTATTTGTGTTAGTGTATGTGGACGATATTTTGGTCGCATCTGAACAAATA
This sequence comes from Galleria mellonella, assembly GCF_026898425.1. Classification (NCBI taxonomy): domain Eukaryota; kingdom Metazoa; phylum Arthropoda; class Insecta; order Lepidoptera; family Pyralidae; genus Galleria; species Galleria mellonella. The sequence continues at coordinate 8,514,983 of NW_026442016.1, forward strand.
GATTGCATTAATAATTTTAAGAAAGAACTGTCTAAAGAGTTTGAATTAAAAGATCACGGTCTGGCACGATATGTTTTGGGAATTGACGTGAAACAAAAAGACAGTGTCATTGTTTTGTCACAACAAAAATATATTTCCGACCTTTTAGAGAAATTCGGTATGAAAAGTTGCAATCCATGTTCAACACCGATGGAAATAAATTCTTTGAAGGCTATGGGTAAAGAGCCAGAAAAATATAAACAAGAAGATGAAGTGTTTAAAGCTAAGTGGCCGTACAAAGAGATTATTGGTTGCTTGATGTACTTGAGCGTAGGTACGAGGCCTGATATATCGAATTCCGTTGCTAAGCTTGCTCAATTCACAAATAGCCCTGAAACGTGTCACTGGAAAGCAGCGAAGAGAATTCTTCGTTACTTGAAGAAAACACAAAATTTCGGTTTAATATATAGGAAGACAAGTAAGTCTCTATATGGATTTTCAGACGCAGACTGGGGTAACTGTTTATTGGATAGGCGTTCATTTTCTGGTTATGTTTTCATTTTAGGTGGTGCGAGTATTTGTTGGAAATCACAAAAACAAAGGATGGTTGCGCAGTCGACATGTGAGGCTGAGTATGTGAGTTTGTCTGAAGCGCTGAAAGAAGCCGTTTATCTTAATAGTTTATTAGGCGAAATTGGACAACTTAGGTACGTACACACAACTTTACACGCCGATAACCAAGGGGCGCTGTTTCTTGCGCAAGACCCCGTATACCATGCTCGCAGTAAGCATATTGATATTAAATATCATTTCATCAGGACCGTGTTAAGGGACAGTCGTGATATTGAAGTGAGACATGTACCCACTGATTCGATGGTAGCGGATATATTGACGAAACCGCTACCTATTTCTAAACATTATGCGTGTGTGGACAAAATGGGAATTAAACCCATCAGTTAATAATTGTTTTCTTTTAACTGAGACTTAAATTTAAAGGGGCGTATTGAAACTTCTTTGTGGCCGTAATGTAAATTTAAGTCTGGCCACATATATATGTTGATATTATTTTTCTACACGTTTTTTGTTTCTATTCAAATGGTTGTCTTGTCTTGTATCTACACGTATTATATATATATTGTTGTTCTAAAGAATATTATCTTTCACTGTGACCCTCTACATATATATATATATATTGTTGTCAATAAATGTTTTTTTTCTTTCTATATAATTGTTATTAAATTTGTGGCAGAAATTTATATTGTCAATTTAAATTGGAAAGTAAAAAGGATTTGAAAGAACAAGATAAATTGTGCATATTGATTTGTAATGATAGATACTTATTTTGACTGCTTATTTTTACTTATTTTATGTTTTCTCTTTCTCACTCATTTTTGTATTATTGATAATGGCCGCCATTATAATTAATAGATACATGTTTATTAAATTGAAAGTAATATATAGATACATATATTTATATTAGAAGAAATAATTACGAATTTAAATTTAAAGAAATCGACCTCATCTGGAAAATTTTTAATCTAATTACTTACAACACTGAAAAAAGTGTTTTATTTTGATTGCGTATTGCAAAAAAGGATTAAATTAAAATACGTAAATATTTAATTAGTCAAATGTCAACTTAGCTAACTAAATTTTGACTCGTTTTTGACACTGAATACTCTATATACAATTTACAGTTATTATAACTATTATATATAATCTGTAACGCCATTGTCTTTACCTTATTTGCTAAAAACATGACCAATGTAGATTTCGTTTCAAAGATTAACACCACTTCCGTTATTGTTAGTGGAACCTAGCCGAGATATCTGTACGACAGTCCTTTATGGCGTTAGATAAGTTGAAGATGAATGCCCCTATTATCTGAGTGAATTACAAGATTGGATCATTTGTCATAAAGTTGGACAATCCTCGTAAACACATTGTAAGTTTGTTAGTCACATGTTTATTACGTGAGTTTATGCCACGCCAAAGATTTTATGAGCGAAAACTCTATCGCGGTCAGTCTGTACTATCTGTTTGGACAGTTTATTTTGCATCAGAAATTATTTTTTATTTTACAGAGAAACAACTGTAATAGCACAGTTTTACTAAACAATCTCCAAGAGATATGGAGTGAAATATGAATATATGTTTTGTATCTTTCGAAACTTATGTTCATTTTTTAACATATCTATATATCTCTCTATATATTTAGATATTAATGCGAGGTGCAGCCCACAGTGTGAGGCGAAATGCTGCGATGCAAAGCACCGCAATACCCCTGAAGAAGACTTCTGAATGAAGTCGAAACAATTGTCGGAAACGACAAACATAGTCATAAAATTTTCAATATAGATATAGATATTTCGTATTTTTCATTCTAGGTCAATGGTTCATAATTATTTTTGTACTAAAGTACGGCTTTTCTGACCTAAATATAAATAATGCCATATAATAAATATTAATTCATATAATACATTCCACATGTGTGTAGTTTTCTCATCGTTAGTAACAGAAGTATTAATAATTATTATTTTTTATTTTTAAGAGTTTTTACCTTCAGGTATAAACATATATTAATATGTAGACCTTACTCTAGGTTACATATTCTTATTTACACAGACAAACCCGAAGAATGTTCATTATAAGTATAGTATACACATAATAAATGTAAATTTGATTCATAGACTTTACACCGAATTTCGTTCAAATACTTTGAACTGTTATAAACTTCATACCAACAACACCATTAATACAAATTACAAATTTTCACATCTGTAATATTAATAAGATTATTATGACTTTGATATATTGTATATCCAAATATTTTTAGTTTCACGAAATGTAGTAAGTACTTTGTCTTTAATGTCTATTATATTAATCAATATGTTTATCATCGAAAATAACTACCTATTGTTATAATCAATGAAATGTAATATATATAATCTATAATAAATGAAATGTAATAATAGGTATATAATAATTTTTATTATTCTTATACGTACTCAGACTCCCAAATTAATTAATTAAACTATTGTTGCTGGCTAGAAGATAATAAAATTTGTACGAAAGTAATTAAATATTCAAAAGTTTAAATGTTAACACTCGTTCGTTCTCTCTTTATAAAAACCTGGGTCGCTTCTACTTTGCTTAGTAGAAAAATAAAAAAGTTTTTACAAAGTTAAATCAACTAATAAAAGAAAATAACCAGAAAACGGCTAAAATTTCCATATTACCAAAAATATCTTTACAAGTAGGTATGAGTATTTTTTATATTTTACGATTCTAGTACTGTATGGAAAAACGAAAATCTTCAGCATACTCATTGCCCATCTAAATAGAATATATTAGAATTGCATTATTTACACACACTGGTTACACGAGTTTGTGGCAAGTTCCCTATTCACATGACCTTCCAGGAATTCAAGGAAATTTAACATTCACGGACAAATAAAGAGTAATGACGGTGACGAACTAAAAATACAATGTGTTATCATTCCTTTCTGTTCCTGTGGATATCTCAAGTAGCGATTATGTATACAAAACGATAGACCCAACCAAGAGTGGTAGTAATAAGTCAATATTCTTCTCTTATAATAGGTTATACCTATACTTTTTTTTTATTTCGCTTAGTCCTGTAGTACTGTAACCTTCTATTTCTATTGTTCTCGATCTTTCCTACAGTTTGCTGCTAAAAACCATCAGTGACATGAATTTTATGTTTTTAATTTTATGTTCTTTATCTATTCAGGAATTTTTTTATAGTTAACATTAATGTCTACTTTTCAAATATCTATATATAATTTTAGATAGATTGAGATTGTATTTTAGAAAGAAAATTGAGTATTGAGTATTACGTTCTATAAAATTTAAAAATAATAAATACCACTAGATACATTACACAAATAACAAAATACACAATAAAAAATATATATAATTAATTTTTATAAAGATATATTTCTTTTATACATGAATAAAATATACCTATAACACCTACCGAGACACACTCATAATAATTACAAGTGTTTGTATTGTACGAAGATCGAACCCGTGACCATCGGTAGGTGTAGCAGTATATCAAGCCGTTACATCACCAATATTAATAAATTATATTGTACAGAAGGGATATTTTATAGCTGCAGAAAAGCGATGAATAAATAATTACCTCTTGCGGGAAGATGTGGGGTACAGCGCGCTCGTCGGAGCGGCGGCCGAAGCGGAGGCGTACTGGCGTGCGTACATCGCGGAGAGACAACAGCTCGTCCATTTCGTCAAGCTAAAACAACATACCATGTTAACCTTTAGAATAACCCGCGGCAAGTCGTAGTGTCTCGCAGAACTGTATACTTGAAGGTTAGCCTTCAGGTATAGAATTCTATACATTTTATATTTAGTATAAAATATATTTAACCTTAAGGGTTTGTGTATAACAAAATACGTCGTCATTCGTCTGACCATCCCACGGTTTGGTTGGTATAACCTCAAGGTGAAAATATTATAATATTACATAATTCTCATCTTATTTTACCAATATAATAAAATTGTAAATATATGATGTGAGTACATATTTAAGAAAAATTTATATGAATGCTCTTAATGAGAGCAATAGAAACCAAAACATATTTTTTTAGGAATTTTGTCTCTGTCATAAAATGGAATGCAGTTTTCACTCTAACTTAAAAACTAGTGTATAAATTATCTTCATAAGCCATCTAAAGTACGAAGAAGCGGGCAAAAAGCTTGTTTATATACATATATAAAACTAGCTGTCCGTCCCGACTTCGCACGGGTGTGAAGATCTACCTACTCTCTTCTGTCTTACTCACTTTTTTCATAAAGAAATAAAGCCGATTTTTTCGTTACATTTTTCAAACATTTTCGTACACACAAATGTAATTCTGACTTTTATAAATACGACAAAAAAAAGTACTCGTATTAGATAAATAGATGCAGTCGTTTCAAAGTGATGCTTTTACATACAAATGGTAATTGATTTTTATTTATATAAGAAGATATGGCAGTGAGCTGACAATATTTGTCGACGATAGCAGCAATAGCAGGTGGGGAAGGAAAATCTTAGAATGCGTATTGCGTATACGGACGACGCGACGGAGTGTCGGACGCTCTCCATTTATATGGATCGATGACATTAAGAAAACGACCGGTAGTGAATATATGCAAAAAGTAGAAAACATTGGGGAAGACCTATGTCTAACAGTGAATAGATGCAGGCAGAAATTATAATGATATGAAATATTACAATTTAGGGATGACTTCGTTTATATGAAATTATATTAAGATATTAGTTATGCGGTGTGATCCCAGTGTTGAATGAGACATCCCTTCCTTTCCCGTAGATATTGTAAGATGCGACTAAGGTCTTCTAGCGACTAAATGGTCAAGGGATGGGCAGCAGCGTCCCTCTTAACCTTTGCAAGCATCACCAACCGCAGTTAGGCTAATCGCAGTTGCCAATCCACCTGGCAAGCGTGGCAACTATTGACAACCTCTCTTCACTTATGGTGGAGGTTTATGATCAATAATGAATACTTAACGACTGATATGATGATATTGAGTCACATCCCACACGAACGTATTGTTGTATGTTAAACTAAAAGATCCTAAAGATGTCAGCCTGAAATAATATTGGTTATTTTTTTTAATATTAGGTAATACATATAGATTCAACATCGTCATCATCATCATCATTTCAGTCATTATTCGTTCACTGTTGGACATAAGCCTTCCCATAGACTGCCATAAGGAACGGTTCTGAGCCTGCATCCACTGACTTCTTGCAATGCATTTGAGATATGTGTCACTCTATCTAGTGGGGGATCGTTCTACACTAAGTTTTCCTATTCCGGGTCGCCATTCTAGAACCTTCCTTCCCCGTCGGTTGTCGGTTCTTCAAACTATATAACTAGCCGATTGCCACTTCAGCTTGCTTATCCTTCGGGCTATGTCGCTTACTTTAATTCTTTTGCGGATATCCTCGTTTTTGATTCTATCATGCAAAGAAACTCCGAGCATAGTTCTCTCTATAGTCCAAATATAAATAGAGTGAAAAGTTTTTATTTGCACTACATATAACAAAACCGCTTAAACCAGGAAATATGGAGGTATATATACCTATGTCTAGCAATTGTATTATCATATATAATAGAATATTCAGATTGTAATAATGTAAATAAATTATTTATTGTTTCATTACTATTCACAGTTCTATGTAATAATTTGTCCCGTTATATTTTAGTGACAGGTAATCATCAGCGACCGTGGATTTACTGGCAGCCGTTTATAAACGAGCGAAAGTACGTCGAGATGAATTTGTTATCCACATCCGTAGGTATACCAATATAGAAAAAGGATAATAATCTCGTTACGATGACAATGTGTGATATTGACAAGCCTTGGGTTCTTTTTGGGTTGCATTTATGCGCATATTATTTATGTACTATTAGCACTTTTATTATTTTCACATATACTATTTTGATCTTAGCAGGAGTCAGGGGACTTATTATAAATTATTACTTATTATATGCTATTCCTGAGGACTCAGGTGTAGAAACCTCTGTACCCTGTAAAGTCACTGCCATATCCCACCCCTTAAACCGAAACATAGCCATGCAAACACAACTACTTCACTATTCTATATTTATAACTATTTATACAGTATGAAAAAACAGCAAGTCAAGCCAATAGTAAACTAACCGTTTTGTTTTTTAAAGTTTTTTGATACTCAAAACTTCATCCAATATATGATCTATATATTACAATATATACCCTCTTAAGTCTGGTAATAGTTAGTTATTAACAGTATTAATCACATAGGGGAAACTTTACCAAATCCTTCTTATATTACTCATTCTTGAGTGTAATAGGCTTCATAGAAAGCCAAGTGTAACAAACAAGTTAGGAAAGGAAACTAGAGCGCCCATCACTCTATGTTTTACGAATTAATCTTGTTGACTCGTACCTATTAAGGCGTGACTAGAAGAACGGTATTTAATAGAACAATAATCAATGTGGATATAAATTTATTTTATGATTATTATAGATTTAAAATGCCAGTTGTCAGTTTACGTGTGTCATTCACGACTCAATGTTTATCTGTCTATCTTTTCATAATAAATTCGGATTGTAAAAGATGATTAAGGAAACAAAACACAATACATTAGTACGACAGAAATAAATCTCGAAATAAGACTCTATATCACGCCGTTTGGCCATAGCGTAGTAATAGTAGGTTAATATCCTCTTCTTATAGTGGGAGAGAGGTCAGTGGTAGAACATTGGTGGTTTGTTAAATAACAATACAGCATTGGTGAAAAATATGGATTAAATATCTTATATATCCTATATTGAAAGTTCATTTCGGTATGTACACATATTAATGTATTTGCAATTAATTTATGCATATATTAAACTATTAAAGTTAAACATTAATTTCGAGGATGGGACGAAATCTCGAAACTTTATAATTTCAAGTTTTAATAAGATTAGAAGATAGTTACATAACATATAGAAACAGTTACAGTACCAAAACCTCTTAGCCTTATTATACTTGAAAACTAAGTTATCTGATCATAGACCTTGCAGATTAACGACCGATGCATATGCTTGTGTGAATTATCAAATTATTTACTAAAAAATATAAATATAATAATAAAAAAAAAATATTCGAGTAAACTTAAGTAAAAGCAACTTTCTATGATTTTATCGTTGAATTCGGAATGCAATTTTATCCGCGAAAAATTGACAAGAAATTCAACTGTTGCTATGTTAGTAGATACTCGTAGATATCTTATCCTAATAGAAATAAATTGTAACTGGACCCTGTTTGTATATAGAAGATATTTAAAAAACAATAAAAGGGGTCTTGATAGAAGCAATACAAGCCAAAATAATAATTTTTAGCAATTTTGTTTGCCTCAAGGCTAAAATATGAATATTACAATATTCTCCTTTTTTCTTTCTAATATAATAAAATTGTAAATAGACGGTGTCTGAGAGATATTTATATATATACATTCTGCGAGATATTTAAGACAAATAAATATAAGACCAATAGATGCCATAAAGATAACATTTAGAGATTTTGTCTGTCTGTCTAACTATATGTTTGATCAGGCATCACGCAAAAACTACTGCACCAAATTGAACTGTCACTGTCGTATTTTTGAATCAGCGCGTACGATATAGCCAGCAAAAAGCTAGTATGAGATAAATATAATCACGTCGTACCCTTGATCCGAACTTAACTGAATCACTCAGTCTAGTGAATTTCAGTACACTTTACTGTTTTTAAGCGACTTGATAAAAAATAGGACATTCTGTGTTCACCGTTTGCGTATATTATACTTATGATGATATTATTAATTTATGACATTATTCAAAATACTAAAATATTAAAAATAAAAACAAATTATACAGTGGAAAGTATTTTGTATAATATAATATGGCGATATTCAGCATTTGTTACAGTTAAATAATTTTATGTATTACAAAACATGTTAAAAGAATTTTAGTAAATAAATATTGTAGTACTAAAAGTATACCTACAACATGATATGCGTAGCGGTTTCCACATGAATTATTATTCAAATAAAATTGTTCCTTCTACATACTTATTAAGGAGGTATTTACCTAATTAGAATGTAGTAATTTTTGGGCTGTCATTTTTTGGAGAGCGTAAAAAATAATTTTAATAGTAGTATCATTAAATATGAATAATTATATAAATAAATGAAGATAGTCTATAAGGTGTGTGTGTGTGTATGTGTGTGTATGAGAATATTAATATAATTTACCAACAAAAGCTGCAAATATTATTACAATTAAGTTTAATTAAAAAAAAATTGATCTACTAACAGGTGCCTGGGGCGGCATATCCGGGTCCGACCGTCTGCCAAATCGGAGACGTCGTGAAGGCGACCGCACTGATTTGCGAGCCAGAGCATGTCCGCCGAGAGCGTCGTGCTGTGCTAGTAGAGCGTATAATCCACCAAGTGCATCCCAGCCGCTTTGACTTTCCGCCGCCGCTGCTGACGCTGCAAAAACAACAATAATTGAAATCTATGATTCAAGATCAATATATCTATTTATCTAAATTATATAGATTAATATACATAGATGTATTATTTAATATACAGTAATTTGTAGGAAAAACCTAATACGATGGTTAATAAAACAAAAAAACACAAAATCTACCACCAAAAATAAGACAAGATCAGGACTATGATGATAAAAATGTTTTTAATATTCATCTAGATATTATAACAAGCAATATAAGTTATTGTCGAAGTTTTATTGATTTAGAGCTAAGGGAATAAGAGAAAAAGTTTTTACTACCTAAACTATCGATGGAATCATTGTTAAACGATTTTTTTTGTTTTGAAAATGCTATCGACTATAGATCTATACTCATAATATTGAGATGAAAAGATAAATTATACTATAATCGATAAGCTAAGTGACTATCAGAGGGACTGTATTGGTATGTACTTGGACTAAAACATGTATAAATAGAACAAGATAGCCAAATTGGTAAAACTAATCTTTTTAATCAACTGAAGCCTATGTTAGTAATGTAAATTTTAGCATCTACTACTTGTGTACCACTACTTCGACTTCGTATTTTAGATATACTCGAAGAGTAAAATTTTTATGTTAAAATTACAATTATAATCTCAGTAATATAAAATTGCAATGGCATTTTAACAAATGTTGTTTTTTTTTTGTCACGCCAAGACTTTTTAATACACCGATATAAAACTTAAGTTGTTCATAGTTAATTCATACATTAGATGACGCATAATATAACAACTGTTTTTGCTACATCTCATAATTATTAAGGGTGATTGTAGGAAATAATGTGGATTAAAATCAAGGCATAAATTAAGATCTACTTACACAGAGTTTGCTCACAAAATAAACATTCCATAACTAGCATGCTAGCACTTTTACTATTATAAATGGATGGTTCATTTATAATAGTAAATCTAGATATTTTTTTATGAAATTTAAAATAGCTTAATTAGCTAACGGTTCACATGATGGACAGTGGTAAAAATTGCCTATAGACAAAAACATGGGCACGCAGAGAATACATATTCATTATATACATTCGAGCATGGTTTTGAATCCTGTAGTCTGAATTATATCTGATTAAAACAAAAATTAAAACAAATTCATCATGATGTGAACGATGAATCAATTACAGATAAGACTTTTTTTTAAAGCAAACTCGCTTCAATCCTATCAGATTTTATATGGGGAGCATTTCAATCGATTTTTAATGTTACTTATAATTTTTACTTCAGTTATTGTATTTTGTAACTTTCTTTCAATTTAAGAATCCGGAAGTAACGGACAAAACGTTTCAATAGCGAAGTTTTTGTGAATAATTTTATTTCCTTAGAAGGAAATAGGATTATTATATAGAAGTTAGTAGAATTTTTTTGTTTTTGTTACTCAATCATTCTTATTTAAATGGCTGAATTTTAAGCTACTTTTCATTCTAAACAGTGCGGGTAAGTTATAAGACACTTTTACAATATTATTTTTAAGATTTATTTAACATAATTTACAATACAGTTTTTAATATCATGGTATAAGTAATATTATTATTTGGCACACTGCTTCGCCTTTCGTATTTTTATTTATTTTTTATTTATTAATTTTATTTATTTATTTTTTGGAAAACGTACAGCTGAATTACAGTCAATACATAATCAAATTTATATCTATGTTAAGCCATGAATCGTTTTCACATTTGCGTGATGACAATGATCGGTTTTTATATATGCAAAATACATACATACACATACATACATACATTCATACACATATATATACATATACATACACATATATACATATACACACACACACACACACATACACATACACACGCATACATATACACATCTATAATAATTAAAAAGTTATAAATTTTGATGTATTTGTACCCACGAGTATGTTTGTTCGTATTAGTCTAGGTGTTTTTATCGCCTAATTATGTACGTATCCACAAAATTATTTAATCATTTATAAATTGTTTACTACTCGTAATACAAGCTCTGCTTATTTTGGGATGACAGATGATGCTGTGTAAAATATGTATTTTATTTATTATTTACTAGTGGCCCATTTCGATTTCGCACGGATGCAATGTAATAACAATGTGGTTTCAATGTGCAATAATTAATAATATTATTATTGATTCCGTCTAAATAGTTTTGCAAACTTCACATTATTAATTTTAATAAATCAGCCATTAGCTGACCACCGTCGAACATTGGTCTCTCCTATAAATGGGGTTTTGGCAGTGGTTACCACGCTTAGCAAGCAGGTACCACGCTTAGTTAACAAACAGCAGCAATCACAGTTAGTGATGTTTTGAAAGAAAAGGTGCTGTCCATCTCTCGACTATTAAGTGAATTTAACTCCGCATAATTTATATATTTTTTAAACATGAAAATGGTTATACAAAGCTATCTGTATAATATAAAATGCCAATATTAACTTTTTTGTAGTCCTAATAAAGAGAAACAATTTCGTCATATATTATTTTGATATATTTCAGCATCTCAGTTGACTTGATTTTTATCGACATACAAGTATTGAACAATTATCGTCATATTTCAATAAATTATACTATATAGATACGTATCCACGTAATATGAGTATGCCCGCTTGTGCGATAACACACCTTTCAAAATATTCTTCGTACTGCCTAGACGCTTATTTATTTTGGTAAGGTAAAGACGAACAAAAGTATCGTTTTTACCAGTAGTCTATAAAATTTTTCTAGCGAAAAATCTCGCTATAATAAACTTTTCCTAAAAATGATTTCAATAGAGGGATTGATCTATTGTGAATTTCAATAGACCTTAAAACAGATTTTTTACAACCCTGATATTTATCGGACAGGAAAATAATTTTATAAAGAGACTAGCTTTTGCCCACAATTTCGTACGCCGTTGAACTTATGTTGGACTTTGGAAGTGGGTAACCACTTCTAGATGGCGTATCAAGGTCAAACATACATCAGATTTTAAGTTAGACCTACAGGAAGATCAGTGAAATCACGTTCAATTTGGTGCAATAGTTTTTACTTGATATGTCAGAACAAATATTCAGACAAAATTTCTAATAATGTGCTTTGGCTTCTATAGCTTTTAGTCGTATTAAGAATCCTCATATGATTTTTTCTTAAATAACTCCTATGTACCGTAAGTCTAGTCACGATTTTATTATATTAATAAGATGTATAATGTTTAAGGACACTAAATATTACTTACGTTTCTCACTTAAATTTTATATATCCAGTTAGAGAGACTCTACAAACACTATGCCAAAATCAGCCAAACATTTTAATTCTGTTGTAAGAAAATTCCCATCGCGAATCACAGTTAGTAAATGGAGGTATCAAAGTATTATTTGTAACACTGAAAAACGATGTATGTTTAATTGTTTAAAAAAATTACACGTCAATTAATAATTGGCTAACCGTTTTTGTTTCTTGAAACAATTTTGGCTGAATGTTTTATTCTTTTTATAAATATATAATTTTTTTTAAATAAAATATATCCAAATTTTTTTCGCCGATAATGTAACTTTCTAAGGGTGAAAGGATTTCAAAAACCATACAAATATTTTGACCTAATCAAATGCATTCCCAATTAACCAAAAATACCAATAAAAAAATATTTTCGAATTATATAATTATTACAATATATAATATTAAATGAGATTATCTGCATTAATTTCGTCAACTTCAGTTTCTCGCAAACTAATGAATACATTAGTTTCAAGACGTTGGCGATCCCGAGATGACAAGCGGTGTCGAGCTTCTAAGTCTGAGGCGAGACTTTGCCTTTACCGCTTGTATAAAGGATTGTGTTCTGAGAAATTGTTTGAGATTATGCCATCTTTTGTCATCGTGGTGCTCACTATTGACAATGCGTTTACCCACACAATATAAAACATTAATAGTCACGCATTGTGCGCTTTCACAGCTGTTTCTCTCTGCGAACACACAAGTTGTAGAATATGCTTTCTGCCATAGGTTTTAATACAATAAATTTAAACCATAACATACGCTTCTCTAAAAAGGCTTTCTTTGTTTTCCTTTATTTTCAAGATGAGGTTTCTTAAGGGTCAACGATATGCGTGTTATTCTCCTGACGTTGCAGATATCCATAGGCTACAGTTATTATTTACCATCAGTTGGAAGTAAGCTTATTTGCTCCCATTGCGGGATAATATAAAACCGATCAGGTGCGAGTTTCGCATAAAGATATAAAAATAAAATAGCTTTTATTGCATTTCTGATACTTATAAATACATCTAAAAATTTGTTTACTGATACTATTCATAATTTTTTATTTTGAGACATATTTTTGTTAAAAATTGAACCAAATAACGAAGTTTGTTTTTGGAGATTTTTTAATAATTTCTCAAAAACATCGTTTCATTTTTTCTGTAAAAATCACGTATAACATTATAAATCTAAATTATTTCAGATTTTTCGCTTTAAAAACTTCGAAGATAAGGAGGGGTGGTTTTTCTCACATTTCCGATCGTAAACCATCAGGCAACATTAAAATAATTATAAATTAGTTTCAATATGTTGAAATGAAACCCCCTCATATGAAGTTCATTTGGACTAGTATATCAATTTTGGAGATTTGAAGTATCCCTTTTGGACTCCCCAGCAAAGAAGATAAAATTATTTTTTCAATTATTTCTATTGCAGTATATATGATCCAACAATATGTAAAACTATTCCAATGCAAATGTAATGTGGTCATGAATTTACGTAGTATCGTAGAATTGACTAAAAAAGACCAACTTTTGGAAACTTGATTCAAGAACTATATGAAGTAATAACTAATTTCATAATATAAATCAGACTTCATATTTACATAGACCGAATGATCAAATATATTTTACCTGTTCGCAATATAAAGAAGCGACGGGATATAAAATTAGATGATTAGTGGAGCATTAGACGGTGTACGAGTGGTACGAGGGTGAATATCGAGGGCCTCGCCATCCATCCGTAAGATGACTGTTCTTGACGTCAACGTGATGTTTACACAAAGATGGCTCTATCTAATGCACGTTTTTATAATTTTCCGTAACACGGCGCTATATCGCACGATTTTACTATTACGATATAATAAGACAGCAATTTTGCTATTTTATTATATGCAAGGCCGTCCACGATATCGTCATGCAATATATTTCTACGATCAAAGCGGAAAATTAAGAGCATCTTCTTATAAATACATATATAGATATAGACAGCCAGGTGATGGGCACATTGTTTAAGATACCGGGTTTAATTTACCAGATGGAGACTTTGTACAAAAGTCGTTTGCTTGGGCACCTCTGTCCCATTCGTGTTTCCGTGAAACAGTTGTGTTTTCATGGCTGTATTTCAATGTGAAGGGTATATCCCGGCAGTGAATTTACAGGGTACAGAGGAATAACACCTGAGGAATGGCAACGCATGGAGGATATCATGGGTGAAACAGTATACTCTGTTATGACGATGGTACTGCTCATATCTATAGACGACGATTACCAATTTCCATCAGGTGGGCCGTCACTTTGTATGTCATTCTAAGTTGCATAAAGAAAATACCGGTTTGGTCAATTTAGGAAACCAACTTTTCTGAGTTGACTTGGGTTTAGGTATTGTGAGTTCTACTACTAGATGTTCGTTGACTGGTTTCTCATTACGAAATATTCGGGCTTAAGAATCGGGCGATTATAATGATAGTATGGCACTTATAAAAAATATTGAGTTGAGATATTAGAATTATTTTACAATTATAGTTAGTTCTATTACAATTGTATAAATTACTCTTATATTGTAGTATTAAATGTAGAAACCTTAGGTAAATTTGTATGAAATTCAATATTTTTCGTATATTTATTAGATTTCCTGTATCGTAAATAAATATCTCAGGGAAATAGAATTTAGCTGTCTAGTTTTAAGAATACTCAATTTTCAAAGTGACGAGATCAAAAGTAGTAAGATTATAAAAAAGGTGTCTTTTCAATAATATTTAATTAATTTTATTATAATCAATTTTATTATACTAATATTGTCAGATAGTTTTTTTTAATATATCTATACAGAGCTTTATACCATAGATAAGGTTATTATTAAACAATTGAACGAATTTGGAAGAATTTTGATACATAGACCAAATTTTAAATTAACGTATACTTATATAGAATACTTCTTAAAATATTCGTGAGAGCAAAGCATGCCACGTGTGAAGAAAATTGTATATTTTTAATACTTTAACGTAAGTATGTTAGACTTTAAGGTCTATGAGCCTATATTTGTATAAAAACATGTTATCTGAAAACAATAAAAATAAAAATCAACAGTCTACAGCCAGTTAAACATTATATTATTTATTATATATGACGAATAATATTATTTATTAATTACATAATTTATTGCAGATGTATAATATTGTGAATTACACTAAAGATCTTATAAGTGAATAAAATTATACACGGACCCTGGCAGAGTATTGTGATTTTTCACATTAAACAATAGTTACAATGTGACAATAATGGCAATATTTATCTATTTATTAAAAGTTTTATCGCACATAAATTTTTTAATTGAGTACCTTATACTCATTTTGCAACAATATTTCCTTTAATTTACTTTTGAATGCCTGATTTATTTGTTCGTCTTTAATATAGGTAGATGAATGCTCAGGACCGTTCGTTATGGTAGTTTATGAGGAAGGCCTATGTTCGGCAGTGGACAGATAACGGTTGATATGATGATACTGATTAAAATTAATATAAAAATATGGCCTGAAAATTTATTATAAATTGGTATTGCACAATAGTGCGGTCTGGATCTATATATTTCTAATTTCAGTTCGAGAAGTATGAGGTTTTTAAATCGGTGAAGGTTTATTGGTTGTTTCAATTAAATGATTACATTTAATAATATATTTATTAAAATAGAACTATATCAGAGTTTACCATTACATATTGAAGTATATTGACTAACTGTGTCTCGAGATAAGGAATCTCGAAATAGTTAGTCGTTGAGAAATTTGGTAAGAGAATTTGGATAGTCAGTGAGCAACGTATAATCGATTAAACACGCTGGTTATTATCGATTGTGGTGTTATGACCACTAAATGCGATTGGATATTTAAATTCATACATCGTTCTGTATGTTATGTTACAGCGGTAAGTCCCTTCTTTATCTACGTATTATGCGGGCAATTTCCATTCAATAGGGATAAGTATTATTAAAATACCTATATACGATCATATATTGATCAATCTATTAAGCAATTGTCATATAAGGTAAAAATAAAAATGTAAATGGAATTTTTCAGCTTAGAGGAGCAGGCAAGAATATGTACTTTCATTACCTATTTCCACCCGTGCAAAATTGCAATTGGGAAAAACATTTCTTTTTAATTATTATTTTTTAACAGTTTTTAATTTGATTCCCAAATTGATGCTATACAAATTTCGTCAAAACAGAAATCTATTTTTATATACTTTTACATTCCTATAGTAAATATTTTTGGGAACAAAATAGGTAATTATTTCGGCCACTCACATTAATTCAGTTTGTTTTTCCTGTCAGTCTGTCGGTACCGATTTTTGACGTCAATTCTGAATGAACATCGTTCAGACGCAATAATATGAAGAAAACAAGGTACCTATATGTTCTTTATAGATAACATTGTCGTGATAATAATAAGAATACAATCAACATTTTTTACGGTTCAGTAGGCAAATGGCCCAAACCCTAATTATTTTCTCATCTCTACACATTGAAAGAAAGAACAATATTATTTTATGGAACTCTGTACTGGTGCATCAAATTTTCAAATAAAAACTACTATTTCGGATCTCTACAAATAATCCAGAAAAATATTAAGAATTGGATGGATGTCATGACCTTTCCAGTTCTTAATATTATTCTTTATAAATTTTATAGATAAACTTCAATACTTTATCTCAATTACTTTAATAACTCTATCTCGAAATATGTATGAGTTACAAAAATACTAGGAGTTAATTCATCTCTTAAATATGTGAATAAAAATGGTAAATTTTAACAATGCAAAGCATTTGAACCTAAACCATATTACAGATATTAATACCAAAACCCGTTTATTGCATACTTGACACCTAAATAAATTCACTTGAAGGAGACTTTGTATAAAAATTATCAGACTATGTCTCTGGATACATGGATCTGGATACAACTGTTTCACTTATATTTCTGTAGCCAAACACCTATGTTCGCATGTTTGCGCTTTGATTTGAACGTAGGCATGGCAAGTAGGCATTACCACTATCCAACAAATAGGTCGTCAGCTTATTTATCATAATAAGTAGTTTAAACTAATTCTTTTTTTATGTTTATTTGTAATGAATAAACTCGAAAAGTAACTAATAAATTTTAAAAATTCTTTTATTTCACCTATAGAAAGCTACATTGTCAACGAGTTAAATGGGCTATAATTTACTTAAAAAAACATGCGAAGCTGGTGCAAACAGGTAGTATAAAATATCATGATTATCAAGAATTTTCCACATTTTTCCAGAAGAAGTATGGGTAGAAATTTTGAAACTTTCCATAGATGTTCTATTTCACTAGTAAATAGTCCTTTAATATGTTGCTAATGTTTTCAACTTATACAATCTCATATCATAAGAGATTTTCTGTACAGATTATGTATTGATGTATTAGTTTATATTTGCTCAATTCTACATTACACCGTCTACTTATTCCTCTGTTTGCCAAAGAGGTTGACTGGTAGAGAACACAAACCGGTGTTATTTATATCAAATATATATAAATTACGCATTAAAGTTTAAATAAATATACATATAAGTATATTAAATGTATCTAACGACTAATTAATTTTATCAGATGCGACAAAGCAATTAAACAGGCTGTTATAATAGCGCTTTTGTGTTTATTTGTCGGTCACTATATTTTTGGGTATCATTGTTCGTTCAGTTGATATTAGAATCCATTGTCGCGTCAACCCTCATTGTGAGTTTTATATAGTCACGTTTTTCATTAAAGAAATATTACTTTTAGGCGCAACGCAAATATTGATGTATTAACGATATCGATTGTATTGATTCTGGACAATGGGGACAATTGAAAGGTTCCTGGAATTTGTTACATAATACGTAATTATATATTTAACGACTAGAAAGTTCTTTATATATTTATACAGTATACATTCACATACACGATCAGTTTTACGGTCACTTTTAATATAAATATCAGGTTATAACAAAAACGTACACAGGCGGGCTTATCCCTTGAAGAGATTTCTTCCAGTCAACCTTGAAAATCCGAAAGGAGAAATTATTTATAAGGTATAATATATATCTTGCTAAAATAAAATAATAATCTATATTATTAATATCTATATAATTATTCTCTATATAATTAATAACTGAATATAGATACAAAAGATAAATATTATATTAATTAATAATGTAGTAAAGTTTATTCTATACCTTGTAGGCCTGGCTCATACTCATTTCGAAATTTTACAAAAATCTGTCGAATAGTTTCGAAGAATAGTGCGATCGAACATCGTAACGTGGGATTTTCAATCAACTTCAAAAAGAAAGAGGTTCTTAATTCGGTTGTATTTTTTTATGTTTCTTACCTCATGACTTCATCAGTTCATAACAAATATGGATAATTCATTTTTTATCTAGCTGAACATAGGCCTCCCTCGTAGACAGCTATAAGGAACGTACCCGAGTAAACTGCAGCCACGACAAATAAAGTGTGAATTAGCAGACGCTAAAAAATATATCCGTGTCATACATAGATATTGATATATTTATATTGTGGTACATGAAAACTCCTACAATTTTTTGTTTCGCTTTATAAATAAACTCATTAATTATGTGTTTGTAATGGTGAATTTATCTATCTATATGTCTATATCTAAATAGTGACTGAATAGAGCCAACACCTTAAAACCCAGTATATATAAAAATCCCACTAAGAGAATTCTGTACACTAATATAAGAAAAAAGAACTCGAAATAGGAATATAAGATTGATACGGGTTTTTAGGTTTTAGGTAAAAATACATATTTTGAAGTTAATAAAAAATAGTAGTCATGGTAACGTTTCGCGTTAGCATTTTCAACAGACAAGGAGAAGTTTCTCAATTTGACCGATCATCCGTTCTTTTTTTTTTTTGTATCGGGAAAAGTTTTCTTGTATCTTGATTTCATACTAATTTTACCAAGAATGAAGCCAATTTATTATTTTAGAATGAAATCTTAAATTATCTTTTATTCACAATAAAGGCAAGGAAGGGAAATTTAGGTAATTCGTTAGCGGCCACTGTTAACAATACGATTAACAAAATGAAAAAGCCTCGTTTCTGAGGTATTTAATCGTCTTTTACACACAATAGAATATGCAAATCAAACCATTATTCTGAGACAATTTTATCTATCAAATTGAACGAAATTGTTTTGTTTTATGAATCACTATTTATTAGCATTTCAACTTTAATTAATTAATTGAAATATTTCTTCAACACTTTAATTATAACGAATTAAATTCGAGATACGATGGTATTCTTATCGACCAGATTTAAATATGCTCTGCGAAATATTTGCATTTAGTATTAAGTACACCAAAAATATCTTCCAATATTGAAATATCACTTTATTGTCATAAGCCACCCTCACAATCTTGTAATAAATGTGAAATTAAGTTTATTTGTTACATATAAGCCTTTAACAAAAGGAGATGTACAAAACTTGTTTGCATGGGTACCTCCGTCCCATTCGTATTTCAACCGTGAAGTCGTTGTGTTTGCATGACTATGTTTTAGTTTAAAGGGTGGGATATGGCAGAGAAATTACAGGGTACAGAGGCATATAACATTCTATTCCTTAGGAATGGCAACACATGGTAGGTATCATGGATGAAACAGTATTCTCCATTATGTCCATGGTACTGCTCGTCTATAGGCGACGGTTACCACTTACCATCAGGTGGGACGTCAGCTTGTATGCCATTCTAACCTACATGTAAAAGCCCCTTTAATTACTCAACCTGTCACTATGAAATTTGATATATATGAGTATACATAATACAGAGTACTTTTATCCCGCTTAGTAAACATATTCCGGTCACAGTAATTTTATCAAAATCAGTTTTTACATAAAAACAATTGGTTATGTCACAACCGAAGTTGATGTTTTTGTGAAATAAAATCTTAAATTATTTATATATTCACAAACATTAAGAATAAAATTATTGCAGCATATAATGTTCACTAAGAAAGTCGTGAGATTAACTCGTACTTAAAGTATGGTCTCGTATTAGAAGTATGTATCGTGTTTATGGCTTTTGATAATTCAAGAATTACGAACCAAGTGTCTAATATATTTCTTCATAATTTTACTTTACTTTAGTGTATCCTGTATTGAGGAATTTAAGTTGAATTTCAAGGCTTTCCTCCTTCCATAAAACACACATTAATAATGTGCTACGTGACGTCGACACATAGTTTGGATTTACGTGAATTGTTTACACTGCCGATTAGGTTCTTAACCTGTATGATAAAGTCTTATGTAGTCAGATGTTTATTATTATTTGTAAATTCCCAAAGGATATATATGTATACATTATTATTTAGTATACCCACTATATTTTTATACATATACCTATATAATGCCGTGTGGTACACCGGTATAGAATGCGCCACGCTTTTCTTTCTCGTGGGACTTTTTTTTTTATTTTTTTTATACAACTTAGAATGGCAAACAAGCTGACGGATGAAAAGTGGTAACCACCGCCTATATATATCTGTCGTAGCAGGTGATTAATAGAATTAAATGGTTGAGAGATGGGCAGCAGCGTCCAACAACAGCAACCAAAACTTAACCGCGGTTGCTAATCCACCTGCCAAGTGGGGCAATTGTTGCTAAAACGACCCCTTATGAGGAGGCTTATGTTCAGCAGTGGACAGTTAACGACTGATATGATGATACCTACTACATGTAGATTTTTTTATTTATATATATATATATATATATATATATATATATATATATATATATATATATATATATATATATATATATATATATATATATATATATAACATACAAAATGCGGATATATAAAGTTTATTATCTACAAATGGAATGAATAATCCTTAAATCAAACAATTATATTTATTGGACGAAAAAAGTGTTTCTTATACAATTTTTCACGCAGTAAAACCTTTATCAGATAAAAATGTTGTTTGCAAAACGAAGTGTATTTCCAATATTTTACTCTGGTTTTAGAAAATTTATAACTTTACGTACCTAGCGTTCATCAGTAAAGTTGTCACAGTATTGAATGCCAATACAAAACTTATTACTTTACGCCTTCGGCCACGATTCTCGTCATCATTAATAAACATGATTCGTGTTACTGTTGGTATGGCTTAGAATATTAACGATACTTTGCACATTAAAACTGTAAAGTACTATTAATTACAAGACAGTGTTCTATTTCACAAACACAAATAATCCTAAAATCACTTACAAGTTCTCAGAATCATTTACATTATTTATTTTTACGTAAAAATGAATAATATTAATTAAGAATTTAAGAATTTGCCTTTAAAATATTGGACCAACACGAGTGTATACTTTATTTAAAAAAGAGTGAAAACAAAAAAATATATAAATCTGTTCAGAATTAATGAAGATATAATATAACATGCAAAAATACATGCGATTTGAGTATCATCTGCTTTTTTAAGATATTTAATAAAGACATATTTTTTCTTTATTTTATTTTTTATTTTGATACACAGATTTCATAAAATACAGTAAAATTCTTACAACGACGTTGTTTAAAATGTATAATGACGTAGACGGAATCTCATCTTCCTCCATCATCGTTTTTATATTAAGCTTTTTTTTTTATACAACTTAGAATGGCAAACAAGCTGACGGTCCACCTGATAGAAAGTGGTAACCGTCGCCTATAGACATGAGCAGTACCATGGACATAACAGAGTGTACTGTTTCGCCCATGATACCCTCTATGCGTTGCCATTCCTAAGGACTCAGGTATTATTCCTCTGTACCCTGTAAATTCACGCCATATCCTAGTTACTAATAACTATGAAAGTTCATTTATATAATACGACCTATGAGGCCTTTCAGCGACCACCGTTTCAACAAAGATATGAAAATAAGTATCGTTTAATTTCTTCAATTTATTTATAAAGAAATAAAGTAAAAAGTTACATCGTATTTTTATTGATATCTGTTAATTATGCGAGTATCCTATTAATATAATAAATACGATTATTACCTTTGCACACACAAACTACTGAACGGATTTGAATGAAATGTGGTACACAAGTACGTTATAGCCTAACTTAGCACTTAGAATACTTTGTGAACTAATTCACGACGGCAGCGCCGCGGGATATAACTAGTATTATTATGTACTTCTGCACATTACATTGAATACATAAACATAGTTTATGCGCCATCCGGTGACGTTCCATTGCTGGTCCCTCGGAAGTCCCCATATCCGAATTTAATTGTGTGTACTTACTATATTTACAATAGTTCACTTGAACTGACGTGACATAATGGAAACTAACGGATTTATGAGTGTATCAACTGTTAGACCGGATAAAATATTACTGGAAATAATCGTGTTTTGTATGAGTATAAAAATTGTGAAAAATATTATGCCTATAAAAGTGAAAAACAACGCAGACTTTTATGGTCACTGAGTTATTTAGTAGGAGGTTGTCGAGTAACGTGCAATAATGTGTACACTTATGAATAATTTTAGTACCTATAATAAAGTCCCATTGCACGATGTGTGTTTGCTTTGATCTCTTAAACCGTTCAATCGATTTTAATGAAATTTTGTAATTCTGTATTCTTTGCTCTAACTTGAGAGATAGGATGGTATTAATTCTGATGTGAAAAAAAGGATCTGATAGATGGTGGTAGGGAGTAACACAATGTTTTCCTGGTCATCTAGTAATACTGTGTAATTATAGGTACACTTTAATAGGCTTAATCAACAGAAATAAAAATGATTAAGGCTTGCATAGAAGATGGATATGCTATCTTTGAAGAGACATAAAATTGCAAGAGTGCATAAAATTAATTGTCGACACAAAACTAATAATAAAAAATAACTTTAATATTTATGACACTTTTCCTGCTTAGGATTGGAACATCCTCTGTGTTAGATAAAAAGAGCCTATATTATTCTCAAAACGAAGTCTGTTCCGAGCAAACTAAGAGATCTCACAGTATCTGAATATTGTACTATAGACATTTTTTATTATTTCAGTCATTAATTGTCCACTGCTGGATATAAGTATTTAGTCTAAGAGTTTTGCTAGTAGTTGCCCTGTTTGGCAAGCGAGTTGGCGAGCGCAGTTAGGCTTTTAGAGTTATAGGTTATATATAAAAGGGACATAGACATATAAATTCTTATAAATTCATCTCTAGAATAACTTCTAAGTTATTCTAAAGATATATATAATATATATATATATATATATATATATATATATATATATATATATATATATATATATATATATATATATATATATATATATATATATATATATATATATATATATATTATCGTAATACTACAGAAATGAATAATGTTAACATACTTACTACTAGATATATCTAACTAAAGCCTACACATAAACTTACTATTTCTCTATAAAAATGTAGTAAAATTATATATCTATCTATACATATTGGATATTCCTGCCGTACTTTAGAAATGATGTTTGGCTGTTCTGACTATGTTATTACCTTTTTTGATATTTCCTATTTTATTGGTAGTAGTTTTATGATACATAAAGAAACTAGCTTGTCATAAATATATTAATCTCATAAATCTAATGTATTATATTCATAACTCTCAATTTAAAATTACTAACACTACATAAGTACATAATATGTATGTATTGAAAAATGGAGATCTTATAGCTCTCATATCTCAAAGCTATTTTAAGAATGGATGTCTGTCTTAATCTGTACTTTAAGAAGTACTTATCTACTTTATTGTAAGAGAATTGTATTAAATAATTATGTAATTGAGTAAGTAAGAATACTTCCTCAAAATGTAAAAACTAGACCAGAATATAGTCAAGGGAATCATGAATTACAGCTTGACATGTTGAAGGAGAATATAAAGAATAATAGTATTAATCTTTAGATGGTATTTCAATAAATGTATTGTTCGGTAGTGATACATAGTAGTCATTAGAGAATACGATGAAGTAAATACATCACTACTGACAAATTATCCTGAAGTATATCGATTCAGACGTTAGCCATTTATATGTTTTATAGAGAAATAATTCTAAACAGGTTATTTGGCTTCTTTTCTTGACGTCATGTATATGAATTGTATATGAAAATGCTTAGAAAAATACAGCCAAGTCAAAATTATAGTTTAATATATTTCAATCAGTATTAAAGTCGTGAGTGTATTTATTTTATAACATTTGAATGATTTGCCAGTTCTCTCAACTCTTACTATTGGAATTCAAGTTACATGAAAATTATATAGGTGAATAAAACTTTTAGTACTCACAAACAATTCTAAATGTAATAAGCTAATAGTTCCAGATCGCTTTGTTAAATTAGTTCTCTCTTATTCTTTACTTAGTCGTTAAATGGTTTTATACAGAATTTTTCACTTTGTATCATATTATTTTTGCGTCGAATTTAGATATTACTAATGTCGCAAACAAAAAGTTCAAAATGTAGGTGTGATGTTAAAAAATATTTTCATAATTGGGTGATATAGGTGGTTTATATATCATAACATAAAGAAGAATAAACTTGTGTTATTATGATATTCTGTTTTGATACTATCAGGTTTTATGGCAACAAAATACATGAATACATTACAAACAACAGTCAGTAAAGGATGTCAATTAAATACGTCATTTATACTCACTATCATATTGAGAAGACAGAGCTTGTGCTTTGGAGACAGGTAACGTTGTGATGGCAGCGAATCCGCAGAGGGCCAATACGAATGCACAACTTCGAGACATGGCTGAAACAAATAAGGAGGACTTTATAGCAAGGAAAAATAAAGTTTGTATGTTCAAAAACTTAAATAGAGAGAGCTTTTGTAACAAATCGTTTGCATGGGAACGTTTATCCTAGTTATGGACGTAGTAGGTTCCACTCGTATTTCCACTTTATATATTAAATTATATTAGAAAATTATTTAATATTTAAAAATGTTACGTAATGGGTTTACCAAAAAAAAAAACATTGCTACGAATTTTTTAATTAACCTATAAATAAAATATTATTGAGGTTTCAATGTTTTATTTAGCCATTTTTATGTTTTCTGCAACAATTCTATCTAATTCTATTCTATTCAAATTATACTTTTAAAATTCAACTAAAATCAATTACAATTACCATAACACCAATATAATAATAATTATGTATTATTAAAGTAGGAATATACCTAGTTTCAAACTTAAACCATAACTGCGGTTGCCAAACTGCCAAGCGCGGTAACTACTGGCAAATCCCCCAATAGGGGTAGACCTATGTTCAATAGTGGATAGTTAATGGCTGATCATGACGATGATGATGGTTTATTTCTAGCGTAGATCAATAGAGCTAAATATGGGGATTAATTTGCCAGAGGGAGACTTTGTACAAAAGTCAATTGCTTGGGTACCTCTGTCCCATTCGTGTCTCTACCATGAAGCAGTTGTGTTTGCATGGCTGTGTTTCGGTTTGAAGGGTAGGATATGGCGTGAATTTACAGGGTACAGAGGAATAACGTATCATGGGCGAAACAGTATACTCTGTTATGTCCATGGTTTTACTCATGTCTATAGGCGACGGTTACCATTTTCCATCAGGTGGGCTGTCAGCTTGTTTGGCATTCTAAGTTGTATAAAAAAAATGGGGGTTGCTAATTCATTTTCAATCTATATTTTTTTACATATATATACATTTAAGTAATTACAAATATTTTTACATGTGTATCGAATTAATATTATTATCGAAGAACTTATATTTAACATATATTACTCGTATTCACTATATTCATCAAATATACCTATAGTAAATATATTAGTTTCAAAATGACGTATCATAAGTCTGTATCAATTAATCATCTTTATTCATATACATCTGTTACAGACACTTATGAAACGTTTATTTTATAATGTAATAACTCTATATGAATAAAAATTGTTTAGACTTGATTTAGTTAGTAAATATGAGAAATCCCTCCTTAGAACAAGTGCACCTGTGTTACAGTAAAGTTGGTTTTTCTCAGCAACATTTTTATTCATATAGAAATGTATAGCAATAAACAAACTTTCTATTAGTATTATAAATGTGAAAGTTTAAAAAGAAATGAAAGTTTAGAAAGTAGTTATAAAACTTTGTTAAACGACTGACCATATTTGAGTGGGCAAACCAGAAAGCTATAACTAAGATTTAATATACTTTTCTGCTAAAAGACGTTGCTAATGCTGCGGATTAAAGCGAATAATAGTAGTGAGCACGAATATAAGAATAAAGCTCCAAGAAACAACCATATTGTTATGTATTGGACCTTATATTTTTCCAAATATTTTATTTGAAGCGACAAATTTGTTTTTGATAGTGAAGCATTTGATTCTTGGTCTGAAATATTTATATTTGTGTAGGCTTTGTGAATGTGAATTTCCATACGTATTTGAGTGAAGGTCAAAGGCAAATATTTGTTAAAATGAAATGGCCTTAGTTGTGTCATGTTTTATGCAAAACATTGTGTGTAAAAATAAAGATTATGCATGACATGTTTTACTATTCTTAGTCGGGGTATTTTGTTAATAAATTTTACTAAATTGGTTTACTCTTGATTTTAAATTTCTCTATCAATTTTATTACATCAGGAATATAAAAGTTTAACTATAATTACTGTCTGCAGCTGATTTTCTACTGTAACTATATATTCATAAATAATAATACGATATAAATTTGAGGTATAAAATCATAATTTCTTTATGATTTCGGTAGTATTTAAAAATCAAAATTATGTTGCAGGTAATTTAAAATAAACTTGGTATTATCTACATTTATATTAACTAGACAGTTTACTAGATAGATTTAAATAATTGCACGTAAAAATACTATTCCATTATTTTTCTTATTCTCAAAATATATGTCCTTTTTAATTGCATAATTTTCAGAATATTTAATACTTAATGCTTTATTACTGATGACCGCAGATAACCCTACAGATATATCACTCGAAACCCGCGGAAGTGCTTACATCATATATAATATAATCAGTGCCGCTGATTCTACAAATTTCGTAGCGCCTCGTAGCTCGTGCGATCAACAAGTAGGCTAATGTGCAGTAGCGGCGCGCCAGGCAGCGTGATATGCCGCAGTTGTGACGTCATCAATCACGCTTATCATCACACAAGTGACAATGTCACATGGGTTTGTAGCCTCGCCTCTTTGGTAACTTTTACGCCAATCTTTCGACGATATATTCAGCATTTCATAAAGATTGCGTAAATGGTACAGAAAAGCTTAATATAAATATATTTTTTCTTGGATAATATTTTAATATTGCTTAAAATGAAGCTTAATGCTTCATTTTAAGCAATATTAAATTTAAGTAATATTTAATTTAAGCAATATTATTATTAAATCGTATCATAACTATTTTTAAAGTATTGATTTGATATAAGTATTTCATCTTCTTACCCTTATCCCAATAATTTGGGGTCGGCGTAATATGATTTTGTCCATATTACAAAAAGACTTGGTTTTTAGTTTTACGACCGGCCACCTGCCTGACGTCAACCCTCTTTGATATAAGTATTTATAAACTTTTAATTTTGGGAAAATGAAATTTATAATACTAGTAATTTCTAGAATACAACACTGGATAAACGACGAAATGTTTGCATATAATTTATATAAAATACGTATACTTATTTATTTTTAAATTTAAAAATAGTCATTATGCATTAACATGTAGATTTTCATGTAACAGCAGCATCAATCAAACAATTATAAGATTGTCTTACACAAAAAACTATTTAAATTGTGGCTAAACCAGTTATTTTGATTTCAAAACTAAACAACTGAACCGATTTTGATAACATTTTTATGGAAAAGTATATCATTTCAGATAAAAAAAATTCAAATCGGTTTATAACTGACGGAGTTATAAGGTAACAAACATAAAAAGGTACAACCGAATTAAGAAACTCTTAATTTTTAAAGTCGATTAAGAATGGGACCAATGTGGATGTAATCATAACTTAATCTATCTTAACTAAGTAAATAAAATTATTATTAAAATCCGTTCCGAATTGATAATGATATAAGGAGAATAAATATCCTTTTTTTGGAAGTCGCTTTAAATTAGATTTCGAAGTAAAACAAAATAAGTCGTCTCCATAAATATAAACAAACCGCTCGATGTGTGCATTAGCCAGCCTTGTTATTGTCAGTGCATAATATGGTTTCTGTCGCATTTGATCATTAATCATAACATTAAATTAATATTGACTTATCTGACTTTGGTACTTTTTAAATCAACATAGGTATTCTTATTTATAAAGATCGATCTTTAATATTAGATATACTTTGACAACTGTGACACTCACAGAGCCATGATTGATGTTGTTGAACACGAAACCCTTTTAGAAATCACATTATCATTAAATAAAAAAAAAAAAAAACACGTGTATAATCTGATGTTAAAATAATCTATAGTAAGTAACCCTTTTATATATCCCATTATCTTTAAATAAAAAAAAAAACACGTGTATATTCTGTTTTATAAATTTAATAGTTTTATTATGTGATTTATTAATATTACTCTAGCTTTTACCCGTAACATCATCGACGTGGCCAGAATATGTTTACTGAGCGGAAAATAGTAGCCTCAGTCCTTCGCCATACGAGTAGTAACTATATCAAATTTCATAGTGGTTGGTTAAGCTGTTAAGGCTAAGATGTAACAATTAAACATACTTACTTTCATATTTGTAGTAATAATATTTATACTTGTATATTGTTTTTTTTATCCTTATTATAAAAAAAAAATATATTTTTATTTCTAGAAATTGTTTTCTCGAATTTTCTTTACCTGCCTACACAGAGTGAAGTCGAAACCATTAGCATACTTTTAAGGCAGTGTTCTTGATAGCTGGGCGTATAATTCTAATAATAAAATAAATATAATAGACAAAAATTTCTCGTAATTCTTCGACCCATGTTTGTTTAAGAAAATACTCAGTTTCACGGCCAGAATACTAATTATTTCCATTTCAACCTGTATGTATATACCTATGTATGTCCAGCAAGGATGTACTCAGATTCAGTTGTACCTAAACCCACTCTATGATTTATTACCTTATAGATAAATTTCTTAATCAAGTCGGATTAAATAACATTTTTCAAATACCTACATACTCTTTCTTCCACTAACTTTCCTAGCGAAACTATACCGAATCGTTAGTGTACCTGTAAAAAAATTTATATCTAATATTACGTACTACCTAGAAGATCTAGCTTCGTTTGGGAGATAGCTTTTTCATTCCGACCACGTTATCTTGATCAATTTACCATCCCCCAGAAATCGTGTATCGCGGATATTTTATCAAATTCGTTTCTACTCCTCACGGATGCGATAATGCATAAATTTTATATATATATAAATCTTATTTATTGTAGCTCCAAAAAATATGTCCTCATTCGAAATAAGAATTCGAAAAGAACATGTTTTTCTATATCCAATTTTTTTACGTTTGTTACGTTTTGTTACGTTTTTCTATATTGAATATCCAATCAATGACAATATTGTATCTAAAATAATCACGCCATTGAATTTACGAAAATAATATAATATATTTGTTTCGCATAATACGATTCTCTGATTTCCAATATTAGATAGGTAAATGGGTAATAATGATTACTAGTGGTTGCCCCGTAGTCGAAATTCGACCATAAAATATATTGTAATAAATGAATTTATTATGGTTTTGTTTGATATTCAGTAAGTCTACAGGAAAATAGTATTAAAGGCAAACAATATTAATCTACTGTGTATATATTGTAAATTTGACCTATAAACAACATTCATCTATTCTTAATTTGACCACAGATTTTAACAATAAACAAAAGAGTGTAATATGCGTGTGTGTATCAAATACATGGTAGTGTGTGTAATTTTATATATTGTATTTTAAATTCATAATTAAAAAAAATATTATTCTACAATTCTTCTCTGTATAAACTATAAGTGTACCAAATTTCATAATCATTAGTACGCGCAATTTTTTTTAAAAAGATTATCCGCTTTGTACGTTGACACGCACAGAACTTTATAATTAATATAGACAGGTATTCGATGTAATCATAAATTACTTTTTTTTTTATTATACAGATGGAGCAAAAATCATCTTTTTTCTTTGCGAAACCTAATACAGCCATCGTATAATATTTTATACAAGCAGAACATATAAAGCTATAACTAACAAATGTTAGTTATTACTAAATCGTGTGGGTTGTGAACATAGACTGACAAAACCCCTCTTTTTTTGTTTGGGAGTTTTGTCAGTAGTTCCAACGCTTGGCAAGCAGGTTGGCAACCGCAGCTAGGCTTTGGTGACGTTTAAAGACGAAAGCTGCTGCCCATCCTTCGATAATTAAGTTCCCTTAGTCATCTCTTACGACACCTACGGGAAACGAAGGGCAAATTACTAAATACTTACTGGAATACAGAACTAGTAATAACAATGGATCGAAATACACCAACAGTACTATCGACAGATCGACGTCATAAACAAAATAAACAAAAAACCCAATGGGATAGTTTAAAAATAACACTCGACAAGTTGTAAGTTATATCGAATCTATATTAGCTTGTATAAATAAAGATCAGGTATCGTAAATAAGATCGACAACATGAACGGAATGTATCCAGGAAGTGAAAAGCTATTTTTAAGGTAAAAAAAATTCCTGGAATAACATCCTGATCGCTATTCCTTATTAGCCTTTATGTTTGAAAATAATGATAAATTATTTTCTATATACTAGGTGAATGTTCTAGATTTTAGAATATTGTTAAATCTATTAAGATTGTGTTCCATAAAAGAAAACCGACTTCAATTGTGGCAAAAAAAAAAAGTTATTTTGATTAAAGAACTAAACTATCAAACTGATTATCATAAATTTCTATGAGACCAATCTGAAAGTATATGCTTTTAGATAAAAAGGAATTTCCAAAAACGGTTTATAACTTTTAAATTGTAAATCGATTTGGAAAATTAATTAATTATGAGGTAAAAAATATAAAAAAGTATAACCAAATTAAAAACCTGCTCCTTTTTTTGGAGTCGGTTGTTTGATTCACATACATCAATGATTCGATAATGTAAATATATTTAGAACTGGATTCATTTGTCATTTGTCAAAAGAATTCATACCTCTATATTTTTACTCTTTGTATCAAATGGATTTGAGTATTGACGTACAAAGGCATGTAAAGGAAGACAAGATATACATGAACTCATAAATTACCGGTTTCGCAATCCATTCATTCTTCAATATGTCCGCTTGAATATTGTTACAATATTGAAAAGCGGTCAGAAGTTAATAATGACAATCTGAAAATTATTTTAAATAATGAAAATTACCTACTATTATATATTTATACATATATATTTGTTATTCGTATACGCTTAACCAACTGAATGGATTTTAAGGAAATTGTTACACGAGTTAGGGGGCAAGGGAAACAGTTGCTTATAAATAAACGCATAAGGCACAGAAAGTTTCTCCTGGTATCGCACGAATATTTTTAATGTAAAAATCAATCTATATTACTCACTAAAAATGAAGCTTTCTACAGATACAAGAATTTTTAGAATCAATTAAATAATTTTTAGGTTTCGAAAAAAACATCAAATTCTTTCTCTTTATAATATTAGTTTATATGGCAAATTAATTATCAACTGTACCATACCTAAATGGACATTATAAGATAATGAAGGGTTGGTACAATCTGTAAGATTTCCCTAGAGAATAAAAAGATGATATGTGGTCCACGCTAGCTTTACATATTTTATCGTCAACTGGGCAGAGGTATTGTATGATCACTCAAAATGATAAAGCGAAACAGATTAGAATTCTAATGTGATATTCAAGTTAAAAGATAAAAGTAACACAAACAAATAAAGCATATTAAGTAAAATAAGCTTTTTGTCCATTATTTCGTACGAGTAGATTGCAGAAGTAGGAAAATGAATTAAATAGATCATTGCTAGATGGAGTACCAAGATAAGACATATACCAGATATTAAGTAATTCAGGACTTTCAAAAATATAATTTTAAAAACCGCCTAAAATGTTATGTAGTGGTTTTAGCGTGATTCCAGAATAAACATACAAACAGACAGACACACGATCTCAAAAAAATATTGTTTTGGCATCTATTGATCTTACTTCATATTTATTTTTCTTACACATCTTCCCATCAAATCTATGACATCGTCTAGTTACAATTTTATTATATTAGTAAAAACTATCATTATTTGTTACAAACCTCTTAGTAAAAATCTTATTAAATGTATATAAGATACCAGTGTAAGTTGCTAGTACGAATATCAATACAGATAGAAGATACTTTACTCTGAGTAAGTGAACAGGTCATCCTGTATAAGCACCTTACTTAGGTACGTTCATTAGTTATGTATCGCGAATAGATCTCGTTTCAACTTATAATGTAACGTGAATATGTCCAAGTTCCTAGCTAACAAGCTATAATGAAAATTCTCTCAAAAAATTTAAGATTTTGTTCCACTAAAAGAATCCAAGGCTCTTTATGATTGATTAAATCGAATATTGAAAATCGAATTATTACTATTGAAATTGTTAATATTTTAACTCCCTGTTTTAATTATAGAAATACTAGAAAGATTTATATTGCACTACCTCAATATTTTTGTTAAATGTTTTAAAAAATATGCTTAAATATTTTTTTTTATTATATCAGTCGTTAACTGTCCACGGCTGAACACAGGCCTTCCCCATAAGGAGAATTTTGTCAATAGTTGCTACGCTTGGTAGGAAGGTTGACAACCGCGGTTAGGCTTTGGGTATATTTTAATGAAACATATTTCCTTTAATTTCAGTCCTATGTATCATAGTCTATTTGGAATTACAAGCAGATGATCCTTAGATAGTAACCGTCATGAACCACAACATAATACGCGATTATTTCAACAATACTGAATATCTAGTACGATATTTGAAACTTATGTACATTTTTCAACGATCACTATATAGATGTATAACGGAGAATTTTATGAACTTACTATGTTTGTCATTCAACATAGTAAGTTCATAAAACTCCGTTATACATATATAAAGACTAATACGTTGCCATTCCTGACGACTAAGAAAATATCATTAGTCAAAGATATAGATTAATATGCCGGAGCCAACAGAGACCACTTTAAATATTATACGTCTCGCAATTGCAATATCTAAATGTTATCCAACTTTTAATTGACGATAATGAAATTGAACTCCGAGATCAACTGTCTAGAGGCCATGTAGTTACCGGGATCAGAAAATTTGAAATAACTTACCCATTTACATAATACATTTTATAAAGTTTTAAGGATAAGATTATAAAGATGTGTAATTCTTAAATGAAAGTGATTAACAAATTTACCCTTTTTATAGTAATTAAAATTAAAGACAATGCGGTTTCCTATCGACGTAGATGCCTTATGCAATACTTTTTAAAATAATTATAAGTGCTTGTCGCTTACCATGCTAGTCCGCTTATTTCGGTATGCTTGTCCGGTTAACGAAATATTGAACAATCGATTTTCTTACCGGATTTGTTTATATTTTAACAGTTGAAGACGTAATCTGGGAGACGATATTTCATAATAACTATATAACTATCAACTGCATATAGGTGCATTACAATATTATTTTCCCCCCTAAACAAACTCAATAAATCGTGCTGAATTTGCAATAGTTAAATTCAAAATCTGAGTTTTTACATAAAACTTGTCGTATACAAATTATAGAATTAATAAAATCAGCATAACAGAAGGGATATTAGAATAAATTAAGTATGAAGTGGTCTTGCTATTAATAAATACATTTAGTAACACTAAAGTAGCTAACTATATAAAAGTGACACGATAAGTTTTCATATATTTTTTGATACAAAGAACCTACTTGTCGTATGTCTCTGTGAAGGTCTGTGGTATTTATGGAAACATCAGGACCGACGCATTTATAAAGGGGCCTTACGAAACATATGTATATAAATAAAGTTTGTCAGACTGTTCATACGCATCTAGGTCACTCCTGAGCACCCGCTGAGTTTTACAATATTCGCTAACCGGTCTGGTAGAGCCCAACCATCGAATCGTCGCGTCATCAATCACTGCTTTATCCCGACATCTTTTCACAGTATCCCTAATAGATCCTGACGCTTTATTAAAATAACTTCTTCTGACTTCCTTTTATATGACATTATGAAAAAAAAATCCTATTGCGGATCTCATTCGTTAATGTCATGCTTTCGTTATGTGCTGATTAAGAATCATTGTGATATTTTTGTACCCGTGCTTTTTTTTGTTTTTATTATAACATATAGGTGAACAAAATAAGAGATTTTTCGTTTATATTGAAATTGTTCTAATAATTGAAATAACTATTATTTTAAATAACTTTCATTTATCCAATTACAATTAAAAGATTATAATGTTTTTCAGATGGAACAGTATTTGGGCCGGAGATTTAACGCAACATGAAGCTTAAATAAATTGGTTGATTATAATGCGAGTAAATGGGTTGCTGCTGCTATATACCGATAGTAATACTCACTTAAGATATTTTATATATATCTTTATCTTATAGACTTTTATAAAAAAAAAAGATGTAAATAGTTCCATATAATAATTCCATATAATCCAATACAATATTAAACTCTACTGAAAACAAAATAGTATTCATATATTAAAGACAGATATATTTTTGTATGTGTAGATAGCACATAAAAAATATATAGGCAAATTGTGAATCGACTCTTTGGATTAGGAATTTTTTATGTCGGTTAAAACTATATTTAGCGATTATAAAACTTATTAAGGGTCTATTCGACCCAGTTTGACGACATAGCGTAAATTAATAATCGTAGTAGAACTCGTTAATTATGTATATTAAGTATACTTAGAGATTGTACGTAATGATTATGAAAGTTTCATACAACTATTTTCACTGTAACAAAACACCGAATTTGTCGGATCCCTATTTATATAGCTTGAGTTGTCCTTGGGGTTTAAAGGCGATTTCTATTGTCATCCACACAACAAAGCAGTGTTAAAGCTTGTGTTTAATTTTTGCTGTTTCATCCTTTTTTAACCTAGAATATCAGACGATAGATATTAAAGTTCCTTTTAAAATTTTCCAAGAAATAGTTGTAGTTGTTTCTGGGGTTATTTGTTAGAAAAACTAAAATGATACATCTTTATACAAAGTAAATTATAATAATGTAATTTTTGTGTACAATAAAGTATATAAATTATGTATTAAAACTTATATTGTAAACTAAATCTGTCTTAGTTAATTTATGGACGACTTTAAATTTTTATATATATAAATGTGTTAGCTTTCGCCTGTGACTTCGTCTGTGTGACCGAGATATGATCACTGACCGGAATAAAAAATAGCCTATACCTTTCTTCATCTCGTACAGTATTTATATACGAAATTTCATAATGATTAAGCTAAGGTAGCTAAGGTGCTAAAAGGTAACAAACAAAATCACTTTCACGTTTATAATATTAGTAAGGATTAAAATAGTTATTCAAAATAGAGCAAGGAGAGAGCAAATATAGATAGCATATAAGGTAAGAACCCACGTAAAAGTTTAACATTTTTATTTTTCGATTTATTATGTCGGGATTATCGTTATATTTTTCGATATGGAATGTCGTCTACCTTGTTACGATAAATCAAAATTTATGTCGTCCCTGCTAGCTAAGATCAGATTATAATTTCCAATAAGGTTACTAGGAATATTATTAGGAGAATGTTCTATGTTAAAATTAATATAATAAAATTGTAACTAGATGATGTCTATACATGGGAGATATTAAAGAAAAAAATATATAAGTGGCCTTAATCAGAAATAAAAATATATATAATTTTATCCTTTTATTGACAGTCAATAATAATTATATTAGGATGTTGTTTCTATATGTATATTAATTTATTGTTTTCTTTTTATTTAATATTCATTTTACAAAGATTATATTATTAATATTTTAGTACTGTTTCTCTCGTAACACAAAATTTATGTTACATTTAGTGCACAGTTGTGTTGTGCATTTGCGTACGACGCGACATATTGTGTTGCTCTGTGATATTCTCGTATATTTGTATTCTGTAGCACAAATTGTGAATGTAGATTTTTTAAATATATTACTACAGTTGGTTAATTGTATTTATGTAGATAATATATATATTACAACATTATTACTTATAATATTTAGATGCTTATATTATATTTTTATTTTAACTCATTCCGCTAGATAATTTCTTCTGAATCTTTAGGTAAGTGGAAAAATCCCTCCAACGGATTATAAAATGCGTAGGTACCTAACTCAGGTTTCATTTTTTTGCTCTTTTTTTATGAAATTTTAAAAGTGTTTTTATTAATCAATAAAGTTTTCTCTCGTGCTGATAGGTGCCCAGATGCTTGTTACCTAGTTTCTGATAACAGAAACCAGGCAACAAGCATCTGGTAGTACAAAACAAAAGACATAACCGAGTTAATTCAGAAAAGTACATTTCTTAAATTGAGGGATCTTATTTATACAACGCATCGTGCCCGCTGCAACATCATGGAAGTATATTGTAAATTGATCCCTCTATATATCTATATATAATATTTCTTTTAGGTGAATTAAACGGATTCTTATAATTCTTTTTATATTCAACGGAGTTTCCTCTCGTAGCGAGCCCATAGTAATGTTAACATAATTAAAATCGTTTTTTTTAGAAACAAAACTTTCTAGTTAGATTTTTCCTGAAAGTTATTCACTTTCAGGAAAAAATCTAACTTTATGAATACTGTTAATGAATCACTGAGTTGGTAAATCACAAAAAAATAAATATTTTTTATGATATTTTTCTATAATTCAAAATATTGATAAATCCTTACCAATTTTCAATGGACTTCAAAAAAAAGGAGGTTCTCAATGCTGTTGCATTTTTTTATGTTTGTTACCACAAAACTCCATTGGTTGTAAACCTATTTAGATTTTTTTATCTGAAAGGATTACTTACTGATTGATTAAAATAACCGAGTTTTTCACAATTGACGTCGGTTTTCTTTGTGGGACAAAATTTTTTATTAGATAAA